>NC_060138.1:295646805-296271805 GCF_021461385.2 Schistocerca piceifrons | reverse complement strand
ACAAGAAGGGAACTGACTGACTTTGAGCACGGAATTATAGTTTGAACTAGAGGCATGGAACATTACGTTTAAGAATTCGTTAGTGAATACAATATTCCACAAGCCGTAGTGTCACAAATTCGTCGAGAGTACGAAATTGTAAGCACTGCCTCTCAGCACGGACAACACAGTGACCGAGAACAGCGACGATTGCGTGCAGTTCTTAGTGCTAACAGACAAGCAGTACTGCGTGAAACCACTTCAGAAATCAGTGTGGTATGTACGACGAACGTATCCGTTAGGAGAGTGTGGCGAAATGTTGCGTTAATAGGCTACGGCAGTAGACGACCGACGCGATTGCCTTTGCTAATAGCACGACGTAGTCTGCAGCCTCTCTTCTGGGCTCCTAAACATATCGGTTGATTTGGCCACCCAGATTGCCCGACATGAATCCGATCGAACATTAATGGGACATAGTGTCAGTTAGTGCACAAAGTCCTGCACCTGCAACACTTTCGCAATTACGGACGTCTGTAGAGGCAGCGTGGCTAAATATTTCTGCAGGGGACTTCCGACTTGATGAGTCCATGGCAAATCGAATTACTGCACTAAGCTGGGCCAAAGAACGTCCAACCCAATGTTAGAAGGTATCCCACGAAATGTTTGTCACCTCAGAGTATATTATATGTACAGGGTGAGTCACTAAATATTGCCTCCCAGCCCGCATCTCGTGGTCGTGCGGTAGCGTTCTCGCTTCCCACACCCGGGTTCCCGGGTTCGATTCCCGGCGGGGTCAGGGATTTTCTCTGCCTCGTGATGGCTGGGTGTTGTGTGCTGTCCTTCGGTTAGTTAGGTTTAAGTAGTTCTAAGTTCTAGGGGACTGATGACCAGAGATGTTAAGTCCCATAGTGCTCAGAGCCATTTTATTGCCTCCCAGAATAACTCCGAAAGTATGATAATAGCTGAAAAGTTTGTGGGACAAATGTGACTTGGGACAACGGGTGCCATAATATGCTTGGTGGGGTCACCCCTGAGATATCATCAACTTTGTTTTCTTAAATGGGATGCTATAATTTGGTACCGATTTTCTGATAGCGGCTATCGAGACGAATCCAATGATTTGAAGGTCAAAAAGGTGGCATGAACGTCCATTTACAGAAGGTTTCCGAAGTTATGACCATTGGTATCAATGAAGTCCTGCGATCTTCTTATCGTGGTTCAAATGGCTCTGAGCACTATGGGGCTTAACATCTGAGGTCATCAGTCCCCTAGAACTTAGAACTATTTAAAGCTAACCAATCTAAGGACATCACACACATCCATGCCCGAGGCAGGATTCGAACCTGCAACCGTAGCAGTCGCGTGGTTCCAGACTTAAGCGCCTAGAACCGCTCGGCCACAGCGGCCGGCTTCTTACCATGGATTTAGTGGTATTCTTTATCACTTCGGCACTTATCGAAGCACATGCTCTGACAATTCTCTCCCGTATGTCGAGCAAATAGTAAATATTCGCCAAATACGGCGTATCCATCTAACATGCCATCGACATGTAAACATCATTCGACGGCTTCGCAGTCCAACACTAATAGGAACGTAAGACTACTATCGTCGAATCAAGCGGATGTGAATGATATATTCCTTTGAAGAACAAGTCAATATGCTTCTCATTTACGGAGAATGCGAACGAAATTCAGCGAGAGCTAGAGACTTACACGCTGAAAGATGTCCTCAACGTACTCACCCTACAAGTCGTACATTTAAATATGTGTATGATAAATTGACAACTGGATCTTTAACGCATCGGAAACATATCCGGCAAAGTAAAAGTTACTAAGGAGGAAACGGAAATTGGTACTCTTGCCGCTGTGGTTCGAAATCCTTGTGTTAATTGGCGTCAAATCGCAAGGGAATCTGGCACGAGCCAGAGTAGCTTTGTCTGTGTTCTGCATCGCCATAAATATCATCCTTACTATATCAGCCTCCACCAAGAATTAACTGGTACGGATTGTATGCGTCGCATCGAATTCTGCCTATGGGCTCAACTTCAGATTCAGAGGGATGACACGTTTATTAATTTGATTTCATTTACTAACGAGGCTACATTCACAAACAATCGCAGTGTTAATTTGCACAACCTGCATTATTGGGCAACTGAAAATCCATGTTGGCTGCGGCAAGTTGCACACCAAAAACCGTGGTATGGTGTGGGATTTTGGAGGACAGAGTTATAGGTCCCTATTTCATTGAAGGAAATCTTAATGGTAGGAACTATACCACATTCCTGCAATAAATATTAGGTCTGTTACTGGAAGAAATAGCTTTAGGAACAAGGAACAGAATGTGATATCAACACGATGGGTGTCCGGTACATTTTTCGCTGATGGATAGAAATGAGTTGCAGAAACATTTCCCAAATCGTTGGAATGGACGCGGAGAAGATGTGTCATGACCGTCTCGTTCGCCAGACTTGACGCCTCCGGACTTTGTCTTGTGGGGATTCGTAAAAGACATTGTTTATAAAGACGTTCCAACTGCAACTGAAGATACGCGGGAGAGAATTGCCAGAGCATGTGCTTTGACAAGTGCCAATGTGATAAGGAATACCACTAAATCCACGACAAGGAGATTGCAGCACTGCATTGATATCAATGGTCATCACTTCGAACACCTTCGGTAAATGGACGTTCACGCCACCTTTATGACCTTCGTTGACCTTCAAAGACCTTACTGTTACACATTATTTGATTCGTGTCGATAGCCGCTATCAGAAAATAAGTACGGACCTACAGCATCCGAATGAAGAAAATTGTCCTTCAAATCCAAAGTCATATTATGGCCCCCATTGTCCCACGCCTCATTTGTCCCACAAGCTTTTCAGCTCCTATCATACTTTCGGAGTTATTCTTGGTGGTTACAGTTAGTGACTCACCTTGTATATCTGGTGCGATTCTTAAGAGTCACCAGGAGCATTTCGTCTGGTGTTTCGGCAGATGTTTGCAACGCAATCCAAACAAATACTCTTATTCACACTTTTCACGTGACGTCCAATGCCAACGGGAAACGTCGTTTTGTTTCCTGTGACAAAGAAAATCGTTTTCAAAGCGATATTTTACATTTCCATTCGATAGAGCGGTGTCAATTTAGTCTAGGCGGTATTCGTTTCATCGTTATGTATCCATGCGAACAGTAAAACGGGAAGTACTCAAGCGGCGACCGTATAGCGCTGCTTCCGTATACTATGTGCTACTACTACCTTGCAGCAGTGCTAGTCAGCCACTTATAGAGTACTCGTTTTTTTCTCTATTTTACTGTGCATGTTAATGTACACCGATTACACGAATGTTGCACTAGACAATTTTGCGATCAGTCTGTCGATTTGGCACATAAAATTTCTCTTTAAAAATCACTTTGTTTGTAACGGGAAACAAACCGACGCTTCCCGTTCACATTGGCCGTCGCTTAAAGACGTAATGAGCAGTATTTGTATAGGCTAAAATAGAAATACATATTACCAAGAGGAAACTGCAAATACCCGCCGGAACACCAGAGGAAAGGCGCCTGACGGCTCTTAGGATATATATCAATATAGGGGTAAAAGTATACGGTACTACGAGAATAAAAGCTGCGCGGTTCGTCGGATAAATGCGAGTGTATGGTAACCCACAGCATGAGGGATGAAAGCAGCAGCCCCCAACAACGAGCTGCAGATTCCTTGTGGTTTGGTCATATGCACCCAGCAAAACAACAGGATCTTTTGGCAAGAATTTTCGCTGCTTTTGATGTTGATCAAAACGTTCCAAATGCCAAAACAAAATGTTACGAGACGATGTCAAGCATAAGCGATGGTTCCTGAACAGCTGATGTGAGTGTAGCATCTCGTGCAAGTAGTAAACTAGAAGCTGTGATCAGACCACAGGCCGGCGGGATGCGGCGCGGCTGCCCTGCAAGCCTCTGCCATGCGGTGTCATTCGGGTGCGGTGTAGAGAAGCAAGGGATCAGCATGCCGCTCTCCCGGCCGTCGCCTGCTTTCCAGACTCTGGAGCCGCTACTGCTGATTCAAGTAACTCCTCCATGACGGGGGTGAGTGGACCCCGTTCCTGTTCCTGTGTGATTTCCGAAGTAACGCTTCTTTGTTTCTCTCTCCTTCGTCCAAGATTTTCGGAGTTTCCGGTTATCCTTCCGGCCTAGCTACAAAACCGGCCAGCCGGCACTCTATTGTGCTTCAGCGCTCAGGTGCTCCGACCGTCCGGCTAGGGCTACTTCCTCTGTTAAGCAGGACTAACACACCTTTGCGGGCTTTCCCACCCAGGGCCTGAGTTACGCCCGCCGTTTCATTTCCACTGGCGTTCCAACGTCTACTAGTATAGGCAATCATTCATTACGCCGTTTTGGTAATAAATACCCTTCATCACATTTCATGCAATAAGCGTTAACAGCTATTTATAAAGTGTACGTGACAATGTCAATTTTCTTTAAATATTCATATATACGATGTACAACCTATCAAATTATACCTAATTCTGGTTGTAAATCATGGCAAAGTGCTTGTAAGGTGCGAAATTATAGCCACTTTACAACCTACATCCATTAGAATTGTATTTCTTCCCTTGGTCTCCTCCTCAATTTATACCCCCCTCCCCCTGCCTCCTCCTCTTTGCCCCACTGTCCCCAACATTTTCAAACTGACGATTAATTGATGCCTCTGGAAGAGTCCTATTTATCGAGCCCGTTTTTTAGTCGAGTTGTGCCATAAATTTCATTTTTCCCCAATTTAAGCAGATTAAAAATAATTCAGAGAAATCAGGAGGTCTCCCGAGCACCTGCTTGTTGCGATAACTGCGTATGACTGCTGTTGGGGCACAGGTGGTTAACGAGTAGTAGCTTGCCATCAGTATAAGAAATACTTTTCTGAATTACATTTGTATTTATTGTATTGTATGTTAACCGTGGACCTAGAAACGACGGAGAGGCTCCGTCCCCGCCGCAGCCGCAGTGGTCCACAACCGCACGACGACTACCGCAGTCCACTTCACTCCTCCGCCGCTCCACACCGAACCCAGGGTTATCGTGCGGTTCGGCCCCCGGTGGACCCCCAGGGAACGTCTCACACTAGACGAGTGAACCCCCATGTTTGCGTGGTTGAGTAATGGTGGTGTACGCGTACGTGGAGAACTTGTTTGCGCAGCAATCGCCGACATAGTGTAACTGAGGCGGAATAAGGGGATCCAGCCCGCATTCGCCGAGGCAGATGGAAAACCGCCTTAAAACCATCCACAGACTAGCCGGTTCACCGGACCTCGACACAAATCCGCCGGGCGGATTCATGCCGGGGACCAGGCGCTCCTTCCCCACAGGAAAGCCGTGCGTTAGACCGCACGGCCAACCGGACGGGCGAATTACATTTTTTTAGCCAATAACTATGATAAAATTTGTGTGCCATCAAAAGATCACTTTATGTAAACTGATGGGAACTGAATAGGGACAGAGTCATGGACAATTGTAATCAAAACGAACACAGTTAATATTTGAGCGCACAAGTACAATAGCGATCGCTCGCTCGTGGTCTCACAAGGCGCACATCAGAACTGTTAATCACGGATATTGATAAATCTTGGGTATGTTCTAGAGATATCTGTCCTGAGTAGCTGACAAGCTGGTTTTCATATGGCGTCTGATTGTTTCCCAGGAAATCAATGTCGAAGTATAATGTTCATATGTGTGTGAAATCTTATGGGACTTAACTGCTAAGGTCATCAGTCCCTAAGCTTACACACTACTTAACCTAAATTATTCTAAGGTCAAACACACACACACACCGATGCCCGCGGGAAGACTCGAATCTCCGCCGGGACCATCCGCACAGTCCATGACTGCAGCGCCTCAGACCGCTAGGCTAATCCCGCGCGGCGAAGTATAATGCGTACCATCAACACTGAGGTGACAAGTCATGGGATACCTCCTAATATCGTGTCAGGCGCTCCTCGGCCCCGCGGAGTGCAACAGCTCGATGTGGCTTCGACTCAACAAGTCGCTGGAAGCCTACAGAAATATTGAACCGTAGCATCTTTATAGCTGTCTATAACTGCGAAAATGTTGCCTGTGCAGGATATTATGCACGAGGTGATCTCTCGATTATGTCCCATAAATTTTCGATGGATTTTATGAGGGGCTATCTGGGCTGCCAAATCATTCCCTCGAAACATCTGGAATGTTCTTCAAACCGATGGCGAACAACTGTGCCCTTGTAGTATGACATTGTTTTTTGGGAACCTGAAGTCCGAGAATGTTTGCAGATGGGCTCCAAGTAGCCGAACACACATTAGTTGACGGGTTCAGTTTGACCAGAGGACCGAGCTGATACCATGTAAACAAGCTCACATCGTTATGGAGCCACTAATAGCTTGCACAGTGCTTTGTTCACAACTTGGGTCCATGCTTTCGTGGGGTGTGCGCCAAACTCGAACGCTACCATCAGATCTTACAAACTGAAACAGGGACTCATCTGACTATAAAACGCTTTTCCAGTGGTCTAAGGTTCAGCCGATATGGTTATGAGGCCAGGAAGGCTCTGCAGGCGATGTCGTGCTGTTAGCAAACGCACTCGCTTCGGTCGTTTGTTGCCATAGCCCGTTAACGCCACATTTCTCTACACTCTCCTAACGCATACGTATGTCGTACATTCCATATTGATTTCTGAGGTTATTTCACGCAGTGTTGCTTGTCGTTTAGCAATGACAATTCGACGCAGAAGGTCGTCGGCCACTGTGTTGTCCGTGGTCAGACATAGCGCTTCAAACTTCGTATTCTCGTCACACTCACTGTGGATCTCAGAATATCGAATTTCCTAACGATTTTCGGAATGGAATATCCCATTCGTGTAGCTCCAACTACTATTTCACGTTCAAAGTCTGTTAATTCCTGTCGTGTGGCTACAACAACTTCGTAAACCATTTCACACGAAACACCTAAGGGCAAATGACAGCTCCCTCAATGCACTGCCCTTTTATACCTTGCATATTCGATACGACAGCCTTCTGTATATGTGATTATAGCTATCCCACGACTTTTGCCACCTCATTGTTTTCGAATAAATGAGCGTGGCGTAGCGGCAAAGCTTTTCAGCCACCATGCTGACGACATGGATTCAAATACATCCAGGGCACCTTAATTTTCTTTTTCACCGTACAGTATATCATTTGATACCATACGTCATGCAGAAGTTACTAATAATCATTTTCGTCTTAGTAATTTCATTAATAAATCAATTATTGCAGCAAAATTCTTCCAATGTTTATGCTGTTTGTAACAAAATAAACAATCACAGAATCGTCTTACTTGCTGTCGTGTGCATCGCTTCCTGTGTTAGAACAGAATTCTGGATGATATTTGTCGCAGAAGCAACCGAAACACAGATTCGTAAAGGACCACGCACATTTAGTGAAAGCTACTGAGTCGCAGATATACGGGTTTTTAGGAAGACATACCGGAAAACAAAAATTCAAAAAGCTTGTTCTTTCTCGACCAACTTCAGTGCGATTCACGCATGTTTCATCATTCCTATGAAAGCATGTACACTAAATTCATGCAAAATTAAAGAATTTATTTTATTAAATCTTCCCTGGAAACGATTTCTCTGTTAGTCTTTAAGGGAGCATTTTTAAGTTTTTTAACGAAAATTTTAACCTACCGGTAAAAATGAACATCACAGAGTTGGAAAAGTTGAGTTCATTTGGGTGGGATAATTTTTACGTTGCAGATGCATATTTTTCAATTATCCACAAACATCTTATCGCAACAGTGTCTGATCATTCTGCACACCCCACGAATCAATAATGTAAAGAAATTTTTACTGTCTCACGTACGGACATATTTTAAAATCTTTTCGTCAAGACTTTCGTGAACTTCCCTGATAACGTGCATGTCACATTAAATTTGTAATTTATGAGTCAACTCGTCAACTTTTTTTTGAGCGTCCGACGAAATTTCGTAGATAGTACTTGCATACATAAGGAGACATCTTTTCTCACGCATCTATAGTATAGGGTGCTGTGAAGGAATGACTAACAATCAGTTTTCGCTCTTTGTTCCGCAAGGTACCTATTGTACGCGATTGGAACTGGCAACCGATGTGATCAGCATTAGACAATCGAGGACAAAATTGGGGAAGAATACTTTCGGCTGTATCTGGAATTCTTCCGCGGTTGCTAATACTTCTCGCATCTTTGCGAAATCTTTGGAGCTGTGCAACTGACTAATTTACTAATGAAATTACTAATGCAAAATTACTATTTTTAAGTAATTTTGCGTGAGAGGTACTATTTAATGATATACTCTACGATGAAATAGAAAACACACACACACACACACACACACACACACACACACACACACACACACATGGATGGGGTTTGAACACGTACAAACCAAATGGTTCCAAGCACTATGGAACTTAACATCTGAGGTCATGAGTCTCCTAGACTTAGAACTACTTAAACCTAACTAACCTAAGGACATCACACACATCCATGCTCGAGGCAGGATTCGAACCTGCGAACGTAGCAGCCGCGCGGTTCCGGACTGAAGTGCCTAGAACCGCTCGACCACACCGGCCCGCTGAACACGTACAGCCGTCGTAGTAGCCATGAATCGTAGCCCCTACGAACGATCTTTCGGTCGAAACATAGTTAGCGATTTAGATGTACGAGACATGCATAAATTTTCAACATCCATTTTTTCGGAAAATAGGAGTCGTCGTATGACAAGCCGCTAACCAGCTACCCCGGACAGGTCACTCTACAGAACACACGAAATCCGCAATTAACAGTTCCGATGGTCCTCTTGTCAGTAGAGACAGTCGAGCAGCAGTTGAGTCGGAGGTCTGAAACAGCTGCCGCCTTGCGACAGCTCACATTGTTGGATGTCGCCAATAAAAGAACACAGCTAGGAACTGGATTGGCTGACTGTTCATTTTAACTGCAGGCACGTTTACATTAATTTTATTTGAGAAGATGGGAAATGAACCATAATTAAATTATGCTGGTATTGCATACTTTTGGAATCGCTCTAGACGCGTTGCTAATTGCTGCAAATACGAGTACTAACGATTTGTTCCATAAATAAATGTTTCCTATTTACTTCTTAGTTATCTCTCTTTCTGTTCGTTAATTAGACAAGCAATTTAAATGTTTAAATTCTTGCGTTATACAATTAATTGGAATGGACGTAGCAGAACGGCGGTGCGTACAAAAGCCTTTAACAGAATCAAATATTTTGATGAGCAGTTGTGTCCTAGTTATAGATCTTCGTGTGTGTAGCTAGTAATTAAAGGAGAGTGCTTGAAAGAAGCGTTTTATTTTCGTTTTATTTCCGCAAGTATTTTTATAGTTTTATCTTTCGGTGATGTCTTGTTATTCACGAAAAAATAATGAATCGATGTTTACTTGTAATATTTTTATGCCACCCTTTCTTTAGTCGGCCGGCGTGCACAAAATTCATCGACGAAGTTATTTCGGATTTCATATTTTTCGGTGTTGCGCTTATCAATAGCTCACTGCTCTGGAGAGTAGAGTGCTTACTGCGGTAGTGGATGAATCTTGTCTATATTTCATATTCCGATTGCCAGATTCGAAAAATAATAAAGATCGATAACATGTAACAGGAATCGCAAATGTATGAGACGAAACACATCTTTTTAGATGAAGGGCCGACCGAAGTGGCCGTGCGGTTCTAGGCGCTGCAGTCTGGAACCGCGAGACCGCTACGGTCGCAGGTTCGAATCCTACCTCGGGCATGGGTGTTTGTGATGTCCTTAGGTTACTTAGGTTTAAGTAGTTCTAAGTTCTAGGGGACTGATGACCTCAGATGTTAAGTCCCATAGTGCTCAGAGTCATTTTTTTTTTAGATGAAGGATGCGTTGTACAACGTATACAGTACGAGTGCACCACAGTTACTGCGAAGCGATCGTAATATTTTAACTAAAATATTTTGTAAATCCTTGTGAAAATAGAGCCTGCAGGAAACAAGGTTAGGGGAAAAGGTAAGAAAACAAGTAAATGAATATCGTGATATGCAAGATTGTAGGGCCATACAGTCAGATGGAGAAGTAGAGGAGGATGCCATAATGAGTTAAGGAATTGAAAAGTCCCACGGGAAGGTTAAGAGTGTAGTGAGAGACGAGGTATACCCTTTAGCGCCACTGCAACGACAGTAGCGGTGTGGGTGCTGTCAAGCCGCAGCGGAGAGAGTACTGTGTGCGTCGGAAAAACAGAGAGAGAGAGAGAAACATACGTCCTAACGCATGTTTGTGTGCTCAAGAAGGTAGAAAAGCAACCGGGAACAAGAGAGGCGAGAGGAGGGAGATAAGGATTAGGCTCTAGGGAGGAAAGGAAGGGAAGGGAGGCGAAGGGTTGTTGTCTCAGATTAAGATGCGGCGAACGTTGCTGGCGTGCAGTTTCCTGCGGGCTGTGAGAGCACAAGGAGAGGATGACGTCACTAACAGGTAACAAATGTGCCCTGGCTTTCATTTCCGACACCTGCTGCTAGTGGAGTGATATCTTCGAAAACGGACAGACGCCGTCTAAAGACTGTCAGAAGCCATAGGAATGTTTACCCACCTGATACAGCCGCCAGAGACGAATTGCGAGACAACGGGAATTACTTGGCTCTCAGCTGTCTTAACAACAGCAGAACAACGCTGGTGATCGGCTTAGAAACCGTTTGTTGTAGGCCCTGCGGTAGCAGGCCTTTTGTCAGCGGTGGGTTGCGGCCGCCCACCGCTAAGCAAACTGCCCGTGACGGCCGCGGGGAACCATTGGACTGGCGTTTCCCGAACATTTGTATTCCTTAGCAGAGCAAACGCGGGCCGGGTCAGCGCTGTTTGCAGCGCGAAGCCTTCATTAAACGGCCGCTGTCCCCAGGGGGCGGGGCGCGGGCGCTCGGTGGCGTTTTTCTGCTCTTACCTGCAACAGCGAAACAAAAAGAATGCATAAATGAACAGTGACGCACGCTCTGTGTATGCAGTGTTATGCAAATACAAACATGAAAGCAAAATAATGCCCGCGACACACGATGAACAACTAAACCGACGTACCGCCGCGTCTAGGCTTAGCGGAACTGGAGCACCAGTGTCCCACGTGTTCAGGCTGGATTAGTTGCACCACAGCTTTCACCATGACCACATAATTAATTTGATAACAAGAAGCTACTTTGTTGTCTTCGCAAAATGTGTCAGTTTTAATCCATTGTTGATTATTAATTATGCGTGCTATTGAAGTTTGTCGTACCTCACAAAATTTACAACAGTATGGCTCTTATCAGGTGCCATGTTACTTTAATGTCATCATGCGGGCTTAGATGGTTAGCTCTTCTGCGATTAATATCGGTCAGTTGTACAGAAAAAAATGTAGTCTGCAGCGGAGAGTATGCAGCGATTAACCTAGGTGATGGATTAAAGTTTTATCCTGGGTGGGACTTAAACTTAATGATTCTTGCTCTTTATAGGCAACTATCTCATCCACTGAATCTCTTTTTAGATCGCCATATCGCCCATTTTCATTACATCACAAAAACTGACTGTTTCAACTGAAGTTCACAATTTTTTTGACAGTTTGCAGTGAGACGGCAACGATTCGGAAGGCATATTAACGCTTCATGCAGCGGATAGAAGTAGTACAGACACGAGAAACCGAAGAAGGTATCGTCGAGAAAACTTTCCTCTGCATATTAGTTGGTATAACATTTAAAATTTGCTATAGTTAATAACACTTCCGTGTGACACTATTGCCGGGTGGAAACCTTTTAGTTGGATGTCACTCCGATGACTTGGGTTTCCTTAATGTATCCCAGTTATCCACCCGGGGAAAGGGCACCTACAGCTTAACATGGAATGCGAACCAGATGTCATTCCTGGCAGCTCCATACATCAGTGAAAGTTGAAGGCTAGATTAAAGGCGGACGGAAAATTTCCGTGGTTCTACCGGGATTCTATTCTGCGACCTCGTGGTTTCGTGGCATGGTCGTAGCATGCGCTTAGTTTTATTAATGTTGGTGAATCCTGACGTGAGGTAAGTAAACTCGGCCGGCCGGAGTGTCCGAGCGGTTCTAGGCGCTACAGTCTGGAACCGCGGGTTCGCTACGGCCTCAGGTTCGAATCCTGCCTCGAGAATGGATGTGTGTGATGTCCTTAGGTTAGTTAGGTTTAAGTAGTTCTAAGTTATAGGGGACTGATGACCTCAGAAGTTAAGTCGCATAGTGCTCCGAGCCATTTGAACCATTTTGAAGTAAACTCGGCTGCTTACTTCAGATGCAGAAGAGTACGTAGTACGGCCACTGTTGGGTTGAAGGATGTGACAAGAGTACTGTTGTATTCTTTGTCTTCCAGTACTGGCAACTCACGGAAGTGAGCGACTCGTACTGGCCACCTGCTATCTTATAAATTTTGACACGTAAGTAGTGTGAATTGTAGGTGCGCATTACAGAGATGGTAACCTTCAAATGGGTATTTATTTCTGGCAAGGAATACTAAATTAAGTTAAGACTGTTGTAATACAATGCGGTGAGTAGTAGACAACTAGCATTAAAATCATTTTCAAACTTTGGTGACTGCATGTCATATTCAATAGTTCATTCAAATGTAGGTATAATTACTTTCATTAGTCAATTAATTATCCACTCACACAGACAACACAACAGTACTTCATCAGGCAATTACAGTGTCACAACTTTGGGGGCACTGAGGGTGGCAGCAGTGTGAAACAAAGAACAGTCAACACGAAGTGCTGCGAATGGGGCCGACTTGTAACCATCAGTACTTGGGGGGCCTAAGGCCAACTTACCGCGCTCCTACTACTCTAGTCCATCGGGAGCTCGTAATATACTAATTTATGTACGTTATCAACCAATAATGAGATTGGTATATTTGCGGCCTGAGTTGTTGCCCACAATTTCAGTATGAGTCTTGAATGTGTGTGAAATCTTATGGGACTTAACTGTTAAGGTAATCAGTCCCTAAGCTTGCACACTATGTAACCTAAATTATCCTAAGGATCAACACACACACACACACACCTCCACCGGGACCAGCCGCAAGGTCCATGACTGCAGTGCCTTTACCGCTGACTCTTGAATAAAAAGGTTTGGCGACCCCTGCTCTAATATACAGGGTGTCCCAGCTATCTTGTCCACCCAAAATATCTCTGGAACAATAACAGCTATTGGAAAACGACTTTCACCGGTATCAATGTACGACTGGGGCCCATGAATGTACATATTTGGAAACATTCTAAAACGAAAGCATATGTATTTTTTAACACAAACTTATGTTTTTTAAATAGACCTCTTGTATTTTTTCTTCAGCAATCCATAGCATGACAAAGCACATACACAATGGCGTTGATTGCATCGCAATATTCCCATTACATCCCGAGATATTGAGATGCGAAGTTGACGCTTGAAACACCCGACATGCGCTGCTAGCGCACGTCCTGAGGCTCAGGCGTGAACCCCATGCTGCCCGTATTCGCAGCAGGATGGCAGCAGACCGTATTATTCGTTTCGGACCTCTTGATAAGTATGGAAGTGTGATTACGCATGTCAGTCACATCGCGATTACGGGCAGCATGGGGTTCACGCCTGAGCCTCAGGACGTGCGCTAGCAGCGCATGTCGGGTGTTTCAAGCGTCAACGTCGCGTCTCAATATCTCGGGATGTAATGGGAATATTGCGATGCAATCAACGCCATTGTGTGTGTGCTTTGTCATGCTATGGATTGCTGAAGAAAACATATAGGAGGTCCACTTAAAAAAAAACATAAGTTTGTGTTAAAAAACACATATGCTTTCGTTTTAGAATGTTTCCAAATATGTACATTCATGGGCGCCAGCCGTACATTGATACCGGTGAAAGTCGTTTTCCAATAGCTGTTATTGTTCCAGAGATATTTTGGGTGGACAAGATAGCTGGGACACCCTGTATATCGGCCAAGCGCCTACGTGTAGCGGCCACCTGCACAGCACACCCGTCAGGTAGGTCCCGGACATAGTAGGGGCCAACCTGTCGGCCGCCAAGCAGAGTATGGTCCCACCGGCAGCCGCCAGGATACGCAGCTAGAGGTCGCCACGTACCCGGACAAGTTTACTGCCCACAGACACGTGACTGAAAATAGGGCACAAAGTACTGTGCCGCGAGCAGCCCATTTATGACAGCGCACAGACCACAGAGGGCAGTTTTCCTCTCCTCCCTCCTTGTTTTTTGTTTTCCCCCTACTCCAGGTCCCCCCCCCCCCCATCTGCCTTGGATCGGGAGTGCCATCTTTGTGCCGCCTTTTTCGTGCAGTGTTTTCCAGTGTGTTTTTCCAGTGCGTGCTCCGTGTTGTGTTTTTTGGGAAGTGTAGCGAACAGCCATCATACTGTCGCTAGGTGTGCTTTTTATCACTTGCGAACAGAAACCAGACTGTCGCCATGTTTTTTAATTGTGTGTCTACTATGTTACTTGTCTGATTCCTGTGTATTTTATCAACATTGCCGTCCCCTTTTGCTTTCTGTTTTAACTTTCCGCATTTTTACGCCATTTTCCACTTTAAATCACCATTTTATCGCCTGTTTTTTCTGGTTTCTTTCTTCTTCCTTTTTTTAAAAAAAAGTCTGTAGGCTGTAGAGCAGCGTAGTAAGCTGCTGCCAGCCCGCCCCCCTTCGGGGGGAATTGAAAATCAATAAAGAAAAAAAACAGAGGGCAGTCTTTGCCGAGTAAGTCGCTGGGCCAGGCGCCGTGAGCAAGGCCCCTTCCACAATCAGAGGCTTACTTCGATGCATCTAGGAAGATACGACACAGTTCACCACCGCTACGACGCCGAGTTGTCCTCCCGGGGAGACCACTACGCTCCGGACCTTTATCAATCAACGTGTGACCTACAGCGTCGTAACAATAGTCTGGGTATGTAAATTATACAGGTTATTGAGTTTGGTTGTACCAGAATCTAAAATCTCTCGCCTACTGTGGTCAATGACCATCAGTGATCGGTGTCTAACCGTAGAAAACATAAGTGACATGCACGTTTGTTTTCTGAAATACGTGGAAAGCGTGATTCAAGCTGCCTTTGCAATATTGGCCTTCCGCCAGACTAGTTAGTGGACGTATTAACTATTGTTATTTGACTTGGCCTTCTGCCAGGAGTTATTTTGCCGCCTGGGCATTTAGCCAGAAATTACACTGTTCGACATGGGTTCTATTTCTGATATTAAAGTATGTGCTTCTAGACCATTTTACCGTGGGAAATTCAAATATGTAAACAAAATATCGCTGTCAGGGATACTTTTTATGTAATATGTATATATATGTATATTCACAATTCATGGCAAACAGAGACGTTATAGAGAAATACGGGTATGTTGCCACATACAGTAGTGATATAACGTGATAATTTCTTGTGCAACAGCAGGTGGGAAGAATCAGACATCATTAGGTTGTCCCCCGCCACACCTATGTCATTAAGACCACCTGAAACATCTCATTAACTCGAACGGCGACAGCAGTAAGGTTTCACGCCTCCTAGGGGCAGGTGCATCGAGTTTACAACAGTAGTGTTAGCCGCAATTGTGTCAGTATTAACGAGTGGGTGTTTTGGCTGACAAGTAACTGTCTGTCATATTTCCGAGCACGGTTGAATTTTTTAGTTCCTGTGTGTAAACCGATTGAGCCTGGTGCTGAAGGTAAAACGACTACTTGTTTTTACACATCAGTGTTCCTCTAGTTCCCTACTATTAATTTAATACAGGTGTATTACCAAAGTGGCATTTTTAAATTTGCAGAAATGCCACGTCGTCGTGGATGTCTATATAAGCCGGACAACTTCTGCTACATCTGTGGGAAGTTCACTTTTGCCAGAAATAAGAAGAAAATTTCTTCAGTCATAAAGAAAGCATACAAACATTACTTTGGATTAGAGGTAGGAGACCAAGATAAAGAATAGGCACCACATTTCTGTTGTGCTACATGTTACTGCAAACTAATTCAGTGGTGGAAAAATAAAGAGAATGAGAATGTGGCGTTGTTTGCTGTTCCCATGGTGTGGAGGGAGCCTTAGGACCATGTTACTGATTGTTATTTCTGTCTAACAAAAACTCAGGGTTTTACAAACAAAGAGTCGAAGAGGCACATTGTTTACCCAGATCTGCCTTCAGCGAGAATGCCAGTGCAGCATTCCGACAACCTTCCAGTACCTTCAAGAGCTCGAGGTCAAATTCCGAGTGACAGTGAAATAAGCAGTACTGAAGAAATCACAGATGATGATTCTTTATATCACTGCACAAGTGAGTCATCGCCACATTTGTTAACACAGGCAGATTTGAATGATTTAGTACGTGATCTAGGACTAAGTAAACAACAGGCGCAGCTGCTTGGTTCAAGATTATAAGAGTGTAATTACTGTACCGAAGTACTAAAATCAGTGTGTTCAGGCCCAGAGAACATGCCTTTATTTCTTATTTTTCAACTGACGAAGCACTGAAATTTTGCAACGACGTTGCTGGCCTGATGAAAGTGCTGAACTTCCCTTATATTTCACAGGAGTGGAGACTTTTCATAGCTGCATCGAAAACAAGTCTGAAGAGTGTTTTGCTCCATAACGGAAACAAAATACCCTCTGTTCCAGTAGCTTACGCTAGTTTGACAAAAGAGAATTACGAATTCATACAAAGGATGCTAAATTCATTAAAATACAATGAACACAAATGGAAAATATGTGCAGATTTCAAGGTAATTGCTATGGTACTGGGAATGGAACAAGGCTACACAAAGTATGCCTGTTTCCATTGCGAGTGGGATAGTCGAGACCGAAATTCTCACTACGTGAAAAAGAAAAGGCCTAGGCGAAGATGGAAAGTTGGCGAAAAGAATGTACAACGTGAAAGTCTGGTAGCTCCTGAATATATACTACTTCCACCGCTTCACATCAAACTTGGCCTGATGAAACAATTCGTGAAGGCCATGGATCCAACAGGCTGTGGGTTTGCATATCTAGCTACCAAATTCCCCCGTCTTTCAGCTGCAAAAATAAAGGAAGGTGTTTTTGTGGGCCCACAAATCAGGGAGCTGCAGAAAGATGCAAATTTTGAAGCATATTTGATAAAGAAAAAACCGCATGGGACTGTTTCAAGATGGTGTCGGAAAACTTCCTCGGAAGAAGAAGAGCTACTAACTACAAAGCAATAGTGAAGGATATGATCAAAGCATATCAGGATTTGGGGTGCAATATGTCTTTGAAGGTACATATGATGGACTCTCATCTGGACTACTTCACAGAGAGTTGTAGTGACGTATCGCATGAACATGGGGAAAGATTCCATAAAGACATTTCTACCATAGAAAGGCGCTATGAAAGGAAGTGGGTACCTTCTATGTTAGCAGATTAGTGCTGGAATATCATTCGAGAGAAGAAAGATTCACAATACAAGAGAAAAAAAGTGATGTGCATTTCAAGGCAGTGGCTCATTGTTTGTCAATTTTCTGTAATTTCTCATGTCAAATAAATGCTTCAAAGTGTATACACAAAGGTTACTGTGTTATATGTTAGATCCCACCCTCCATTAATGTGATGAACTTATAACATCATAAAGATGTGCATTTGTTTGTCGAATTTCACCTCACGTTTGCTGCACTGTATCAGAAACTGAAAAGAGAAATAAAATTGCGATTACTCATAAACTATCCCTGACAGAAAAAAACCAAAAACAGTTTTCAATTCAGCACTCAGAATACAACTAGGATCACAATATTTTTTATCAGAAATAGAAAAAAGTTTTTTTTTGTAGAACAGTGTTATTCGTTGTTATTGTAGTTCTGCTATCAGCCGATTATTGTTCCGTATTCGAAGTACAGTTATGGTCACCTACACTAACCAGGAATTTTTGTTGCTTCTGGCAAGAGATAAACTTTGTTTCTTTACATCCTGAGAACCGTTCTTGCCCTCTGAAGGCAGATATAGCACAATTTCTCCATGAGACGCAGTGGAGAGTTTTGACGTTTAATAGAGGACGTTAGCGCGGAGTCTAGTAATCGGGAACTACAAGGCACCAGATCTCTTTCTCTTCCCGGACAATTGCCACAATCGCAAAGTCCGGTTGAAATTTTTTAATGTTTGCTCAACAATCAAGTGTACTATTCCCACGTACAATAATTCCCTCTCTCTTAAATAACTTCCCCGTCCTAGAAAATATTTCACGTGAATGGAAAACCAATTCTCATTCAATTGGAAACGTTTACGCAATAGTCGGCGCTCTCATTCCTCGCATGTAAGGAAGACCGACCGTACAGTGTGAACACAAATCGCTGGCTAACTCTTCCAATGTTGCCACATACTTGACTCTCAAAACATGCATTGTTGTTCGGCGCAACGCTAATGCACAGCGCTCGCGTCAGTCCAAAGAAGCCCACCGGCAGAACAAGCTGTATGACGACACAGCCGAGTGCGAGCGTGGTCAGTACTAATTTTGGTTCCATCTAAACTTAACATCGTTGCATTTTTGTAGCCTGCCGAATCTATATCTGACTAGTCATTAGAGGACTTGTTTCCGACTCCCAGCAGTGCCAGGAACTGTTTCTTGGTGAGACGTCGAACGGGACGTATGCAACCCTGTGATGACAACCGAAGATCCACTTCAAGAGACGCAGTGGCTCCCGTTCGAAAGCCATGAGAGTGGCGTGCTTATCACATGCCCATGAACAGACCTCTCGGTTATATCTCATAAATGTTCGATGATATTCACGTCGAGCGATGAAGGTGGCCACATCATTCGCACGAATTGTCCAGAAAGTTCCTCAAAACAATAGCGAACAACTGTGCCCGCGACAGGGCTCATTGTCATCTATAAAATTTCCATCGTTGTTTTGGGGACATTCAGTCCACAAATGGCTGCAAATGGTCTCCAAATAGCCGAACATAGCCATTTCCAGTCAACGAACGGCTCAGTTGGACCAGGACCCAGTCTATTCCATGAAAGGAAGCTCACGCCATTATGGAGCCATCACCAGCTTGCAAAGTGCCTTGTTCACGACATGGGTCCATGGCTGCATGGATTCTGCACTACGTTCTAATCCTACCATCAGCTCTTACCAAGTGAAATCGTCTGACCATACAACGGTTTTCCAGTCATATAGATCCAATAGATATGACCATGAGACGCTGTCATATTGTCAGCAAAGGCATTCGCGTCGGTCGTCTGCTGTCATCTCCCATGAACGCACTGTCCTAGCGGATACGTTAGTCGTACGTCTCCCATTGATTTCTGCGGTTATTTCACTCTGAGCACTGACGTATGCGCAAACGCCGCTGCTCCCGGACGTTACGTGAAGGCTGTCAGCCACTGTGTTGTTCGTGCTTGAGAAGTAATGTCTGAAATTGGGTATTGTCGGCACGCTCTTGACATTGTAGATCTCGGAGTATCGAATTCCCTAACGATTTTCGAAATGTAATGTCCCATCTGTCTTGCTCCAACTACCATTCCGCGTCCAGAGTCTGTTAATTCCCGTCTTGCGGCCATAGTCACGTCGAAAAACGTTTCACATGAATCAGCTGAGTACAAATGACAGCTTCGCCAATGTACTGCCCTCTTATACCTTGTATACGTAATACTACCGCCATTTGCACGCTCATATCGTTGTCTCATGACTTTTGTCAACTCAGTGTAGATGTAGCGCTGTAACATCAAACTAACGTCTTACAAACATCTGAATAAGATTATTTTGGGCATTAAGCAGCATCATCCTGAGAAACAAAATTATAGTTAAGGCTCGTGTGTTATGCGAAGGACTGTTTTTTCACATGATCCAAACATGTTTCGCGTAACAGATATACCTTATATCCAATAATGTATCTGCACTCTCCACCAATACAAGAGCATCAAATCGAAATGATGAATAAGAATAACAATTAAAATCAACTTTTTGACTGTTTTGCACGGATATATCTCAGGTTGAGGCAATAGTGCTGAAGAGATCTACTCCAAAGACGGTCGAAACGTCGACTTTAATAGTTTCTTTTTTTAGTTTCAAAGTGACGGAGGATAATGTCCAACGTGATTTTATTCAGATTGATACTGGTCGTGGAAATTTCTAGGCGATTGGTTAGATAATCATTTGTTGAACTCGTGAACAAAAGACTGAGTAAATACTTTTATGTCCTCAGAATGCTTAGAAACTGTTGGAATTATTGACTGTTACGCAAATTTGGGTAGCCTGTTCTGATATGGTGTGATATTTCTGGGAAATTATTTTACAAAATAATCACTTAAAATTCAGAGACAAGCAATAAACATAATGAAATTGTTTACAGGTAGGAATATTCTTAAAGAATTTATAATTTTGACTCTTCATGGATTTATGTCAAGGTTACCTTAAGTCACAGAGTGAATTTTTAGCAGAAACCAATCAAGGTCACTACCATGAAACTAGAGGTATAAATGATTTTTATAGCAAGGCCCTATGTAGGAAATGTATACTACATCAACCTGAATAATCAATGCTACCTACAAAGAAATACAGATTATAAAAACATTAGATGTATTTAAAAATAACGGCTAACAGTGTTTAGAGTCATAATGAATATACAAGTAATGCGCATTGACACATGTCAGCTCCTTTACGAAGAACACATGTGATACATTTCGCCGGCAGCGGTGGCCGTGCGGTTCTAGGTGCTGCTGTGCGGAACCGCGGGACTGCTACTGTCGCAGGTTCGAATCCTGCCACGGGCATGGATGTGTGTGCTGTCCTTAGGTTAGTTAGGTTTAAGTAGTTCTAAGTTCTAGGGGACTGATGACCTAAGATGTTAAGTCCCATAGTGCTCAGAGCCATTTGAACCATTTGATACATTTCACTATAGATTATTTCCGTTTTGCTTGTCTTTTTGATTGTTTCATGTGACGAGAAAGCTATTACAATGAGCTCAGGGAAGAGCTGAGTCAAATAAAGTTCATGAAGTTAGTGAACTGAGTGGTGAAAGCGGTGTGTGTGTGTGTGTGTGTGTGTGTGTGTGTGTGTGTGCGTGTGTTAGAGAGAGAGAGAGAGATAGAGATTCTCGAAACGATGAGATCACAAATTTGACCCTCCATCGCTCACTTAAAACATGGCAGCGAATTACTGCGTATGTGCCAGTCAGTTGTATGGAGTCAGCGCAGTAACATGGGTCGACGTGACAGAATGGAACAGAAAAGATATCGTGTTCCGAACACACCACGAATGAGGTTGCTCGTTTTGTTGATGTGTCAAAGAAGACATTTCAACTTGTCCTCAAGGAACGGTCTGTATTTCGTATGCATGTAACTCGGTTTAAGAGGAGTGGTCGCAAAAATGTCCTAACACGGACCGGAGCCGAGTTTCACACGTTCTCAATGACACGCTGTCACTGACAGGAATTATTTTTGTCGGTGTAACCAGAACCACGTCAACCAGCTTTCACATGGACGCCGCGAAGGGAACTGCATGATATCGACATTGGGATCGGGCACTTCGGGAAACAACGTTGCTAACAGTGGCACATTATGCTGCGTGTCATCAAGGGTCAAAAAACAAAGACACTAGACAAGATCTGATCGTCGGCGTGTTGTGTGGCAGGACGAGTCACTATGTTACTTCCTTTCAAATTACGCAGGGCTTCGAGTGCTCTGACGCCCCAGTGAGTCATTTAATGCACAGTGTGTAGAACGTGTAGTTCAGACCAGAGACGAGTTTAATTAATCTTACCACGACCTGGGCTCACGCAACTTCAGTTTACAATTAGTATGAATCAGGGTGTTTATTTCAAACATTCTCGATGAGCAGGTGTTGCCATATCTTCTGCATCTTCATGGCGAGTATACTTTGCACACTTCTAAGCTGGTAAAGGCCATGCTCTCAGGGCTGCACCTCCATTATTCTGGGGTGAAGAACATTCAGGCAGCCTATCCCACCTCGACAGGCTCGTTAAACTGCCTGAAGTTAACTACGATTGTCATGCAACAAACAATACAACACATTTGTTGCCGAAAGCAGGTTGGTTTTGTTCGGGGTTCCATTTCTCCATACTACTCCGTACTCTTTTGGTTACACAACAGTATTTTCCAACATAATCTCTGTTCAGTGCCACCTTATGTCTGTATGCCCGCGAGGTAGCACTCTACTGGTCGACATCGGAGCCAGCTCTTGCAGTATCAGTAACCTCCCCTTCATCCACGTACTGCTTTCCGCGAAGTGCATCCTTCATTGGGCCAAACATATGGAAGTCTGAAGGCGTGATATCTGGATTCTAGGGCGGGTGAGGAAGAAAAGTCTAATGAAATTTTGTGAGCTCCTTTCAGGTTGTGGATGCATGTGTCAACCCTACCAACAGAGATGTCCAGTTGATCTGCAAGGTGTTTGATTGTGATCCGTCAGTCATCTCGAATGAGAGTGTCCGCACGCCCCAGCGTTTCAGGAGTTCCAGTTGGGTGCGGCCGGCTTGTGGGAGATCGGACAAGTATGTGCGACGCTGTTTCGGTGGTGACAGAAGCCTCACCCAACGATTCACCGTGCTTTTGTTCACTGTGAGGCTTCCGTAGACAATCTGAAAGAACTCAGTGACAGCATTCTGCTTGGAACGCACCTCCGTTACAAAATAAATAGCTCTGAGCACAATGGGACTTAACATCTGAGGTCATCCCCTAGAACTCACAACTACTTAAACCTAACTAACCTAAGGGCATGACACACATTCATGCCGGAGGCAGGATTCGAACCTGAGACCGTTGCGACCTCCGTTACAGACACCATTTTTAAGGCTATCTAGCGCCGCCACTTACCGGTAGTTCATGAAACTACAAGGGCTGACGCGGGAACATTCCATCATGTCACGCAACCAATTCCCGCATTTTTTCAACTGAAAATCGTAAAAAATATATAATAATATATAATAAATGTTTATATATAGGGAAATGAGAATTTTTCGGCGTGTGGGACAAGCACAATAAGCTGGGATATGCTTTTAAATGGGTAAAGAATTTTCTCATATTAGTTCTACATGGAAAAAATAGTCTTTCTCTTGTTGTAGATTTATACTTACCAATTAATAATACCACGTCCGATCGCCGTATCCATCTACAAAACCTTGATTGTGTCCGTCATTGCCGCTCGGGGTAGCCGCCCTTTCGAGTCCTCACTCGGGCATGGATGTGTGTGTATTGTACTTAACGTAAGTTAGTTTAAGTTATATTAAGTAGTGTGTAAGCCTAGGGACCGATGACCTCAGCAGTTTGGTCCCCATAAGATCTTACCACAAATTTCCTAAAAAATGGTTCAAATGGCTTTGAGGACTATGGGACTTAACTTCTGAGGTCACCAGTCCCCTAGAACTTAGAACTACTTGAACCTAACTAACCTAAGGGCATCACACACATCCATGCCCGAGGCAGGATTCGAGCCTGCGACAGTAGCGGTCGCGCGGTTCCAGACTGTAGCGCCTGGAACCGCTCGGCCACCCCGGCCGGCCCACAAATTTCCAATTCAATCATTCCTTTCGTAATGGCACCTTCGTAATAACTCCGAAGTAGACAGGTGGGATTCTAGAATGTTTATATTACAGTACTACTAGAAATAATAGCTCAATTTTTCATTGCTGAAATACGATTGTATTACTTCTTCTAAACACCTAAGCCGGCCGAGGTGGCCGAGCGGTTCTAGGTGCTACATTCTGAAACATCGCGACCGCTATGATTGCAGGTTCGAATCCTGCTTTGGGCATGGATGTGTGTGATTTCCTTAGGTTAGTTAGGTTTAATTGGCTACGTTCTAGGGGACTGATGACCTCAGAAGTTAAGTCCCATAGTGCTCAGAGCCATTTGAACCAAACACATAAAAATACAGACTTTTTACTTATTCTCATGCCCAAAATAGCTACCGCCGATTTCGTTCTAAATTAACGTGCGTCCACCTTCGGGCATTAACATCGAGCGAGTCCCTCCTCTTACCGAGGAACGGGAAAAACATCTTATGTTATTTACCATTTGAAAATCAAAAATACATGACGGTAGGCGCAGGCTCTACGCTGAGCTACCGGTTCACCTTTTCTCTTATTGTTTGAAGAGAATGAAAACATAAAAGAAAGAAATGCAAAAGGTACATCACAAATTGCCCGAGGAACAAAATGTATGCATTACTTATTGAGCGTCCCTCTTGTTTGGAACAGCGAGTGAAACGTAGCAGTCAACATCACAGGCTCTAATCATCGACGACTGATTTCAGCTGGAAATGAGAACCCTTAAAAAATTTTGCACACTTCTTTGCAGAATTGTGGAAAGATTATCAATGGTGACTGCGGCTGATCCCGGTGGAGATTCGAGTCCTCCCTCGGGCATGGGTGTGTGTGTGTGTGTGTGTGTGTGTGTGTGTGTGTGTCCTTGGGATAATTTAGGTTAAGTAGTGTGTAAGCTTTGGGACTGATGATCTTAGCAGTTAAGTCCCATAAGATTCCACACACACTTGAACATTTTTTATTATCAATGGTGTTAGCGCGATGCTTACTGGGGCGAATATTTATTGGTGCTGTCTCTTACACACCTCTTTCTACTTGTCCATACCATTGTGTAAAGTGATTAAAGGAAAAAATGAAGTATTATTATTGTCCTAATCTTCCTCTAGCCATACGAAGTCGCAGGGGCATATGGTGGCGAACGGAGCTCGTAACAGAGCTGAACTACGATTTGGCAAAGCACCTCAAGCTGGTGGTTGGTCCATCGAGTGGCAGCGGTGCATGGCTCGTGGTGCCCTTTGGCGAGCGCTTGGCGGCGGTACAGGCTACAAACCCTCGGCGTCGCGTCGGATGCGGCGCACGCAGACAGGTGGAGCACACTCATTCCAATGAATTAAGTCCGGCAGTGGGTGTCGGACAGCGATACGCTTTCACGTCGCACCCCGGACGCTGGCCGCCGACCGCATGCGTTATTCATGTGCGGCGCACGGCAGCTGGCACCTGGCGCGATCTCGCGTAAACGCCGCCGGCGACCTGCGCAACGGGCCGTGCCCACGTGTCCGGTGCCGGAAGGGCGAAGGGCTAAAAATGGAGTGCAACCGCCGTCGCTCGGGTGCCAAGTATACGCGAGTAACGAGCTGTATAAACATGCCTCGAGTGTCACAGTTGTAAACTGGTGGGATTTTGAGAAACGCTTAGGTTTTAACGTCATAGTCACAAAGGTTCATTGGAGACACAGCAATGGCTTGGCTGCACAAGAGTGAGTTAAATAAATCAGCTGTGATATTTTGATTTCTACGCTGATTCTCTGTTTATACTCTAGGACATCTTGCGTTGAGGAAGATCTTAATCGGTTTGCAGCCAACAGATATGTTTTTGTGTGTAAACGACCACCTGTTTGCATACTTTGGTCGGTACTCGTATTACTATATTACCTTGCCCGTTTTCTACAGTGTAATATGCGATGTCCTTCAGAAACGCACGCATATCTGAAGAAAGAGATACTGCTACAGTCTACAGCTGTGTGACACAGAAGAAACGGATTCGCATTTGTGAATACGATTAGAACTTAACTGCGCAATTTATTGGTGACTGAAAATCTGCGCTGAACCTGAATTCGAGGGGGAATTTCGCACTTTGCGTGAGCGGTCGCCTTAACCACATCTTCTATCCCAGCACACCTCCTGGACTGCCCCAGATCTCCATACGTCAGTATCAGTCTACGCTCTGCACTCGCACAGTTTCTGTGTTTCTATACAGAGAGGGACTTACTTATTATTGTAACGGACTGTCCAGCATGTAATACTATTTAACTGGGCCTGTGTTACGGGGCACCTGGCAATATCCTTCAGACATTCCTAGACGGATCGCGACAACAACAGACAAGTCTCTCCTTGTGCTGGACTCACAGAAAATGTGCGAGTGCACACGGTGACATATGGAAGTTTGGCTCGGTCCATGAGGCGTGGTCGGATAGCCCAAGTTATTAAAGTGACAGCTCGCATAGAACGGAAAATCCAGGTCGAGTCCCAGTCTGGCACACTTTCATATGTCATTAATAAACCGTGGAGCTGAAGTCTAATCATATTTGCAATTGCGAATGCATTCCTTATTGTACCATATTATTACATGAAGCTCAACTATGTTGGAAATTTTGTTTGTATTCTTGCTGCAATGTCATATGTGGCTGTAAAGTAGCTCTTAAGTTCAGCATTGATTGATGGTGGAAGGATCACAAAATTATACGAGATCAATTTAAGACTTAATTTTTAGGGAACTTCGAATAAGGTCCAATAAATACTTTATTATGACACCCGTTACTCACAGGTAGCTGATAGCCTCAGCAAACAAATACATCTGTCAACTCACGACCATTGAACGTTGAGTTAATATAACACAACAAACTAATCTTAACTCCTGTGCTGGAAGGTGAATGCTTGGCAGAAGGATTGGGGTGACAGTAATAAGGGCCAAGGGACACATCACCATTTTTCTAATATTTTCTAACACTTATCCCTCGTTTCGAAAAGATAAGACTGTTTTAGCTGAGGGTCCTTTATTTATAGGGACGACCGGTTCTTCAGCATTTTAGCTCCATCATCAAGTCCAACAAAGTCAAGTCATTTTCCGATTGAGGAAAGAGAATGGGATAACTCAGCATTCATAGTCAGCAATTGTTTGCTAAGTAGCGGACGTCAAACAAAAAGAAGCGCAAAATAACATAGAACGTTCCCGCGATACCCTCCCGGGATAACATAAGTAACAGTCTCTGATGAGCTAACGGGGCTCTAATGTGACGAACCAGTGATCCAGAAGACTGTATACGATCATCTATGGAATTGTGTAAAGTTAGCAGCTCACGGTCTATCTTTCGCCCACAGAAAGCGAGCACCAGATTCATTTTATGCTGTTTTATGTTTGCCACCCGTTACTTAGCGACATTTGCTGACTACGAACGCTGGGTCATCCCATACTCATTCCACGACAGGGAGATCAACTGATTTTATTGCATGTGATGATGCAGCTAAATGTTGCGAAACCAGTCTTGCCTGTGAATAACGGACCGATAGCTAAGCGGCCTTATCTTTTCAAAATGATATATCAAGTCTGTGGCTCCCCTGACTGCAAAGTATGGTGACTTATTCCAGGGCTGTGTCACCATAGTGCCTTAAACGAAGATTACACAGAATATTAACAAGAGTGTCGAATTTTTAGGAGGTGGTAATCTTGCTCGAAACAAGAACTAGTCCATTTAACTCGGGTCACTGAACAGGGGCAGATGTGGACTCTGACCACAATATATTGGTTATGAACTGTAGATTAAAACTGAAGAAACTGCAAAAAGGTGGGAATTTAAGGAGATGGGACCTAGAAACTGAAAGAACCAGAGGTTGTACAGATTTTCAGGGAGAGCATAAGGGAACAATCGACAGGAATGAGGGAAAGAAATACAGTAGAAGCAGAATGGGTAGCTCTGAGGGATGAAGTAGTGAAGGCAGCAGAGGATCAAGTAGGTAAAAAGACGAGGGCTAGTAGAAATCCTTGGGTAACAGAAGAAATATTGAATTTAATTGATGAAAGGAGAAAATATAAAAATGCAGTAAATGAAGCGGGCAAAAAGGAATACAAACGTCTCAAAAATGAGATCGACAGGAAGTGCAAAATGGCTAAGCAAGGATGGCTAGAGGACAAATGTAAGGATGTAGAGGCATATCTCACTAGGGGTAAGATAGATACTGCCTACAGGAAAATTAAAGAGACTTTTGGAGAAAGGAGAACCACTTGCATGAATATCAAGATCTTTGATGGAAACCCAGTTCTAAGCAAAGAAGGGAAAGCAGAAAGGTGGAAGGAGCATATATAGGGTCTATACAAGGGCGATGTATTTGAGGGCAATATTATGGAAATGGAAGAGGATGTAGATGGGAGATATGATGTTGCGTGAAGAGTTTGACAGAGCACTAAAAGACTTGAGTCGAAACAAGGCCCCTGGAGTAGATAACATTCCATTAGAACTACTGACAGAATTGGGAGAGCCAGTCCTGACAAAACTCTACCATCTGGTGAGCAAAACCTATGAGACAGGCAAAATACCTTCAGACTTCAAGAAGAATATAATAATTCCAATCCCAAAGAAAGCAGGTATTGACAGATGTGAAAATTACCGAACTATCAGTTTAATAAAATCACAGCTGCAAAATCCTAAAGCGAATTCTTTACAGACGAATGGAAAAGCTGCTAGAAGCCGACCTCGGGGAAGATCAGTTTGCATTCCGTAGAAATGTTGGAACACATGAGACAATACTGACCCTACGACTTATCATAGAAGGTAGATTAAGGAAAGGCAAACCTACGTCTCTAGCATTTGTAGACTTAGAGAAAGCTTTTGACAATGTTGACTGGAATACTCTCTTTCAAATTCTGAAGGTGGCAGGGATAAAATACAGGGAGCGAAAGGCTATTTACAATTTGTACAGAAAACAGATGGCAGTTACAAGAGTCAGGGGACATGAAAGGGAAGCAGTGGTTGGGAAGGGAGTGAGACAGAGTTGTAGCCTCTCCCCGATGCTATTCAATCTGTATATTGAGCAAGCAGTAAAGGAAACAAAAGAAAAGTTCGGAGTAGGTATTAAAATCCATGGAGAAGAAATAAAAACTTTGAGGTTCGCCGATGACATTGTAATTCTGTCAGAGACAGCAAAGGACTTCGAAGAGCATTTGAACGGAATGAACAGTGTCTTGAAAGGAGGGTATAATATGAACATCAACAAAAGCAAAACGAGGATAATGGAATGTAGTCGAATTAAGTCGGGTGATGCTGAGGGAATTAGATTAGGAAATGAGACACTTAAAGTAGTAAAGGAGTTTTGCTATTTGGGGAGCAAAATAACTGATGATGGTCGAAGTAGAGAGGATATAAAATGTAGACTGGCAATGGCAAGGAAAGCGCTTCTGAAGAAGAGAAATTTGTTAACATCGAGTATAGATTTAAGTGTCAGGAAGTCATTTTTGAAAGTACTTGTATGGAGTGTAGCCATGTATGGAAGTGAAACATGGACGATAAATAATTTGGACAAGAAGAGAATAGAAGCTTTCGAAATGTGGTGCCACAGAAGAATGCTGAAGATTAGATGGGTAGATCACATAACTAATGAAGAGGTATTGAATAGAATAGGGGAGAAGAGTAGCTTGTGGCACAACTTGACTAGAAGAAGGGATCGCTTGGTAGGACATGTTCTGAGACATCGATGGATCACCAATTTAGTACTGGAGGGCAGTGTGGAAGGTAAAATCGTAGAGGGAGACCAAGAGATGAATACACTAAGCAGATTCAGAAGGATGTAGGCTGCAGTAGGTACTGGGAGATGAAGAAGCTTGCCCAAGATAGAGTAGCATGGAGAGCTGCATCAAACCAGTCTCTGGACTGAAGACCACAACAACAACAACAACACTGAACACATGCCGTACTTTCTGAACGCGTAGCCGAAGGGGGTACTCGACGTGACGTCCATCAACGGCAATGCATCCGTCTTCCCTTCAGCGTGAGGTATCTCGTATTCTTTGGAGTTTAACCATTGTTCATTAAGTATGACTCAGATTAATATGATACATGCAATCTGTTGCTGCCAGTCATCGCTAAATGTAGTGACCGTTTCTCAATCTGAGGAGTGCAGAATGCGCGAGGTGCCCTTCTCTTTATCTTGTTCAGTGGCACAGAATCTGTGTCCAAAAGCCTGTGGAGAAGTCGGCCGAACACGTTGTCAGACAGTGCTATGGAACGTGGGAGTATTTCAGCGTACACGGCATGACCTCAAAGCTACATCCATAGAAAATTGCATCCGCCGTATAACTTGTAGTGGAGTATATTTGTGGAGGAAACGAGAAGGTAAAATGCACTGAGCTAACAGTAGGCACAAAAAGCGTAACAACGGTAAAGACTAAAAACGAAGTCATCTGTGTAAGGGGGTGAGACACCACCATACACACACACAGAGATGCGAGTAATTTACAGTATAATAACGCACATTGACACGAATGAAACTACGGTGTTCACCGTTTCTTATTAGCCAACGGTAATTTGGCGAGTGATTTACTGTACTATGGCCCACCCATTCGTTGCTACAACCAGCGACCAGTCGGTGCCACTACAAATCAGGATGGAAACACTTAAGACTCGTCACTTAAGTTAATTTGTACGTCAAATTATGTTCGAGAAGCGAAGTGTCACTGAATTAAGAGAAGCAGCTCTTCCGGTTCAACCACAAAGGTAGTGCAAATTTTATGTCACTGTCTGGTTTCTTCCCCCCTCCCACCTGTTCATCACCTTGCCGGAATTAGTTTATTTCGCGCGCTCGTTGGAGTGGCTAATGAAACGCACGTGTAAGTAACTACTCTAAGATACAATTATGGTAAAGAGTATGAAGAAATCCCCTGTCTCACGCCCCCCGCCAAGGGCCGTAGTACGAAAACAACAATTGATGAGTCCCAAAAATGTGTGAATTATTTCAAAGTAAAAACCATAATGTGCTAATTCCAATATGTTTTTAAGTTGTAGTGGCTTAAACTTCTAAGTTAAGTTACATAATTGAGCCGTGGCTGGCTCAGGCTATGCGTTGGATTAAGCCTTGGTAGCTGTTCTGTGTTTAGTCTCCCGCGGTTATCGCGATTATGCTGTTATCCTCTCTCTTCGTGGGTGGCAGCAGAAGTGTGTATCGATATTCGCACCTTGGACTATCTTTGGCCTGGCGCTTACAGTTTTTGGCTGGGCTGTGTGCGGGCTGTAGGTCGGTTGGCGTGGAGTAGCGAGGAAATCACGGCAATTAGTTTGGCCGGGCCCGCTGGCGGCCTCTATGCAGTGTCGGAGTGTGTGGTGCTGTTCCAAGTGCTACGAGGGTCGTGGCTCACCGATCCTGGACATGAAAGTTGAGTTTTGAGTTAATCTACCAGCAAGTCAAGACTGTTCACGTGGTGTCGTTTGGAATTTGTTGTCGGCTGTTGGGACATTCCCATGAGCAACAACGTGCGTTCTCAAGTTGGCAAATTTTAGTCACCCTCCAGTGGAGTTTAACTGTACTCGGTTATTCGAATTGAAATGCACCAGTGGAATCCTCTGCCTTGTGGCCATTAACGTTGTTCCGGTTAACTGCCCTGGCCGTTGACGTAAATTCATGCAGTGTATTTTCCTCATGGTGTTGTCACTGTCCAGTACGGTTTGTAGTTTGACAGCTCAATGTGTAATTGGTTGTGGGCGTCAATACCTTCTACGTTGTTCCATTGAACTCCTTGTTGTGTGCTGGTCGGGTGAAGCGGAGCGTATATTGTCGGTGGGTCCGTTGACTGTCTGTCGGTTGGGTTGTCGTCGGCTCGATAATGATTGGACCGACTGCCTGTCTCACCTAAGCGAGCGTTAGTGTTTGAATTCCAGGCCGACCCTTGGAACTTCTCAGCGCCCTGGGGTGTACTACCTTTTCTTGGTTGTTCTTGTTGTTTGTACTTGTATGGATTCCAGCCGATTTTTAGATTAAGATTGTTTTGCCCTTAAGGCGTCAGATGGTTTGGGCCTCCAGACTAATTTAAGAACAGTTCTACGTAAAGCCTTTGGCATTTTTATAATTAATATTATAGAGTCTTAAGTGTTGGGCATGGCAAGGAAAACGTTTCTGAAGAAGAGAAACTTGTTAACATCGAGTATAGATTTAAGTGTCAGGAAGTCGTTTCTGAAAGTATTTGTATGGAGTGTAGCCATGTATGGAAGTGAAACATGGATGATAACTAGTTTGGACAAGAAGAGAAACCGCGCGAGGTGGCGCAGTGGTAGCACACTGGACTCGCATTCGGGAGGACGACGGTTCAATCCCGTCTCCAGCCATCCTGATTTAGGTTTTCCGTGATTTCCCTAAATCGTTTCAGGCAAATGCCGGGATGGTTCCTTTGAAAGGGCACGGCCGATTTCCTTCCCAGTCCTTCCCTAACCCGAGCTTGCGCTCCGTCTCTAATGACCTCGTTGTCGACGGGACGTTAAACACTAACCTAACCTAACCAAGAAGAGAATAGAAGCTTTCGAAATGTGGTGCTACAGAAGAATGCTGAAGATCAGATGCGTAGATCACATAACTAATGAGGAGGTATTGAATACGATTGGGGAGAAGTTTGTGGCACAAGTTGACTAGAAGAAGGGATCGGTTGATTGGACGTGTGTTGAGGCATCGAGGGATCACCAATTTAGTATTGGAGGGCAGCGTGAAGGGTAAAAATCGTAGAGGGAGACCAAGAGATGAATACACTAAACAGATACAGAAGGATGTAGGTTGCAGTAGGTACTGGGAGATGAAGAAGCTTGCACAGGATAGAGTAGCATGGAGAGCTGTATCAAACCAGTCTCAGGACTGAAGACCACAACAAGAACAACAAGTGTTGGGCCTTCAGCTGATTTTGAATTTGTTTGCTCTTAAAGTGTCAGATTCTTTGGGCCTTCAACCTAATCAAGGAACTGTTTTAAGATAAGGCAAAGCCTTTTAAATTTCGGATTTTGGTTGAGCTTTAAGTTATTGGCTTTCAGCCGTTCTTAAATTAAATTGATCTTGCCCATAAGGTATGAGATCGTACGGCGTATTCAGCCGCTAATTAAGTTCTAAAACAAAAGTTGTGTGTTTTTTAAATGTTCTTGGCTCTTGTATTGTTTGATCAAATAAAAGGTTGTATGTTCGAGTGTAACTGTCAGCCGCTTATTTTGGCCCCTTTCCACAACTTAAACTACCTGTCCTGTCCTGCGGATTTAGCAGGGCGTCTCAATAATAATCTATCACTGAGATTAGATGTTGGGGTGAGGTTCTGAGGCTAGTTGCGGGACAGAGAGTTACGCCAACGCACGCTGCGTAGGGAAACCATAGACATTCTGGCACGAGGCAAGTAATTTCTTTTATAATATTTACTAATAAAAGCCACCTTTCCACTACAGATATTAGGAAAACCTATTGATCATAAACACTTACTTACAAAAATATTACAATGCAAGAAAGCAGTCATTTCAGTAAACAGATTGCTAATGTTTAAGTTTAACGTAGAGTTACGAAGTTTCACGATGGTAAGTACAAGATCGACATTGTACGCCGTAGCCGCGAGTCACCGATAGGATGCCTTTGGATTCAGTTCTGTCGCAAGACCATGCTTTCGGGAAATAGATAGTTTTTCTTAAAGAATGATGCATTTTGTCATTATTCTCAGATAACGGTGTTCTCATAAACAAACACATCATAAGGGTATCAAAGAACATTATTTCAACTAACATGGGTTCCCGCTTCATTACTTAGAAATTGCAGGATATAGAATTGCATTTTCCAGAGAATCCGATGATGCTGACACTGCTTCTGCGAGAGACATCAACTAAAAATGTTTTGCGGCAAAACAGGTAGGAAGTAATCCCGCGCTATGGCTCACTAAGACTTAATCTCTGTACGTCTCGAGTGGAAAGCACAACCTCTTATGCCATCTTCTACGGCCTCCAAAACTAAACTGACACACTTTTGGAGGAATAGTAAGAACAGAGGGATAGGGGAGGGTGGATTTCTCCGTAACTAAACTGAGACACTTCTGGAGGAAGGGGGTAGGGTGGGTTTTATAGTTTCTACAGCTGTGATACACAGTGAAATCTCCACACGTAGTGCCATAGCACACCGCTGGAGGAGACAAAGCAAAATGGCGCAGTCCATCTCCACTGTAAGTAAATGAACTACGCCTTCGTCTCCTGCAGCGGTGTGCTACAGTACTATGCACGGAGATCGTAATGGGTACCAGGACTGCAGACAAGTGCTGAAATCTAACAAAAAATTAATTACGTAACTCTGTTTTTTCGAGGTGATACTTAAAGAGTTTACGATTACGTGTGGTACACACATTAGACGTGTCTGAAGTGTTGTGGCGTAGCTTTGGAAGCGGTTAGACGCAACTGGAGCTGCCAGTTGTATCGGCTAATCACCCGCTCGTTAAGCTGATGCTGCGAGGTCAGACCCCTCCGACACGGGCACCCAGCTGTTAAACTGGAGACAACGGCCGGCGCCTGATGGATAGCAACACACGACCCGCAGCTCCAGGGTCCGAGCAGACGCTGCCGCCATCTCTCACTCGCTACAGGTCTCTTCACAGTCGACGTCAGCGAACGGACCACCAAAGTACTCCATAACACAATGGCGACATTCACATGGAAAGTCAGCGATTACCGGGAGGAAACTTTTGACTGTTGGTGGGGGGAGGGTGGCGCCTCTGCTAATGTCGGAAGTTAACCTGTTCTTGCCCCTCTCACTCATACCATAGTGATGGATTCTGTACCTTTTTATCCCTTTGATCAGTATTTTATTGTTTGCTTGGTCTTCGTGATAGTTTAGAGATTCCACAAGGACTTGGACATGTTTCCTATGAGTGTTCTGCTAGCCGGCCGGAGTGGCCGTGCGGTTCTAGGCGCTACAGTCTGGAGCCGAGCGACCGCTACGGTCGCAGGTTCGACTCCTGCCTCGGGCATGGATGTGAGTGATGTCCTTAGGTTAGTTAGGTTTAATTAGTTCTAAGTTCTAGGCGACTGATGACCTCAGAAGTTAAGTCGCATAGTGCTCAGAGCCAGTGTTCTGCTACAAAAGAAATTAAACATCTAAAATCGAAAAATTATGTACGTTTTGCAATACGATGGGGGATTAGGCTTTAAAGTTCCGTCGCCAAGGAGGAGGTGGGGTTTTACAATACTTGAGCAAAGAAAAGCTCTACACTAAACGAAAATAAGTAAATAAATTGATAAATCAACCTTCACTAAAATACGTTTTTTAACAGTGAAACATAATTTTATTAACAATAAAAATGAAGTTTCTCACGTCGTTTCATAGTTAGGCAGAAATAAATATTGGTCAGATGCGAGTAGGACTCACGCACTGGGGGTTCTATACAAACTTAATTATGTATATAGACATTTCATCTATCCAGGGAATCGAGAATCACGACGATATTTGCCTGATATTGACTCTCATACTGACATCGTAGCGATTCCAAGAATGTTTTGATTTCAAGTTTAAAGTTGGATAACATGTGACAAAATAAATATTTTTAGTTTTTTATGTGACAGAATTATAAATTAACATTTGTGATTTTTTTTCCTTTGCTTGCACTGTAAAACATTGCTTCTTGCCAAATTTCATGATTCTACGTCAACGGGAAATATCCTATAGGTTTTAATGAGTGAGTTTTCGATTGTGAAAATACGTGTCATAAATGGCGGTAGGTTTTAACTGCATTGACTTAGAAGCTTAACTTTTCTACATCACCAAAGAACCATAGAGCTGAGGATGTGACATAAATTTCAAACTAGTACGGCTACCCGTTCCTGCGAACACCGAGTCTTAACAGACTGACACACACTCTGATAACAAATGACTAAAGACATAATTTTTTTCGCGTGATTTAAATGCAAATTAACAATTTTCGAATTTTTTTCCTTTGGTTGTACAGTGAAACCCTGCTTGTCGCCACATTTTAATGATTCTATGTCAACGGGAAGTACCCTGTAATTTTTAATATTGAATTTGCAAGTGGTTTTTGATTACATGACTTAGAAGCATAACTTTTTACGCCACCATAGGACCATTCACCTTGGTGTTTGACGTGTCTTTCAACCTGATACGTCTACCGCTTTCTGAGAAAAAGGGTCTTTAACAGTCTGACAGACACGCAGACGAACGGGCAGCAACGTGATACTACCAGTTTCCTTTTTACTGATTGAGGAATGGAACCCTAAAAACACAATGAATAAAGTAGTAAGGCTCTGTAGATTTTCTAATCACTGTTTGACCTGTTTGGATAGGCACGTATTCTGAAGGCAAATTGATGTCGACGTTATGAAATGCTTAGGCGTCACTTTTCTTATTCGTTCGTTTCTCAGCAGTGTGGAAAATTTACCATACAACCTTTATCATGAATAACCCTTATCAATTTAAATTAGTCATTAATAAACTTTGGCAATTTTGTACCCTTAATTCTGATACTACACTCCGACCTTTTTTTACCATACATGTATTTATGTATGCATGTATGTATGTATTAAACCGGGGACCTAGAAACGACGGAGACGCTTCGTCCCGCCGTAGCCCTCAGTGGTTCACAACCCCACAACAGGCCACAGCACTCCACTCACCCCACCGCCGCCCACACCGAAATAAGGGTTATTGTGCGGTTCGGTCCCCAGTGGACAGCCCGTGAATGTCTCATACCAGACGAGTGTAACCCCAAATGTTTGCCTGGTTCAATAATTATGGTGTACACGTACGTGGAAACGGTGTTTTCGCAGCAGTCGCCGACACAGTGTAACTGAGGCGGAATAAAAGGAACCAGCCCACATTCGCCGAGGTAGATGGAAAACCGCCTTAAAAACCATCCACAGGGTGGCCGGCACACAGACCCTCGACAATAATCCGTCGGGCGGATTCGTGCAGGGGATCGGCACACCTTCCCGCTCGAGAACCAGCGCCTTCGACCGCGCGACTAGCTGGGCGGGCTTTATCATACATGGTATGCGTTAACCTCGTTTTCATGGTTCAGTACTGGTCTAGGAGAAGTTCCATGCTGACGTTCCTTCTAGCATGAACACACCTCCTTTTAACGAGGAAGCCGCGTTCCGTCCTGTTCCGTTGATGTCCAGCACGAATCGACCTTAAGTCGTGCAACTGAGGACCAAGTCGTATGACGTAACAACGAAACGGAACAAGAGGATCTATAACATTTCTAAGGCCCAAAAGAAGCATACTCCTTCACATCTCAGTAAACCGAAATTCGGTAAATTATTACAGTTTAGTTTCCACTACCACAACTGGTCACTTTCAAGTGCCTGTCGTCAGTTACGGATTTACACATCTTGGCCTTCTGCATTTCTGCTTTTACATCACTTTGAACGAGTCATGTCTTTCCTGGTCTGAAAAGAAAATTAGCCTCCTTTGTAATGGCGAGAAGAGTAAAACTGCATTTTCAACAGTAGAATGAACAATGTTCTCAGTCGTGGACGTGGCAGTGCGGCTTCCATACGATGCTCATTGTCGATATTTCTTGAAGTGTGTTTTACGCTTGATTGTAACTTTACGGCAAGATGGACGGTCAATACAGCAACTTGCTCAGGGAACTGGAGCACATCGCGAGAGACAGAGATCTGCTTACTAGTGGTGTATATAATGATTAAGGAAGTTACGTCCAAGTGTAGATCGTTGATATGTCTAGCGTTCACAGAGTGAATGCTACAGTTTTGCTTGAACGAGTCGATGTACTGTGAGACACTACATGTTTAAAGATGTTTGAGCAATACCTTATACCAAGTCGGCAGACTGACGCTGGGATAAGAAAACTCTTTGTGAATTCGTAGAGTTGCCCCAAAATACGATACCACAAGACACAGAAGGGCGGGACTAGCAAGGTAAACTTTACGTTTTCACTGTGTGCGATGATGGGGATATTATAGTCACAACTGTAGTACATTTGGGCACAAGATAACAAATGTTATAGATCTAAGAAAGCTTTACTTCTGGCTTCAGAATGGGTATTAGTTCATGCCGGTATGTTAACCATTGTTTCACAGGTGTTTTAATATAATAACCATGGCCGATTGCTTGTTCAATAAGTTTTTTCCTTTACCTTTCATAATTGATCTACTTGGCTTCCCAATTATGGATGTAGACTAATGTACAACATATTGGAAATTTTAAATTTCTAATCATTTCCTTCATTGTTAATTAAAATGGGGTTTTACTTTACATTTGAGTCTGTCTGTATACTAGAATACTAGCGTTGTGAGTTCTTCCATCTTTACATTGTTTTCATGGTACTTGACGAGCGTTCGTTTTCACGTTACTACTACTTTTATTAGCTGACGTGGGTGTTTATTCAGATTGTACTTCTGGACCTCTAATGCCTTGGTAATACCGGACACAGCGTTATGGAGTATTCCTTGATATCCACATTCTCAGTTAACCATCTAATCATAAAGGCACCAACTGACATATATTGTATGGTGCACCGTGACACATGTTTTCCGGTGGTTTTTCTGTCGTAGGGCCCTTGCTTAAGGGCTACATGACACACAGAGGTACGTGCGTTTGGTTGTTCTCATTGTAATGAGTGTCCTTCAACTGCACTGCGTATGTATCGCAGTACTTTTCTTTAGACTGCATTCGTAGCTCATGATTTGGCCATATGGCAGCTTACCAGCAGACTTATCACCTTCACGATAACGTTGATTTTGTCTTTTCCACATATTTCAATGCTTACTGCTCAGTGGGCATTCGTAACAGCACATTACATAAGATTAATAGTTTGGGTCATTAGAAATGTTTTATTAAATATTTGTATCTTGTAAGTCGGTGTTCGATAAATTGCACTGATATATTCTTATAGTCTCGTTTTATTAGTTATTACTAATATATGGAACATGATGATAAAGATAGTTAAGGACTAGCCTCTATTAAGTGGTATAAGTATTACTGGTATATTATAACATGAAATAAAATGTTTTACCTTCAGTCTGTACTCATCATTGTATGATTCTGTTGTTATACTCCAGTTGTTTCGCGGGCATTGTATTAGCATTATACCATCACTATCTATGCATAACATGCAATATTGACCTCCGTTTAGTAGGTTCTTTATTGCTATTATACGACGTATATACTTGCTCCCTAGTTTAAATTAATACAGTATGCAACCGTTCCCTTATTTTGTTTCTTTATTTTTTTCTGTGACTTTGACGTAACTTCATGTACAGTTTCGTATATTCATGTTATTACATATTACCTTGCAGCAACCCCTTTTTGTTATCTGTTTCATGGTGTTACCATTGTTTTCTGTACACAGGTGCCTGAAGATGGCGTAGTAAATCGCCGAAAGTGGTAGGACAATAAAGTATGTTTGGATATTAGACGTCTGAAAGGTGTTTCACTTGATATTCTGTACTGAACAGCTGAGTCCAGCAACCATCTCTGCATAGATAGACATACAGTTACTTGACTTTATTTCTGAGACAAAGTTATTCGGTGTCCAGAGAAAGATGAAAATTTTGTATGTGCGTGTTGTGCTATGTCGTGACGTTAGGAATAATTTTGAGGGGGTCGTGCCTCATGGTTCTCATATATTAGAAAAATGTTCTATGACCGCCTTCAGCTGATTGTGAAGACGACTGAAGGAGTTTAGAATAGATAAGTCGCCAGGTCCGTATGGAATACCAGTTCTCTACTGCACTGGCCCCTTGCTTAGACTGCATTTATCACGAATCTCTCACCCAGCACATAGTCCCAAGCAACTGGAAAAAAGCGCAAGTGGCTCTTGTTTATAAGAAATGTAAAAGGATGGACCTACAAAATTACAGACCAACATCGGTAACATCGGTTTGCTGCAGAATCCTTTAGCATGTTCTCAGTTCGAAGGTAATAAATTTTCTCGGAACCGAAAAGCTTGTCCACGAATCAGCACGGTTTTAGAAAGCATCGCTCATGCGGAAATCTGCTTGCCATTTCCTCACATGATATACTGCGAACTATGGATGAAGCGCAACAAGAAGATTACATATTTCTAGATTTCCGGGAATCATTCTACACGGTACCTCACTACGGACTGTTAAGAAGGAACGAGCTTATGGAGTAGGTTCCCAGCTTCATGAGTGGTCGAAGATATCCTAAGTAAAGGAACCCCGTATGTTGTCCTCGATGGCGAGTCTTCGTCAGAGACAAGGGTGTCGCGAGAAATGCTCCGGGGAAGTGTGATATGACCTTCATTGTTTCCTATATAGATAAATGATATGGTGGGAGGGTGGGCAGCAATCGGCGGTTGTTTGCTGATGATGCTGTGGTGAACTGGAAGGTGTTAATGATGAGTGATTGTAGGAAGCTATAAGATGCCTTACGCAGATTTTCTAGTTCGTGTGATGAATGGCAGCTAGCTTTGAATGTAGAAAAAAAATGTAAATTAGTGAGGATGAGTAGAGTTAGTAGTGTCCTACTTGACACATCACGTCGCTTAAATATCTGGGTGTAACGTTGCAAAGCGACACGAAATGGAACGAGCTTGTGAGGATTGTGGCAGGGAAGGCGAATGGTCGAATTAGGTTTATTGGGAGAATTATTTTAGAAAAGTGTGGCTCATCTGTAAAGGAGACCACATGTGGAACGCTAGTACGATCTATTCTTCAGTAGTGCTCCAATGTTCGCGATGTGCTCTAGGTCGGTTTAAAGGAAGACAGCGAAGCAATTGAAATGCGCTGCTAGATTTGTTACCGGTAGGTTCCAACAACACACAAGTGTTACGAGGATACTTCCGGAACTCAAATGGATATCCCTGGAGGGAAGGCGATGCTCTTTTTCTAGAAACATTAATGAGAAAATGCAGAGAACCGGCATTTGAAGCTCAATCCACGACGATTCCACTGTCGCCAACATAAATTTCACGTAAGGATCACGAAGGTCTATAGACGTTTCTCGATCGCTCTGTTTGTGTAACAGGAAAGGAAACGACTAGTGATGATACATGGTGCCCTCCACCACGCACCGTACGGCGGCTTGTCGAACGTGTATGTGGATGTAGATGTGGACGTAAAATACATTATTTACGTAACCAGTTTCAGTCGTCTTAGCATCATCAGGTACGTAAAACACAGTATTATGGTAGGCGAAATATGAAATCACCATCGTCAGGTGGTAGAATGATAAATGTTATGATATCGGATTCAGTTGTGCGTAATGTAATGGAAAGTATTTAACGACGAGCAGCAGCGCACGTTGAGTCTTTTGTCCGTAATCTGTCGTCGTTGGCGGTGTGCGTCTTTTGCGAGTGGTATCGGATCGGTGGTTGTCCTTGGCGGCATTCGAATCAGTGTGGGTGGCGAAGCAGCCGCGCTATTTAAATACCTTATCTTTTAGTTGGCCCTAGTTCTGTGTGAGCGCAGGCTCATATTTTAACCTTTGACGGGACTTAAGGCGTTTAGGCCGCTAGGACTGCAAATGTTTCGCTGCAGTTAATATAGAGCCCTTCTTGTGATGAGCGTGTGTGATTATTTCTGCTGTGATGAGTTGGGATGATTAGTTTTATGCCCATTGATGATGAGAAACTGTGCTACCGGACTATGAGTGTTTCCCTCAGAATTTCTTTACCAAAGGGTTGTTAAACGAACTTGGTGCGCACTTTTTTCGTTTCCCTCGCTCTGCTGCAGAACATTACGAGTAATTATTATTTATCTTTGCTACATTTGAATCAGTAGTTGTGTAACACCACCATTCGCAAATGTGTGTATTATTTCCAATATATATTTATTGGATTCAAATGATAATCGTTTTGTTTCGACGACATTACTAACCGAACGGGCGCATTTATCCCTGCAGTTCATGTATTTATAGATTATTTCATTAACCTCCGAACTACATTATAATGAACTAAGGGTCACATCTTTAAATGCATGGGCTTTAAAGGGCTTGTGTACGACCGACAGGTGCGACTTTGAAAACAGCCGAGATAATGGTCTAGGTCGTATATTGCTCACACCAACAGGGGAGTATAAAAACACCAACGCAGTCACGATTTGTGTGGATCTATGACACCTCCGTACACTCGGCGAGGAAAGGAATATGTGATAACAGCAACTACAAGTGCCAGAGGATTACGGAGATCCACGTCCACCTCAATGGTGGACACAGAAAGAGTGTATCTACACATCACGTAGAGTTTTATTGCCAAGTAACCGACATCGTACGTTCCAAGAGAGGTAAGGGAACATAATAAACTCCAAAAGAAAAAAATTACACACCACGATGGTATCATCCGAGTGGGACTAGAATCAGTAGATGTGAGTTACGTCTACAGACAAACATATGATTACAATTTCAGGTGAATTGGATCATTTATTCAGGAGAAAGAGCTTATCAAATAATAACGCAGCAGAAACTCTCGCCTTTTGCGGGCGATGTAATTTTACTGAAATATAAGCCCAGGAGGGTGGGTTGCCATGACGGATAAGAAAATGGGGGTAGGATATCGTTAACGTTGTGCTGTACTGTAAGGACGCCGCGGATGACACGCAAAGGAGTGCTTCTATGACTCCTGGTTGTTGGGCTGCATGGCGGGTGAAAATCAGGCTGGTATCCCACTGCTGTCTGGGGCGTCTCCAGAGACGCTTTGGGCCTGGAATCTCATTGACTGGAGTAGTAGGCGGTGGGAGTGTCCGCTGCTTGTCATCGTGCTTGCCAAAACCTACCATGGCCAGCAAGGTTGCTGAATTTCTTCCCAATTGAAAACGTTTGCAGCATTATGGGCCGGGCACTCCAGTCACTTCGGACAGAATTTGGCGACGACCCTCAAGGGGCCACATAACAAATCTGTCAATCAGTGCCAAGCTGAATAACTGGTTGAATAAGAGCGAGACGAGGCCCAACGCGTTATTGAACTGCTCAGTCTGTGAATCTCTGTCTCTTGAATAATTCCCCCAGTTTTCCGAAATTGCACTAATTTACTGTACATATAGATCCCATCTAGCAATTTCCATCCGATTCCTTGGTTATGTGATTTTTTTATTTTTTATTTATGTTTTGTTTTTTTTCTCCTGGTGCGTCATTCTGGATGGTGAGTACTGGTGATACTAGAAGTTCCTCCGTCCCCCTACCACACAAGTTCCTCCCGCCGCACACTGTAAGGTCACCTGTTGATTATAGATACAGATAGATATAGAAGAAGGAACAAAACGGTATGTGTTAAGAGATGAAAGGATAACTACCATGGTACTAGAGGGAGCTGTAGAGCCAAAAACTGTAGGGGAAAGTAGAGATTATATTACGAATAACAAATAACTGAGGGCTTTAGCTGCAGTGTTACTAGCCGGCCGGGGTGGTTCAAATGGCTCTGAGCACTATGGGACTTAACTTCTGAGGTCATCAGTCCCCTAGAACTTAGAACTACTTAAACCTAACTAACCTAAGGACATCACACACATCCACGCCCGAGGCAGGATTAGAACCTGCGACCGTAGCGGTCGCGCGGTTCAGGACTGAAGCGCCAAGGGTAGAGCCACGGGCCGTAACACATCTGGGCCGGCCGCGGTGACCGAGCGGTTCTAGGCGCTACAGTCTGGAACCGCGCGACTGCAACGGTCGCTGGTTCGAATCCTGCCTCGGGCATGGATGTGTGTGATGTCCTTAGGTTACTTAGGTTCAATTAGTTAATTAGTTCTAAGTTCTAGGGGACTGATGACCTTAGAAGTTAAGTCCCATAGTGCTTTTTTTTTTTTTCAATGCTACTAAGGGGAGAAGAGACTGAAATTGGCACAGGAGAGCCGCTTCGAACCCCTTCAGAAGACACTCGAGAGGGGAGAGAGAGAGAGAGAGAGAGAGAGAGAGAGAGAGAGAAATGAAAGGAAAGCGATCAGCGACTGAGTGACCTTGGCACGGAAGCGCATGACTGCAGGTAACGGCGGTTGGGGGTGTCCCCGGCTGGCCCGCTGTACTCGGCCCGGCCTGTTCGTTAAGGCGGAGTCACGCGCGGCCGCGACGGGAGTGCTGACGGTCCGTTGTCGGCCCGGTCGGCTCAGCTGGGCTGAGGTGGGGCGCTAACGAGCGGCGGCCGCGCGCTGCATATTCAGCAGACCGCGGGCGCGGCCGTTGTCCACTCTTCCACCTCTTCTGGACGGAGGCCTCTGGGGACGCATCCCGCGCCTGCCCCCCTGCGGCGAGCTCCGCCTCTGCCCTCCACACTTGCGGGATCCTGCGGGCTGAGAACCCAACTACGAACACAAGTTTCCTGTAAAACTCTTCTGGCTACTTGACCATGTCACCTGGGCGCCCGTCTACAGAACATACCGATACGAACGTGGAGCGTGTAGGGCAGTTATTGCTAGAAGACCGTCACATAACTGCGCGTACAAGATCAGAAGAAATTAATTTGAACTGTGATACGTGTGATAATACACCACTGGCCATTAAAATTGCTACACCAAGAAGAAATGCAGATGATAAACGGGTATTCATTGGACAAATCTATTATACTAGAACTGATATGTGATTACATTTTCACGAAATTTGGGTGCATAGATCCTGAGAAATCTGTACCCAGAACAACCACCTCTGGCCGTAATAACGGCTTTGCTACGCCTGGGCATTGAGTCAAACAGTGCTTGGATGGCGTGTACAGGTACAGCTGCCCATGCAGCTTCAACACGATACCACTGTTCATCAAGAATAGTGATTGTGACGAGCCTGTTGCTCGGCCACCATTCACCAGACATTTTCAATTGGTGAGAGATCTGGAGAATGTGCTAGCCAGGGCAGCAGTCGAACATTTTCTGTATCCAGAAAGGTCCGTACAGGACCTGCAACATGCGGTCGTGCATTATCCTGCTACAATGTAGGGTTTCGCAGGGATCGAATGAAGGGTAGAGCCACAGGTCGTAACGCATCTGAAATGTAACGTCCACTGTTCAGAGTGGCGTCAATGCGAACAAGAGGTGACCGAGACGTGTAACCAATGGCACCACATACCATCACGCCGGGTGATACGCCAGTATGGCGATGACGAAAACCCCCTTCCAATGTGCGTTCACCGCGATGTCGTCAAACACGGATGCGAACTTCATGATGCTGTAAACAGAACCTGGACTCATCCGGAAAAATTACGTTTTGCCATTCGTGCACCCAGGTTCGTCGTTGAGTAAACCATCGCAGGCGCTCCTGTCTGTGCTGCAGCGTTAAGGGTAACCGCAGCCATGGTCTCCGAGCTGATAGTCCATGCTGCTGCAAACGTCGTTGAAAAGTTGGTGCAGATTGTTGTTGTCTTGGGGGATCTTGGGGATCTGTTGACTTAGGGATCGAGACGTGGCTGCACGATCCGTTACAGCAATGCGGATAAGATGCCTGTCATCTCGACTGTAGTGATACGAGGCCTTTGGGATCCAGCACGGCGTTTCGTATTAACCTTCTGAACCCACCGATTCCATATTCTGCTAACAGTCATTGGATCTCGACCAACGCGAGCAGCAATGTCACGATACGATAAACCGCAATCAAAGTCGGAAACGTGATGGCACGCATTTCTCTTCCTTACACGAGGCATCACACCAACGTTTCACCAGGCAACGCCGGTCAACTGCTGTTTGTGTATGAGAAATCGGTTGGAAATTTTCCTCATGTCAGCACGTTGTACGTGTCGCCATCGGCGCCAACCTTGTGTGAATGCTCTGAAAAGCTAATAATTTGCATATCACAGCATCTTCTTCCTGTCGGTTAAATTTCGCGTCTGTATCATGTCATATTCGTGGTGTAGCAATTTTAATGGTCAGTAGTGGATTTTACGCGAAGATTTGGAGAAGCGGAAACTTAATTCAAAACTCGTCCCTCCCACTCTAACAGACTAAATAAACAAGACAGACGAAGCATTTCTGCTGAACTGCTGTATAGAGTCAGACGTGATCCCACATTTGGCAAAGATGATTGCCGGGGATGAAAGTTAGCGCCACCAGTAAGACCCTCCACGAAGCATCGAAGTGCTGAATGGCCTCGAAAAAGTCAAACGACAACCTTAGAGATCAAAGACAGTGTTGATTATCTTCTTTGATTGTAAAGGATTAGTTCACCATGAGTATGTTCCTCCAGGTCAGGCAGTGAACCAAGCTCATTATATTGATGTTTTGAGACGTTTGCGACAAACAATTCGACGTCGCCTCCCTCATTTGTGCCATTTTCATGACTGGTTTTTACTACATTACAGTGCAAGACCCTATATAGCCTTATTTGTTACCGAGTATCTGGCCAGACGGTCTGTTATTGTCATCCCACATCCGTCCTTTTCACCCGGCTTCTCGTCTTGCGATTCTTCTTGCTTCCGTAAGTGAAAATGCTACTGAAACGAAAGCTTCATCAAGGTGTTGCAGACATACAGCGAGCTGTGACAAATGAGCGTACAAGTTTCGCATTTGAAAATTTTGCTGCTTGCTCCCAAGACCTTCAGAAACGTTGACAACTATGTATAAACTGATAGATGAAACATTATGATCACATTTTTAATCATGTCAGTAGCGTAAACCCAAGAAACTTGTAAGCTCATTTGTCACAGCCCGCTGTATGTCTGCGATATCTCGATGAAGCTTTCGTTTCAGTAGCATTTTCACTCTTGGAAGCAAGAAGACTCGCAAGACGAGAGGTCGGGCGAATAGGGCGGATGTGGAATGGCAATAACAGACTGTCTGGCCAGATACTCGGTAACAAATAAACCAATATGGAGTCTTGCACTGCAATGCAGTAAAAAACAGTCATGAGAATGCCACAGATTAGGGCGGCGACCCGAATTGTTTGTCGCAAGTGTTTCAAAACTTCGACATAAAGTGTTTGGTTAACTGACTGACCTGGGGGAACATACTCATGGTGAACTAATCCTTTACAATCAAAGAAGATAATCAACATTGTCTTTGTTCTCGAAGGTTGTAGTTTGACTTTTTCGAGGCCATTCAACACTTCGATGGTTCGTGGAGGGTCTTACTGGTGGCGCTAACTTTCATCCCCGGCAACAATCTTTGAAAAATGTGGTATAACGTCTGACCCTATCCAGCAGTTTAGCAGAAATTCTATGTCTGTCTTGTTTCTCTTCGTCTGTGAGTGTGTGAGGGACGAGTTTTGCATTAAGTTTCCGTTTCTCTAAATCTTCGCGTAAAATATTTTCACACGTATCACAATTCAAATTAAGTTATTCTGATGTTGTACACGCAGTTGCGTGACGGTCTTCTTGCAGTAATTGCCTTACACGCCCCACGTTCGCATCGGTATGTTCTATAGACTGGCGCCCAGCTCTGCTGTCGTCTTGCACAGAATCTCTGCCTTCTCGAAACCTTTTGTGCCTCTCGAAAACACGACTCCTTAAAAGTGCCTCGCATGCATAAGCTTCGTTAATCAACGTTCAAGTTTCACTAGGGGTTTTCCCGAGCCTAGCGCAGAACTTCATGTTCACAATCAGCATCCACTGTGTAACCGAAACTAATGCCCCAAGAAACCAGAGTGTTGCTAAGCACAGCCCTTCGACCTAGTGAGTCTGCGGGGAAACACGGCCAAGGTCATTTCAAGAACGCATACATAACGGGTAACATAAAAACAACACTGTTCCTTTTCAGTATTGCAAGCTCAGAAATAACAAAAAAAAAAGTCCTGGAACACTTCTTTCATCGGCAACTCCACAGAAATAACGACACAACACAGAGAAAAGATAATGCATCATACGAAAGACTGATTTCACTTAGCGATTTTTCTTTAAAATAGTTCTAAAGTAAGCACATGTAAGTAAGCATAGTTATCTATAATCAGTGAGATACTTAAAATAAAAGGTTAGCAATTACAGTCTGGTATTCTTATAGTCATTAAGGAAACTAAATCAATGAAAATACTGGCGTCGTAGTGTACACATCTTATTTGCAGTAGCTCTTACTTTATAGTTACCTTTCCTGCAAAGAATTTGTCTTTTAAATGTAGATATATTTGGCAGCGACAGAGTCATTTACTTTACATTTTCTGAGTAAAAAAATTGGTTCAAATGGCTCTGAGCTCTATGGGACTTAACATCTGTGGTCATCAGTCCCCTAGAACTTAGAACTACTTAAACCTAACTAACCTAAGGACATCACACACATCCATGCCCGAGGCAGGATTCGAACCTGCGACCGTAACAGTCGCGCGGTTCCGGACTGAGCGCCTAGAACCGCGAGACCACGGCGGCCGGCTTTTCTGAGTCCATACGGAACTTTCCGCTGGCCTTATGGGTTTCGTTTTAAAGCTCGTTAGGTCAAGTTGGCTTCCATACGCTCGCATAAACCTCTCCGCCAGTTCGCATTTAGTTTGCTTCAAATCGTTCCAGTTGGCGCCGCTACGAAGACTGCCTCACAGTTGGCATTTGCTTTTTGGCGTTTGCCTGAGCAGGATGGCACGTTGATGCCACATACGCTCAATTACCTACTCGTGTTAACTTGAAGAGTTAACTAGAAGAGTTAAATCCTTGCACAAACGTGCTCTAAGAATGCTCAAGCGTGTTCGCACCGTATGTTTGATAGTGATACATGCGTCATAGTTTGTGTTATGTATGCACCTACCTTCACTGTACATCGAGAGTAAGACAAAAACTCGAAAGAGAACTATGAACATTATTATATTATTTCTGATACCAGAATAGCAGTTCTCAGTAGCAGATGTTCAGCGATACACCTGTTCGGTAGATACGAGGCATTGCGAAGTAAAACTGAAATCCTTCCGTTGTTCTGAAAACAAGTGGAGTAGCACAGCACCCACAAATTTGTACCATTCGCAAATGAAACATGATTCTGCAAAGTGAAAGATGTTCAATTAATTCTGTTTGGTGGATTTCTGTGAAACACAGTAGAATTATTTCTTGCAAAGACCACGTTTTGGTAGGTATACAAAGTTCATTTAAAGCATGTTGTTTCTAAAAGCTTTCCACCGCAGAACTTGTACCAATTTCTTAGTATTTTTCAGCTGTACAATGTTTTTTATAAATAATGTGCTGACATGGGATTAAGTAATGGAAGTTATAACCAGAATGCAGTAGAATTGTGTGCTATACAGATTGCACATAGATAGATTCCAAGTCGATCCATTCCACCAACACTTTAAGAACATCATGATTGCCGCCACTAGATGCTGATAAAATTTCTTTACTGAACAGTCAGTTTCTGCCCACAGACTATCGTTAGGTTCACAAGGTTATTTACAACGTCATGGTAGGCGATAAAATCAATGGAGTTAAATAATAAAATCCATGTATAGGTCACTGTTGTCAAATAGTAAAAAACTATATTGTCCGTCATAAAAATGTGCCAAACAGTGTACTCACTGATGTTGTAGGTGGACATATTGGTCAATACTGTCTAAATTTTTTGCAACAATACAAATTTTGCCCCGAAAACACTTGTAACAATTACGAATGCTACGAACGTTGAATCAGTCCTTGTGGTTTCTACAGTAATATACAGACATTACAGAGAGAGAGACTGGTATATTTGAACGAAAGGTTTTACGTAATCTTCATGGACCTATTGAAAGGGTACAGTACCGCCCGACATTGAAAATAGGTACAACATACTTCATTATTTTTGTCAGAACAACACATTTTTTTTTGTAAAACTAACTCAATTCCAATTAATACAGCGAAGCCGGATACCAGTGTGGGAAAGAATGACAATTTATTTATTTAATTGATCACATGTGCATTCCCACAAAGTAAATCCCTACATCCAGTTTGGTGAGATCTGTGAAATGAATGAATGTATGGTCGTCTGCTAACCGCAGATAGTGAATGTGAATATATGATCATCTTTGAGTCGATCCTTTGGCCACCTTTGGTCGGACCAAAGAGATGAAATTTACCTGAGCGTTGAGCGCCTGAAATGTGGCTGACCAATACGATAGCAAGGTGCTTCCCCCACCTCGACAGAGATGGGAGAGGACCTAGAGAACGGCCATGTTTCGGCACTCTGCGGCTGGATCTTGTGCTGTTAAGACCTGTTATAGTTGTGCTCCGTAATGACGAAAGAGTGGAGACATGGTATGCATGTGAAATATTTAAGAGTAGTTTGAAATAATACTCTCTCTATTTCAGGAACTTTTGTGGGGAGAATTAAATGTCAGGCAGGTAATATTAATGGGATTGTAGTAATCTTCGGAAGTGACCAACGGTCACAATGAAACCACGTGTAGCAATAAGTTGAAATACTTCCGTGTGCTTAAGTTAAGCTGAATTACTAGCGTGTGTACAATAAGTTGAAATATTTAAGAAATAGCGTGTGTACCATAAGTAGAAATATTTAAGAAATGGCGTGTGCAGGACTTGAAATTAGAGACGAGTACTTCCACGTGGTGAGTACTGTGTGAGTCTCAATCTGTGTATGAGACAAAGGATAAAGAGAAGTACTCGTCCATGGTATCAGTTGAGGACTCGCGTGTGTGGTGAATATGTTCTTAATGTTACTTTGCGTGATATGATTCCGTGTGACGCTAGATTTAAACTCTGAGAGAGAATCAAGGTGAGTCGGCCGTTTATCCAGCAACGCCACTTGGCTTGCATTGCACAGGAAGACGTGCATATATCTCCAGAGTTCATAGTAGGAAAGTAGAATTACGAAGTGGGGCTGTGTCGTGTGAAACTGGGATAAATATTAATTGAAGTGGGAAAGCTGAAAGTGATAATGTTGTGACTATTCTCTGTGTAGTATTTCATGTCGTAGTGTGGTGTATCATGTAATTTGGGTATGTGTTGTTTGCATGGGAGAGTAGCGTGGTAGTTTTGAAAGATTAGTGGGTTATGCTTGTTCCTTCGGTACCGCTCGGTCTGGAGGAAAGTTTAGTGATGATGATTGTGAGAGTCGAAGTGTGAGGTATAATAAAAGATCCACCATCCTATCCAGAAAGTGCACTGTAGCGTTAAAAATAATTACGAGACCATAATATAGAGATTCACCATTGTAAAGCCATGCCCACTGGGCGGAATTTCTCATGTGTTATTGTTGTAGGTTGTAGAATTTGTGTGTTTAGGTTAGATAATTTATTGGAATAAATAAGATAGTGAAAAGAAAAAGATTGGTGGACTTTTTCTTCGAGTTGTATGTTGTCATGATGTCCCGACTTTATAATGTGTGCGCCATTCATATTCAGTGCGGTGGCCACGTGTTGATAAAAGCCGTTAAATAAAAGACAAAAAAGGAAATGTGGTATTGCCAGTGCGTAGTGTACAGTCAGAGTTCTGTAAATTACTGATAGTCAGATGCGTGTTTCCGTTGCGTATTAATCATATAGGAGGATAACTTGTAACTTAAGTGTGAGTACTAGAGTTCATGTTAATCGGTAAATAAGAATGAATCCACTCGCTTGGCAGACCACTCATCTTGCAGGCCTGACTGCTTGATGCCACAGTATGAGCAAGGCGTGTGGGTGCCTCTCACTATAACACTTCCAGTATTTTACAGCATCAATAGTTGGAAGGTGGTAATTTTCAACATCGATTGAAATACGTCAACAATCTCTGTATCAGACGGCTGCAATGAATATCAATAAAGCTCACAATAACTCAGATGCACGTACATTGCTGTTTCCTTTCACAGTGTATTTCTCCTCACGCAACTGGTCTTGTACATTTTAACTCGCTAACGCATTTCTCCAGCAATGCTGCATTAACGCTGGCTTCTGTCGCTGTAAACAGTGTAACAAAAAGATAATGCAAAACCGTTAGGAAACATTCCCAACGGACGTTGTTGTTTTGGGGTATTCAGTCCAGAGACTGGTTTGATGCAGCTCTCCATGCTACTCTATCCTGTGCAAGCTTCATAATCTCCCTGCACCTACTGAAACCTACATCCTTCTGACTCTGCTTAGTGTATTCATCTCTTGGTCTCCCTCTACGATTTTTACCCTCCACGCTAACCTCCAATACTAAATTGGTGATCCCTTGATGCCTCAAAACATGTCCTACCAACCGATGCCTTCTTCTGGTCAAGTTGTGTCACAAACTCCTCTTCTCCCCAATTCTATTCAGTACCTCCTCATTAGTTATGTGATCTACCCATCTAATATTCAACATTCTTCTGTAGCACCCCATTTCCAAAGTTTCATTCTCTTCTTGTCCAAACTATTTATCGTCCATGTTTCACTTCCATACATGGTTACACTCCATACAAATACTTTTAGAAACGACTTCCAGACACTTAAATCTATACTCTATGTTAACAAATTTTTCTGCTTGAGAAACGCATTCCTTGCCATTACCAGTCTACATTTTATATCCTCTCTACTTGCTCCCCAAATGGCAAAACTCATGTACTACTTTAAGATTCTCATTTCCTAGTCTAATTCCCTCAGCATCACCCGACTTAATTCGACTACATTCCATTATCCTCGTTTTGCTTTTGTTGATATTCATCTTATATCCTAATTTCAAGACACTGTCCATCCCGTTCAACTCTTCTTCCAGGTCCTTTGCTGACTCTAACAGAATTACAATGTCATCGGCGAAACTCAAAGTTTTTATTCCTTCTCCATGGATTTTAATTCTTACTCCGAATTTTTCTTTTGTTTCCTTTACTGCTTGCTCAATATACAGATTGAATAACATCGGGGAGAGGCTACAACCCTGTCTCACTCCCTTCCCAATGACTGATAAAAACTGATCTTTCCCGAGGTCAGCTTCTACCAGTTTTTCCATTCATCTATAAAGAATTCGTGTTAGTATTCTGCAGCCGTATAGAGAAAGAAAATATAAGTATTTGAGTCAAGGAACGCTTTAGTTCCAAGTTTCTACAACCGTTCAACGCATTATTAACGCAAAACACACGGGGAAAGAACTTAGCAGCACAGTATGAAACAGTTTCCTAAATGTTCAAAATGCCCATGCATACGTGCATCCATCTCTTGAAACGTCGTCCTGTTGGAGCACCGTGGTTCTAGAACACACTCTCAATGCAAATGTTGAGCGCCATGGCCCTTACTATCTGCTAATCCGTGCACCAAATGGGCAGTTGCCAACTCCGCATGTGAGTACATTTCCACTGGACTGTGCTTGCAGCCACCTCAGTGACGCCGAAGACTAAACTGTTGGTGCTATTTGCTTACACAGTCCGTGATGAACACTAAAACAGTTGATGCTACATGCATGTTGCTAGAAAAACTGTGAGATTAAAGGAATGTCGATATAAGTAGTGATTGTAATGAAGTAATGTCAACATTCCCTTCGTTCTATCGAAACAGCAAACGCTGCCGTTGAACTAGAGAGCTACTAGTTATTGTGCATTATAACGAAAAGTAGCAAAGATGGTGTTTTGAATATTTCATGTAAAAAAAAATAGTTTGGTATAACGCTGGTAGGTTCAGTTTCTGTGTGTCTGTGTGTCTCCCTTGATAAACGTAGTTGTCAAGAGAAGTAGAAAATGAGTTCTAACACGAAACTAAAGTGTTTCAGGTCACATGGCCATATAACACATTGTCTTCCTCTACGTGTGAGAAATGTTCCCTGAAAATTTGGCCATACCGTTCCTGTTACGCCCTGTATGTGATAATACTAAAACCATAGTTCCACCGCTGTTTTAATGTGTTTCTCCAAGACCTTGGTGCAGTAGTACTGGTTAACTCTGTCTGTGCTGTAATACGTTTCTGTGTGTGCATCAAGTAGAACCGGTGGTGGTGGGGGCAGAAAGGGGAAGGGCATATTGCGCCTTGACTATTGCCAGTGAGATGGCTCGTCGGGATGATATGCCACTATCTCCTCTTTCACTCAAATACAGCCACAAAGGTCCTTTCATAGTACTGTATTTTCATGTCGTGAATTATAGTGTTAATATTTGCATGAGGTACGCTAATTATGCAAGTCTTTTATTCAAATAAAACCACAGAAACCATTCCATGGTAGCGTATTTTCGTGTCGCGAAAATCATCTTGTTAATGTTAGTCTGACGTACGCTAATTTTGCATGCACCACACGAGTGTGCCCCAAGACTTGTAATGGTAACGGGAAAATAGCAAATTTCGATACACTGCAACTACGATAGATTCATGACTTTATCACTGTCAGTTTATTGTTACATTATTTTGGACAATTTTCTGGGTGACGTGGTTTCCAACCCAGACAAGAGCAGAAGATATCAAATAGAATTCAAGACACAAAGAAATTACAGACATAGGCTGCAAGTGAGCATTGATTTAAATCGATGAGGAAAGTTAAAACTTGTTCCAGACCGGGGCTCGAATCCAGGTCTCCTGCTTACTAGGCAGATGCTCTGGCCAATGAACCATCCGGACACAATGGTCATCGCAACTACACAGATTACCCACGCAAGCTTTTTGTCAGACCCAAATTCTCAACTTATTCACACACAAGTGGACATGTCCGAAAAAGCAGACGTCACGTATATTTAAATAGAAATTCATTTTCATTCCATAATTTCTTGCGAGACCTAATAAACAGTAGTAACTCTGAAAATATATGATCAGTAACTGTTATTAAGAGCCAAAAATAGAACAGGTTCATTCGAAAACATCTGATAACGTTACGCCGTCGCTTAGTAATATGATGAAAATACCTTGAACGTTGTTTTATGTACCTCCAGTTGCTAACCATCTGGTGAAACGTAAATCACTAAACTCTTAAAACCAGAAACTTCACTTCTTTCATATCTACATCTACGTGACCACTCTGAAATTCACACTAAAGTGCCTGATAGAGGGTTCACCGAACCGCTTTTACTCAACAGGGTGAATCACAAACTAATGCCACCTAGAATAACCCGTAAGCATGATAGTAGCTGAAAATTATATGGGACTAATGTTGCATAGGACAACAGGGGCCATAATATGACGTTGGTTTTTTGTTGCTAGGTGGGGTCGCGTCAAAGATATGAAGGTCAACTTTGTTTTTTTTTTTTTTTTTTTAAGTGGGATGCTATAGTTTGCTGCATATATTCTGATAAAGGCAATCGAGACAAATCGAATGACGTGTAACAGTAAGATGTTTGAAGATCAACGAAGGTCAAAAATGTGGCATGAACGACAATTTACAGAAAGTGTTCGAAGTGATGACCATTGGTATCAATGCAGTACTGCAATCTTGTTATCATGGATTGAGTGGTATTCCTTATCACTTCGGCACTTATCGAAGCACATGCTCTGACAATTCTCTCTCTCAAGTATCGCGCACATAATAAATATTCGCCCGAATACGGCGTATCCATCTAACGTGACATTGACACGTAAACACCATTTGACGGTTTCGCAATACAGCACTAATAGGAACGGTAAGACCTCTATCGTCGAACCAGTCGAATGTGAATGATGTATTCATTCGAACAAGAAGTCGATATGCTTCTCATTTACGGAGAGTGCCAACGAAATACAGTGAGATTTAGAGACTTATTCGCTGAAAAATATCCTCAACGTACTCACCCTACACGTCGTACATTTAAATATGTGTATGATAAATTGGTATCAACTGGATCTTTAAAGCATCGGAAACATATCCGGCAAAGGAAAGTTACTAACGAGGAAACGGAAATTGGTACTCTTGCCACTGTGGTTCGAGATCCTTGTGTTAGTTCGCTTCAGATGGCAAGGGAATCTGGCATGAGCCAGAGTAGTGTTTTCCGTCTTCTGCATCGCCATAAATATCATCCTTACTATATCAGTGTCGACCAAGAATTAACTAGTACCTACTGTATGCGTCGCATTGAATTCTGCCCAAGGGCTCAACTTCAGATTCAGAGGGATGACACATTTATTAATTCACGAACCATGGATATGTTAACTTGCATAACATGCATTATTGGGCAACTGAAAAGCCATGTTGGCAGCGGCACGTTGCACACCCAAAACCGTGGTCGTTGAATATATGGTGTGGGAGTCTGGAGGAGAGAATTATAGGCCCCTATTTCATTGAAGGAAATCTTAATGGTAGGAAGCACACCGTATTCCTGCAAGGAACATTAGGTCTTTTATTGGAAGAAATACTCTTAGGAACAGAATGGGCTATCAACACGGTGGGTGGCCTTCACATTTTTTGCTGATGGCTAGAAATGAGTTCGAGAGACAATTTCCAAATCGTTGGATTGGACGCGAAGGAGACGTGTCGTGGCCGGGCTCGTTCGCCAGACTTGACGCCTCCGGATTGAAAGGTAGTCAGTGGTGTAAAATAAATATTAATATATTAATATTTTAATTATAATTTAATAGATTAACTGGTTTCCGTACCACTCTTCTAGTTCCTCCTCGCTAGTGTTTCATATCGTTATGAATGATGTTGTTTCAGTAACCTATTTCACTTTGTTACTTTATAGTGATGACGATACAGCGTTATGTAAACGTAACTCCTTTCCACCTTTCCCACCTTTCGCTATTTATAAACAGTGGAATCATACCTTACAAATGCCTGATTTGCAATGCATATTTTCCTTCCTGTTAGTTAAACTGTGTACACAAAGAAGGGTTTAGGGTATTATTATTCGCTTTTAACACAATTTTAATACTGTTTCATGCCTAATATTATCATCTCTAAGAGTAACGGCAGGTCACCTAGACTTATATATATCCTCATTTTTATTCAAGTGTCTGGTATTGATCTGTAACGGAAATGACCGTGTATATTTAACATCATTTTCACTTGTTTGTACCATATAAATTGTTAATGTCAAGGTAAATTGCATCTTAGTGAAAATGAACGAATGTAAATACTTTTAACAAATTCATCCTCTATATAATATTTTTATAATATATTTACTTTGTACAATAGCTCACAGACTACTAATGTCTCACATTGTTTTATGTATGGTGTGTTCTGTAGGGCCTGAAGATGGCGTTGACGAAACGTCCAAACTAGTAGCCAAATAAATATAAAATCTTAAGTACAGCTGGAGCAGTTTCATTTTTAATAAAAATTATGCCAGCCTTGTCCCACCATAGTCCCATTTACATATGGATGTACGAAGAGATGCAACTTTTGTCTGACAAACTTTTCAGCTCGAATGTCCGCCTCCTTAGCTGGATGGTAACGTGCTTGCTTCCTATGCGCTGACCCTGGGTTCGATTCCCGGCCGGTTCGGAAATTTTCTCCGCTAGCGGACTAGGTATTGTGTTGTCCTTATCATTCCAACCTCATCATCGGCCGAAAGTCGCCCACTGTGACGCCGCATGAAATAAGACTTGTACTTGGAGGCCGAACTCGAATGGGACATCCCGGCCGACAATGCCACACGATCTTTTCATTTTTTTTTTCAGCTCCTATCATACTTTCGGAGTTATTCTTGGTGGAAATAGTTAGTGACTCACCCTGTATATCTCTACCGTTCCACTCTCGAACAGCGCACGAGAAAATCGGACACTTAAATCTTTCCCAGCGCTCTTCGATTTCTCTTATTTTAATACAGTGATGATTTCTCCCTATATATATGGGTGTAAATAAAATATTTCCACATTCGGAGGAAAATGTTAGAGTTTAAAGTTTTGTGAAAAGATCTCACCGCAATGAAAATCGCCGTTGTTTTAATGATTGCCACCCCCACTTGCATATCATATCCGTGACACAGTCTTCCCTATTTCACGACAATGCAAAACGAGCTGTCCCTCTTTGAATGTTGTTCTTCGATTCTATCTGATAAGGATCCCACACCCCACAGCAATACGCTAGCAGAGGACGGACACTGAGAATGAGTAGGCCATGCAACGTGGATACTTCTTATTCTTCATTAAAGGATCAAGGTTTTATGGCAAGCGGTAGAATGCCATGAGTGGCATACGTTCAGACATTTTATTCGCGGAGACGCTACCAAACACACCTTTTTTGTAATGGAAAAATTTGCTTTCATTTGGTGACATACGATACCTCGTGAGAAGAGATTATAATGGTGCAACGAATATTGTTCGTAGTAACATGTTTTTCAAATATCGTTAACGAATGTAATAAGTGTGAGGCCAAAAAATGTGGACATTGTGCAGAGTCAGCTTCGTAGTACGATGCTTACCAGGCAACGGGAGTGATGTCACTTCAATATTTCGACAGACAGAAAGGTTACAAGTGCTAACGATTCAGCAAAATACTCGCCGATGCCAGTATTATCACTTGTCGGTAACCTAACGCACTAACGCCAACGAGTATAGAGGGGGACAAACAACATGACGAAGCAAGGAAAACATTATTTCAGATGAGCTTACTTCATGTATATCAGATCGCTGTCAGTGGCTTTCAGAGAGTCATTATTTGCCAAAGTTCCTGTTAGTTTCAAACTAGTTTTCGGTCTGGGCGTGGATTCTTGCCTTGCAAAAGCAATGTACTCCTTGAGCACACCACTGCCGAGTAAAAGTTTCACTTCATTAATGATTAGTTCATTATGCGACACAATTCAACAATACTGTTTCGCCATCAGGCACCATACGGATAATGTTTACACGGTCTCTGAGCGAATATTCGGATTTCCTTCAGGCTACAAGGTGGAAAGGTCTGCGGAATAAATACACGCGACAGAATTGCTTTCTTGCATGCTGCGCTCCCTGACGGCAGAAAGCCTCAACACGAGGGTACTCCAGCACTCTGCTTACACAGCTGGTCGCTGTTTGTGAGGGAACCAATATCGTGACGTAGCCGCAGTGGCGGTGTTCACTGCCATGTTTGTCCTCACTACGGCCTATCCTAGGGGCGTTAGGCAGCTGACGTAGAGGACAGAAAAGTCAGCGGAAAAACGAAAGTCGAACACCGCAGCAGTGGAACAAATCAAATGAAGAGCTATGTAAATCACCCTGTTTCTTGTAGACCAAGTGTTTATGTTCTGTATGTAGACCGTTTCGAGCAGTGTATTTTAATCATCAGATGTCCCTTTATTTATAACTTTGAGTCGTAATAATATGTACCAGTTGAAAATATACACTGGGTTTCAATAACGTATGTCACTAAGGTACATAATGTTGTTAGACTTCACACTGAAGAGAAATTTGGTGCAGCACTCCGCTCAGATCTATCCTGTGCTAGTCTCATTTCGCTGATTCAGGCAACGATTTCTGTACTTGCACACATGAATTTGGCTTCCAAACCAGACGCTTCTCTTCGTAACTATCACGCCAGTATTTGGCATTGTTTGTTCTTTAGAGTTCCTAGTTTCACTGCTGTCGCTCTTACTTTCAACGAGTCTACTGTCTACTGTAGTCACCCTGTGATCAAATCAGAACACTAGCCGGCCTTGGTGGCCTAGCGGTTCTAGGCGCTCAGTCCGGAACCGCGTGACTGCTACGGTCGCAGGTTCGAATCCTGCCACGAGCATGGATGTGTGTGATGTCCTTAGTTTATTTAGGTTTAAGTAGTTCTAAGTTCTAGGGGAATGGTGACCACAGCTGTTAAGTCCCATAGTGCTCAGAGCCATTTGAACCATCAGAACACTAACGTAAGGCCAGTTTAATTTGGTTATTCTATGTGTCATCAATGTTTTCCTTTAATTTGTAATTACAAAGTCTGTGTAATTCCGTCATCTTCCGGGCGTGCCTTTGGGGCAGTATTAATTCTTCTTCCGATATGTGGGCTGATAATCGTACAACCATCTCCAAGGGGAGCCGATGACTGAAATAAAACGACTTGATCCAATGATATACTGCAGAGTAAGCGCGCATGTGTCAGAGGGAAGACAGTGGCAATAAGAGCAACTTTATACATCTAAGAATAAACGTAGTGTGCACTGATGCATCAAATCCACAGTGATTATGATTTATGTGGTTAATAATTAAAATGAATGGCACATGTTGGAATGCCAGGAAACGAAGACTCAGAATAATTATTTCTCTGAGCGAGTTCTGACACATTCGCAGCAAGAACCCACTGTGACCCAGGAAAGGTTTCTTGATGTGTTAATCATGAACCACAATATTTTCCACAAGGCAACTAATTTCGGTCTATGACGATCAGCCACAGATGTACCGTGAGGTTATTATAATAGTGCAGCTTCTCATGGAGGTCCTATGTGGTCTGTAATTAACTATGAGAACGGAACTTGGTAGATACGTTAACGATCGAAGCAGGAAAAAATTAGTTCCAATGTAGGCCACCAGGTGAAAATCTGGCACTGTGAGACGTCTCGTCGACGTCTCCGGTGCTCATATTGAACAAATAAATAATCAACAGGTTACAATCAATAGTCGAGATAGCAATAATATTTATTTCAGAATTTTTGGCCCCTAATGGCGGCCCATCGGTTTTCTCGTGATGCCACGATTGTACAATGGACAGTGTACAATCGTGGTAGTATGAGAAAACCGACGAGCCGCCAGTACCAGCCATATCGGGCAAAACATTCTGGATATGGCTGTAACATAAGCTGAAACCGGAAAATAAACAAATATTATTGTAATCTCGAATGTTGATTGTAGCCTAAACATTGCACGAGATCACTGCACTCCATAGACAATGTTGTCTTAATTTATGAAATAAATAAGGCAATAAAATCAGTCTTACGCCTTTCACATTTATTGGACCTTTATACTCACGGCCTGTTACTAATCCATTACAAATGGAACGATTTCTGCGCGTCTTTCTTGCGTTCACAGCGCCAGATTTGCATCTGGTGGCCAGAACTGGGACTAATTTGTTCCTCCGTAAATCGGTTCCGCTTTAACGCAGTGGAATACCCACTTAGTTTCGTTGTCATACGATGATTACAACTCACATTGGGCCCCTGTGAGTAGCTGCACTTTAATTACAACCAACTGGTGCGAAACAATAAGACATCAGCATCTTGCCGTAAAAAGCGCAACGTGCATTTACTCCACGGTGTATCACTGTGTCAGGTGACTGCAGTTCAATCACCGACTCGCCTCGCAGTTGGTAGTGCAGAAATCAGACGACATAACGGAAGAAGAAAAAAATGCACTCCCCGAAGATGATAGAATAATATATACTTTTTAATTGCAGATTAAATGAAAACTTTAATACAATGTAAGGCAATCAGAAATTAATTTATGAGTAAATGTCGGATCCACATATCTGAGAACGAACAATTCTTCTATAATACCGAGCACATGTTAATATGATAGATGCAAAGTAATATGCCAAACAAGCTTCGTTGTTTTTCTGTAAATTGTAAATACCACATACGTACACTATTTTAATAAGACACATTGACTCTACACCATCATAACAGACAGACGTGCAGCAACGATTGACGTGCTTACAGTACGGGATGCCATGTTTCGCTACTGCACAGACAGTTTACAAGAACTCTGCGTTAGCCATTCATGGAATAAGCAAGTGCTCAAACCCTTTTCAATAAGAGTCAGTACGACTTCCTACAAGTGCGGTCACCTGACGCTGGCATGTTATAATATAAAATTACATTTAATCCTAAAAAGTAACAGATGTAACAGAATATATGGTAGACACATAACATTGCATTATTTAAAATAGTGAACCAAAACTATCCTCAAGTAATAGTTTTAGGCTTACATGGAAAACAATGTTAGCATATTTAGAGCCTTCTAGCGGTAAATCCGAAAAAGCGAAGCTAATGCCAATCTACCGGTGGTCCATTGATAGTGACCGGGCCAAATATCTCACGAAATAAGCATCAAACGAAAAAACTGCAAAGAACGAAACTCGTCTAGCTCGAAGGGGGAAACCAGATTGCGCCATGGTTGGCCCGCTAGATGGCGCTGCCATAGGTCAAACGGGTATCAACTGCGTTGTTTTAAATAGGAACCCCCATTTTTATTACATATTCGTGTAGTACGTAAAGAAATATGAATGTTTTAGTTGGACCACTTTTTTCGCTTTGTGGTAGATGGGGCTGTAATAGTCATCAACAGATGGCTCACAATTTTAGACAAACAGTTGGTAACCGGTAGGTTTTTTAAATTAAAATACAGAATGTAGATACGTTTGAACATTTTATTTCGGTTGTTCCAATGTGATACATGTACCTTTGTGAACTTATTATTTCTGAGAAAGCATGCTGTTAAAGCGTGATATCCTGTAAATACCACATTAATGCAATAAATGCTCAAAATTATGTCCGTCAACCTCAATGCATTTGGCAATACGTGTAACGACATTCCTCTCGACAGCGAGTAGTTCGCCTTCCGTAATGTTCGCACGTGCATTGACAATGCGCTGACGCATGTTGTCAGGAGTTGTCGGTGGATAACGATGGCAAATATCCTTCAACTTTCCCCACAGAAAGAAATCCGGGGACGTCAGATGCGGTGAACGTGCGGGCCTTGGTATGGTGCTTCGACGACCAATCCACCTGTCATGAAATATGCTATTCAATACCGCTGCAACCGCACGTGAGCTATGTGACGGACATCCATCATGTTGCTGTATAAATGCATAAAATTAAAACATTTCTGTGACCTGAATATTTTCTTACATTCTGGGGAAATTTTTTATATACATTTCCTGTGATAATGAAAAAGTGACAATACAAAAATAAAATTTAATGGGTAATCGTAATACACGGGACGAGTGTGAGACAAAATTAATTGGCAGCCACTTCTATAAACCTATGATGACATGGAGAGGTCAAACACAACTTATATTTAATATAACGGTTTTAAATATCTATTTTTAACAATAATTATAGATGGATGTCATCGTATGTCGTCTGAAGCTCCGATAAAAAATAAAGAAAACAGCTATAAAATGCAACTGCTTAAATTGCGCCTGCATTTGTGTGTTGTAGCTTCGATAAGCAAGCACCCACCTCATACGAGGTATAGCTTAGTAAAAAGTGTATGAATGAAGTATATTACAAAGGGGTTGCACGCATAAGCATTTGAAAACTGACTCGCATCGTACACGAGTAAATAGTGTACTGCTCGACGACATAGACAAAATATCAGTTGAAAAGACGAATTTCAGTATACATTAGATGCTGTGTTCATTAGTTTACATTATATAAACACACACGCAATATTAGAGACGAATAAAAAGAAAACAGAACTGCTAAAAACAATAAGATATATGAACTGGGACAACATAAGTTTCTCTAAATATCGAATGAAAGATCTACTATTTTCAGAAACTTACATTCATTCAACCATCGTTTTTTCCTATGCAAGTCACACAAGATTGTATTGTTTGACGAGACTGAAAGATGGGCCGGTAATATTAAATGCCATACGGTACCCACTAAATTTAAATAACGCAACCTATGAAATGCAGAGCTCGGACAGAAGGAAAGCGACAGCACAACAATCAACAAAATCTACGACGAAACATCAAGCTAGAAAGACTTAAAATTGGTACTTATCTAAGCTTTAGTGCTTGCTCGATGTGACTGTCAAGACAAAAGAAAATTAGCAACTATGCCAAAATATGCATAAACTGTAAAAGCGGTTTGTTCATTAAATATTCTATTGGGCTGATACTTCTTGCATGTATAAATCTCTGACACTTCCACCAGATCAAGGCGCCATCCTTTTGGAGTGTTGCGGAGAGTGTGGATTTTTAGACAAATGTTTGATGAGTGCGGACCCATTCTGTAGTCGCAAGTGCTCTTTAACCCTCAAATCAAATGATCTGGCAGTTTAGCCCACTTAATACTGCCCATTCTGGCTATAGTCTGTCCTATATATCCTTGACCTCGAAAATTTGATTTTATTACTATATTATGTCTAGACTAATTCACAACCTGAAGATGTTGTTTACTAGGAAGACGCAACTATTATCGGGTTTTCTGCACATATTTCGATTTGCTGCTACATTTTCCAGTGAAATTTGTGTACAGTTCGGACCTTATCTATACTTTGAATACTATTTGTTGACTGTGATAACGTTTTCTGTTGTCCTTTATTCTTGTACAGGGGCACATCACGTCATTGTCGGAGTACCCATTAGCACTGCTATTTGTTTTAAGCTATTTCTTCACCTGCTAAAGGGAAACAAAGCTTTTTCAGTGAATCATGGATGCGAAAAAGCCCCTCTTGTATCTAGACAGATGGCAAGGATTTTGTGACCTGACAGCCCTACTTTATGGGACTTCATAAATAACTTACAGAATTTACAGTTATGGGTGTGTGGGAGGCCTAGAGAGTAAGGGTGACCATTTATTTCCATGCCCACCAAACAAAGTCATCAATAATCGGAATTGCGATCGCGTTTCTTAATGGAAATGAATTTAGATACTTCTTTAAATAGTAAATTAAAACTACTGCATTAATCATTTACTATACGCAATAGCACAAGGCAAATCTCATGTAGTTTCACTGATCATCGATAGATGTGCTGCCATATCACCATGTCACATAAAATATTCTAAATCCAGATTCCATATGAAATATTTTAAAGTCCAAAAGTGCCTACACAAGCTGAAAGTCGCCCCCAGCTTACTGAATAAGTCCCACTACTGTCAGAAATAATTTAAAGTTTGGTGATGGTTGAAAAAAAATTCAAAGTCCAGCACCGCTCGAAATATTTCTAATTACAATTAGAATATTTCCAAGTCCACGACAAGTCTACTATCAGACCTAAGTCCCACAACTTAGCAAGCTAGTCCACACGCGACCGTTACTCCGATCACATCATGACACTGTCTAGTACGGTCGTCTATCCACAACTGTGGCAAGCGAAAGACTGACCACATACGGGCTTCTTTGCCCTATTTATAGCCGAACTGACGGTTGCTCAGTGCATGCAGTTTACATGGTGCTTCACGACTTATTTTTTTTTTCACTTAACACATATGCTATGCACATCAGTTTAAGTGTCTTTCCATCACAAGTCTTGTAATGTATGTGTTAATTTACTATGACTATCATTTTTCGTATGATCTGTGCAGCATGGAATTCATGTTGAGCACTGCAAATGGAAACACGACGGAAGGTCGTTCAGTAATAATATGAAATAATCATTATATCACATTTTCAGAAAGGAAAAATCTCCGGCTTTTTTGTGGTGGGCATTACCTGAAGCGAGTGCTATTTTTAGGTACTGTTTTAGCGATTACAGCTGCGATCTTATTTTTTAATATGTCTAAATACCTACTTTCTCGAATTAGGTTCAATAAGCCATAGATTGCGGCATGTTACTCGACTCATGTATCTCAGTTTTACCATGTTGCATCGGTTTTCTTATCTCTGATTGACAGTAACAGTATTTTTATTGAAACTGTATGCAAACATAAGGAAAAACATTAATAACTCAAATAATAGCAATAATTATATTTTATATCACATTACACTTCTTTTGAGCCATCACTCAGATCTGTACCGTTAATACATCCAGTATTGATTTAAGTGTCAGGAAGTCATTTCTGAAAGTATTCGTATGGAGTGTAGCCATGTATGGAAGTGAAACATGGACGATAAATAGTTTGGACAAGAAGAGAATAGAAGCTTTCGAAATGTGGTGCTACAGAAGAATGCTGAAGATTAGATGAGTAGATCACATAACTAATGAGGAAGTATTGAATAGGATTGGGGAGAAGAGAAGTTTGTGGCACAACTTGACCAGAAGAAGGGATCGGTTGGTGGGACATGTTTTGAGGCATCAAGGGATCACCAATTTAGTATTGGAGGGCAGCGTGGAGGGTAAAAATCGTAGAGGGAGACCAAGAGATGAATACACTAAGCAGATTCAGAAGGATGTAGGTTGCAGTAGGTACTGGGAGATGAAAAAGCTTGCACAAGATAGAGTAGCATGGAGAGCTGCATCAAACCAGTCTCAGGACTGAAGACCACAACAACAACAACAACGATAATATATACATTTTTATGGCTCTCTATCTCCTAAACAAACTGTGCTCAGAAGATGAGCGTAGGTTTATCTGTTTTATGTTGTGGAGACCTTTAATTCTGTGTAGCTATTGTGCTGCATGTACTTTCCAGTTTGACTCTAGCTTTGAGACACCAGTTAGCCGGCCGCATACTTTCGATGCGGACACAAAGGAGCGCACAGCGCACTGCGTATGGCAATCTCTTGCCATCCCTACCTCGACAGACAGGTCTGTCAGCAAAACGCTTCGTATAGGCACGTGACGAATGCGGTCGTCTGCAGGTCGGGCTGTGAGCGACCTCCCGGCTCCTGATGTCTTACGCCTGGGCTCTGCCCCACTGCCACGCCGCCCTCAGCTGTCACAGCTCTAGATTACATTCGTGTGCTTGATACTGCTCGGTGCCCAAAGAGCGTGCCATCACAATGTGCACTGCCGTGTCAGTACATATTAACTCCCTATAGACTGAAAATTTGTGCTGGTTCCTGCCTAGTGTGATACACTGAAGAGCCAAAGAAACTGGTACACTTGCCTAGTAACGTTTAGGGTCCCCGCGAGCACGGGGAGGTGGCGCAACAAGACGTGGCATGGACTCGACTAATGCCTGAAGTAATGCTGGTCGGAACTGACATCATGAATCCCGCAGGGGTGTCCATAAATCCGTAAGAGTACGAGGTGGTGCAGGTCTCTTCGGAACGGCACTTTGCAAGGCATCCCAGATCAATAATGTTCATGTCTGGAGAGTGTGGTGGCCAGTGGAAGTGTTTAAACTCAGAAGAGTGTTCCTGGAGCCACTGTGTGACAATTCTGGGCGTGTGGGGTTTCGCATTGTCCTGATGGAATTCCCCAAATCTGTCGGAATGCACAATGGACACGAATGGATGCAGGTGATCAGACAGGATGCTTACGTACGTGTTACCTGTCAGAATCGTATCTAGACGTATCAGGGGTCCCATATCACTCCAACTGACACTCTCCATACCATTACGGAGCCTCCACCAGCTTGAACAGTCCCCTGCTGACATGCAGCATGTATGGCTTCATGAGGTTGTCTCCATACCCGTACACGTCCATCCGCTCGATACAATTTGAAACGAGACTCGTCCGACCAGGCAACATGTTTCCAGTCATCAACAGTCCAATGTCAGTATTGACGGGCCTTGGCAAGGCGTAAAGCTTTGTGTCGGGTAGTCATCAACGGTACACGAGTGGGCCTTCGGCTCAGAAAGCCCGTATGGACGATGTTTCGTTGAACGGTGTGCACGCTGACACTTTTCGATGGTGCAGCGTTGAAATCAGCAGCTATTTGCGGAAGGGTTGCACTTCGTCACGTTAAACGACTCTCTTGAGTCGTCGTTGGTCCTGTTTTTGTAGGGTCTTTCTCCGGCCGCAGCGATGTTGAAGATTTGATGTTTTACCGGATTCCTGATATTCACTTTTTACTCGTGAAATAGTCGTACGGAAAAATCCCCACTTCATCGCTACCTCGGAGATGCTGTGTCCCATCGTTCGTGCGCTGACTATAACACTACATTTAAACTCACTTAAATCTTGATAACCTGCCTTTGTAGCAGCAGTAACCGATCTAACAACTGCGCCAGACATTTGTATTTCCGTATTCTACCTGTTTATATATCTCTGTACTTAAATACGCATACCTATACCAGTGACGGCTAGGGTGGCCGAGCGGTTCTAGGCGCTACAGTCTGGAACCGCGCGACCGTTCGGTCTCAGGTTCGAATGCTGCCTCGTGCATGGGTGTGTGTGATGTCCTTAGGTTAGTTAGGGTTAAGTAGTTCTAAGTTCTAGGGGACTGATGACCTCAGAAGTTAAGTCCCATAGTGCTCAGAGCCTATACCAGTTTCTATGGCGCTTCGTTGTAAGAGGAATCAGTGCTCAAGAAAACTGCACAAATACAATTAGCAGGAAACCTACTCAACTTGGACGAGAATTTCCCGCTCGAAAAATTGTGCAAACCCGTTTCACATCTGCAGTTTCAGGGAAATTAACGATGCACTTTCTTTGCAACAGAAAGGAGGAGAAACAGACTACCCTGACATGAACATTATCGAGCACATCTGGGATGACTTGTAACGTGCTGTTCACAAGTGATCTCCACTCCCTCTTACTCTTACGGATTTACGGACAGCCCTGCAGGATTCATGTTGTCAGTTCCCTCTAGCACTGCTTCTGACATTACTCGAGTCCACCGCCACGTCGTGTTTCGGCACTTCTGCCTGCGCGCGGGGAGCCCTACAGGATGTTAGGTAGTTGTACCAGTTTCTTTGGCTCTTCAGTGTAGAATGAGGCTATGGTAACTATCTTCACTTTCCCATAATTCACAGAATCATCAATGGGAAACAATGTTTTAGAATCACAAAGTCAGCGTTTTCTCGAATTTCATTAAACTGGAAAGAATCATTGTTGTCCAGTGTCCGACACCTTGCCGGGTTCACACAGTAGGAATCATTCTCCCAACACGTGCTGGCGTCTATGCAGGAAGGTGTTTCCGCTTTGGAGCGGCACCACACTCGCCAAGAAATCGGTTTATCCCGTTGGGGTGGCATAACAGCGGGCAAACAGCAATTCCTGCGCCGCGCCGCGCCACCTCGTTCCCATTTCCTGCGGGTATTGGGTGGCGCCACATGCCTGCCCCCTGGTGGCGCTCCCGCTAAACACTGCGCGGTGCCTCCGGAAGAGGAAGGCCCATACGTTGGCGGGGATGGCGCACTCCGTCTTACCGGGCCGGCAGCCGCTGGAAGACGCTGGGGAGTTGGAGCGATTCCAGGCCGGCAAACACTGTGCAACATTAATGGCTCCTCGCCGAACCTGATGGAAGGTTGCCACTCAAACTAGGCGGCGCCTCTCTCGGAAAGCTGCCACGGCTAGTTGGACGCACTCTAAATCACTTCCTGTATACACCCGCACCACACTGCACTCCATCGCTCGCTGACTCGTGCGCCCCAGTGCAAATATTAGTTTCTGATATGGTTTCAAAGTCCGTGAGACGTTCGAAGTGTGATACTTAACTTCTTAAACAGACTGTAGAATTTTGCGAATGTACTGTAGGTGCTGGGGGACGTTGTAAAACCTTTAAGTGTATGGCCCAGGTGGAATCCTTAGCGACATCGCAAAAACAACGGAAGGATACCCTCTGACATAAAATAATGAGGGAAATTTATGACCACTAAATGAGGCACAAATTACAATTACATTGAGGTATTCCAATAAAATTATTAATAAGCAACTGGAAATCTGTGGCAACATTAGTATTATACTTACAAAATCATAGACAAAACAAATGGCAACATTTATATGATAAGATCTTGACATACTTGAGATAGCTTGAGAGGGAACAGTTTGTTCCATCCCATTACAGTTAGTTTTTTGTTGCATTATATTGAATATACTTTCAACATTCTTTTTAGTTTAAACAGTGTAATATCTCTAGTGAAGAAGTGGACTACCTGTTTATTTAATTCAATTCATACTTACATAATTGCACTTTCTTTCCCTAATCCCACTACGTTGCCTTGGGTTGATTAAGTTTGCGGCTTGTATTAAGAATTCGTCTGCTGGTAACGCCAAGGCAGAGATGTGGTCACCCTGTAGGTCTGTTAGTGCCAACCTAAGCCTGGAGTAAAAACAGAGATGATGCACCTGTTTGCCAGGGGGTAGTCCGGGGTTGGTAACAGGTCCCCCTCCCCTCCATGTAAGGGAACGGCCGTTGAGAGCCCCCATGACAGTCACTCTTGGGGTAGCGGCTGAACTGAGCAGGCGGAATCGAGGGCGATCTACGTCTTTGCCGCCAATTTCACCGCGGGATGAGGTATTATGTTTTACACTGTTACTAATCCGCTCTTTTTCAGGATTGAAATAGTTAGCGTGTCGTTACGGCCATTCATTCATTTTTTGAGAAATTTGCCTTTACAATTAAAGTTTTCAGTTAGGGTTTCTTTTTCGGAGGCGAGCATGGGGGCTCGTGTTATCCACTTATAGGGCTGCAATCACTTTGTGCCTTCAGCAAACGACAGCAGCAATAGCTCAAAAAAAAAAAAAGAATCGTATAGTTTTTCACTTTTAGAAGCAGCGTTTTTTGGAATGTTAAAGTAACCTGGGGCCCCACCCCGCCTAGTTAAGACGTGGTCGTAATGGCTGATGAATAATTTGGTTGACGAAACCTGGTAGGAGATGCAAGTGTGACATACTTAAGGTTCTAAGCGTGTAACGTAAAATTTTTCTAGGCCAACTCATAAATTTTATTCACGGTTCCTTTTTAACCCCCATTTGCAAGCAGCACGTCCTAACTACTTGGATAAAGAGTAGGTTGAACGTGTTAATTGATTATTTACGTGTGCCATATTTCACATGATGTTTTATTTTTTTAGAATTTCCTTTTATTTGTTAATATGGGAGATGTTTGTGTCTGCTTTGTTCCCCCGTTTTTCCGCCGAAGAGAATTTTTGTTATTCGGTCCTAGTAGTAATCTTGGGTGTGAATTTCGATCACTGTTCGAGTAGACGGACCACAAGGGCAGCAACGTAGTCCCATCCTCTTTCCCACTGCTTAAGTAGAAACGAGATGCCTGTTAGTTTAAGCACCTTCAGTGCGAGACAAAACGAGAAGTTATTTGACTTGACTTTGTTTGCTGCTGTTATTAAATTTGTAAAGTTTCGGGGATCTAGACAATAAATGTCCTATGAACTTGATGTCATGGATTTAGTGGTCATTACAAACCCCATTCCTGTGTCGAGAGCAATGTCATGAATGTAATGATCATTACAAACTCCAGCCGTGTGTAGAGAGCAATGTTACCAACAAAGTGGTGTCCTTATAGATCATGATAGAGCGCGGCCTTTACTGACTTGCCCACTTGGTTGTTTGAGCTCTCCCTCGCGTTATCCGTTGCGCAATATTAACATAATAATTTTCAGATAATTTAACTGAACGTCTGGCTGGCCCCTCAAATTCAATCCTTCCGAGCAATGTATCAAGTGGGCAAGCACATGTCAATGCACGTCCTGTTCGCTCTAGCATAGATAGAAGGAAACAGAGGAAGAGAGATACAAAAAGGTAACTATTCATAACTAAACATAAGGAACCTTCCAAGCTGTTCGAGATGGAGGGCGGGGCGGGGGTGGGGCCGGGGGGGGGGGGGGGGGGGAGCTACGTGCCAATAATAGTACAATTGAATTAACTACAATCACAAAACGCCCAGTGATTGTCATGGGGGTAATTGGAAACAAATAGTTCTACAGAAGGGAATACGTCACTCCTGTGGTCGAAGGTTGTTGTCTACATAGTTCTGCGTAGTCAGCGCGTACACAACTTTCCCACTAGAGCGCGCCCCACTAAGCACAACAGCGCAGGCGCAGGGCTCGTCCGTCTCCGCACTACGAGATGGTGCTGCCTTAGAGACGGACCAAATTCTGCTTCCCCCAATCCATGTATTAATATGTAATGCAGCCAATGAGATTGCTGCTAATGTAGAACCTTTTCTCCTCGCAGATCACACTTGCGCAGTGATACCTGAACGCGCGAGGTATTATAACGAGTGTACAGCCCTCCGATTAGTCAGTCTGCATTTGTCTGCACCAGTCTGTACCAGTCTGCATTAGTCTGTACCAGTCTATAGTCAAGTTTCAGTCTGCACCTAATAAGATTACCATATTCCTGTACATAGCTATGAAGATAAATGTATAGACACTTTGTCAAGTATCAGAGATATGTGAGAATAATATTAATGTACCAAGACCAAAGGAACTTCAGATTGTCAATTGTAAATAGCATCCAGAATCCAGTTACGTAATGTCTATGCTTTTTATTATTTTAATAAATGTGTGTGAAAATTAATCAAGTTCTGTTTAAAGTTGGTCACCGTCAATCTGCTACTCTAAGCGTGCAAGTGGCATTTCTATCGTCTGACCTAACGGCAGAAGATAAACACGCCACGATAAGACCACGAGACATATTGCTGACACTCGCCTACTTCGTTAGAGTGACAAGTCAAATGATCTGATGGTGTGTGTACCGAAGGTCTTACAGTACACTCACCACAGAGGTGAAAGCTAACTGTTCATTGGTATTCAAATACAAGTCGTCAGAGTGCGGGCTGAAGCAACCGGAATAATATAAAACATCTCCACGCGTCGTCTGGGGGTTGAGATTCGATGACACTCGTAGTATTTCAGGTGGTGGCCCAAGTGGCTGCAGAATCAGTCACTGGCAGAACTAAAGATTTTCCCCAGTGGCCAAATGCAGATCAGTCTGAAAATTTTCTAGGTATCCAATACATCAGCAGACCGACGGCCGCTATCAGAATAAAATTCCGGTGCCAGAGGCTGCTGATGATCGAGAGAGGCTGAAGTGAATTCTGAGTGGATGTTAATTGCTGCATTTTGCGTCTCTTACTGAATACTGATTGGCTCCGGATTTTCCAAGTGCCAGCTGACGAAACTGCTGCTTACAAAACATGAGGCAAAGCGTTCATCGGTGTCTCATACATCTTCAAATCGTCAATATGTTTATCTCTAGCTTTCAGTGCTCCCTGGAGAAATGGCCAGATTTCTACCTTTTGGGCACGCCGGTGCCTTCTGCCTGAAAGCGAGCTTTCTCACTCCACTACTCGTTGTAAGACCTCTGCACCAGGAATTTTCTCCACAGGGGATATTATCTGTGTTCGTACACAAGGCTGGGCGTTCCAGGACGGCACTACAAAGAGATATAGATTGTTTTGAACGAAATAGCCTTCACGTAGGTTGTGGTAGCCTCAGTTTACTTCTACACACCAAAGGATTTTAGAGCGCAGGATTCCATATTTCTGTGGAACAAAACAGTGAAAAAATAGCTAAGCTGTCTATAAAAACAACTGGTCAAAAAAATGGGTCTGAGCACTATGGGACTCAACTGCTGTGGTCAGAAGTCCCCTAGAACTTAGAACTACTTAAACCTAACTAACCTAAGGACAGCACACAACACCCAGCCATCACGAGGCAGAGAAAATCCCTGACCCCGCCGGGAATCGAACCCGGGAACCCGGGCGTGGGAAGCGAGAACGCTACCGCACGACCACGAGATGCGGGCAAAACTGGTCAACTTTGTCGACGTGTTAACGTTATAAGCCTGAAAACATCAGGAAGTAGTCACCAAACGACTATTATTAACACACCAGGCTCTCGTTTATGTATGGTAGAATACACTTACAGTCAGAGAAAAGTGTTTTCTACAGATCTGAAGAGATTATTCATCAAGGTCGCAACTAAAAATGGTTCAAATGGCTCTGAGCACTATGCGACTTAACTTCTGAGGTCATTAGTCGCCTAGAACTTAGAACTACTTAAACCTAACTAACCTAAGAACATCACACACATTCAGGCCCGAGGCAGGATTCTAACCTGCGACGGTAGCGGTCGCGCGGTTCCAGACTGAAGCGCCTAGCTAGAACCGCTGGGCCACCCTGGCCGGCGCAACACTCTGCACCTGTCAGCAACCTAGCTACAAATTGGGAGATATTTTGCCTTGTGGCTCCCATGTCATTTCAGTATGCTGGAAACTGCTGTCTCGAATATTAATAGGTAAAGATGATGGTTTTAGCTAAATACGAAAGTCTAGAAACTTCGTGCCTGCATATATGTTTGTGTTTTGATGTACTTAAGTCGTGGTGATCTGTTTTCTGGACAGATGAAAGCTACAGAAATTTCGGATTGAAGACATCAAACATTACGGACGCCCTATGTCTAACATCGAATGAACTCCGGCAGTTTCAACAAGATGTCTCTGATTCTCTGTTATGGCTATGATGGAAAGAAGCAACGGTTGACTGCGGTATTTAATGGTGTAGTCTTTATGCCGGATTGGTTCATTGGTGTTTTAACCCTTGCAGGCATTAGTTTTGCACGTCAGATGTAGTTTTTCGTGATAAAATCAATTGGAGAGGTACGTTGACATTTCTTAGAAACTGAAGAGGTGAAAGTAAATGAGGTACATTGTTCACAACTTCTATGATATTACAGAATTCGCTGATGTTGCGGTAAAGAGAAGCAAAATAGCTGTATAAAGATTCGAACAGAAAAAAAGTCGTGTTAACAGGAGCCCAAAGATTTTTGTAAAACTTTATCTTCACAGCAGCGGAAGTAATCTGCTTGATATCACGGAAGTTTTTTCTGGAAACAGGGTCATAATTTTGAAAGAACTTTTTCGGAAGCAAAGTTCACTTCAGGGGCGAAGTTCTGAGAAGATTAAAAAACGCCTTATTCACCGAACTTACTAAAGAGTGTAATTTTAAAGGTCATACCAGCAGGACAAAATGAATTAAACTAGACAATACAGAAATCACTTTTCAGTAGCGTAGTATAGCTGGAGGCTGCGAAGCCGTTATGGTTTCACTCTCTTGAAAGGACTAAACGTCGGTATTGTAAAGGTCGGGTGGAGCGATGTCTGAAAACGCTTCTTTCGGTCCGGCAGAAGGCGAGGGTGTGGGTAGCGACAGTGGGGAGGGTTTGATTTACGAAGTGGCGCCTCTGTCTCGCAGACAGCCGGCTACTGCTACAGCCGTTATTGGAACCAATAAAAGCGGCGCGGAGCGTTCTGTGGTGGGCCGGCGCGGTCGTCTCAGCGGTGCGACCCACCAGCTGTTATGTAGACTGAGCGCTTGCTGCCGTCGGAAATGTGACGGCGTCGACGAGACGGTGAACTCATCCTACCTTTACGTACAAACGTGCTGGATGATAGGCCGTGAACGACTCATCAAACAGTCCTCCTACGTCGTCGGGAAACTCCGGTAGAAAGTTCGAGAGTTTCCAGATTTATACATTCACTATCAACCGTGTAGAGGGCACTACGATTCCTCACGTGATACCACACAATAAAAAGTATAAAAAGCGAAGGATGGAAGATGAGGGTTTAACATCCAGTATACTATGAGGTCATTAGAGACAAAGAACAACCCTACACTAGAAGAGGCACGGAAAGGTATCGACCGGACACGTTGAAAAGAAGCACCGTTGGGCTTTCCTTAAGTGACTTAGTGAAATATAGGAAACTCTAAATATGATGGGCCAAGCTGGGATTTAGACCGCTGTCCTTCCGACTGTGACCACATTGTATTAATAGCTGCGCCATCTCACCCGGGAAAAGATAGTGAGTTAACCCAAGCAATGTGCGGCACTTTGCGAATATACAGTTTTGATAGCTTTCCGCAAGCGTTGACGTCCGTTAGCGACAGACCAAAGGGTTACTAACGAACGTTCAATGGTTCTTCCCCGATACTCGTTTTATTCCCTTCATCTGCACTTAAAAGCGTTGCTGTGGTCTTCAGTCCGAAACATGGTTTGATGCAACTCTCCATTCTCCTCTATCCTGTGCAAGCCTCTTCATTTCCAAATAACTACTGCAACCTACGTCCTTCTGTATCAGCTTACTGTACTCATCTTAAAAAAAAAATGGTTCAAATGGCTCTTAGCACTATGGAACTTAACATCTGAGGTCATCAGTTCCCTAGAACGTAGAACTACTTAAACCTAACTTACCTAAGGACATAAGACAAATCCATGCCCGAGGCAGGATTCGAAACTGCGACCGTAGCAGTCGCGAGGTTCCGGACTGAAGCGCCTAGAACCTCTCGGCCACCGAAGCCGGCTCTCTTCAATACACTTACGACTTTTACTCTCCTCATTTTCCTCCAATACTAAATTGATGATCCCTTGATGTCTCAGACTATGTCCTATCAAACAAGCCCTTCTTTTACTCAAGTTGTGCGACAAATTCTTGTCTCCCCAATTCTATTCAGTACCTCCGCATTAGTTAAGCGATCTACCCATCTAATTGCCAGCACCCTTCTGTAGCATCACATTTCAAAAGCTTCTATCTCTTCTTGTCTAAACTGTTTATCGCCCTAGTTTTACTTCCATACACGGTTAAATTACAGACAAAGACTTTCAGAAGAGACTTCCTAACACTTAAATCTATATCCGATGTTAACAGATTTCTCTTCTTCAGAAACGCTTGCCTTTCCATTACCAGTCTACATTATGTATCTTATCTACTTCGACCATTATCAGTTATTTTGTTGACTAAATAACAGAACTCATTTACTACGTATAAGTGTATCGTTTCCTAATTTAATTCCCCCATCATCTTCTGATTTAATTCGACTACATTCCTTATCCTAAGTTCGCATTTGTTGATGATCATCTTATATCCTTCTCTCAAGACACCGTCCATTCTGTTCAATTCCTTATATCTTCGCCGGCCGGTGTGGCCGAGTGCTTCTAGGCGCTTCAGTCTGCAACCGCGCGACCGCTACGATCGCAGGTTCGAATCCTGCCTCTGGCATGTATGTGTGTGATGTACTTAGATTAGTTAGGTTTAAGTAGTTCTACGTTCTAGGGGACTGATGACCTCAGATGTTAAGTCCCATAATGCTCAGAGCCATTTGAACCATTTGAACAATGTACTGGGTTCTGTTACTTAGTACGTCTCCAGGCCACTCCCATATTTTGAACGTATTCCGTATTCTCGATAAATTTTTAGTAATCTCCAGATTACACCTTTTTGTAAAATGGAAAGAAATGACCAAAAAATCAAATCGTTTATGAAGAGGACAACTTCAGACATATTTACCAAAGCAGATTAAATAAAGAACTAGTAAACATGCAAACCGAAGACAATATGGAAGAAAAATAACAAAATCTAAAGAATGTGATCCACTGAGTGGTAGGAGAAGCTCTCGGTCAAATAAAGGAAAATAAGGAAAAGAAAATATCCAAAAATGTGGAGTGAGGATGCGATGAAAGCTGTTAAAGAAATATAGGATGCATGTATAAAATACCTTAACAATCTCATAGCTCGCCGGCCGATGTGGCCGAGCGGTTCTAGGCGCGTCAGTCTGGAACCGCGCGACAGTTACGGTCGCAGGTTCGAATCCTGCCTCGGGCATGGATGTGTGTGATGTCCTTAGGTTGGTTAGGTTTAAGTAGTTCTACGTTCTAAGGGACTGATGATCTCAGATGTTAAGTCCCATAGTGCTCAGAGCCATTTGAACCAATCCCATAGCTGAGGAGAAGCGATACCAGAAGGAGACAGGTAAACTCATTTAAAAAACTTACTATCTACTGACGATGCAGTGATCCTAGCAGATAAAAAGGCCGTATTCAGCCATAAGAAACGAAATTCCTGTCAAAATATAAAGTTTGCACAAGAGAAGACGGGCTAAATATTAAAATAGAACTAAAAAATTTTAGTCGAAATAACAAATTTCTGGATTATAGAAGACAGTGGAACGAACAGCTAGAAGAATGGGGAGTGTGAGACTCCCCTTAGGGGCTCGAAATTGTTAAGTTTCAAGGAGGAAGAGATAGAGGAAGACCATAGTAAAGATTAGTACCGTAACAGGCAGTTTTGGGTAATAATCGAAGAGAATAACACGAAGAAGAAAACGTAAATGTTACAATTAAAAATTAACTTATATGGTCTAGGAAATTTGTCATAATCTTCGCTGTAACTAAGCGAAAGCGCTTATAGATGTATTTAATCAATTAGTAGAAACAGTAAAGATAGCAGAATATCTCATTTATTAAAATGACCGGTTTCGGCACGTTTTGGTAGGTTGATTTAACTTACATGTCCCCCACCCCTTCTCTCTCTCTCTCTCTCTCTCTCTCTCTCTCTCTCTCTCGCTGTGTGTGTGTGTGTGTGTGTGTGTGTGTGTGTGTGTGTGTGTGTGTGTCCTGAAGGTATTCGCCCTTACTCACCTCGAACCAGTCTGTCTTAAACTATCCTCTAAAATACCCAATAGTTGATAGTGGTACTTAATTACGTACTTGCGATTCATTTAAAAAGAAAATGCCGGCAGCAATGGTTGCTACATGGCTCGCTCTTGTAGGCCGCATTCGCTGCATTATTAGTCTGCCGGAATGCTCGGCTCAGCAGCTGCAACTTTGTTGAGAGGTTTAATTGCACGTAGTGCCCCTCGTAGGCAAGTTGCGTGGCACATGACACGGCTCCATTAGTGAGTGGTTTGGATGAGAAAGACTGTCGCTACGCTTCACCACACAGCTTCGTGTCTCTAAATTGCTATTATTATTATATCATTATGCTAGATCATTATTGTTGTTGTGGTCTTGAGTTCAGAAACTGGTTTGATGTAATTCTCCTCGCTAGTCTGTCCTGCACAAGTGACTTCATATTGGCATAACTACTGCAAAATGCATCCACTTGCAGCTGGTGACTACAATCAAGCACTGGTCTCATTCTGCAGTTTTTATCTTCCCCCCTACCATCCCACCAACCACCTACCCAACCACTCATCCACTCTGTCTCTCTCTCTCTCTCTCTCTTTCTGTCTTTCTTTCCTTCTCTCTCCTTCTCTTCTCTCCATTGCCAGATTGACGATTCCCTGGTGCCTCAGAATGTGTCCTATCAACCGTCCCCTTCTTTTAGTCAAGGTGAGCCACAGATTTCTTTTCTTCCCATTTCGATTCTGTACCTTCTCATTAGCTACACAAGGCACTCGTCTAATATTACGATTCTTCTGTAGCACCACTTTCCGAAAGCATCTATTCTTGTCTGAGCTACTTATCGTCCTCGTTGCACAAGACTGCGCTCCATACAAATATCTTCAGAGAAGACTTGCTAACAATCTGTTATTCAGGGTGAGCACAAATTCTTGCCCTAATTATAACAATTTATTACAGAATAACCGTTTGAGATAATAATTTACATTTGATGCCGTTACATAGATTAGTGTTACTAGTTTTTTTAAGACCACTTACGTTAGTAAGTAGTGTGCTCCATAGGTAGCTCGGAGAATGTCGAGGCTCTATTCCAGTTCCCACTAGGTGTTTCGTAACATGTGTTCTGTCACAGTACCCACAGCAGCTTGTATCCTAGCCTTCAGCTGGTACGACGAAGACTCTGTCCTTGATATGGCCCCAGAAAAAAGTCGAGAGGCGTAATATCTGGAGAGCGGGGTGGTCAGAGAGTTGGACCGTTCCTTCCAATCCACCGATCTGAACATTACTCCCCTCTCCAGACATTACGCCCCTTGACTTTTTTTCTGGGGATACATCAAGGACAGAGTCTTCCTCACACCAGTTGCTCACATCGACGAACTGAAGGCTAGGAGACAAGCTGCTGTGGGTACTGTGACAGAACACATGTTACGAAACACCTGGCAGGAACTGGAATACCGCCTCGAAATTCTCCGAGCTACCAAGGGAGTACATGTTGAGGTTTACGAATGTAACTGGTCTTAAAAAAAAAACTAGTAACACTAACCTATGTAACGGCATCAAATGTAACCTATTATGTCAAACGGTTATTCTGTCATAAATGTTTATAATCGGGGCAAAACTTTGTGCTCATCCTGTATGACCAAAACAGGGAGGTCAGCATTGTTTGCAATGTCACTTGTCTTTTTTACTGCACTGCAGTCGGCCGAGGTGGCCGAGCGGTTCTAGGCGCTACAGTCTGGACCCGCGCGACCGCTACGGTCGCAGGTTCGAATCCTGCCTCGGGCATGGGTGTGTGTGATGTCGTTAGGTTTAAGTAGTTCTAAGTTCTAGGGGACTGATGACCTTAGGAGTTAAGTCCCATAGTGCTCAGAGCCATTTGAACCATTTTTGAACTGCACTGCAGATGCTGATTTCAGCTGACAGTGCAGCTATCGTCAGTGCGTTTCAAGTAGTCAGGTAGACTGAACGTTACTATAACGAAACATATTCTAATCTAACTCAGGCATGTACAGGCATTAGTCCAACTCTAATTCTTGTACATGCCTCAGTTAGACTGGAATATGTCCTGGATTACGTCACGGCCGTGAGGTACAACCATTCCCATGAGATCGAACATGTTAAAATATATATTTTATGTTAACAATTTCCGCTTTTTCAGAAATGTTTTCATTGGTTCAGTTAGTCTATATTTTATAGTCTCTGTCTGCCTACTTCGGCCATCATCAGTTATTTTGCTGCCCAAATGCCAAAACTCATTTACAATTTCTAGTGTCTCAGTTTCTAACCTACTTCCTCCTAACATCGCATGATTTAATTCGACTACTTGTCATTAACCTTGTTTTGAGTTTGTCGACATCTTTTCAAGACGCTGTCCATTCTGTTCAACTGCTGTTCCAATTCCTCAGCCGTCTACATCTACCTGAATACTCTGCAAATCACACTCAAGTGCCTGGCCGAGGCTTCATCGCACCACTTTCACAATAATTCTCTATTATTCGAATCTCAGAGAGCGCGCGGAAGAAACGAACACCTACGTCTTCCCGTGCGAACTCTGGTTCGCTTTATTTTATTATGATGATCGTTTCTCCCCATATAGGTCGGCGTCAACAAAATATTCTCACATTCGGAGGAAAAAGATGGTGATTGAAAGTTCCTTAGAAGATTCCACCGCAGTAAAAAACACCTATCTTTTAAAGATGTCCACCCCAAAACACTGTATCATGTCAGTGACACTCTCATCTCTATTTCTCGATTGCACAAAACGTGTTACTCTTCTTTGAGCTTTCTCGGTATACTCTGTTAATCCTACCTGGTGAGAACTGCCGGCCGGTGTGGCCGTGCGGTTAAAGGCGCTTCAGTCTGGAACCGCGAGACTGCTACGGTCGCAGGTTCGAATCCTGCCTCGGGCATGGATGTGTGTGATGTCCTTAGGTTAGTTAGGTTTAAGTAGTTCTAAGTTCTAGGGGACTGATGACCACAGATGTTAAGTCCCATAGTGCTCAGAGCCATTTGAACCACTTTTTGGTGAGAATCGCGCACCGCAGAGCAGTACTCCAAAAGAGGGCGACAAGCGTAGTGTAGGCATTCTCTTTAGTAGATCTGTTGCATTTTTTAAGTGTTCTGCCAATAAAACGCAGTGTTTAGTTCTCCTTCCCCACAACATTTTCTGTGTGTTCTTTCCAATTTAAGTTGTTCGTAATTGTATTTCCCAGGTATTTAACTGAGTTTACAGATTTAAATTTGACTGATTTACTGTGTAACCGAATTCATTTTAGTACTCTTGTGGATGGCCTCGCACTTTTCATTCTTTGGGGTCAACTGGCAATTTTTTCACCATACAGATATCTTTCCTATATCGTTTTGTTACTTGTTTTGATCTTTTGATGAGCTTACTGGACGATAAACGACAGCATCAGCTGCAAACAACCTAAGACGGCTGCTCAGATTGTCTCCTAAAACGTTTATATACATAAGGAACAAAAGAGAACCTACAACACTACTTTGGGGAACGCCAGAAATCACTTGAGTTTTATTCTATGACTTTCCTCAGTTACTACGAGCTGTGACCTCTCTGACAGGAGACCGCGAATCCTGTCGCGTAACTGAGACGATGTTCCCATAAGCACGCAATTTGTCTCTTTCAAAACTCAAAGTTTTTATTCTTTCTTTCTAAACGTTAATTACCACGCGGGATTAGCCGAGCGGTCTGGGGCGCAGCAGTTATAGACTGTGCAGCTGGTCCCGGCGGAGGTTCGAGTCCTCCCTCGGGCATAGGTGTGTGTGTTTGTCCTTAGGATAATTTAGGTTAAGTAGTGTGTAAGCTTAGGGACTGATGACCTTAGCAGTTAAGTCCCACAATATTTCACACACACATTTAAACTTTAATTCCGTCTCAAATTGTTTTTAGGATTTTCTTTAGAACTTGCTCAGTGTAGAGACAGAGTAAAATCGAGCATAGGCTACAAACCCGTCTCCCTCCTGTCGGCCGCTGTGTCCGAACGGTTCTAGGCACTTCAGTCCGGAACCACGCGGCTGCTACAATCGCAGTTTCGAATCCTGCCTCGGGCATAGATGTGTATGATGTCCTTAGGTTAGTTAGGTTTAACTAGTTCTGAGTCTAGGGGACTGGTGACCTCAGAAGTTAAGTCCCATAGTGCTTAGAGGCATTTGAACCATTTTGTTTGCCTCCTTTCTCAACCACAGCTTCGCTTTCATATTCTTCGAATCACTGCTGCTGTATGGCTTATGTACAAGCTGTATGTAAACTTTCACTCCCGGTGTTTTATGCCGAATATCTTCACAAGTTCCAGTAGTGTATTGCAGTCCACATTGCCAAATGCTTTCTGTAAGTCTACAAATGCTACGGAACTGGGTTTTAGTATCATTAGAATATCTTCTAAGATAAGTCGAGATCAGTATTGTTTCGCTTGTTTTTACATTTCTCTGGAATCCAAGCTGGTCTTCCTCGAGTTTGGGTTTTAGCAGTTTTCCATTCTTCTGTAAATGGTCCTTGTCAGTATTTTGCTCGTATGATTTATTAAAATGATAAATCGATCATATTCTTTTTGTATCCGACAGTGATTCGGATTAACCGCACGGCACAGAGGCGAACACGTCAGAGGTGCTAAGGTTGTGAGCGGCCGCTATGGGTTACCGTCCTAAGGATACCCGCCGCAGAGATAATCGAGTCATGTGACGCCTTTGCCAGGGCTCGTGGTGCGGCTCACTCCTTGCTCTACTTTGTAACTGTTCGTACTGGGCCACTGCACAGCCAAGTTGACTTAGTTTGCTTCTGGTCTCGAGTCGTTACTCATATAGAACTGCTATATTGCTCTTCCGCCTTCGTTACGTCCCGGACTCATTAGTGCTTTGCTCACTTCGCAAATTCAGTCTACTTCGGACGTATCGGAATGTGTATTAGTATCTCCGTGTTTCAGTGTCCCACTGGAGCAACTGACGATACGTCATGAAGGATAGAAAATTTATCACAAGTCAGCACCTGATTACCTTGATACTCGAGTAATTATACTCTTCCTGAAGTTTGAGGGTATTTCGTCAGCCTCATATATCTTGCACGGAATAGTTTTGTCATGGCTGGCTGACGCTTCCAAGAATCTCAACAATTCTAAGGAATGCCATTTACTCCAAGGTTGACGTTTCGGCTTAGATCTGCAAGTGGTCTGTCAGATTCTTCTCGCAGCACCATATTTCCCATCTCATCCTCATCTACTTCCTGTTCCCTCTTTATAACACTGCCAACGGCCTTGCCGCAGTGGTAACACCGGTTCCCGTCAGATCACCGACGTTAAGCGCTGTCAGGCACGGCTAGCATCTGGACGAGTGACCATCCGGTCTGCCGGACGCTGTTGGCAAGCGGGGTGTGTTCAGCCCTTGTGAGGCAAACTGAGGAGCTACTTGATCGAGAAGTAGCGGCTCCGGTCTCGGAAACTGGCATACGGCCGGGAGTGCGGTGAGCTGACCACATGCCCCTCCATACCCGCATCCTGTGAGGCCTATGGGCTGAGTATGACACGGCGGCCGGTGAGTACAGTTGGGCTTCCATGGGCTTTTCGGGGGGAGTTTAGTTCTTTTTTCTGTAACATTATCTTCAAGTTCATTTCTCGTGTAGAGCCCGTCTGTATATTCCTTCCATCTTTCAGCTTTGCCTTCTTTGCTTAGCATTAATTGGCCATCTGACTTCTTGATATTCATATAATTGCTTCTCGTTCCTCCGAAGATCTCTATAAACTTCCTATAGATGATAGCCACTTTTCCTTTGGCTGTGCCGGCCGCGGTGGCCGTGCGGTTCTAGGCGTTTCAGTCCGGAACCGCGCGACTACTACGGTCGCAGGTTCGAATCCTGCCTCGGGCATGGATGTGTGTGATGTCCTTAGGTTAGTTAGGTTTAACTAGTTCTGAGTTCTAGGGGACTGATGACCTCAGATTTTAAGTCCCATAGTGCTCAGAGCCATTTGAACCATTTTTTTTCCTTTGGCTATGCACGCTTCTACAAAATGGTTCAAATGGCTCTGAGCACTATGGGACTTAACAGCTGTGGTCATCAGTCCCCTAGAACTTAGAACTACTTAAACCTAACTAACCTAAGGACATCACACACATACATGCCCGAGGCAGGATTCGAACCTGCGACCGTAGCGGACACGCGGTTCCATACTGAAGCGCCTAGAACCGCACGGCCACACCGGCCGGCCACGCTTCTACAGCCCTGCATTTATCCTCTAGCCATTCGTGGTTACCCGTAGTGCACTTTTTACCTGTCACGTTTAATAGTCGTCTATAATTTCTATCGCCTGCTCCATTGGCTGCATTTTTTTATTTTAACCTTCTTCAGCCACATTCAGTATCCCCTGTGTTATCCAAGGATTTCTTCAGACCTTGTCTTTTTTAACTACTTTATCCTCTGCCGTCTTGATTTTTCCATCTCTCAGAACTATCTATTCGGCATTTACTATGCTCCATTCACTGTTTCAGTCAAGCGTTGCCTAACGATGCCTCAGAAACTCTCAACAACCTTGTGGTGTCACCGCCAGACACCACACTTGCTAGGTGGTAGTTTAAATCGGCCGCGGTCCATGTAGTACATGTCGGACCCGCGTGTCGCCACTGTGATCGCAGACCTAGCGCCACCACCAAGGCAGGTCTCGTGATACGAGAGTGGACTCGACCCCAGTTGTACGAGAACCAAGCTACCGCCCAGTTGTACGCGAACCTAGCTATCGCCCAGTTGTACGAAGCCTTCCTCTCTCATTAGCCGAGAGACAGAATAGCCATCAGAAGTTAATGGCTACGAACTAACAAGGAGCCATTTGTATCAGTGCCTATAGCTTACGAGTATTCAAGAGAGATGTATTCCAAGGAAGTATTAAAAGTTAAGTAAAAAGCATCTACATACTTTTCTTCTTATTCATTCATAAGTTTTTATGTTCCAGACTTCACGCCCGTCTGCTTATTGCTGTATGCCGTGCACTATCGGCTACCGCGTAGTCAAGCTTTCTTTTTCAGCAATCCACATCACGGTGTCGGTCCAGCTACCGACACTACAATTATTGGCGACGAGGATGGGATCTTTTTCTGATTGCTTACATTTATTTCTGATTGCTTACATTTATTTGTGTCATGGCTTCGCCACATTCTCCAGATGTACTGTCCGAATTTTATCGCTTGCAGAATCAGCAGACGCAGGCGTTACTGGATGCCCTTGGACAGCTCGTCCAGGGTCAACGTGCACTGCACACCGATGCGGCCGCCGCCGCTTCTTCGCTACCGCTGCCACTGAACGCTGTTGCACCTCCCTTTCGACCATACGTGGCAGCCGATGAGACGTGGCAAGAGTGGTCTCGTCAGTTCGCATTCCACCTTGCTGCCTACAGAATTCAAGGTAATGAGCGGCAGCCGTTTTTGCTTTCTTGTGTCGGTGTGTCCACATACCGTGTGATAGTGAAATTGTTTCCCCGACGCGACGTAGCAACTTTGTCATACGAGGAAATTTTGTCTGCATTAGATGCCTATTTCAAAGAAACAGTTAATGTGGTTGCAAAACGGTATACGTTTTTTCGTACAAAACGTACGGCCGGTCAAACTAATAGGGAGTGGGTAGCAACATTGCAAGGACTTACTAGGGACTGTGCCTTTGAATGTGACTGTGGTCTTTCTTATTCAGATACAATGGTGCGTGATGCAATTGCACAGAACGTTTCTGATGTTCGCATACGGGAGCAAATTTTGAAACTAGTTAATCCCTCCCTTCAACAAGTGATAGACATATTGGATAGACAGGACACACTTGACTGTGCTCAGGAATCTTTTGAAACTTCGCCAGCTGTGTGTAACATTAACCGGCCCGCCGGGCGCGCTCGCGCCACGCGGCCCGGTCAACTGCCCTCGCGGCCGTCCGCACAGCTGCCGCCGCGTGCTAAGCCAGGTGTGCCGCGCCAGCACACAAATGCAGTGAAATCATGCCCGCGGTGTGCTACTAGACATTCGCGTGAACATTGCCCGTCACGCCAAGCTATTTGCTTTTTCTGCAATAAGAAAGGACATGTTCAAAGTGTTTGCCAGAAAAAGCTCAGATCAGACAATCACAATCATTCCAGGCCCTTTGCTTCGCGCCGGAATCGAACCAAGGACACTCAGGCTCGTGGACCTTCGCCTATGGACATTCATGTCGTTAATTCCACGACGTCCAGTGACACTTTCTCTAACAGTGACAGTGATCGTCCCACAAAAACTGTGCGTCGACGTCGCCGGAAATCACGTCAATTAGCAAGTGATTCTGTACCAGTGTCTGTTCCAATTGCACAAAACAGTCGCTCTTGTCGTCAGCAGGACAATAAACTTTTTGTGGACTTAGACTTTGAAGGCCAAGTGATCCCATTCCAGCTCGATACCGGAGCTGCAGTTTCATTGCTCAATCACGACACATACAAACAACTGGGCGCACCTCCGTTGCGTGCCGCAAATGTTAAGCTAACTACATATTCCGGACAGAAACTTCCTGTGTTAGGACAGTGCAGCCTTCTTGCAACTTGCAAGGGACAAACAAAACTTGTGTCATTTTACGTTCTTCGTTCTTCTTCTGCTGTGAACTTATTTGGTCTAGATTTATTTAAGTTGTTTAACATGTCTATTGTAAATCAGGTCCTATCTGTGAATCAGACTGTGCCTACAGACAGTGTTTCCCGGCTGTGTGACGAATTTGCAGACATTTTTGCACCGGGCTTAGGTTGCGCTAAAAACTATGAAGCACATTTAGAACTGAAGGTAAACGCGCAACCGAAATTTTTCAGGGCGCGCAATGTTCCCCACGCATTGCGTGATGAGGTCGCAAGAACGTTACACGATCTCGAATCACAGGGTGTAATTGAACGTGTGCAAGCTTCTCTCTGGGCCTCACCCTTAGTAATTTTGCCGAAACCTTCCGGAAAATTGAGACTTTGCGTGGACTTCAAGGCCACAGTGAATCCACAGCTAGTGACTGCTACTTTTCCTTTGCCCCGCCCGGAAGACCTTTTTGCTAAACTGTGCCCGGGAAAATATTTTTCAAAGTTGGACCTAGCCGATGCGTACTTGCAAATACCGGTGGACGACGAATCCCAGCGCGTATTGGTGGTTAACACGCATCTTGGATTGTACCGCTTCAAAAGACTGCCATTCGGGTGTGCATCCGCCCCTGCCTTGTTTCAGCAATATTTACAAACTATTTGTGCGTCGGTCCCTACTGCAGCAAACTATCTGGACGATATAGTGATCTCCGGACAGACAGAAGAAGATCATCTTGCGAATTTACGAACATTATTTCAGGTCTTGCGGCAAAATGGTCTTCGCTTGAGGAAGGACAAATGTGTGTTTTTTGCTCGTGACTTACCATACCTGGGACATGTCATTAATGCCCAAGGCATACATCCGAGTCCAGAGCACCTCCGTGCCATACAAGACTTGCCGTCCCCTAAAAATCTGAAACAGCTACAGAGTGTGTTGGGTAAAATTAATTATTACCATAAATATGTGCGCAATGCCTCTTCCATTTCAGCTCCGCTTCATCGCTTACGCCGTAAAGGTGTTCCGTTCGTCTGGACGACGGAATGTGAACGCGCCTTTCGCCAGTTGAAATCGGCGTTGCTTTCTAATACTTGCCTTACGCCATTCGATCCCCAGCAACCCCTTTTGTTGATGGTAGATGCATCGGATTTCGGGATCGGTGCTGTGCTTGCGCACAAAGTTGGCTCACATGATCGCCCTATTGCCTTTGCGTCCAAATTGCTCTCGTCTGCGCAAAGAAATTATTCACAGATAGAGAAAGAAGCTTTGGCTCTCGTGTTTGGTGTTACTAAGTTCCATGATTTCTTGTATGGTCGTCACTTTACCATCATCACAGACCACAAACCTTTGACATCGCTTTTTCATCCGACCAAGCCTGTACCTCCACGTACAGCGCAGAAATTCATTCGCTGGTCTATTTTCCTCTCGCAGTACCGCTACGATATCTTGTATCGGTCCACTGCTCAGCACGGAAACGCCGATGCGTTGTCCCGTTTGCCTGTTACTGAGGATAAAGCATTCGATTCTTCCGAACTTGCTTGCATGTTCATTGATTCGGAAACCGATGAAGTGGTCGAATCGTTTCCGATTGATTTTCGTCGTGTCGCTACAGCCACAGCTGCTGACCCTGTCCTTGCTACTGTTTTACGTTTTGTTGCTACGCAATGGCCTTTGTCAAAGTCTCGGATCGAGGATCCGTTGGTTCGCCGATTTTTTGCTCACAAGGAGAGACTTTTTGTTCGACGTGGTGTTTTGTTGTTGCGTTCTGATAATGATCAGTCCAGAGTCGTGGTCCCACGTTCGTTACAGTCCTCTGTTTTACGGCTTCTTCATCAAGGACATTGGGGTATAGTGCGAACGAAACAACTTGCTCGTCAGCACTGTACTTGGTTCGGAATCGATGCTGCGATAACGAATATGTGTTCATCGTGCCCGGCGTGTGCCGAACAACAGTCTGCACCGCCGCGGAAAGTCTTTGCGTGGCCAAAAGCCACTTCCCCTTGGCAACGCTTGCACATTGATTTTGCTGGTCCATTCTGGAATGCTCGATGGTTGGTTCTGGTCGACGCCTTCAGTAATTTTCCTTTTGTTGTCCGGATGTCTTCCACGACGTCCTCCGCCACCATCCAAGCTTTGTCTGCTATCTTTTGCATTGAAGGTCTTCCGCAGACTATTGTTTCCGACAATGGCCCACAATTCATGTCCGCAGAATTTCAGTCATTCTGCCAGGCCAATGGTATTCAACATCTGACATCCGCGCCGTTTTCGCCTCAGTCCAACGGTGCCGCTGAACGTTTGGTCCGGACTTTCAAGTCACAGATGTTGAAATTGAAAGAGTCGCATTCTCGGGAGGACGCATTGTTGCTCTTTTTATCTTCGTATCGCTCTCAGCCCCGAGATGGTCGCTCGCCGGCTGAGTTGCTCCACGGTCGTCCTCATCGCACCTTGATGTCTTTGCTGCATCCGCCGCATCAGGTTCCTGCGCAGCGGCAGACTCCTGCTTTTGCTTCAGGCGACGTTGTATTTTATCGCAACTATCGAGGTTCACGGCGTTGGCTCGCAGGGCGCATTCTTCGCTGCCTCGGCCGCGCGATGTATTTGGTTTTGGGGGCCTCTGGTGAGGTGCGTCGGCATCTCAATCAGCTGCGCCTCTGTCGTCGCTCGGGTTCTGCCGCTCCCCGTCTGCTTTCAGCGACGGTGCCGTCCGGTCAGCGCCCTGGGGACCCATCTACTGGCTCGCCTCATCCCCAGGTGTTACCGACGATGCCTTCCATTTTGCCCCATGGCGACGCGCCGCCGCCGCCGCAGCAGCAGCAGCAGCAGCAGCCGCCGCCGCCGCCGACCGCATTCGACGCTTCGTTGCCGCCGCCAGGCGCCTCCCAGGGTCACGCGCCGCCGATCGCTTCCCGTGACCAGCTGTCCGCCGCCATGGAACTCCCGCCCGCTTCGGACCACGTGACGTCATCGCGCGTCGGCTCCCCCGACGCAATGGAGGTCGACACTTCGGCCCCTCATGTTTCTTTACGGGCGCATACACCGCATGTTGCCGTGCACCCTGGACTAGTTTTGCAGGCGTTTCCTAGCTCCCCTCGGACCGGATGGCCGGGTGCGGGTGGCACAGCCTCGCCTGTTGTTAGGCTACCCACCTCATCGCGTACGTCAACATGTGGTCCTCCCCACGGCGGGCGGAAGCCTTATTACACGACCGTTCGCCGATTTGCGGGGGAGGAATGTGGTGTCACCGCCAGACACCACACTTGCTAGGTGGTAGTTTAAATCGGCCGCGGTCCATGTAGTACATGTCGGACCCGCGTGTCGCCACTGTGATCGCAGACCTAGCGCCACCACCAAGGCAGGTCTCGTGATACGAGAGTGGACTCGACCCCAGTTGTACGAGAACCAAGCTACCGCCCAGTTGTACGCGAACCTAGCTATCGCCCAGTTGTACGAAGCCTTTCTCTCTCATTAGCCGAGAGACAGAATAGCCGTCAGAAGTTAATGGCTACGAACTAACAAGGAGCCATTTGTATCAGTGCCTATAGCTTACGAGTATTCAAGAGAGATGTATTCCAAGGAAGTATTAAAAGTTAAGTAAAAAGCATCTACATACTTTTCTTCTTATTCATTCATAAGTTTTTATGTTCCAGACTTCACGCCCGTCTGCTTATTGCTGTATGCCGTGCACTATCGGCTACCGCGTAGTCAAGCTTTCTTTTTCAGCAATCCACATCACGGTGTCGGTCCAGCTACCGACACTACAAACCTCTTGTTCCTTCAAATAGTCCAGATGCCGTCTGTTTAATGACCCACATTTTTACAGTTTCTGAAGTTTTAGCTACCAGTTAAAAACCAGTAAACTGTGGTCAGAGTCCACGTCTGCCTCTGAAAATGACTTATGTTTTAAAATCTGGTTTCTAAACTTCTGTCTCACAATTATATGCAGTGTGTCTAGGTCTCATTCACATATTACTACATTTGCGGTCTAGGGGTAGCGTCTTTGATTCATAATCAAAACGTTTACAGTCCCGAGTGAAAATCCCGCCGTTGCTTAAATTCTGATTAACAATCAGCACTGGCGGCCGAAGTCACCCTCATTCTGCCAACGGCCTTGTCAAAGAGAGCGGAGGAGCGGACAGAGGTTCAGGGCACTCTCTTGACTTAGACGAGGGAAACTGCCCCTAAACGCAGAAGAATCGGCAATGATCAACGGCGTGAGGATGCAGAAGCCAATGAAAACCACTGCATTAAAGACACGTAATGTATATCCACAGGACAAGTGGCCTGTAACTGAAGAAGTGCCATGATCATCTCTCCATTGGCAAAAGATTCCGGAATAGTCCCCCATTCGGATCTCCGGGAGGGGGCTACCAAGGGGCAGGTTACCATGAGAAAAAGATTGAATAATCAACGAAAGGATAACGTTCTAAAAGTCGGGGCGTGGAATGTCAGAAGCTTGAACGTGGTTGGGAAACTAGAATACCTGAAAAGGGAAATGCAAAGGCTCGATCTAGATATAGTAGGGGCCAGTGTAGTGAAGTGGAAAGAAGACAGTGATTTCTGCCCAGATGAGTAGAGGGTAACATCAACAGCAGCAGAAGATGGTATAACGGGAGTAGAGAATTCTTTATGAATATGGACAGAGAGTGTGTTACTGTGAGCAGTTCAGTGATAGGGTTGTTCTTATCAGAATCGACAGAAAACCAACACTGACAACGATAGTTCAGGTACACATGCATACGTCGCAAGCTGAAGATGAAGAGATAAAGTGTATAAGGATACTGAAAGGGTAATACAGTATGTAAAGGGGGATGAAAATCTAACAGTCATGGGAGACTGGAATGAAGTTGTAGGGTAAGGAGTAGGAGAAGAGGTTACAGGAGAATATGGGCTTGGGACAAGGAATGAAAGAGGAGAAAGGGTAATTGAGTTCTGTAACAATTTTTAGTAAGTAATAGCGAATACTCTGTTCAAGAATCACAAAAGGAGGAGGTATACTTGGAAAAGGCCGGGTGATACTGGATGACTTCAGTTAGATTACATCATTGTCAGACAGAGATTCCGAAATCAGATACTGGATTGTAAGGTGTACCCAGGAGCAGATATAGACTCAGGTCACAATTTAGTAGCGATGAAGAGTAGGCTGAAGTTTAAGACATTAGTCAGGAAGAATCAATACGCAAAGATTTGGGATGTAAGTAGTAAGGAATGACGAGATACAGTTGAAGTTCTCTAAGGTTATAGACACAGCAATAAGGAATAGCTCAGTAGGCAGTGCAGCTGAAGAGGAATGGACATCTCTCAAAAGAGCCATCACAGAACCTGGGTAGGAAAACAAAGATGTTAACTGCGAAGAAACCATGGGTAACAGAAGAAATACTTCAATTGCTCGATGAAAGGTGGAAGTACAAAAATGTTCCGGGAAAATCAGGAATACAGAAATACAAGTCGCTGAGGAATGAAATAAATAGCAAGTGCAGGGAAGATAAGACGAAATGGCTGCAGGAAAAATGTGAAGACATCGAAAAAGAAATGATTGTCGGAAGGATAGACTCAGCATACAGGACAGTCAAAACAGCCTTCGGTAACATTGAAAGTAAGGGTGATAACATTAAGAATGCAACGGGCATTCCACTGTTAAATGCAGAGGAGAGAGCGGATAGATGGAAAGAATACATTAAAAACCTCTGTGAGGGGGAAGATTTGCCTGGTGTGATAGAAGAAGAAGCAGGAGTCGATTTAGAAGAGATAGGAGATCCAGTATTAAAATCAGAATTTAAAAGAGCTTTGGAGGACTTGTGATCAAATAAGGTAGAAGGGATAGATAACATTCCATTAGAATTTCTAAAATCATTGGGGGAAGTGGCAACAAAACGGCCATTCACGTTGGTGTGTAGAATGTAAGAGTCTGGCGACATACCATCTGACTTTCGGAAAACCATCATCCACACAATTTCGAAGACGGCAAGAGCTGACCAGTGCGAGAATTATCGCACAATCAGTTTAACAGTTCACGCATCCGAGTTACTTATAAGAATAATATACAGAAGAATTTAAAAGAAAATTGAGGATGCGCTAGATGATTATCAGTTTGGCTTTAGGAAGGGTAAAGGCACGAGATAGGTAATTCTGACGTTGCGGTTAATAATGGAAGCAAGACAAAAACAAAATCAAGACATGTTCATAGGATTTGTCGATCTGGAAAAAGTGTTCGACAATGTAAAATGGTGCAAGATGTTGGAAATTCTAAAAAAAGTAGTGTTAAGCTATAGGGAAAGATCGGTCGTATACAATATGGACAACGTCCAAGAACGAAGTGTTCGTATCAAAAAGGGTCTAAGAGAAGGATGTAGCCTTTCGTCCTTACTGTTCAATCTGTACATCGAGGAAGCAATGATGGAAATAAAATAAAAGTTCAGGAGTGAAATTAAAATTCAGGGTGAAAGTGGAGAAGGATTACATGATCTGCTGAACGGAATGAACAGTCTAATGAGTACAGAGTATGTGTTGAAAGTAAATCGAAGAAAGACGAAGGTAATGAGAAGTAGTAGAAATGAGAACAGCGAGAAACTTAACATCAGGATTGATGGTCACGATGTCGATGAAGTTAAGGGATTGTGCTACCTAGGCAATAAAATCACCAATGACGAACGGAGCAAGGAGGACATGAAAAGCAGACTAGCAGTGGGAATAAGGGCATTCCTGTCCAAGAGCAGGCTACTAATATCAAAGATCGGCCTTAATTTGAGGAAGAAATTTCTGAGAATTTATGTCTGGAGTACAGCGTTGTACGGTAGGGAAACATGGGCTGTGGGAAAACCGGAGCAGAAGAGAATCGAAGCATTTGAGATGAGGTGCAACAGACGAATGTTGAAAATTATGTGGACTGATAAGGTAAGGAATGAGGAGGTACTGCGCATAATCGGAGAGGAAAGGAACCTGTGGAAAACACTAATAAGGAGAAGGGACAGGATGATAGGACATCTGTTAAGACATAAGGGAATGACTTCCATGGTACTAGAGGGAGCTGTAGATGTCAAAAACTGTAAAGGAAGACTGAGATTGGAATACATTAACGACATAGGTTGCAAGTGCTACTCTGAGATGAATGAGATGAAGAGGTAAGCACAGGAGAGGAATTAGTAGCGGGCAGCATCAAACCAGTCAAAAAAAAAAAAATACATGAGGACTGTGAGCCAGGAGGCAGTGTTTTTCTTGTCTTGGAACTTACGCTGTGTGAATTTTAACACTAAGAATTTCAGTAGTGAACGACCTCTTTTATGTTGTCTCTCCCACTGAAGATTGGTAACATGTCCCCTACAACATCACAATAACTAAACAAACCCGTGATGAATTTTGTCTCTTTTTTCCATTCATTCGTACGTGCCGTACGACAGTCGTACACATGTCAGTTCCACAAACAAGTGTGTGTAATTGCGATATCTAACTATACATCACGAGATGTTGAACATTAAAGACTGTTCTGTGTACAAGTACGCTGGGACGCAGTTTTTTGACGACACGAAGGCTATGAATTCATATCTGTTATAGATGCTAATGAAAATAGGAACTAGTAGCACGGAAGAAAGTATGGAATGGTGTTTTTCCTTAAATTTATCGAGGCTGTGTTGTCCGACCTGAAGAAATGATCTACAATACTACGTAGACTTCAGTGTCGAACTTAAACTACACTCATTCTCGTAAATTAAGGATAATTCAGAACGTGGTGCCACACTACGTGGCACTACACAAAACTGGCGCTAATGGCATAGGCACGTAGGGAACACGCACGACACAGATGTGTAAGTCCATGGTATTGGTGATAAGTTGAGAAACCCGTCCCGAAACACATATGCTACGAAACATCAATATGGGATATGATCACCATGCAATATTACAAAGGCCGCACAACGGGTTGGCATACCCTGGATCCGGTGGTCGAGCAGCTGCTGGGGTATAGCCTCCCATTCTGTCACCAGTGCCTGACGGAGCTCCTGAAGTGTCCTAGGGGTTTGAAGACGTGCAGCTATACGTCGACCGAGAGCATCACAGACGTGCTCGATTAGGTTTAGGTCTGGAGAACAGGCAGGTAACTCCATTCGCCTGATATCTTCTGTTTCAAGGTACTGCTCCACGATGTCATCTCGGTGGGGCCGTGCGTTATCATCCATCAGGACGAAGGCGGGACCCACTGCACCCCTGAAAAGGCGGACATACTGGTGCAAAATGACGTCCCGATACATCTGAGCTGTTACAGTTCCTCTGTCAAAGACATGCAGGGGTGTACACGCACCAATCATAATCCCACCCCACACCATCAAACCACGACCTCCATACGGGTCCCTTTCAAGGACATTAAGGGGTTGGTATCTGGTTCCTGGTTCACGCCAGATGAAAATCCGGCGAGAATCATTGTTCAGACTATACCTGGACTCGTCCGTGAACATAACCTGGGGCCACTTTTCCAATGACGATGTACTGTGTTCTTGACGCCGGGCTTTACGGGCTCTCCAGTGACCAGGGGTCAGTGGAATGCACCTTGCAGGTCTCCGGGCGAATAAACCGTGTCTGTTCAGTCGTCTGTAGACTGTGTGTCTCGAGACAACTTTTCCATTGGCTGCGGTAAGGTCCCGAGCAAGGCTACCTGCAGTACTCCGTGGCCGTCGGCGGGCACTGATGGTGAGATATAGGTCTTCTTGTGGTGTTGTACACTGTGGATGTCCTGTACTGTAGCACCTTGACGCGTTTCCTGTCTGCTGGAATCGTTGCCATAATCTTGAGATCACACTTTGTGGCACACGTATGGATCGTGATACGACATGCTGTGTTTGACCAGACTCCAGTCGACCTAGTATTCTACCCCTCATAATATCATCAATATGTGTTCTTTGAGCAATTTTCAACACATAGTCACCATTAGCACGTCTGAAAACGTCTGCACACTTACTCGCTGCACCGTACTCTGACATGCTCCAACACACCTCTGCGTATGTGGACTGCTGCCAGCGCCACCGTGCAATGACCGCAGGTCAAATGCACCGCATGATTATACCCCGAGGTGATTGAAACCCGCAAACCACCGTCCAGAGCGCTGTTTTATCGTGTATCAGCATTATCCTTACGAGCATGAGTGTAATTAAAATCCTTCTGTGTCTATTGCCGCTTCATCTTGCAAGACACTCAAAACGCTCTGGCGGAGGACACTGAAACAAGACAGAAACCTCGGATATTTTAGTGTTTTGAAACATGGTATGGGAATACACCTGGAAGAATTCTGATGAGTCATCGATCGCTAAGTTTAGACGTTTCTTGTGCATCTCTTATATAGGAATTTTATAAGCAATTTTTCCGCATTTTTTTTATGTCGAGCAGCAAAATGACGACAAACTGAAGAAATAAGTGTGACAAAACGATTTCACAGCAGTTGTTTAATGGCTGTAAAGGTTTCAATTAACCAGTCGTTATCAACAGCGTACACACGCGTGGCAGGAAGCCGCACGAAGGACGCGTGTTGCGATAGCGCCTGACAAATGAGCGGCCCGTCGTGTTTAAGGCAGGCGGCCGTCCTCGCAGCAGACGACGGAATACTGTTTTGACTAAACCAAAAACGAATTACGTCCGCTCCCCAATGATTGAGGGCAGGTGTGGCCCTCCCACACCGAAACTATGGTCCCGCTGTACTACCACGTCCGTGTTGCAGCCCACGGTATGACGTACGGCGCCAATGCAATAGCGCTAGCGATATTTTCATGCGATACGCGGCTAATGATATGCGGACGGTGTGGACAGGCAGCTCTATCAGTCTAAAAAATGGATGTTGCACAGAATTTACATTCAGAACGAAAACGCGTGGGTCACGTGATCTCACAGGCAGGCGTACTGTTCTGGGTACCTCCCCCTCCCTCTCCTCTTCTCTCTCTCTCTCTCTCTCTCTCTCTCTCTCCCTCTCTCTCTCTCTCTCTCTCTCTCTCTCTCTCTCGCTCTTTCTCTTTTCTGTGTCTCTTTCTCTCTACGATTTCTCACATTATTGTCGGTGGGTCGTAAACTCAGACACCTTCTCCGAAAGTCGCCTTTACGACTAGATGTGTTTGCAAACATGAGACAACCTGCAACTGCGTTACATTTGCTTGGGAGCTTCATGCTCGACTATAAAGTTACTCGCCTCAACGCTTTTATTCCTGTCACTGCCTGTCGAGTTTCTGGCTCACCGTCGTCAAGAAATATCTGCAGGATCAAAGCACACTCTTATCCTCGTGTTCTCCAAAATGAAGGAAAATCCGCACTCCAGAGACTGAAACATATATTTCTGCTACTGGAAGCTCTTTGTTTTTCACATTTTGAGACGTGATGGTGTGGACCAAAACAAGAAATAATGTCCAGTAAACGTGGGCTCGGAAAGTGCATACGTAAAGAGCTATGAGAGATTGTTCATCTTCTACAGAAAGCTGTTTGCCGTCCATGTTCTGAGATGTGAAAGTAGACCAAAACATGAAAAAATTGGCCAGTAAAAATGAATTCGTAACTAGCATATTTCAAGACATATAAGCTTTTGTACGGTGAAACACATTTCTTCTACAGAACAGTTTCCCATAGTTATAGTTATTAAAATCGAATTTTAGTGCCGATGTTTACTGGACGTTTTGTTCTAATGTTGGTGCATAATTCTTCCTCCCAGAATAAGGAAAACAGAGAGCTGGATGTACGAGGATGTATCTAAGATGAAGTGCTCATAGTTCTTAAGGTATGCATTTTAGAGGTTATGTTTACTAGAAATTTTTTTCATTTAGTCAGGAAAATTTGGAGTTCTCGTTAACGCTTATACAGGGTGTTACAAAAAGGTACGGCCAAACTTTCAGGAAACATTCCTCACACACAAATAAAGAAAAGGTGTTATGTGGACATGTGTCCGGAAACGCTTAATTTCCATGTTAGAGCTCATTTTAGTTTCGTCAGTATGTACTGTACTTCCTCGATTAACCGCCAGTTGGCCCAATTGAAGGAAGGTAGTGTTGACTTCGGTGCTTGTGTTGACATGCGACTCATTGCTTTCAGTACTAGCATCAAGCACATCACTACGTAGCATCAACAGGTTAGTCTTCATCACGAACGTGGTTTTGCAGTCAGTGCAATGTTTACAAATGCGGAGTTGGCAGATGTCCATTTGATGTATGAATTAGCACGGGGCAATAGCCGTGGCGCGATACGTTTGTATCGAGACAGATTTCCAGAACGAAGGTGTCCCGACAAGAAGACGTTCGAAGCAATTGATCGGCGTCTTAGGGAGCACGGAACATTCCAGCCTATGACTTGCGACTGGGGAAGACCTAGAACGACGAGGACACCTGCAATGGACGAGGCAATTCTTCGTGCAGTTGACGATAACCCTAATGTCAGCATCAGAGAAGTTGCTGCTGTGCAAGGTAACGTTGACCACGTCACTGTCTAGAGAGTGCTACGGGAGAACCAGTTGTTTCCGTAACATGTACAGCCTGTGCAGGCACTATCAGCAGTTGATTGGCCTCCACGCGTACACTTCTGCGAATGGTTCATCCAGCAATGTGTCAATCCTCATTTCAGTGCAGATGTTCTCTTTACGGATGAGGCTTCATTCCAACGTGATCAAATTGTAAATTTTCACAATCAACATGTGTGGGCTGACGAGAATCCGCACGCAATTGTGCAATCACGTCATCAACACAGATTTTCTGTGAACGTTTGGGCAGGCATTGTTGGTGATGTCTTGATTGGGCCCCATGTTCTTCCACCTACGCTCAATGGAGCACGTTATCATGATTTCATACGGGATACTCTACCTGTGCTGCTAGAACATGTGCCTTTACAAGTACGACACAACATGTGGTTCATGCACGATGGAGCACCTGCACATTTCAGTCGAAGTGTTCGTACGCTTCTCAACAACAGATTCGGTGACCGACAGATTGGTAGAGGCGGACCAATTCCATGGCCTCCACGCTCTCCTGACCTCAACCCTCTAGACTTTCATTTATGGGGGCATTTGAAAGCTCTTGTCTACGCAACCCCGGTACCAAATGTAGAGACTCTTCGTGTTCGTATTGTTGACGGCTGTGATACAATACGCCATTCTCCAGGGCTGCATCAGCACATCAGGGATTCCATGCGACGGAGGGTGGATGCATGTATCCTCGCTAACGGAGGACATTTTGATCATTTCCTGTTACAAAGTGTTTGAAGTCACGCTGGTACGTTCTGTTGCTGTGTGTTTCCATTCCATGATTAATGTGATTTGAGGAGAAGTAACAAAATGAGCTCTAACATGGAAAGTAAGCGTTTCCAGACACATGTCCACATAACATATTTTCTTTCTTTGTGTGTGAGGAATGTTTCCTGAAAGTTTGGCCGTACCTTTTTGTAACACCCTGTATAATGGGTGTCCATCATAAGATTCGTCAGGAGAATTTCCTCTGATATTTCGGCGAATGGAGTCATATCAAACAAATACTGCTCATCACGTCTTTCATGTGATGCCTGGTGTCGTGGGAAAGCGTCGGTTTGTTTTCCTTACAAAGAAAATAACTTTTAAAGCGGAACTTTACGTGCCCATTCGATTGACCGGCCCCATATTAGTTTAGTGTGACATTCGTTTTTTCGGTATGTATTAACAGAGATAGTAAAATAGGAAGAATAGTCAGCACCCAAGCACCGACAGCCCCGCCCTGGCCCGCTCTGAATGCTACATCCATGCAGCAACGCTGCTCAGTCGCAACTGGAGTACCAGTTACTCTTCGTTTTTCACTGTCCCTGTTAATACATATCGATAAAATTAACATCACACTACATCAATTTGGGATCGCTCTATCGAATGGGTACGTAAAATTCTTTTTTATAAAGCATTTTGTCTGTAACAGGAAATAAATCGACGCTTTCCGTCGACAACGGGTATTTGTGGCATTTGTTTGGGATGACTCCAGCTGCACATTGCAAAAACGTAATTGCAAATATCTTCCGAAATACCAGAGAAAATGCGCTTGGTGGCTTTTAGAGAGGGACACCCTTCTTCTTGTCAATGTTTTTGACGTGTTTCTCTCCTGGGTGATCCTGCGGAAAACTCCTTATTGCTTATCTTATCAGCACACCTGATTTGGAACCTCCTTCTGCGACTCGACATCTCAGTGGCTTCTTTTTTGCTTTTCCCACAGTCCACGATTCGCTTCCAAGTACTGCTGCACTCCAAACGTATATCCTCTGAAATTTCTTCCATAAATTAAGTGCGATTTTAGTGCACTTCTTTGGGCCAGGAACGTTCTCTTTGCCTGTGATAGTCTGCTTTTTATGTCCTCCTTCATTCGCCCTTCGTGGGTTATTTTGCTTCCAAGATAGCACAGTTCCTTCACTTCATCTGCTTCGTGGTAACCAATTTTGATGTCAAATTTATCGCTAATACTTCGCGTATTTTTCGGTTAACTTTCGATCCATGATTTCTACTTATTAGACCATTCATTCCTTTCAACAGGACATGTAGTTCTTCATTTTAACGGAGGATAGGTATGTCGTCAGCGAGTATTGTCGTTGATATGCTTTCACCCTGAATTTTAATCCCATTCTTGAATTTAACTTTTATTTCTGTCATCACTTCTTCGATGTGTAAACAGAACCGTAAACACAAAAATTGCATATCACTTCCTTACACCCTCTTAAAGGCAAGCATTCGTCCTTTGTATTATGTTCTTATTGTTCCATCTTCGTTCCTACATCCTATGTTGAAGGAAGACATCAGGTGGGAAGGCGACATTCTTTTCGGGAAACACTATTGACAAAATTTAGAGAACCTGCATTTGAAGGTGACTGCCGGATTATTCTACTGCCGAATTATTCTACTGCTCCGCATAGAGTACTGGCAATTAAAATTGCTACACCAAGACGAAATGCAGATGATAAACGGGTTTTCATTGGACAAATACACTAGAACTGACTTGTGATTACATTTTCACGCAGTTTGGGTGGATAGATCTTGAGAAATCAGTACCCAGAACAACCACCTCTGGCCGTAATAACGGCCTTGATACGCCTGGGCATTGAGTCAAACAGAGCTTGGATGGCGTGAAAAGGTACAGCTGCCCATGCAGCTTCAACACGATACCACAGTTCATCAAGAGTAGTGACTGGCGTATTGTGACGAGCCAGTTTCTCGGCCACCATTGACCAGACGTTTTCAATTGGTGAGAGATCTGGAGAATGTGCTGGCCAGGGCAGCAGTCGAACATTTTCTGCATCCAGAAAGGCCCGTACAGGACCTGCAACATTCGTTCGTACATTATAATGCTGAAATTTAGGGTTTCGCAGGGATAGAATGAAGGGTAGATCCACGGGTCGTGCTGACCTCGGTGGCCGTGCGGTTCTAGGCGCTGCAGTCCGGATCCGCGGGACTGCTACGGTCGCAGGTTCTAATCCTGCCTCGGGCATGGATCTGTGTGATATCCTTAGGTTAGTTAGATTTACGTAGTTCTAAGTTCAAGGGGACTGATAACCTAAGATGTTCAGTCCCATAGTGCTCAGAGCCATTTGAACCTTTTTTTTTCCACTGGTCGTAACACATCTGAAATGTAACGTTCACTGTTCAAAGTGCCGTCAATGCGAACAAGAGGTGACAGAGACGTCTAACCAATGGCACCTCATACCACCACGCCGCGCCGGGTGATACGCCAGTATGGCGATGACGAATACGCGCTTCCAATGTGCGTTCACCTCGATGTCGCCAAACACGGATGTGACCATCATGATGCTGTAAACAGAACCTGGATTCATCCGAAAAAGTGACGTTTTGCCATTCGTGCAACCAGGTTCGTCGATGAGTACACCATCGCAGGCGCTCCTGTCTGTGATGCAGCGTCAAAGGCAGCCGCAGCCATGGTCTCCGAGCTGATAGTCCATGCTGCTGCAAACGTTGTCGATCTGTTCGTGCAGATGGTTGTTGTCTTGCAAACGTCCCCATCTGTTGACTCAGGGATCGAGTCGTGGCCTGCACGATCCGTTACAGCCATGCGTATAAGATGCGCGTCATCTCGACTGCTAGAGATGCGAGGCTGTTGGGATCCAGCCTGGTGTTCCGTATTACCCTCCTGAACCCACCGATTCCATATTCTGCTAACAGTCATTGGATCTCGACCAACGCGAGCAGCAATGTCGCGATACGATAAACCGAAATTGCGATAGGCTACAATCCGACCTTTATCAAAGTCGGAATCGTGATGGTACGCATTTCTGCTCCTTACACGAGGCATCACAACAACGTTTTACCAGGCAACGCCGGTCAACTGCTGTTTGTGTATGAGAAATCGGTTGGAAATCTTCATGTCATCACGTTGTCGGTGTCGCCACCGGCGCCAATCTTGTGTGAATTCTCTGAAAAGCTAATCATTTGCATATCACAGCATCTTCTTCCTTTTGGTTAAATTTCACGTCTGTAGCACCTCATCTTCGTGGTGTAGCAATTTTAATGGCCAGTAGTTTACAATGAGCGTAAGGACTACGAAAATAATACGAGAAATTAGGGCTCTAATTACGAGTGGAAAAGAAAAGGAAATGACTAATAGTGGTACATTGTACCCTCCGCCAAGCGCCGAACGGTGGCTTGAGAATTAACTAAGGACATGTATATGTAGATGTTTATTACCCATCTTTCCCTATATAATACAACATTTTTTCTGAGGATTGCGAAAATGTTGCACAATTTTACGCAGAATGACTTATGAAGGGCAACAAAACTGGGCGTAAAATATCGTCGACGTACCGCTGTAATATATGGCTGCGGCGGCTGACAACCAAAGGAGTCCTGTTATGAAAAGATATGGCATCCCAGACCATTACTCCTGGTGTCGGGCGTATGGGGGTGACGGTAGGTTGGTATCCCTCGACTGCCCGAGGTGTCTCCAGACACTCTGGCCTGAATTAGAAGCGGAAAATTCTACTCCAGTGAATGACCTTTTAAGGGCCGAAGACTTGTCTGGAGCAACCTCCACACGATTTTCCAACCCTCTCACGGTTTTGACAATCTAATGCTCTAGATGGACAGAATTTGGCACAATATACCTTAGGATGACTCTTATCCATCAGTCAAAAGGTTATTTTAAGGTTTTTTGCGCATTAAAAGTACGAACATAACATATGTACTGGTACAAAAAATAAAGTTCCATTGTGCCACATCTCCAAATCTGCGGTTCTGACCTTTTTCCGTCAGAGGTCCCGTCCCGGTTCCAAGTACCAGTGCGTACTGTCACCAACCATGTAACACCGCACTCCTAAATTTTGCTCTATTCTTTCAATGATCCTGCAGTTATCTAGCAGCAATGTCAAGTGCAGTGAAAACCCTGTAAAACGAAGTTTAGCGAAAAGACTTCTGAATTGCTAGTGCAAGAACCGATGAACATACATAAAACGTAGGAGACATAATAATGCTCAATATACCTCCTTTACCTGTAAATACTGTGAATATTACGTTAACCAAGAAGTCCTGCAGTGAAACACTACTTATCTAAATCAAATATTTGGAGTTTAGCAAACAATTAATTCTTTTATTTACTTATATTTACAGGTCACAAAGGTGCCGAAAACAACTAGGTGAAACATATTTGGTTAAAAATGAAAATGAAATTCAGTTCCAGAAGTCGTTACGGTGTACGGCCGTCACAGCCAGCATTTCAACTTTGGGTTGTGTGTCGTACTGTTCTGATAGGGGTCTCTGAAACATTGAGCAGTCGCTTACTGTACTCAAGGGGTTACATAACTACAGGTGCGCAGTATATATAACCCCTTTTTTGGGCGTTTCAGTGTTCGAAAGACCGCCCGTATGTCTTCATGCGAATGTTGGTGGCGTGCCCCTAAGCCTGGGTCGTTGAAAGTTTTGCAACGGGGGATTTCGGATGTCGGGCAGTTACGAGGCGCGTTTTTTAAGCAAGTACCGTTTTTAAATTAAAAAGAGACGTCCTAAGATATCTCAATAATTTTATTTTTACATGAAAGCCTGTACCTTAATCTACGCACTGACGCCATTACAGTCTGATTCTTCCTTGTTTACGTTGTGTACTGAGTGTTTAAGGTGCCTCCGCTAATCGTGAGTCCCGCCGACTGTGAAGTACAGGCTGTTATAAGATTTCTTAGTGATAAAGGCCTAAAAGCGATCGATATTCATCGTGAGATCTGAGCAGTTTACGGAGAAAACATTATGAGCGATGGAATGGTAAGGAAGTGGGTGAGAGCAGTTAAAGATTGCCGCACAAATGTGCATGATGAACAACGGAGTGGGCGTCCTTCGGTAGTTAATGAAAGTTTGGCGCAGGAAGTGGACAATAAGGTGAGAGAGAACAGACGCTTTACGATTTCCTCCTTGCGGGATGAATTTCCCAATGTTTCTCGTAGTGTTTTGTATGGCATTGTGACCGAGCACTTGAATTACCGAAAATTTTGCGCACGTTTGGTATCGAAAATGTTGACGATTGTGCACAAAACCAAACGTTTAGACAGTGCATTGACTTTCCTTGAGCGAAACCACAACGACGGTGATGATTTCTGAAGCCAAATTGATACGGGCGATGAAACATGGGTGGCCTACGTCACACCAGAATCAAAGCAACAGTCCATGGAAGTTGAGCAAGGGCATCGTTTTGCTGAAAGACAATGCCTGTCCGCATGTGGCGAATCAGACCAAAGATCTCATCACATATCTTTTCGATGGGAAACTCTAGATCATCCTCCGTACAGCCCCGATCTTGCGCCCAATGACTATCATCTGTTCCCGCACTTGAAGAAACACCTGGGCGGTCAGCGTCTTCTAGACGATGACGAAGTCAAAACCGTGGTGGTGCAGTGGTTAACAAGTCAGTCGGCAGACTTCTATTAGGAGGGTATTCAAAAACTGGTACAACGTTGTGACAAATGCCTAAATATTGATGGAAATTATGTAGAAAAGTAGATTAAGGTACAGGCTTTCATGTAAAAATAAAACTATTGAAATATCTTGACATGTCTTTTTTTAATTTCAAAAGGGTACTTACTTAAAAAACACGCGTAATTCCTTATATTTTACTTTATTTAACGGTTGTTTTCGCCCTTCTAATTGGGGACCTTCACCCTTTTATGTAGGTCCTCTGCGAGAGGCTTTCTTGCAGATCTAGGAGTGAAAGGCTATTCTATTGCATGTCATGTACTATGGATGCAGTATTACCGTATTTAAACTTGTTTTAATCTCAATTATGCATCCATTATGGACTCTCAATTGAATGTGCAGGGTGTTTCAAAAATTACCGGTATATTTGAAACGGCAATAAAAACTAAACGAGCAGCGATAGAAATACACCGTTTGTTGCAATATGCTTGGGACAACAGTACATTTTCAGGCGGACAAACTTTCGAAATTACAGTAGTTACAATTTTCAACAACAGATGGCGCTGCAAGTGATGTGAAAGATATAGAAGACAACGCAGTCTGTGGGTGCGCTATTCTGTACGTCGTCTTTCTGCTGTAAGCGTGTGCTGTTCACAACGTGCAAGTGTGCTGTGGACAACATGGTTTATTCCTTAGAACAGAGGATTTTTCTGGTGCTGGAATTCCACCGCCTAGAACACAGTGTTGTTGCAACAAGACGAAGTTTTCAACGGAGGTTTAATGTAACCAAAGGACCGAAAAGCGATACAATAAAGGATCTGTTTGAAAAATTTCAACGGACTGGGAACGTGACGGATGAACATGCTGGAAAGGTAGGGCGACCGTGTACGGCAACCACAGAGGGCAACGCGCAGCTAGTGCAGCAGGTGATCCAACAGCGGCCTCGGGTTTCCGTTCGCCGTGTTGCAGCTGCGGTACAAATGACGCCAACGTCCACGTATCGTCTCATGCGCCAGAGTTTACACCTCTATCCATACAAAATTCAAACGCGGCAACGCCTCAGCGCCGCTACCATTGCTGCACGAGAGACATTCGCTAACGATATAGTGCACAGGATTGATGACGGCGATATGCATGTGGGCAGCATTTGGTTTACTGACGAAGCTTATTTTTACCTGGACGGCTTCGTCAATAAACAGAACTGGCGCATATGGGGAACCGAAAAGCCCCATGTTGCAGTCCCATCGTCCCTGCATCCTCAAAAAGTACTGGTCTGGGCCGCCATTTCTTCCAAAGGAATCATTGGCCCATTTTTCAGATCCGAAACGATTACTGCATCACGCTATCTGGACATTCTTCGTGAATTTGTGGCGGTACAAACTGCCTTAGACGACACTGCGAACACCTCGTGGTTTATGAAAGATGGTGCCCGGCCACATCGCACGGCCGACGTCTTTAATTTCCTGAATGAATATTTCGATGATCGTGTGATTGCTTTGGGCTATCCGAAACATACAGGGGGCGGCGTGGATTGGCCTCCCTATTCGCCAGACATGAACCCCTGTGACTTCTTTCTGTGGGGACACTTGAAAGACCAGGTGTACCGCCAGAATCCAGAAACAATAGAACAGCTGAAGCAGTACATCTCATCTGCATGTGAAGCCATTCCGCCAGACACGTTGTCAAAGGTTTCGGGTAATTTCATTCAGAGACTACGCCATATTATTGCTACGCATGGTGGATATGTGGAAAATATCGTACTATAGAGTTTCCCAGACCGCAGCGCCATCTGTTGTTGAAAATTGTAACTACTGTAATTTCGAAAGTTTGCCTGCCTGAAAATGTACTGTTGCCCCAAGCATATTGCAACAAACGGTGTATTTCTATCGCTGCTCGTTTAGTTTGTATTGCCGTTTCAAATATACCGGTCATTTTTGAAACACCCTGTACGTACAGGTGTTTTCTGTTTACCTTCGTTTATCCTGACCACGTGGATAGGGAGTTATTCTTATGAAAGTTTTGCAGATCCACCTGAAGATGGGTCATATGTTCTGATGCCGGTAGTGCTTTTTTTCTTTTAGAAATAAATAATTTTTACAACTGTAGTGGATTTTGTTGTTGGCAAAGAGTTACAGTTGTGGATGTCCTGCGAAATGGAGGAATGATAGTTGTTCTTATGTACAACATAAACAGTATTGACGTATCAACTGAGGTAGAAATAGTTCCTACAGCTATTAATAATCTGACACTACCACACTGTGACTAATCAGCGCATCGGGAAGAAAACAGTTATTTTGAGTGCATCTCTTAATCCCTAACAGTGATGGTATTTGTTCAAAAGATATTTCTTATTTTTGAAGTGAGCCGGTGCGCCATCGACAAGCAAAGATCTCCGGCCGCGCTCGAGGCTGCACTACGTGGCGCCTCGTTAGGAGCAGCCTAAGTCGGGATACAGCAGGCACGTGTGTAAGTAGGCTATTTAGGTTTTTATACTGGTAACGTCACATAGCGCTCTGTATGAAAATCACTGGCTGTGCTGTGTGCAGTCTGTGGCTGGTTGGCATTGTTGGAATATTCGCTATTGCAGTGTTGAGCAGTTGGGTGTGAACAGCACGTAGCGTTGCGCATTTGGACGTGAACCGCCAGCAGTATATATAATGACTTTTGAAGCTGTTGCTGTGTTTGTCTCTGATTTTGTCCCATCGTGTCTAACTGTTGCAGATTTTGTTCCATTGTGTCTAACTTTTGAAGCTTTTGTCCCATTTGTTGCATTAATTGTAATAACAATGCACTGGTGTCCTCAATGCTATTCTACAGTGCATTTGAAAACCCAATATTCGCATTTTGAAAAGCAGAAAATGTGTCTTAACTTGATTGAGAAACGTCTAATGATGCAAAACCTGAATCTACGGTATTTGCAAAATTGTGTGCTGTCGTTTCGGACTCCTGTGGCGAGCTGTTGCCGACCGACCGATCGACAGTACTACCCTCTTCACTATCTGTTTCACTGTCTATACGATTATTTATTGCCTGATCCATTCCCATATGCGCGATTACCAAATTACTATGTTGAACATTAGTTAATTCATTACACGGTGGAGCTAACACACTGCTTTCGTCTTCACTGTCATTTCTCAGTTTACTTTGGAGCCTAGTATTAAGTTTTTCACAGGCCATTATTGTCACAATATTTCACACGATAACACTGCAAAGCACAATTTGAAGAGCAAAATAGGAAAACACATTAACATAGTATTGAAAATATATCTAATTAACTGCAAGCACAGCTGTGAAATACTTGGTGCAAATCTACGTGTATGCCACATCTGTTTTACTGTACAACAATGAAAAACTAAAACTACAAAGAATATTCTCTCTACAATTATGCGCTAGCAATAAACAATGGCTTCACTAATTGCACAAAGTACAAGAAAAAATCAGAAGATTCCAGTGAGGTATCCTCAGCTAAGAGGCGACGTCCCCTTAGAAACATTAATGAATTACTGTGCTGGTAAACCCCTTACCTTACTTGATTTTCAAACAGCTGAGCAAAACTGAACGTACTCAGACGTTTCTCTCTTTACTTATCCTGATCATCACTAAACTGACACACAATATTTTTAGCGCAACGCAGTCTGGCTTTCAATAATCCCTACAAAAGAATGGCCCTGACTAACAATAGCGCAACGCAGTCTGGCTTTCAATAATCCCTACAAAAGAATGGCCCTGACTAACAATAGCCTTTCATGGATCACTTACCTCACAAAAATCTTCGTTTCTCGAACTACTGCAATAGAGCGGGCGCCAATACTGCCAGCCAAATAAAAGATTCTAACTACTGAAGGCACTAACTACTGATAGGCATAGTTGGCAAATGAAAGATTTTGATAGAGAACAAACAATGTATTTACCTTAATAGTGTTCAAAAGTCATAATATATATATCAGTTCATGACACCCAGTCTTACAAATTTACTCTCTCTGATGGACACACGTCCAGATCATCCGCCCTCAAAACACCACCATCTCACTCCCCACATCCACCACTGCTGGCGGCTCACCTCCAAATGCGCAACGCTACGCGCTGTTCACACCCAACTGCCCAACACCACAATGCAAACCAGCCACAGACTGCACACAGCACAGACAGTGATTTTCATACAGAGCGCTACGTGGCGTTACCAATATAAAAACCTAAACACCCTACTTACACGTGGCCCGGCTGAGAAGAGGATTCGCGCCTATGTCTTATGTGCGAGGGGCTTGTGTAGCAGTAGTGAGTGGTTGTACATTCAAGGTAAGAGCTATTGTGGGGCTGTCAAAGTTGGCTCTAGCTGATGGACAGGCAGTTGTCGTTTGGTGGTCGGCACAGTGCATCTTCGAGGAGATCGGCCATGATAGCTTTAGTGTGTGGTTGGAGAATGCGCTTCGTTAATAGACGTGTTACTTGGTGGCCGATCGGTGCCACGGCTGGAGCTCATAGACCCTGCTTTTACTAGTAGCGGATTGTGGATGCTTCCCGCAATGTAACTCATGGATTGTAATAGTGGAAAATAACCAACACTCGAGTGGGTGAAATGGCGTGTGTTATGTCGACATACAGGGTTTTGGCTTGCACTGGGACAAGTGCCTCACTTATCTTACTGAAACTGTGGTGAATGATTTTGCCTTCAAGTTTCCTAGATTTCGAGTTCTCCATGCGGCCGTATGTTTAGCAATTTGTCTACCGTATGTACTAATTTTGTTTGTTTGCTGTAATATTTGAAGTTGTTAACATGTTGGCTGACTTTTTCGTCTAATGTTAAGTTTTTCCGTAACCGCCTATTTAGCGCGACAAGACTTAAATTGGTTTTAGAGGTTTGCATCGAGTGATTGGAGTGAGCCGAAGACGAGAGCAATACGTTTTAAATTTGTTTGACCTTGGCTATCTCAGATTTCTTGGAAGGAAGTTTCCTTCGAAATTCCCTACTTAATGAATTTTAATTTCCTTTGTAAGATTACAGCTCTTCTGCCCGAAGCTCTTTCCTTGGTTTTTTCAATCACTGCTAATTTTTTTAGCCGGAGTTTATCTTGATTAAGGAAACATTTGATCTTTAAAATCATTTTTCTGGTTTCAGATTGGGGCGTTATTTACCGCGTCGTTTGTTGGCACTATGTTTTTAATTATTTTATATACATGTTTTACATTATCCATGGGTCTTGTATTAGTCAATGTATTTGCGAAAGGCGGCTGCCAGGAAGACCCTAGGCACCATTTGTTGTATCTGCAGCACATGGTTTATGTTGTTGAAACTTAGAGATCTATAGTAATTAATTGTTAAATACATAAAAGTGACCGCGCGACTGCTACGGTCGCAGGTTCAAATCCTGTCTCGGGCATGGATGTGTGTGATGTCCTTAGGTTAGTTAGGTTGAAGTAGTTCTAAGTTCTAGGGGACTGATGACCTCCGCTGTTAAATCCCATAGTGCTCAGAGCCATTTTTTAAGTAAATGTCTGCAATTTATTGTGTTACCTCATGTTTGTGTCCTCGATCCTTCCATGTCCGAACTGAGCGTAGGCTTCAGTTTAATTCAGTGTTATCAAAGAAGACCAGCTCATTAAGATACGCGGTGAACGTGCTTAGAGAATTGAATAGTTGCCAACATTTTGTACTGCGTTACAAGTACTCCAGACGAGAATATGCGAGCTGAGCCGTTACATCTTCTTCAGGAGAGTTTTCGCTGAGGTACAGGTAATTGGACAGCAGCATCGGATGATCTCGAGAATCTGTTTCGTCGCTTAAGAGAGCTGGGAACACCGAATTAAAAGGTGATTCGCGAGCAATTTAAGTCGGAGTCTGGGAAGCGGCCGGTAATTAAAAGGGCGGACGACCCCGGCGCTAAGTGGCCGCAATCTGCGTGCCATCAGCCGGCCTAACGAGGCGGCGCCAGCGGCCGCGGCTTTGTCACTCCGCCCAGACACCTGCTGCTGCGTCCTGGAGGTGCAGTACCGTCAGCCGGCCGTCGTCTCTAAAGGCAGCAGTTCTCACAGTCCAGGGCACATTCTGCTCTGCACGCTGTGTCGCTCCCTCGCGTAAAGTCATGTCACCTTTAAGAATCTATCAAGACAAAAAAGGTGGGCCAAACGGTTTTATCACATTATCAGTTTTCGCCGTAACGGTAATTAGTTTATACCAGTTACTTGTAACAGTTGTTTATAACAGTTAGTCACTTTTACCTCTGAATTCTCCAGGCATGGGCACAGTTAACTCCCAGCATATGCGAAACGCTATGCGCTAATTTCCGTCATTTAGCGGACGTGCTGACTTGGACTTAAGCCGTCGGCACACGGACCGTGCATGCGAGCGTTGAGCGTTGAGTGTTTCTGACGTCATAGCGTGGAATAGCACGTTCGGGAGTCTTTCAGAACGTGCAGAGCAATATCTGGCATGTCAGATATTCTGAGCGTGCGTCTGAGCGTTGACCAATGAGATGGCACAACGCCACCTACGTCACACGCACGCCGTCTCCCTTCAGTACAGAGTTGGGAGGGGCCATATTGGCATTCATTTCAAGCCTATATGTATATATGCCGTTTCTGAGCACCAGAAAATTGGGAATCACCGGAAAACCCGTTGTTAACTGTGTGAGACGTTCCAATAAAACAATGAGAAACATCATATTGCTGACAAAAGAATTATTTTAACTTGCGTATTATGAGAGTAGGCTATTTGAAGGCAGCGACACACTGAAGATCTACCCAAAAACGCATTGTTCTTGGTACAATTTGTTATAATTAAATTTCAGTTAGTAACATATCTACGATTAAGGTTTCCAGCACCGCGTAACAGACTATGATTAGTCGTAAATGGAACATTGTTGGTGTGGCGTAGTAGCTAGTGTCACTATCCACTGGTTAGTTACTAGTCCGGGTGCTGGTTCGCTGCTTGCCACTTCCAAATTTTTTTTCCTAACATTAGCGTTTTTATTAGGTTCTGGTACTTCATTATTAGTTTAATATAAGTATGTACTATAATATTTGATGTTATGTAAATAAAAGTTCACTCTTTTTTTAGGGGTGACTTTGATCGATTGGCTTAATCTACAGGACAGCTCCTTGTATAAAGATATTTTGCTCCTTTTTCTTTTACGCTTCGTAATTCACATGTTGCAAAGATTCTGCTACTGGGTAGGAACAGTGATCAAGTAAGACTGACCTTGGGGTTTTACTAAAATGTGGGAATGATGAAATAATGTTTATCTTATGCGGAGAAGTATTCCAAATTTGTACCGAACTGCTTGTAACGGAACTTTTACAAGCCTGTGTCCTTATTGATTGGACATTGTACTTTCCTTTTCGTGGACGATGGAGGAAATGTGCCTTTTAATAGAGCTAACGTGGGAATTTTACGCGCGCCCGTTGAGTAAACAGTGTGATTTACGAACTAGAAACATCCCTCAACTGCCGCTGGAGTGCGTTGCGATCGCGTAATCCACGTTGGGGGGCCCACGTACCGTATGCACAAGTCGCATCGTTCCTGATCGTTCTGCAGCACGTTGAACTCTGTACGCTCAACGTTAACGTTCGACAGCACGGTCCGTGTGCCGACGGCTTTAGAATAATTTCTCTTCAATGTACTTCTTATGGGCGAAACTTATTCTTCCGTCTCTTAAAATCTAGGCATTCTAGTCTCTTAACGTATCCAACTGGCAGTGACTCGCCGCCCCAGCCCGGCTGTGTGAAAGTTACAGTTCATTTTGAAATTTTTCTGTTATGTCACATTTTTCAGGGTCTTTTTTTATTGTGGTCCTATCGCTAAATCTGCGAAAAGTAAGTTCAAATATTTAACGTTTTTTCACAAACTGCGACGTGGTCGCGAATAACATTAACATTTGACGATACCACTATGGCTCCAGCACATTAGGACATGTTTTTATAAAACAGAACTGAAGATGGTCATTATAGACTGAGACCGGTAGTCTGATGGCAAAAATTTGTGACCATACACAAAATAAAAGAAATTTATAACTTTTTTGTTTTCTTTGGTACTTCCGCAATTTGATTATAGCGCAAGGTATCAGGCTACGAAGTACTGCATACAAGTTAACCACAACTGCATGTGTTGCGGCACGTGGATCACGTTCACGGAAATAACAATAAAGTTATTTGTCAACTCAGTGGAATCCGCTGACCACCGGCGGTTATTTCCGTAGAAGTACGATAACACTAGTTTCACTCTAATAGCTGTCCTATCTGGAACAATCATCTGCTGCGACCTATTGGAGTCCGGTACACACTTATCAGTTTTGAGGTTAAATGTGCTGGCCGTTGTGGCTGAGCGGTTCTAGGCGATTCAGTCTGGAACCGCGCGACCGCTACGGTCGCAGGTTCGAATCCTGCCTCGAGCATAGATGTGTGTGATGTCCTTAGTTTAGTTAGGTTTAAGTAGTTCTAAGTTTTAGGGGACTGATGACCACAAATGTTAAGTCCCATAGTGCTCAGAGCCATTTGAACCATTTAATCAGGTTACATGTGATGGTAGCTGGCAACTTCAAATGGCTCTCAGCACTATGGGACTCAGCTGCTGAGGTCATAAGTCCCCTAGAACTTAGAACTACTTAAACCTAACTAACCTAAGGACAACACACACATCCATGCCCGAGGCAGGATTCGAACCTGCGACCGTAGCGGTCGCACGGTTCCAGACTGTAGCGCCAGAACCGCTCGGCCACAAGCGGCCGGCTAGCTGGCAACTCCCAGAGAATAATAACTGTGAGCGGAAACTAACTGCTGCTCAAATATAAATGCTCATCTACTGACGGTTATTTCCGGATTAAGTACACACTGCGCAGTATGGCAGTAGTTTTCATGAGCTACAGATCTCCGATGATGCGAAAGCTTACGAACGCATCTCGGTAAACACATGGCGCCAAGCACTATTGGCAATTATTAAAATAACTGCTAGTAACAGATGAGCGGTTATTACAGTAACCGCTACTTTTCAGCATCCGGTTACTTCTGTCAATTGAGTTATTCTTTGCTGCCTCCACTACAAACAGTACTCCATTACATTTTAACGTTTGTGATAATCGCAACTCCAAGAACAATACGTGTATCTAGAATGAACTCTGTACCACAGGTTCGATTCATAAAGTACAGAAATGATTAGAAGGATGTCATGATTACTAAAATGCTCTTCTGGCTGAATAAAAGAGTTATTGTCTTTTTCTTAACTACCAGTTTCATCAACAGGCCCATAAAAATCAAATCCATGATTCTAACAAGCATGATTAATAAAATCTAATCTTGGTGGTTTCTTTATGCATTATAACATTCCTATCAGTGAATGAAACCATAAAAAACAACTAGTTAACAGAATCTTCCGTCGGTTCTTGGTAGAACAACATTGTAATAAGTGAAAAGCACCAGTTTGCTTTTGTTCTACAGTATTGTAGAAGAAAAGGAAACTGGTGCTTTTCATTTATTAAAAACAACTTGGTTTACGCTTTATTATTGACGTCACAATATTGCCTATATCAAGTATAATGGCTTGATTTTTCATGGACCTGAGAGTGAATTCGCTGTGCGAAACTGGTGATTAATAAATAGATTAGAGGAAGAAAATATGTGACTCATGGACTGTGAGAAAATTGGAAAAGAAGAGATTCGAAGCATTTGAGATGTTGTGCCTCAGAAGAAGTTTGAAAATTAGATGGGACTAATAGATAAGCAATGAAGAGGTTATCCCTAGAATGGGCGAGGAAAGAAACATATGGAAAACACTAGCAAAAAGAAGGGACAGGATGACAGGACATGTGATAAGGCATCGGAGTATAACTTCCATGATAGTACAGATAGTTGTAGAGGGTGAGATTTGTGGTGTAAGACAGAGATTGGAGTATATCTAACAACTGGGGATGTTGGATGGAAGGTGTACTTCCAGATGAAGAGGTTGGCATAGGAGTGGAATTTGCTGTGTGCCTCTTAAGATCGAACAGGAAATTGATTACCTAGAACAAAACGGCTTATTCCTGACGATCATGAAGTATTTTCAGATATTCACATGCTCCGAGGCAGCATCAGCATAAAATCTGAAAATGATTGGGATTTTAGAACTGTTCATTACCTCAAAGCTTGATTATTCAGTGTTACGCTAAGAGTTCGAGTACTTCAGTCAGATCATCAGATCATTTTGACGAAATGCTAAAAAATGCCTGGAAGAAGTCCTGGGATCGTCTCTTCACGCCGTTTTCACGGAACTGAAAAAGACGCTAAGTGATTGGTGGAGGGCTGACTCGACCAGTTTGCCGCTATCTCAGGCGGACGTTTGCATGGTAAAAGTTTATCGATGAAGGCTGGCTATTCTTAACGCTTAAAAACCTCTCAGCGTATGGATTGATCACCAGCTCTATTCTTTTCACTGAACGAATATTTTAATACAACCAGTGGATGTATACACTATTAACAATATTAAATAATGTGAAAGGTACATCAAAGCTGATTTCTATAAATCTTCTGTGCATATAAATCTACAGTGCATATAGTTTTACGTGACTGCGTCTACCTTTCTATTAAGCTTTAAAAGAAAATCGATTACAGTTTTTTACTTCTTTAAGAGCTATTTCACTTAATATCTGTGGAAGGAACATTAACTTCTCTTTTTTTGTATATACTTATTAGGTATTTCGGTTTAATGACATCCTCTATGTACGTACATTCTCGAGACCCCCGTCACTGTGGATCTAGCATGGAATGAAATTGGATGTGTCTATCTATCTCGAAGATGAGATGGCAAATCGTTTTCAGTGACGCTCCGAAAACATGACACTCTGCGTTCGTCTTCTGTACTGACAGGCTGCCAGATTACGGTCACCACAGTGACTTTTAATGTGTAGACAACAATTAGTGTAGGAAGTTTTGAATCGGAACTCGTGCTAAAACGTTACATTCCGACAATCGGCATACAAATAATGACAGTTACATGTCCATACGCAAACGAATGTATGTGAACAGTGCCGCTTCAGTGCTCCGGTGGCGAGTAAAACTGTGAACGGGCGTTACAGTCTGTTATGGTCAAGCACAGAAGACGGGGGCCATTCCGGGTAGTGTTCACAATGGAAATGAACGTACGGCACTGTGGGCCGGCAGTCCCCAATTCTGGGAAGTTCGGCCGCCGAGGGCAAGTATTTATTGCATTCGACGCCACATTGGACGACTTGCGCGTCGGAGATGGGATGAAATGATGATGAGGACAACACAACACCCAGTCCCTGAGCGGAGAAAATCTCCTGCCCCAGCCGGCAATCGAACCTGGGCTCCTTTGGCGTGGCGCTGCGCCGCGCTGACAACTCAGCTAACGGGGGTGGAAGTGTTCACAATGAACGGTGTAGACTCGCTCGTTACTGCGTTCGACTCTGTACCCTGCACTGGTTCCACTCGCGCACGACTGCCGCAACAGTGTGCTGAATAAGCGTCGAAATGTTACCAGGTGAAATATTCATTCCTTGTATATGACTATTTCCGTCACATTTAAACTCACGTAGATGTTGATATTCGTGTTAATTGATGTCGACTGTGTACACTTTTTTCACAATGTATGCTGCTGGGCTAAAATGCTTGATCCTTAACTGAATGGGAATGGCTCGTCCCTGGTACCGCGAGGTCGAACCATACACAGGTCTATTCCTTTCTTGCCAGCAGTTCGCAGAGTAAAGGCAATGGAATCTACCCTAGAAACAACAGTCCGTAGGCGGCGCAGCATGAATGTCCCCCATGGTACAATATTGCCCACAGGAGCCCCTGTCCGTGGCGCGGTGCATGTTTTGAGAGGCCGTTCGCATGGGTGACGGCGTATTCTGACAAGACATCATCTTGATATGACAAGAAACGTATTTCATTCGATCCTCGGTCCAGTCCACTGCAATCGTCATTGACGCTGCCGCCGGGAGGGATAGCCGCGTGGTCCAAGGAGTCTTGTCACGGTCCGTGTGGCTATTCCTGTCGGATGTTCGAGTCCTCCCTCGGGCATGGGTGTATGTGTTGTCCATAGCATAAGTTAGTCTTAGATTAAGTAGTGTGTAGGCTTAGGGACCCATGACCTCAGCAGTTTGGTCCCATAAGACCTTACCACAAATTTCCAATTGACGCTGTTGCTGGGTAAGCATGGGAACACGTAGGAGCCGCCTGCTGCGAAGCCCTATGTTCACCAATGTGCGCTGAGCAGTGAGCTTCGAAACACTTGTGGCTGTAACAGCACTGGACTCTGTCGTCAGATCTGCCACGCATCGTTGCCTCTCCTGCTTTACAGAGGGCATGCCTCCGATTTCAACGCATGATGAGGCGTTGAATCCAAGGCACAGTCGCTTACGAATTGTTTTGCCGACCTTTGTCCAGTCTCCATAGATTTTTGCGACAGCAGCACTCGAAGTGCCGACCATCTTCACCGCTTCTGAGGATCTCGTGTCCAGGGGCCGGGCCGGAATAATAGGTCCTTTGTTAAAGTCGCTTATGTTAGTGGATTTCCCCATTTTCACCCCGTATTCTGGCTAGAATTATTCCTCATTCGTCTCTTACCAGTTTCTAGACATTCCTTACCACGTCAGATGCCTGACGTGCAACCAGACGGCATCCCCTCTCGCCATGAGCAGTGGACATCAAGTTTAGGTCATCAGGGGACATTGTGAGAATAAAACATACGAGAATTTGAAGCCATTTGGACTATTTTTCGACCGTGACTGTCTAAAGATATATGTTAAGATTTTTAACTACCACTACCAGTCACAAAATTTGTTAACTAATGTGTTATTTATTTACTGTGCGACATGTTTCGAGGGAATACCTCATCATCAGGCTATATGGCATTACACAAACAATTTCACAATAAGATCACATAGGTGTCTTTTCATAAATGCTATGGTTATTCTGTGGAAGAAGAGAAAAACTAGTAAGAGGAGATGTCACTTCGTAAGCTGGACTGATGTATGCATGAAAATGTTTTGTAACAGTGACACTCTTTGTTCTTATGCCGTGGTGTTCCCTGGAAATATAAACTCTTTTAAACAGGTTCAATAATTTACACCACAACATCTAGTTCACCATAGAACATGAGAAAGATAACAACATTAATTTTCTAGACATGGCAATCACTAACCCAGACCAAAGCCTAAATACCAATGGATACAGAAAACCAACATACACAGACGCAGTCATTAATAAATATTCCACACATCTCAACTCACATAAACAAGCTGCCTTCAGATACTTCTTACACAGAGCACAGAAATTCTCGTTTAATGCTGCCGACTATGAGACAGAAATGAACACTATCAAATGCATTTCACATAGTAATGGCTATCACGAACATGAAATAGACATACTTCCACAACGCACAACTAAAAATGACAATAAACAATGTGATACAGCTTCCTCACACAACATCCAAAAACCCAAATATATAACGCTACCTTATTTAGGTGTCATATCAGACAAAATAGCCAAGCTGTTTAAAAAAAAAATCAGGATCACCTTTGCCACCAACATCTACTTGACATCTCACATCCTACAGTGAAACTGAACAAATCAGGAGTTTATAAAATTGCATGCAGTAATTGCAACAAATATTACATTGGCGAGACGGGAAGAAATTTTGAAACCCACTTTAAAGAACACATTGACTGCTTCAGACCTGGTAAATCGAATAAATCAACTATAGCGAAACATATAAATGAAACAGTGAACAGTTTTACAATAGAGAAAGGTCTCAAAGTACTACATAATTTAGAAAATAACTGGAAAATGGACATCTTGGAAGAAATGGAAACATTTATCCATGGCCACAAGGGGGATAACGAGATCCTGAAAGAAATGACGCATTCCAAAAATTCACATTTTTTTTCCAATTTCACTACAATACTCTCAGAATAAAAGATGCATAACATCAAAGTCTTTTGGCTCTAGCCCCAGCAAGAGCTTAGAAATATGTAAAATAAATAATTGTTATTTGATCATCTGTACAATAATATCGTAAGTGGTGCTCAATTTGTAATGTATTTCGTCAACGTACATCTGTAATACGATAACAAGACGTGCAGCCGGCTTTAGTGGCAGAGTGGTTCTAGGCGCTACAGTCTGGAATTGCGCGACCGCTACGGTCGCAGGTTCGAATCCTCTCTCGGGCATGGATGTGTGTGATGTCCTTAGGTTAGTTAGATTTAAGTAGTTCTAGGGGACTGATGACCTCATAAGTTCCATACTGCTCAGAGCCATTTGAGCCAAGACGTGTAGAAGACATGTAAACATCTGACACCCCATAGATCGGCTGATCGATAGTCAAATCGAAACCAGCTGTATTTTGACTGCCATCTTGTCCACTGCACTACAGATTTGTTTTTGTGATCGTGTTTCCAAGTTACTGTTACGTTAGTGAAAATTTTTGAACAGTGATCAAAATAGCCTAGACAGCCACTGAAATGGAAACACCACGCCATAAGAACAAAGTGAGTGACTGTTACAAAACATTTTCATGCAAACGTCAGCCCAGCTTACAAAGTGGCATAGCCTCTTACTAGTTTTCTCTTCTTCCACAGGGTAACCACAGCATTTATGAAAAGACTGTTTAACGTCTGTATGATTTTATTGCGAAATTGTTTTTGTAATGCCATATAGCCTGATGATGAACTATCCCCTCGAAACATATTGCAAAATAAGTAAATAATATATTAGTTAACAAATTTTGTTACTGGTAGTGGTAGTTTAAAAACCCTTACGTAAGGCATACGAGGTTAAGGAGTGTGCAGTCCTATACAAATTTTTCGCTGACTACGGGAATAGAATGGGAAACAAATTCAATAGTATTATCATATTGTAGTCTTCGATATGCACTTTACGGTAATTTGAGAACATATATACGAGTCCAGAATGAGATTTTCACTCTGCAGCGGAGTGTGCGCTGATATGAAACTTCCTGGCAGATTAAAACTGTGTGCCCGACCGAGACTCGAACTCGGGACCTTTGCCTCTCCCGGGCAAGTGCTCTACCATCTGAGCTACCGAAGCAAGACTCACGCCCCGTCCTCACAGCTTTACTTCTGCCAGTATCTCGTCTCCTACCTTCCAAATTTTACAGAAGCTCTGCTGCGAACCTTGCAGAACTAGCACTCCTGAAAGAAAGGATATAGCGGAGACATGGCTTAGCCACAGGCTGGGGGATGTTTCTTTCAGGAGTGCTAGTTCTGCAAGGTTCGCAGGAGAGCTTCTGTAAAGTTTGGAAGGTAGGAGACGAGATACTGGCAGAAGTACAGCTGTGAGTACCGGGCGTGAGTCGTGCTTCGGTAGCTCAGATGGTAGAGCACTTGCCCGCGAAAGGCAAAGGTCCCGAGTTCGAGTCTCGGTCGGGCACACAGTTTTAATCTGCCAGGAAGTTTCATATCAGCGCACACTCCGCTGCAGAGTGAAAATCTCGTTCTGGAAACGTCGCCCAGGCTGTGGCTAAGCCATGTCTCCGCTATATCCTTTCTTTGAGGAGTGCTAGTTCTGCAAGGTTCGCAGGAGAGCTTCTGTAAAGTTTGGAAGGTAGGAGAAGAGGTACTGGCAGAAATAAAGCTGTGAGTACCGGTCGTGAGTCGTGCTCCGGTAGCTTAGATGGTAGAACACTTGCCCGCGAAAGGCAAAGGTCCCGAGTTCGAGTCTCCGTCGGGCACACAGTTTTAATCTGCCAGGAAGTTTTATATATACGAGTGTATACAGGATGTACGTTTTGCCTTGGAACAAATAAATCTCGAAAAAAATCCAGATGAAAAGTTAATATTTTCAGGAAAGACGTGCGCCTGCTTTAAAAGTGGTCACCATTAACCCACCCAGCCGAAGGGACGATCAACTTCTTATTTTCTAATCGACACCACAACTTTTATTGGAGATTCGGATTCTACGCCAAAAAATTCCTAGAGTTTACCGGAAACATTTTTTTTCCATCCATACTAGATGGCGTTATAATAGACAAAAATTCAGTTTTTCCTGCTTTTGCAATTAAGAACCAATTCGACTTTATGCTTTCGATAAAAGCGCAAAATTTTTTGTTCTAAACAGTTGGTACTTCAAAAATTTAATTTAGTTTTTCAGACTTCGTTGCACAATAAAGCTTTTACGGTTAGTTATTAAAAAGTCGGCAAATCAGCTATTTTTAGTGTAACTTAATTTTCTCTTCCCTTCGGGGTTGATTTCAGTGAGTCTCCTCTCCACCAGGATGCTTGACTTCGATGATTTCCCAAGAATTTCACCATCATGGTGACTGATTTCTGTGTGTTCTTCCTTCCAACCGCCATAAGTGTTGCCCTAATTAAAGCGCCACCTAACACGAATGGAAAAAAATTGTTTCAGACAAACTCGAGGTATTTTTTGGCGTTGAATCCTAAACTGCAATAAAAAAGGGAGTTCTCATTTGAAAATAAAAAGTTGACACCCCCTTCGGGTGGGGGGTGGGGATGATCTATGGCGTGGCCAGTTTTAGCACAGGCTGATGTCCTCTTTAAAAACATTGCATCTTCGTCTGGAATTTTTTTTCTTGCAATGTGTGTTTATCGAGCTATTAAGTTGATCCCAGTTACGTGTAGATATTGTTGTAGATGTGGCTGTAGTTGTAGCACCTAGCCGTCTATGAGCAAGCTGTCATGATTTTTTTGCATCTGTTGCCAGATAGTAAAGGTCAGCTTGTCGCTGTCATGGTATGAATACTGAGAGTCACTGTCGACTTCCTTAGTTAAAATAACGTTTCAGATGCGCTGCCTTCTGGGACGTATGACGCTGTCACTACAGACACCGCCTACTTCCACATCCCAAAAAAGCATCTGAAGCCTAGACTGTAGATTGTTTCAGAGCTCGTGAGTGGTTGTTGGTTACCAATTTCCATCGGCAACCACTGCACAGCGACTGTTGCTGGTACACGCATAAGAGCAGTTTTAGATGCACCGCGTCTCGGATGCTAGTACGATTTCAAACACTGGGAGTGGCTGTGCCATATTGTAGCATTTTATAGAGTATATGCTTCGCTGTAACATTACAAAAAGAGACAAAGCAGATAGCTTTAAAGCTTAATTCGGTGTTCGGTTGTAAATCGCTGTTGGACATGAATAAAGAGAAGGAATCCCATTAACGCGATGTGGGGGAGGGAGAGGGATGGAATTTCTTTCTTCAGTTTGTACCTACTGTAAGGCAATGCAGAAATAGAGAAACCTAGATAGGTGAGGAATACGCATCGTTATTGCCCAAAGAGTTTGTTAACCAACTAGGATGCACTTCCCTTTGAGTGGGGATTATGTCAGTCGATAGGTAGCATAATAGCAGAGTGAAACTTCGTGGTTTTAAGTAAGACGGAGGATAAATCAGTCTACCGTAAGCCATAAACTGTGGCTACACATTCCCCGCAGAACTCTTTCTTCTGAATGTTGTTGCAGTGAAGAGAGGTATATTTTAAATTACTAACAGTACTGGAAGTCTATGAATGACAGTAGCGGAAAGCTACCTGTATACACATTTGTTTCGAAAACTGAACCGAAAAGACAAATCTTACAAAGAGGTAAGTAGGCAATAAAGCCACAGCGAGACGTGGTAGTCTCTGCTATTGTTGCTGCGAAAGTGGTAAATTCTGCCGTACAATCGTGAACAGTGAGCTCCGTTGGTGAATTACTTCTCTGAAAAAAGGTAAAAAGCTTTTCGTAGAGACAGCTACACGAAAATTGGAGTCTTTCTGTGTCAAGATTCATCAGCTATTCTCTTTTGCCCTTGTGGGTCTGTCCGATTGAACCGTGGCTGTACCCTGGGTGATCTCAGTCTGGAATTCTCTTTGATGTGAACTCATATTCTTCTCTCCGGGTGTCACCTCTTACCTCTCGTTGCTGGAAAAAGAAAAAAAAAGACAACGCTCTTGTACCGGTGGTCAGCAACACATCTACACAAATATTGGCCAGATTTATTGTTTACCTATAGCATAACTTTGTACTACCACGCTTGGTTGAAAGTTACTTTTAAATGCATATAATATGAATATTTCGTCCGCCATTGAAAATAAAAACAATTGACAGACTTATAGAAACTGTGTGGGTTGGCTACATAGACATTCTGTTCGTAACGCGGGCTTGCATTGTGTGTGTTATATGTTAATTCGAAACAAGTATGATTCTTTGAACCTCATGACATCTTTACTCTGCTTGCATCTGAAAATGCCTCGAAGTGGTGTAACGTAATGGAACAACAATATAATTACGTAAAAACTGGAACGAAATTATCTTCGACCTGAAAAAATGCCAGCGTAGTTAGCTGCTAAACATTCGCCATGTGACGATGCTTCAGTGACCTCTGTAAGCCGTTTAGTGAACTACTGAACATGTGCTTACTTGTAGGCAGCATTGTTACAAACACTGTATGTTTGTATGACAAGCTTGTACATATAAGATTACTTATAACTTAGTGTTGATCTTAAAACAATTCTGATATTGAAAGAAAAACATGTATAAATACGTCTAATGTTGTCCGTTGGCTTTCTTTAGTTCTAAGCCAGGAGGAAAAGTGGAACAAGTATAAACAAGCGCAAGGCACAAATTGCATGCTAGCTGAAAAATAGTTCTACATAGCATGTCGGCCTGGATATGTAGCATCACAGCGCATAAGATCTAAGAAAACTGGTTTATGAAGAAGTCCCAAACCGTGTAAAGTCAGTCTATAATTATTAACGAAGAGCAAGATTCGTTAATCAGCTGAGGAAGGAAGACGACGGAAGCTGCAGTAGGTGCTATGTTTCCACTGTCGTTGCGGCCTCACATTAGATTGCTCAAGTACAAACCATTCATATGGATACAAACTTAAATAGAAAGGGAATAAAATTTATGTTTAATTACACGTAATGGAACATTCGTTTGCAATAAATCATTACTACGTTCCTCAATGTTGTTAATAAAATTTGTGTGTTTATAAACTTTGTTTAATAAATTAAAAGTCAGTAGTATTCATTCATCGATAGAATAATGAAAATTAGTTAAATAACGCCACTGTCTGAATTCTCCTTATTTTACCTAAAGTTACTGAGCATGTTAAATGTAAATCGATTTCATGCATTTTGCGAGTGAATAAAGCGTGCTTCCACTAAAACTCGTGTATGAGTAATTCAGATTATGTTAGTTATAAAGATTCAAGAGCATTCCTACACCCATATTACAAATATAGCATTGTGGTTTCAGTGACCTGCGATTTGAAATTATACATTTGTATTCTTGAACAATCGTTATTGTTGCTTGAGTCACGCTGTTTTCGAAGTTAACGCTTTCCCTAATCGACCAAATGGATAGAAATCTACGTCGCTCTTTTAACCTCTCAGTGAAACTACGCGATGGAAAAAAAAGATAAATATCGACCCTTGTTGCGAAATTTTAGTACGGTGGCGCATTGTTACTCTCACGCTTTATTTTCTGCAGCAGTGTTTTCTGTTTTGTCCCGAACATTGTCATCGTCCATGAAGCAGTCATCATAATGCCGATATTTCTATCATCCATTACTTCTGCACAGGTCATTTCCTGTAACTCAGTACGATACCGTCAACTTTGTTTTGCTTCTGACGATGTTTGTATGTTAACTTTCAAGCAGCGTCTTACCGAAGGCTTACCGAAGAAAAATTTCTTTTTTTTTACGTTTACGTTTTAATAGAAGCTGCCACATGCGATCGTCTCCTTTTTGTTTTTTTATTGTCCCCATGGCGTCAACAATTATTTTTTATATCATAGCATGTTCATGCAGAAATTTAGTTATCACACTAATGGTATTCTCTCTCTTCACATCGTAGTCCATGTGCTTCGAACAGTCCAGATTGATCCTTTCATACTTTCGGCTACCAATTATTCAATTCTTATGCCATCTACAAATTAGTACTCTCCCACTACCTGACGTCCCTTAGTCTTTCGATTCTAGACCGTGTTCCGTTACCTATTACAGTATTAGCTATAAATGCTAACTGCCTCCGTTTTCATACATTTCAATGCCAATTTTTTATTGTTTTTGTTGCTTTATGATCTTGACTTCGACACTGCTTTCTTTCTGTTTTAAATGTCCTATTATCTTTCATTATTTGCTTTTACAACTCAGTGATGTTCCCACCACGTAGCATCTATTCTGCTGTTGTGTTTACTGCATGACCGTATTACGAACTACATCTGTAAAACTCATTAGATAGTGAATACTGTAACTGTGTCGGGTGGTTTCTTTTGGTTGGTTAAGATAACGAAGCTTGAATTATAGTGTCCATAAATAACTATTCCCTGTAACAATGCAGACGTAGTCAATTCTCCCAGCGCAGCATAAGCAAAGTACTGCGTGAATTTAAATATATATTCCTTTGTGGTAATGTAAAAACCGTTCCACTTTCTCAAGTCATTTATCACTGTCATTACTTTCTGTTGAATGGTACTGGGCACACAGCGTCCCTTCTTTTGGATTTATTGTGAGATATTTCTGTACCAACCTCTCTGTTGACTTTGTCGTCTGTGTAGCCTCTTCCAATCAATCATTTTAACGTATTTGACTTATGTTTCAAACACAAATGATGTTGAGTTCATTTTTGCAGTTTAGCGTTGTGATAACATTTTACTGTTCATATCGTTTTCCACTATATTTCATTGTGTCAACGCCCGGTGTATCGTGGTAGATGCTTTATGTTCGAGTTGCGAGCGTGCCGCGCATAATTCGTACCATGTACCGTATACGTCTACAAATATTGTGCCTCCTAAAAATTTTGGAAGCAGTATTGTACCCCCCTCCTCACCCATTTTCATCGTGTGTTTACGTGACTAAAGGGGACTTTATAGAATTTTCAGAACCGTATTAGTGTTGTACGTATTTCGTAGTGCATAAGTGGTGATGAGGTGCAGCTGTGCATTACACAAATTATGCTAGCAATATCTTGTTCCGGAAATCGTTTCCTACTTTTCAAGTGAATGTACGCAAGTCAATAGTGCGATATTTGCACTTAATTCCCCAGGCTGATCTGTTTGTTTTGCTGGTAAGTTAGTGTTTGAAAGTTTACGAACATGAAGTAGATATGGTTCTTCGAAATCGATAGCCGAATATTCTGTGGCACATACTGTAATTTTCACGTCTTGTTCGATTTAGTTTTCCCCCGTCAAAAGCGGTGTACATAGTTTGCGTGGGTCGCAAATTACCGCTACTGTCGGGTTTGTTATATGTGTCTATTAGTGTGCATAATCTCGAGGAAAGATCAAGACACAAAATTAACATAGTACAAACGGTATGAGTTATCATTAGTTTTCCTTTCGTTACAACACCACAACTATCTTGAAGGATATTCTTTAGTAATTTGAAATCATTTTACTGCATTGTATTGCAGTTAAATTGTGTGAAATGTAAATCTTTGACTTCTTTCCACATCCCAGAGATCACCCTTCGTGGGGTCCACGGGATGCGAGTAATGTAATAATACTTGTGATAGTATAGTAACTCATCCATTCTCAACCTTTCTGTCATCAAAGAAAATCTTCTTCCGAAGTATTTGACATTCTACTGATTCTGTAATCCTCTTTTCCGTTACGAAAATTCTATTGTGCTACTTTAAATGTCTTTCAAATGATGCTTCCTGTTTTTGCATGTGTTTCATTCTTTCAATGACAAACGTGGAGTCTTATCTATCTCTATTGTCAGTTATTCCGCCTGTCTGAGCTCCTAATGAATCCTGTAAAATAATAAGCGCAATCTTTTGCAACCTCTTGCAATCTTATCATTGTAATCGGTAGTTTTGCTTCTCATAATTTCTTCAGTATTTTCTGAATTGTGTTGGAAAAATGCTTTACATGTTATTTTGAAATCCAGTTACAATATCTGACGAATTTTCTGTTTACACTTTCACTATTTATAACTGCAAACATTTTCATATACCTTACATGTGATTTATCTGCTTATAACTTTGTCAGTTTTTGTGCTTGCAAACATCATTAAATCTCCGTCGACACATTTATGAACCCAATGTGAAACATTTTAGGTAAGGTGTAATGAACTATTTAACTGACGTAAAACCTATGACAAATTTTAAGGTTAAACTGCCAGATAACTGTAGTTATGGCGTTATAGGACAAACACTCAACTTCAGGTTGTGATTGCCATACCCTGTGTTTGCTTTAGTTAATTCTAACTTAAATCAAAAAAATCTTATTTTGTTGCTTATTGTCACTAAATGTTAAAGTTACTCACAAGTTTGTATGTCATCAGATGGTTGAAATCTGTATTATTAACCAATTTACGCTGATTTCATAACTGTTCTTAGTTTTCTTCTATCATGTGCAGTTTATTCATAATGAAATAATGTCAGTTTATTAGTTTCATTTTAGATTATTTGTAATAATATTCAAAAATTAACCCTGAGAACCTCATGTGTTATTAACACTGTTTGTGTGATATTTCACAACAAAGCACTAACTGATGTCTTTTTCCTTATTGTTTTTAAGGCTGATGTAACTCCTGTTGTTTGTTGACTCTACATTTGAGCTGTTCTTTGTTTATGCCCTATTGTGATTGCAATTCAAGTTGTAGTTTTACAGTAATTACATATAAAACCGTAAGCAATCTTAATGTATTCTGATGCGTTTGTAAACCGATTTTAAATCTGATGCAAAGAATAAACGCAACAACATTCGCGAAGAAAGCTTCATATACTTATTTTAAATTGAAAGTGGACGATCAGGAAAAGGCATGGACCTCAAAGAAGGTTTGCTGCAATTGCTTTGAGCTATTAGGATTGTGGACAATCAGGGAGAAAACTTGTATGGGCCTTGAGATCCCTGTGGTTTGGAGGCGGCCTGAAGGTCACTCTAATGAGTGTCACTTCTGTCTGACTGACGTTAAAACACCATTAAAAATAGCAGGAAATGTGTATCGAACGGTTGAAGGAATCTTCAGCCGTTAGGGCGCCCCATAACCAGAAGAACTGCCTGTTTCTTTTTATCCAGCTCATTTAGAGAACGTGGGGGAGATGAAGAAAGTGAAAAAATCTCTGAGGATAACAATTATGATGTCTACAAACCTGAAAAGGCATTTACTCCACAACAGTTCTCGCAGAACGAACTTAGCGATATAACACGAGATCTGAATTTGCCAAAGGAATCTGCTGAACTACTAAACTAGGTGCCGAAAACTGAAAATATTCTATTAGGTGGGACTCATTTTGCATGATATAGGCAAAGACAAAAATAAATTATTACTTAATGCTATGTGAAAGAGCCTTACTGCAATGACATTAATACATTACTATGAGGTTGAATGTATACACATTAAAAAAAGTTCTGCATCAACTCGGTTCTGAAAGTTCCGAAAACTGTACAGAAAATTGGAACAGAATTAATCGTAAACGTCATTTCCCTCTTTTTACTGCTCATGAAAACCACACATTGCATGTTGTATCATCAAACAGCGAGACCATCAGAGGTGATGGTCCAGACTGTTGTACACGCCTGTACCTCTAATACCCAGTAGCACGTCCTCTTCCATTGATGCATGCTTGTATTCGTCTTGGCATACTATCCACAAGTTCATCAAGGCTGTTGGTCCAAATTGTCGCACTCCTCAACGGCGATTTACCGTAGATCCCTCAGAGTGGTTGGTGGCTCACGTCGTCCATAAACAGCCCCTTTCAATCTATCCCAGGCATGTTGATAGGTTTCATGTCTGGAGAACATGCTGGCCACTCTAGTGGATCTATGTCGTTATCCCGAAGGAAGTCATTCACAAGATGTGCACGATGGGGGCGCGAATTGTTGTCAGTGAAGACGAATGCCTCGCCAATATGCTGCCGATGTGGTTGCACTAACGGTCGGAGGATGGCATTCACGTATCGTACAGCCGTTACGGCGCCCTACATAACCGGCAGCGGCATTACGTCGGTCCCACATAATGCCACCTCAAAACTACAGGGAACCTCCACCTTGCTGCCCTCGCTGGACAGTGTGTCTAAGGCGCACAGCCTGACCGGGTTGCCTCAAAACACATCTCCGACGATTGTCTGGTTGAAGGTATATGCGACACTCATTAGTGGAGAGAACGTGATGCCAATCCTGAGCGGTCCATTCGCCATGTTGTTGGACCCATTTGAACCGCGCTGCATGATGTCTTGGTTGGAAAGATGGACCTCACCATGGACGTCGGGAGTGAAGTTGTGCATCATACAGTCTATTGTGCAAAGTGTTAGTCGTAACACAACGTCCTGTGGCTGCACAAAAAGCATTATTCAACATGTTGGCGTTGCTGTCAGGGTTCCACAGAGCCATAATCCATAGATAGCGGCCATCCACTGCAGTAATAGGCCGTGGGCGGCCTGAGCGAGGCATGTCATCGACAGTTCCTGTCTCTCTGCATCTCTTCCATGTCCGAACAACAGCGCTTTGGTTCACTCCGAGATGCCTCGACGCTTCCCTTGTTGAGATTCCTTCCTGGCACAAAGCAACAATGCGGACGCGATCGAACCACAGTGTTGACCGCGTAGGCAGACAACACGAGACGTGTACCTCCTTCCTGGTGGAATGACTGGAACTGATCAGCTGTCGGCCCCCCTCCGTTTAATAGGCGCTGCTCTTGCATGGTTGGTTACATCTTTGGGCGGGTTTAGTGACATCTCTGAAAAGTGAACGTCTATCTTAAGGAGTTCTGGGAACCGGGGTGATGCAAAGCTGTTTTTGATGTGTGTGTGTGTCTCTCCTTCGGATTTCTCCAATTGCGCATTCAGTGAGCACCGGTTTGAAGTCCAAGCGAACAATCTGCCGCTTGGGGCGCCTGGCTGAAATGGGCGCACAGCTATGAGATTTGTACACAGGTCTCATCACAATTAAAAGTGCAAACTGACACGGGGGAAATTTTACGAGGAAAAAGTGCAGAGACGGTGGAGGGGCAACAAACGGTAAGTCGCTTGTGTACCAAAGTGTTCCAACAGCCGCATTGAATGTGACGTTGGATAAAGGTCATAATTTTTTTCTGTCATCAGTGTATTTTCTATTTCAATTGTGTGCTTTGTACCGTGTCTTTGTTTGTTGGCCATTTTGTTGCATTTGTGTGTTAGTTACTCGTTCTATGTCTGAAACCACTACGTGCCAGCATAGGTTCTTTTGACACTTTGTTTCTGTCTTACGGAAAGGTATTTAACCCTTCTGAACCGCTTTGCGTCTTCTCGTTTTGTAATACTGCTTTGTGACTAAGAAAATTCATTTTCTTCTTTATGGACTGCATTTTAAAATCGTGCATTTACTGCAAGTCATTTCTGTAACCTTTTATAATTTCTTTCCACTCCTCTTGACTTCAAAGTAAATTCTTTCTCCGCCTTTCGTCGTACAGACATGTACAAAAACGTTTCACCTGTGGGCTGCGAATTATTAACGCAGCAAGTAGTGAGACCGGGATATGCTTGTAACCGCTTGGCTCTTCGGTCTTCTTGAGAATTTCTGCACTTTGATTGTCACTGAAGTACGAATCTGTAATAGCCCAGCCCATTTGTGCTCTGTAGTCGCTAATTATGTCACAACTTCTACCACAAAACTTCAGTACAAGAGGTTTTACGCATATATTGCGAAATTTTCACTCCATTTTTATTTTATTTTTTATAGTTTCAGTAACAGATGCAAATGTACGTTGATTCCTTACATCACTGTAGAGTAAATCAGTGAGTGGTCCTTAATCCACTTAAAGCGATGGAAGTTTCGCATCTAAATCTCCTCTTTACCGTCTTTTCCTTGAGGCTTCACTGGTATAAACTCCCCATTTTTAAGATCCGCCAGAGTAACGTAGTGCGACACGAGGATACTTTGGGGAAACTTTCCGTTTGTGTATGAAATTATGGGATAGATTTTCTACACAGGAAGGAAGAAAGATCACTAGTGTATGCAGTCTTGAGGAAACAGGATGAATCTTAGTACCTATACTTCCAAAATACTTCATAAATTACCCCTTATTTTGTCATTCACGTCTATTTATTCACACCCTTAATATTATAATGAAGTATATTTGTAGAAAATTCTCTTTCGTCACTTCATTCATTCATTCGTTGATTCATTCATTCGTTCTGCTCAACATGTAGGGTGAAATGGCGCTTACTCTTTTCCTGTTTTAATTTTATTACCTACCAGGCGATTCAAAATACTTTATATAGGGGGTTAGACTGCGTTCCATTTCCGTATAAACATAGTATGATTGCTTTACAGTACATTTCGTGATATCTTACTGAATTTCTGATGTACGTACCTGAATTCATATTCTATTACGTATTGTTCTTACTCTTTAAAAATGAAATATGGTGAGATTTCAGATTCTGTTAAACAGGTCTGCTAAATTTTGAAGTGGAAAAAATAATTATATGCCCGGTTTAACTTATATAATATCGTTAGGCAGCATTCTAAGGCAACAGGATATTCTGAGCGATATAATGACGCAGTCTTCTTAAATTCTAAGGTGAAAGAGAAACGTCATGTTACATATAAACATGTGTATATGGATAGTTTAGGTCAGATAATGGTGAGTATCCTCCTGCGAACTATGTCTCGCGTCAATAGAATGTATACATTTTGGAATGTGAACGTGCTGTACTCGAAATAACACTTAACACGCTGGAGTTGAGTCGAAAACGGTTAGTGAATACAGCTACAACACTGTCAAATGAAGCGTTTGATTCAAATATGCACGTAAGTACGTTGCAAATCCTACAGATCTGAACGAAGTTCTCTATCAAACTCCTCATCAGTAAGTATTTCCGAATTCTTCTAGCAACGAAGTTACAATGCCATAAAGTTTGTTGTGCGAGCGGAACAAACAAATGCGCCAGTACGTTGCAGGTAAGCAGGAAAACATGCTCGGGAATAGATGTGACTTTAACAGAAGATTCATACAATTCTGAGCAATTCCGTATATTCTTGGTCTCGGCTATCAAATCGTAATCCACTTCTTCCTTCGTTAACTTTACGTTAAACACGAAATGATGAACATTTTGGCGTAACTATTATTGCGGCCGCGACTAATTATTGACAAATCATAGGCAATCAGCTAACAGCGGATCTGAACCTAATTACGGGTAGTTAACTCGGTAGGACAACCGAGAGCGCCAATCAAGATCGTATACTGCGCAGGGCTCAGTTTCATCTCTAACTCGTCAGTGCGGTTGTACGGAATGGAAGGATGGACTTAAACAGCCTAAATCATGAAAAAAAGTGAATATATTCGAAATGTGGAACTACCGTCGACTGAATAACAAGTGAAGATGTTCTGCAGCCATCGTAAGTTATTAATTACAGCGGAATGAAGAACTGCTTACGTGGGTCACCTTATGTGAAATTAGACGTATCAGTTTCTGATATTGATCACTGAAGTGGAAATAGAAGGCATGTGTCTGTGAATTATCTGTCAGTGCGTAATGTGGGTGCTTATACTAGAATTGAGAGCAACTGCGTAAGTTGGTATGACAAGTCTAATGTCGCAAATTTGAGCACAAAAATTACAACTTTTACTCAGTTTTCAACTCGACAACGTAAAAACAGCGCAATGGATAACGCATCCCGCCAACATCAAAAAGTGAAATAATCGTATACACAACACTATTAAATATTAACACTCTGAAAGAACATTAATCCAAAGCACAGTAATCTGAAAGTTTAATTGGAAGTTTCTTTACAAAATTGCTCCTACACGTAAGTTATGATATTGGTCTGGACTACGAAAATCGTCAGATTCCGGTTCAAAATCGGTACTATTAAGGATCACAAACAAGTCTACGGTGGATGGTTAGATATGTGACAAATTTGAGCGCAAGATTATCCAAGTCCGCTCGAGTTTACAGTGGACGCAAGCTGGTGAACCAACTAAGTTTATGCCTCTGCACGTGGCATTTACCTTAAGATGCGACGAGCTGCCGACTGCAAGGCAGCTATCTCCAACCGAAATTCCTACAAAACTAATCAGGCCTTTGCTGAACTTTCCAGCAGAAAGTTTCCCTATGTTTCTTGTTATGCGAGAAAACATGTACTCAGCCACAGTCAAAGTATGTGGCGATATACACATGCATATTATAGTGCCTTCTCAGTTCTCACAAGAACAATTAACTAATTTGGATCGTTCGCCTCTCCACAGTTGGAGCTAAACATTACTACAGCTAACCTATAGCTGGACTGCAGCCGCTGTGAACTCAGTGTCCACACAAATTTCCTCTCTGCGTCATACAGAACGATAAGTGCTCCGTTCTGCACTTGACGCCAGTTCAGAGAAGAGTCCCCAAAAATTTCTCTCTTGTCTTACTCATGGCAGAACTTCCTCCCTCACTTGGGTTAATTCATTTTTCACGTCATGGCCTTTTTCGACCAATAGGAGCGTTCTTGTTATTTTGTGGAAACTCTATCAGTCGCAATGTCCCTTCTATCAAACTGCATCGAAACTTCAGTATTTTTCTCTTTCCTAGTGCGTTTCCGCCAAGCGGACCTTTTGTGCCCGTTCTAGACGTATAAAGTACATAGACCTTTCCATGTGTTGCACTTGCTGGACACATGATCGAAATGCGTTACTAATTTTTGTTCGTATCCCGTTGGAATTCGAAAACGCAACTTTCTCAAGCTGTTTCTCTGTCCCTAGTGCAGATGTGCCGCTACACGCGGTCCTCCCTCCTGAATAACCTGGTTGGGGTCGCTGACCTCCCTCCTGCCACCCCTTTAAGTGGTTTCCGTCATAATCCGTCCAGCCCGCCTTCGATACAGCATTGTCTGCCTGGCTTTTCAAACTAAGAACGACTCGGGTTGCCTGTTCCACCTTCCACTCAAAGACATGCATTGTATAGGAACGGTGTGTTAATTACTGTCGATTGAGTGTCATCCCTTTTTGCATTACAGACTGATAGGCAAATGTTCTCATAACTGCCGAATTACATGAGGTCTCATATTCACCTTCTCGTTGCTATGTATAAAGCTCTCATGTAAGTTGCGAATCTGACCATTTATTCTTCCACCTTACAAGTGGACAGGCCTATGAACAGCAGACCACCTAATGTACAAGGAAATGGACCGGGTGAGGATGTGTCGTGTAACCGCATGCCTCCAGTACGGGATACTGAAGCAAGGAAGAAGAAGGACCGAGAGCTGGCACACCAACAAAATGAATACAGTCTCCCCCTGCATTTTTCCAGTCTTTCGTATCAAGAAATTCGAATCAAAGGCTACTGAGAGAAGCAATGTGAGTGTTCACCCAGATTTTCTCACTTTGGTGTAAATACGACCAAAAACGTAGGATAAAATGAAACTGGAGAAGGTCAAAGAAGGAAACGTTTCAAGATTTGTCTTCGAGACAAAATAATAGTAGAGAATAATGTAAAGATTAAAATAGGAGACATGAAAGTAGCTTCACAAGTCAGATGAAAGTTCTTTTGCTTTTTTGGCAACGTAAAGCCAGAAGATTTTTCAGCTACCACGAGAAAGAGTAGGCTCAAAGGTTGCCTCTCATGTAAATAAAAGCGGAATAGAAAAAAGTAGCAGCGGCAGCCGGCCGTAGTGGCCGAGCGGTTCTAGGCGCTTCAGTCTGGAACCGCGCGACCGCTACGGTCGCAGGTTCGAATCCTGCCTCCGGCATGGATGTATGTGATGTCCTTAGGTTTAAGTAGTTCTAAAGTTCTAGGGGACTGATGACCTCAGATGTTAAGCCCCATAGAGCTCAGAGCCAACCATTTTTAGCAGCGGCAAAAAGAAGAAAAAAATATAGTATTACACCCTGCTTGATTACTAACAAAATGTTTTCAAAATTATTGGAAATATTCAGGAAACACCGTTACATTATTAACCAATAGCTCAGTTACATGGAAACTGTAAATATGCACGCCTTAATAACTTATAACAGCAGTTACAGTATTTTTATTTGGTAGTTTAGTAGCAGTTACGTAATCAAGGTTTAGGGACAGCGTCTTTGCATGGTAATCAAAACGGCCTGGGTCTGAACTGCAATCCCATATACTGCTTAAATTTTGAATAAATATTAACAGTAATGGCGGCCAAACTCACTAGTTATGCCATCGAATTTGTCAAAGAGAGCAGAAGAGCTGAAAGAGGCTCAGGGCAACCTCTTGCCCTTAGGGAGGGAAATTGTTCGTAAAAGGCGGGAAATCATGAATAATCAATGGCACGAAGATGCAGAAGGCAATGGAAACCACTGTATTGAACACATTTAATGTTAATCTTAACGACAAGGGGCCTGTAAATGAAAAAGTGTCATATTGATCCTCGAGAGGGACTGACAAGAGGGAGGCGATCAAGAGAGAAAAAAAAAAAAACAAATCACAGCATAGACTGTGCGAAGTGTGCATGTTGTACGGAAGCTAGAAAATCTGAAAAGGGAAATGCAAAGGCTCACTCTAGATATAGTGGTAATCAGTAAAGTGAAATGGAAGGAAGATAATTATTTTTGATCAGACGAATACGGGACCAACTACAGCCGAAAATGGTGTAATAGGAGTACGATTCGTTATGAATACTAGGGTAGTTCAGACGCAGAATTATTCTGAAGAATTTAGTGACAAGATTTTTCCCAGCAGACTCGGCAGCAAGCCAGCGCCAAAAGTAGTACGTCAGGTACACATACCGCCATCTCGAACAGAAGATGAAGAGATAGGGTAAACGAGGACATTGAATGGGTAACTCAGTGTGTAAAGGAAAATGATAATCTAATAGCCCCGGGTGATTGGACCGCTGTCGTAGGGAAACGGGCTGAAAATTCCGTTGGAGGAAAATGTGGGCTCGATAACAGGAGAAAAACTAGTAGAGTTCTGCAGTTACTTCATCTGGTAACAGCGAATACACTGTTAAAAAATCACAAGTGTAGGATATATATTTGGAAAAGTCGTTGAGGCATGGGAAGACTCCACCTGGATAATGGAAGTAGGACTTGAGAAAAATCAAGACTCAGTCGAAGAACTTATTGACTTACGAAAAAAGGCTCGGCTATGTAAAATGGTTCAAGATCTTCGAAATTCTAAGAAAAATGGGAGTAAGCTATAGAAAAAGACGCTGCTCCCCCTGTCGTAGGTTCGAGTCCTCTCGCGGGCATGGGTGCGTCTGTTGTCCTTAGCGTAAGTTAGTTTAAGTTAGATTAAGTAGTGCGTAAGGTTAGTGACCGATGGCATCAGCAATTTGGTCCCATAATACCTTACCACAAATTCCCAATTTCCAATCAAGAAGGAACGAAAAAAGGGTGTAAGACAATGATCCGATCTCTCTCCCATACTGTTGAAACTCTATATCGGAAAAGCAATAAAGGAAGAGAAAGGAAAGGATTGGAATTACAACTTATGATGAAAGAGTATCAGTGATGAGATTCGCTGATAACTTTGCTATCCACAGTGAAAGTGAAAAAAATTACAGAGTCTGTTGATTGGAATGAACAGTCTAAGGAGAACATAATATGAATTGAGAGTAAAAGAAGAAAGACGAAAGTACAGTAAGGACTAGTAGAAATGAGATTAGTATTAAACTTAACACAAAAACTTATAAATACGAAGCATACGAAGTGAAGTTACCTTGAAAGTGAAATAACAAATGACTGACGAAACAACGAGCACATAAAAGGCAGACTAGTGTAGGCAAAGATGGAATTCCTAGCCAAAAGAAGTCTGTTATTATTCATTTCGTAATGATTGACCTTGACTTTGAGCTCATATTCGGATTGCATGCGATGATGAACACCGATGTGTTGTATCTTGCAGGAATCGTGGAAATATCTAATCTTATTTGGTGTATGAATATCACATTTTAGTTGAAATTGGGGTAACATACGCGATAATATCTAAGAGAAAGCGTGCATTTCGAGCATTTTTTTGCGAGTTATACCGTAACATTGGCGGTTTAAACATACAACCGTTCTCTTCTTACAGGACAGCCTTCATTGTTTGCCGATTGGACTTTTTATACTACACTCCTGGAAATGGAAAAAAGAACACATTGACACCGGTGTGTCAGACCCACCATACTTGCTCCGGACACTGCGAGAGGGCTGTACAAGCAATGATCACACGCACGGCACAGCGGACACACCAGGAACCGCGGTGTTGGCCGTCGAATGGCGCTAGCTGCGCAGCATTTGTGCACAACCGCCGTCAGTGTCAGCCAGTTTGCCGTGGCATACGGAGCTCCATCGCAGTCTTTAACACTGGTAGCATGCCGCGACAGCGTGGACGTGAACCGTATGTGCAGTTGACGGACTTTGAGCGAGGGCGTATAGTGGGCATGCGGGAGGCCGGGTGGACGTACCGCCGAATTGCTCAACACGTGGGGCATGAGGTCTCCACAGTACATCGATGTTGTCGCCAGTGGTCGGCGGAAGGTGCACGTGCCCGTCCACCTGGGACCGGACCGCAGCGACGCACGGATGCACGCCAAGACCGTAGGATCCTACGCAGTGCCGTAGGGGACCGCACCGCCACTTCCCAGCAAATTAGGGACACTGTTGCTCATGGGGTATCGGCGAGGACCATTCGCAACCGTCTCCATGAAGCTGGGCTACGGTCCCGCACACCGTTAGGCCGTCTTCCGCTCACGCCCCAACATCATGCAGCCCGCCTCCAGTGGTGTCGCGACAGGCGTGAATGGAGGGACGAATGGAGACGTGTCGTCTTCAGCGATGAGAGTCGCTTCTGCCTTGGTGCCAATGATGGTCGTATGCGTGTTTGGCGCCGTGCAGGTGAGCGCCACAATCAGGACTGCATACGACCGAGGCACACAGGGCCAACACCCGGCATCATGGTGTGGGGAGCGATCTCCTACACTGGCCGTACACCACTGGTGATCGTCGAGGGGACACTGAATAGTGCACGGTACATCCAAACCGTCATCGAACCCATCGTTCTACCATTCCTAGACCGGCAAGGGAACTTCCTGTTCCAACAGGACAATGCACGTCCGCATGTATCCCGTGCCACCCAACGTGCTCTAGAAGGTGTAAGTCAACTACCCTGGCCAGCAAGATCTCCGGATCTGTCCCCCATTGAGCATGTTTGGGACTGGATGAAGCGTCGTCTCACGCGGTCTGCACGTTCAGCACGAACGCTGGTCCAACTGAAGCGCCAGGTGGAAATGGCATGGAAAGCCGTTCCACAGGACTACATCCAGCATCTCTACGATCGTCTCCATGGGAGAATAGCAGCCTGCATTGCTGCGAAAGGTGGATATACACTGTACTAGTGCCGACATTGTGCATGCTCTGTTGCCTGTGTCTATGTGCCTGTGGTTCTGTCAGTGTGATCATGTGATGTATCTGACCCCAGGAATGTGTCAATAAAGTTTCCTCTTCCTGGGACAATGAATTCACGGTGTTCTTATTTCAATTTCCAGGAGTGTATTTATGGTGGATTTAGCTTACCGCAGTTCGCCTAGTGCCGAAACGTGTACCTACATGCGCTGTTGTTTCCTTGCACAGATGTCATATTTTTATTCACATAAATCTACGTAAAGCGCTAGTATCATATCTTTAATTTATTTGCTTATGCGCCTTTACGCGCCACGTGCTCGCATATGACAAGTTGCCGGATCTCTGAATAGTATAGTTTCACTTCATTTTTGCAGTGTTTACATCGGGGCTTCTCGTCAGATTGGAAACTATGTTGATCCCATTCTTCGTTGTGTACTTCATGTAAGACAGTCCTCATAATATAATTTAGTTACCTTCTACTTCTGTGAAATCGATCATCATTTATGGATTTCTAGAAAGTCTTTGTTGGTAAGGGCACGTACTTACTTTGTAGCAGAAAAAGAGGAGAGCGCGAGCAGTTCCGTATCGCCGCCAGTAAAGAGAACTTCCGAATGAGTCGGTATTATTGAAAGTTCAGTGATGCGAATTTATAGAGAATACAGAGAAACTACATGTCTTCTGTCAACGAAAAGAGTTGTGGCAGGCGACAGAAATTTGCGTACGACGAGTTTACACAGGGCATCATGAGAAGAAAAATCCACCACTTTTATGTTAAAATTCAGTTTTCAGTAGCACAGCCGTGTTGCAAAAAATTGAATACTGAAGCGGATGACTTTACTTATACGAATTAAGTAAAAAAAACATTGTCATGTTATTCGAAAACTGCGCTTCAGGTACAAAAAGTTCAAGCTAAATCCTGTACAGGTGGAAAACATCCGAGTAATAGGCAAAGAGGCGAGTTACAGCAGGAAATAAGACACTTGCGAAACATTGGCCGGAATTAGATTACACTGATGTGAATTGGTGTGGTGCAATGTTCAGACGGCATACGTTTATCACAGTGGAAGTATACGAGAATGGAATGTCTGGTTCAAATGGTTCAAATGGCTCTGAGCACTATGGGACTTAACATCTGAGGTCATCAGTCCCCTAGAACTTAGAACTACTTAAACCTAACTAACCTAAAGACATCACACACATCCATGCCCGAGGCAGGATTCGAACCTGCGACCGTAGCGGTCGCACGGTTCCAAACTGAAGCGCCTAGAACCGCTTGGCCACCGCGGCCGGCGGAATGTCTGGATCTGAGGAATTCAACAAACTTTTTTTTTCTGGAAAAAGGATTATAATGTGCCGCATTGGGAGCGAAGATGTGTTCGTGCAAAATGCTGGCTTATTTTTGATTGGGCAAAAATGGGATGCAGATTACCATTCTGAGAAGACTGCTAGACACTACGAAAAGTAGTTTAAAAGCGTTCTCGAAAATTCACCAAACATATCTGTTGTTGATTGAGTTCAAGGTCCATATCGCACGATGATGAATCCAGTATCACGAAATCCATCTACCAGATGGAAAAAAGGACTCTATTATTAATGGGATGGAAAGCAATAATGTAGAGCTTCCATCAAATGGCACGTCATATTAGAAATTTACTAAAGCTGGTCTACTGGAGGACGTGGTACCGCACTTAAAGTCATAAAACACCTTTTCGAAAGTGCACTGCGCTCAGTGGACAAGGAAATTAAACTTCTGTTGTTTCCTGTGGCGCACTGGGAATTCAATGCCACTGTACTTATTTGGGCCTTTGTCAACACCAAAGTAGCAAAGGAGAAGATGAATATTAAGATAAATGATACTTTAGATACAGCTGTGTCGCTCCGCTCTGAAAAGCGTTCCCCAAAGTTCTGGAGGCAATCAATGAGTTATGTACACAAACTTGATAACAGTTGTTCACAAAGAGCCCGCTGTCTTGGGATAGCAGTGAAACTACTATGGCAGAAGCGAGACCTCAGTCATCAGCGAAAACGCTTAAGGTAGGTTTTACTTCATTCCTCATACGTTCCTACAAAATTTACTCGAGCTAATCGAATTTTTATTTAGTGTTAAAAGGTACAAATATTTCAATGTTCTTTTATTGAGAACGGCTTGTATATCAAGCGTTCACTTGCTATTTAACATACACTCTAAAAATTAAAAGGAAGACGCAGCACGAAGCAATTATACAAACAGACCGGGACTCGGTAGATGTAATGCACATGTACAGATAAACAAATGACTATAATTTCAGAAAAAAACTGGACGATTTATGCAAGGTAAAGAGCTTCACAAATTGAGCAAATCATTAACACACTGATCCACCACTGGCTGTTATGCAAGCAGTTATTCGTCTTGTCACTGACTGACAGAGTTGTTAGATGTCCTCCTGAGGGGTATCGTGCCAAATTCTGTCCATTTGGCGCGTTAAATGGTCAAAACTCCGAGACTGTTGGAGGGTCTTTCCCATAATACTCCAAACGTTTTCAGTTGGGGAGAGATCCGGCCAAGATTGGGGTTTGGCAAGCACGAAGGAAAGGGCAGAAACTCTCCCCTTGTGGAGAGCGGACATTATCTTGCTGAAATATAAGTCCACGATTCTTGCCATGAAGACCAACAAAATGGGCCGTAGAATATCGCCGTCGTTCCATTGTGTTGTAAGGATGCCGAGGATGACAACCAAAGTGGTCCTACTTTGAAAAGAAATGGCAGCTCCTGGTTGTCTGGCCAAATGATAGGTGACAGTCGAGTCGGTATTCTACCGCTGTCTGGGGTGTCTCCGGACACGTCTGGAGATCAGAATCTCATTGACTAGAGTAGAGTTGTCATCAGTGGTGAGTCTCGCTTCGAACTGAGCTCAGACGACCTACTCAATAGTCTGACAAAGCAGTTTGACAGGACAAAAATTTCTGCGTTGAGACTCCCTTATTGCTTGAGTACTGAACACAGTTGCAAAAGCCTAGAGACTGCAACCTTGTAAAACAAAGATTTCACGATCAATGTCAAGCCTTCTTGTATCTAATCGTCGCCATGGATGAAATATGAGATGAGCTTGAAATCACAGTCGAATGGATGATGTCAATTTTCCACCCATGTGGTCGAAAGATCACTGATATTTGAAATGTGACTATATACGGGCACAAACGTCTGTGTCTTTCCTTTCAATGCATCAGCGGACGAAAGTTTCGTGGAAACGTATCCTCACACTATCGATATAACTGACTCAGGGAATTCTTTGGGTTACACCCATGAGCGCGCTACTTTTGTTTTGCCCGGAGAGGTTGGCCAGGAACGTAATTTTATCTTTCGTTGCTGGGAACAACAGGTAAACACTTTGTGTCAGCAGTCACTTGGTTCCTGACTTTCGTAGACAGAAGAGTTCCCACGAGCGCGTCAGTTAGGCCACGTTTTGGGCTGAGCATTTGCTTCATTATTCTTGTTTATGTTTCGAAAGACCTTAATCCTAAACTCATTTCACAGGAGTAGATAAAACATGAGTTTCTTGACGATAAGAACTTTGTATCTCTGAAGCCTCAACACCACTTTACAGCTTGTACTTGGGGTTATGTAGAGGACCTATTACAAGTATCGCAGGCCCAGCGTCTTGCTTAGTCATCGTTTAATCAGCCAAGATTAATCCACAATTTGGCCATACTTTGGTTACGGAAGTTCGATTGGTTGGCTTTCGCGGGTCCTGCTCTTGAATCTTACCGTATATAATGGCCAGTTGGTAATTCGACGCATATTCAGACCCAGACGGATGTTCTTGCTTCCATTTTCTTTCTTCATAGCATCTTATACCATCTCCAGTGTGTTTTCTGTGTGTCTTTTGTAATTACAGTTAACACATGATGATTTGAGGGCTGTAGCTTTAGTTCTTCTGACCTCACATTATGTGCCTTTAGCTACGAGTATTAGCCATTCTGATTTTTTAAAGATTCTGATTGGAAATCCCATTGTTTTGGTTATTTTGACATCAATATATATTTTTTTCGAAATTGTGGTCACTGGTCTTATACACGTTCTGCATAATGTTCCGTAATCCTCCGGCTACCTTTCCCATGATCACAATCTCGCCTTTTGAGCAACAGATTGCGCTTTGTATATCGCACTCATAGTAATTAAACGTCTCTTTCTGGGTATGAGGTATATTGCTATAGTTCTATGAAATACTGGACAGACATACCTCAGAGAAAATCCGTTTTGCATGATTACAGGTCACGCTCGAAAGATCCCATTTCCATGGCGTAGTTCAGTCAGCAAATTCAAATTCATTTTAAAGTTTAATCTCTTCATTAATAACTACGCTAAGTGTACACAGATTTGGTATAGTTGTCGTCAGATTCTATGTATGGTTCAAATGGCTCTGAGCACTATGGGACTTAACATCTGAGGTCATCAGTCCCCTAGAACTTAGAACTACTTAAACCTAAGGACATCACACACATCCATGCCCGAGGCAGGAATCGAACCTGCGACCGTATCGGTTACGCGGTTCGAGACTGAAGCGCCTAGAACCATTCGGCCACACCGGCCGGCATATTAAATTTAAATTTTGAGTTGGAGTTATAGTAAAAATGATTTACTCTTCCTTTTAAATTGGCAATTAAAGATAATTCGAGTCCAGACCGAAAAGTTGCAAGTGCATTATCCTTCATTAATTCAATAAACCAAACCCGACTGTAGTTACTCCAAGCCCGTCGTTGACTGTCCATGGCAAAGTACGTTTGCATAACGTCTATTTCGTAACTGGAAAGTTGCGCAAATGTGACTGGAAAGTCTTACATAGTGTACCCCAATCTTGATACTGATTGCCGAGACTCTTTTTTTATTCGTAAATGCGAAACAGCGCTTTAGACAACACCCTTATTCATCTCTGGAAGAGCATTCTGTTGCCCTTAGCCAAGTCATACGGCAGCTGAACACAGATTAGATGAAACTGTAAAATTTCACCAAAGTTTGGAAGCCGTCATTGGAAATCAATGAGAACATGCAGAATGAAGTAATGTCAAACAAAAAGCAACATGTGATTAAATTAAAATTATGTACGTTATTTGTGAAATGACGTTCGTGAAGTCCATAGCAAAATATCATTTTGTTAATGTATTTTGAAAACAGGCATTGGATTTCACCTCATACGTAGAATGAGATCAACCTCTGGGAATCCAGTGATTCCACCAGCAATGTCGCCTTACAGCACCGATATGTACCGTGTTATTTCTCACTCCAGTGGGTGACTCGGGAAACAATTGACGCTTATGGCCTTCTTCCTCGCGTGCTGAAAACAGAAAGGGCTGCAGCAAGCGGCATAAAGTGAGGAAGCCGGTGGCACAAAAAGCTGTGTGGTTGGCTGTTAGTGGCCTCTGAGGGAGCACCACCTACGCACCGAGTCGCCTGGGGCGTCGGGTGCGCCGGTGGCGCTGCTCCTGCCGCTTGCCGCTATATGCTACCCGCTATGCGCTACTCGCTACGCGCTACTTGCTCCATTATGCAGGCGTCTCTGAGAGCTGCAGCCAGCGACGACCCAAGTGCTCGCGTTAAAGGCAGGTCCAAGGCGTCTCGATATCAGGTCAAATTAATTATTCATACGTCCCATCTTAACTTTGATCATAAACACAGCGAAAGAAGAAAATCTCCCATGTGCTTCAGAAGCCCAACTATAAAAATCTGACATGACCTCCTGAACGAGATGGTGACACAGTTCTGGTAACTATTCGATTACGGTTCTCCAGCATCACTACTGCCCGCAATGTGGATACACAGTCAAAGACAATATTCCTCGACAAAAGTAATCTCCTATTATCAAATATAGGCCTTAAATCATGAGAGACATATTCGAGGACGTATTTTTGGAGCACAGAACTCAATAGAGGTAAATCATCGACTGTGGAAAAACTGGGAAAGAGGAAAATCGAACTTGCGATGTAGCAGTAGAGAAAAATGCTATAAATTATGTGGAATGATTACAAATGAAGAATTTTGCAGATTCCACGAGATATAGAATATGTGGTAAAGATTAATGGGAAGGCGAGACGTGTATTAAGACATCAGATAAAGGCTTCCATCAAACTGTACGTAGAGAGCAATGATTGTAGGGCAGCATTGAAACTGGAATATACTGAAGGCACAAAAGTCACGACTAACCTCCTGATATCATTTCGGAACTCCTTTTGCACGGCGTAGTGTAGCATCTCGACGTGGCATGGACTCAACTAGTCACTGGAGGCCTCGTGCAGAGATATTGAGCCATACTGCCTCTACAGCTGTCCATAATTATGGAAGTGTTACTAGTGCAGGATTTTGTGGATGAACTGACCTCTCGATTTTGTCACATAAATGCTCGATAGTATTCATCTCAGGTGTTCTGGGTGACCACATCATTCGCTGGAAATGTCCAAAATGTTCTTCAAACCAGTCGCATAGAACTGATGCCTGATGACGTGGCGCATTGTCATCCACGAAAATTCCACCGATGTTTGGGAACATGGCTGGAAATGGTCTCAAAGTAGCCGAACGTAACCATACCCAGTCAATGATGGCTTTAATTAACCAGAAGACACAGTCCATTCCATCTAAACATAGCCCACACCATTAGGGAGCCACCATGAGATTGCACTGTGCCTTGTTGACAACATTTGGGTCCATGGCTTTGAGGAGTCTGCGGCACACTCGAACCCTACTACGAGCCCATACCAACTGAAATTTCGACTCGTGCGACAAGTTCACAGTTTTTCAGTCGGCTAGAGTTCAACCATTATGGTCACGAGCCCAGGCGAGGTGCTACAGGCGATGTCGTGCTGTTAGTAAAGACACTCGCGTCAGTGATCTGACGCCATAGCCATTAATGCCAAATTTCACCGCACTGTCCTAACAGATACTTTTGTCATACTTCTCACATTGATTTCTGCACTTATTTTACGTTATGTTGCTTTTCTGTTAGCACTGACAACATTACACAAACGCTGCTGTTCTCGGTCGTTAAGTGAAGGCCGTCCGTTGCTACGTTTCCACGGTGAGCGGTAATGCCCGAAATGGGGTATTCTCGGCACATTATTGTCACTGTGGGTCTCGGAACATTGAATTCCCTAACCATTTCCCAATTGAAATGTTCCTTGCGTCTAGCTCCAACTATCAATCCGCGTTCAAAGTCTGTTAATTCCCGTCGTGCAACAATAATCACGTCGGAAACTATTTCACATAAATCTCTTCACACGACTTTTGGCACCACGGTGTATGTCCATCAAATAATTGTGGATGTTGGACGTTATTGATATTATGAAATGAAAATAATGTCAGAGGAGAGAAATTTGTGACGAGCATCATCAAACCAGTCAGAAAATAGTCACCCTCATGCCCCCCTTTCCAAAAAAACACAGCCTAAACCGCTATTGTCTTGAATCGGGATTAGAAGTGTCTCACCACTTATGTGAACTCCAATAAGCTCCATAATAGACTCAATATGCGGGTGAACAAGAAATAAAAGGACACTGAAAGTGTTTTGGGTGCAAAGGCATACAAGCGCTTAAAATTGACTCATGTCAAAGAACTCCCTAACCAGCTACCTTAACATCACTACTAAATGAACAGTACTTTACTTCTTCCAATCACTTTGGCTGCACGTGACATTGCAGCCACAGTAAACTTATTAAAAAGCAACATTATTCCACAGCTGACCAAATGCTCAACATCCTTTGTTCCTCCTTAGTTTCAGCGTTTCGACCATGAGGCCACTCTGACATCCTAAAATACTTACTATGAATGGGAAACACAGGTTTATTCAATTTACTGTACAACTATACGTGAATGGGTAATTTGCGTCAACAAGTTATATCATAATACATCATGTGAAATGTGCGCTGCGCATTAAGCAAGAACCAAAAAAGTAATTGTACACTCAATTACCTATATCTGCAGAATCTATTATTCGAAACCATGACTGATAATTTGCTTTTCACTTCGAATTATTGTAAAATTTCTTAACATTATCCAGAAATATATTCACAGCACAAATATTCACAGATCAGCCACGACAACCTAACAGAGTAACGTTATTGCTAATATCATTGCACACTGGAGTCACCATTGAAGTGAATGGTGGCGCTGTTCCACGGTTATGGGGCTACACTAGTGAAAGTGTAGTATGGCGGCCATAACCAACGAACAGTAATGTTCCAGCAAGAAAGGCGTAATCCAAAATTTGTATTTGAGTAGTCACAAACAGATTGTTATGAAATGTAGTACAACATGAAAAAAGGGGGATGGGAGAGGAAGTACAGAAGTGACGAAGAAACAGATTTTTTTAAAAATGAAGTGTTGTAATAATACCGACTTCCATATACATAGTGAACATCAATATGTGATTTACAAACATGGTGATCATGATGATTCTAGATTATATGCCTCAATAGAGAAAGAGTACAAATGGGACAAAAGAAAGGAGTGTGCAGAGGAGTGTGGTGCTAGCGGCTGGATAGTTATCTGACAAGCATACACCGACAAATGTTCGTAAACGGCCCTCCAGTGCATTTAAGAAATAACGTCTACTGTACGCATTAAGATATACTGGAATTGAAAATGATATAGATACCGTAATCATAAATGATTATTACATAATTATATAAATCAAATCAATACGTGATTTTTGGCACATGGAGTTTTGGAAGACTAGATTGCACAACAACGTATGATAACACATGTCATTAAAGAGGAGGTAGGAGGGGAGAATATTACCTTTCTTGTGGCGAGTTGTCACTGCACTTCTGCAATAACTGGATCGTCATCCAGCAGCGCTATCTCTTCGTTCTGTTTATGTCATGACGCTATGGAACAATAAGCGTTCGACTCATTTGCTAATAATGCGATTTTTTCTCAAAGCGATGAAGTATTGCTAAAGTGTCCTTTTCTGATAATGGTCGCGACAGCTGTTAGGTAGTCGGACATCGTTTTAGTTATTTGGTTATCAGGAAAACTCAATAATAAAACATCTTCGTGGTCAAAACAAAAAGTTATAGACAACCGGTCGCGAATTCTTCATAAACCACTGGCGCTTCCATGTTGTCACTATTCTATTCCCGGTGCTGTAAAGCTCATACAAAAACTCTGTCCTTGCAGATAGGCTGGGCTGGAACCACCATTACCATCGCTTCGTAGAGGTCCTCACGTCGCCCTCACGTTTGACTATGCCGTGTAAGATTGGCTTGTCGCATAGCAAAACTTCTTACAATCACACAGCTACTCAAAACGTGAGCATTGAGTAGGGCATTTAACTATAACGATGAAAGACGACTCTCAACTTCGTGGGAGAAGTCGAGCCTAACTAATCTCACTATAAAACATAGTACATGTTGTCTACTGATGTCAGTCATTAACGTCCACATAAAACAAAAGAGAAACCAATGAACAGGTACTCGTGTCCCATCAATATCTAATGTAATTAATGTTAGAGAGTGAGATACGTAAAAATATCATGCATACTGTAATAGGCTATTGGTGTAACAGGTCAATGCTCTTGGGAGAAGCTTTAAATCCACTTACGACGTCTAGTTCGGCGAATTGACACCAACAGGCTCGCTGCATGTAGTTGTTCCCTACTAGGTTTGTGGTAAATAAGTTTGTAAGGGTGAGAGCTTTGAGAACTCAGTAATGGCAGTGGACAACGTCAGTTTTGCACTGAATTCTGAGACAAAAAACTACTTCATACACAGCGAAAGGTATTGAAATGGAACTCTGGAAGTAAAACTTCGTTACAATTCTTGGAGCAATAAAAAATGTGCTCCAGCTCTTGAGCAGTATTCCAAGATGGTGATGGCCACTTCTCTACTGCAATGTAGCAAATAAGTCACTTTTATCTCAGAGAATAACACGTGTGTAGTTATGGTAGCCGTAAGTGTTACGAGCTTGAATAGCTCGCAGTTTAAGCTGAAGTCTCAGAGAAGACGACCTGGACGGTTGGAGCCTGCGTGTGGTCGCTGCCATCAGCTGGTGTGTGTGTGTGTGTGTGTGGTTGTTTTTTTTTTTTTTTTTTTTTTTTTTTTTTTACGGCGTTGCTCGTCTGTTCCGGCGGGAGAGCCACCCAAGCTGTTGACTGCTGTAGCTGCGCGCCGCATCAACCCACACTGGCCACTGGCAGTCTTGAGAAAAGAAGCCTTCTCTAGCGTTTCTTCCACCAATCCGAGAGAGAGTGTGCGGGGAGGAAGGTGGTGGCACAAAGGGCATCCCACCCCTCTCTATCACGAACTATTTCACATCCAGAATAACGCGCCGACCCTATGAAGACAAGGGATGAGGCGTGGAAGCGTTCTGATAACTGGTACTTCATGCTGCTAGTTCACTTAAATAGATTAACTGTTTACGTAGTTCTAATTGTACAGTAACTCTCAGAACCGTCTTGCGGCCATTTTCAACTTCCAATATAAGGCTCTCATTCTGATAAGATGTGACAATCGCGAGTAATTAATAACTGTGAGTTTAGAACCTAATGGAGTGCCTTGACTTAAGCTCGCTTCATACCGTAGACAAACCATACCTGTATGAGGAAACTTCAAGGGAGTGGCCGGTGTTTTGAAACTCCCTGGCTCATAGAACAATTTGTACTGAACCAGCTATCGAATTACGACACTTGCCTTTTGCTGATAAAACTTGTCCCGTCTGAGCTATCCACGTGCCTTGCCTCCACTGAATTTTTTCAGGGAAAATATGCCAGGAATTTTCAAAACAGAGCACACTGCCCTTGAGAGAGGAGAGCTTCTGATACGAGCGTCTTCCGTTTCCGTCGCACTACAATTCACTTTTGAGTTAACCTGACAGGTTCCTAACAACAACGCCCACAGACGTTAACTGTTCGTGATATATTCTTCTCTTAAATGAGAAGTCCAGCAAGAATTGCAGATGAACTCCAGCGTGGATTGGAAAGAAGGGCAGTTGGACCTGACCGCGTATTCAACACATGTTTCGCTTTTCGAAAACCTAGAATTGGAAATATTTTGCGTTAATCATAGCTGGTGCGACCCACCCACAGCCACACCCGTTAGTACCTGACTCCTGGGATTCGGAGAGGTATGCCAGCCTGATGTATTACAGACGAGAGCCTGTGTGCCGGTCAGCCTGGAGGCGTTTTTAGGCGGTTTCTCATATAGTACTAGGTGAATACCGGGCTGGTACCCACATCCGGCCTCCTTTACAAGGTGCACAAACATTTCAGAAACGTTCTCAGACTTACACTTGTGATAACATTAGACACAGGTACTTGGTCCCAATAAGTCACCCATCATTCCTTTCCAGACAGCTGTCTTCGGATCTCCTTTCCGAGAGAGGGGTGTGCGAGGAGGGAGGTGGTGACACAAAGGGCATCCCAACACTCTCTATCACTAACTATGTCAAATCCAGAATAACGCACCGAACCTATGAAGACACGGAATGAGGCGAGGAAAACGATGATAAAAAAAAAAGGTTCCAATGGTTCTGAGCACTATGGGACTTAACATCTGAGGTTATCAGTCCCCTAGAACTTAGAACTACTTAAACCTAACTAACCTAAGGACATCACACACATCCATGCCCCAGGCAAGATTCGAACCTGCGACAGTAGCGGTCGCGCGCTTCCAGACTGAAGCGCCTAGAACCGCTTGGCCACTGCGGCCGGCTAAAACGAAGATCTATACTCGATTTGAGCCATATTACCATTTGCGAATAGCGGTTTAGAGCCTAAGTCTACCCACAGCATATAGTGAAGTGATGGCCATCCAGAATTTTCGTTTTCTTCGTGGCTGCGTTAGCTCGGGAAATTGTGAATCAATTCGAATCTGTGTAGTTTCATATCCTATGGCTAGAGGCGCACATAATTATAGTCTAGGAAGGACGTTGTTGCGGATCGTTTGAAGACTAAATTACCTAGTGAAACATAAAAATTTACGTCTCACTAGCGAAACGTTTGGCTGCTGCTGTTGGCCGTACAGCATCACAGTTGTGGATAATTCTCCTGCAGACAATTGGAACTGACATTGTTTCTTGGGTGACCCGAAGACAGCTATCTGGAAAGAGAGTATGGAAAACTTACTGGGTGGGACTATGAGCCCCAGATATTCTTTCCTGGGGCTTCGATGCATCGATTTAGGCGTCACAGAATATTGTGGAACGTCAACGAAATTTTAGCACTTTTTTTTGTCGTATGTTTGTCTCCCACAGAACGGCGTCTTCTGAAACAAGATATAGGTGGGTTGGGAGACGGTGGCAGTTTTACTATTTTACATTCTTCAACGGAACCGAAGATGTCATTGGGAACCGGATCTAAAAGTTGATCAGATTAGCGCCGAGAAAAACTACCATACGTTAGTCAACATTTGGTCTCCACAGAAGAAAACAGATTTCATTTCGAGATCCTCCACAACAGAACATCTCTGGAAGTTGCTTCACGACGCCGTAGTGAGTTTTGGGGAGCCGTTTCTCCTTGAAAAGAGGAATTTTTTAGTTCCAGTGCCGACAGTCAAACATGAAATGTTGTTGGAAGTGTGCTCGTTAAAGAGACAAATTTCTGTCACCAAAACGGCCGTTCAGAATGAACATAAACGAAGATGAAAAGGAGGAGGCACAGTGTTTCTGCTCTCGACTGTCAGCAACACTGCCTAGGCCGGCGAAACTATTGTTAAGTGTCCGCTTGCTTCCTTCCCACACCCTTGTAGAGGTCGCCTAAATGTTACATTCGACATTTCGAAGCTTCAATATTAACGTTTTCCTGTGGTATGCCGGACCGGAAACGAGAATTCCGGTTGCAGAAGTCGCGCAGCAGTCAAGTTACCAGCGACAGGGGACTCGCCTATTAATATTTCAGCGCGGTTTGCGGGTTTGGCGAGCGGCTTGCAAGGGAAACTTGGGAACGCAGAGTCTCATACGTGCGCGGCGGACGCCAGCCTGCAGGCTGTTCCTTGTTCACGGCACAAAACATTACACGCTCTGCTACAATGACTACTAACATCGAAAAGCTTAAGGTTAGTTACGAGCGGGTATGAGATTCTATGGAGGGCTGTTACTGAATTAATGAAAAATACCCTGAGTGAAACTTGATGCATTTAGATTTTTCTTTGTAATAAGTGAGGATTAGATCACTTTCAACTGACTTCTTTTATAGTCATCAATCTTTCATCTGATTTGATTCTGAGTGCCATTTCTCCATTTATTGTGCTAATATTTTCATGTGTACTCAACTGTTACACCCAGCATCTTCTGCATCATCTTGTACGTTCTACTTCGTATCTGCCTCCACCTCATCTCTCCCCCCTCACCCCCAGTTTTTCCCTCTGTTGCGTCCATAATCCATCAGTATTCTAGAACTGGCATTTTCTCCTGGACAGTTTTTAAATGTATTGATTTACGATCCCGACATAAACTATTGTGCCGTTTACATAATGAAGTGTCTCAATTCGTGTCCGTTCCTCTTAATAGGACATCGTCCTCGTGTCAACCACGTTTGCATTTCCATATCAAATGCATAATAAACAGGTTTCCTCCTCTATACAGGATGTAACAAAATTTCCTTTACATATGTTGAGAATTTGTATTGGGGACCAAGGCGGTTTAGTTTAGCATAGCCCGACTTGCCACTGCGGATCCTTTTCACAGATAAAGCTAAGTTCACCTGGATGATGTTCTCGGTTCCCGCAAAAGTTATGTGTGGACTGATGAGTGCCCGCATGCTGCGTAATCCCTGAATGTTTGGGCCGGAATCCCAGAAGCACTTGTGACTGGGCCATACCTCTTTCCACAGCATCTCACGGCTGCTGCGTACTTACGAGTCCTTGACGGAGTACTGGACGGGCCCTTGGAGAATGTGCCACTTCATATGCGTCAAAACATGTGGTTCCAGCAAGATGGAGCATTACCTCATTATTCACGTGCTGCCTGAAATCATCTGGACCAACGATATGGATAACAGTGGATAGGTCGTGGTGGCCCGATTGCTTGGTCTGCATATTCTCCAGACTAGTCCCACCTAGATTACTACCTATGGAATAACATGAAATCCTTGACTTACTAGACTCCAGCAGTGTCCGAAGAAGACATATTGGCGCGAATGCTGGAAGACCGGAGATTGGTGATCATGTGTAGAGGAATTTGGTACGGAGGTACCGTATCTGTATTAACGTCGGTGGTTGTCACATCGAGTCGTACTTGTGTGTAGACTCAGACATAACGTAGTAGGAATCAGAGAGCACTGTGTGTTGTGGTATTTTACGCGTAACGAGAAAACGGCACACTTCTGTACATGAGTTCCTATGCCAAACTTAACCCTCTTGGTCTGTACTACATATCCTCCAGATCTGTAAAGGGAATTTAGTTACATCCTGTATAAAAGGACGCAGACCTTCATGTAATAAATCCTATCGAATACTGCACTATTTATTCACCACTGCGTGGATGCCAGGTATGATATTCGAAAATTAAAGCTCATACCTGGTGGTCGCACCTTCACAAATAAAGACTGCAATGTGAAATGAATTACACAGGAATTATTGTATGAGATCATTGTTTGTAGATTACGAGGAATTCATTTGACATGAAACATGTTGTTATTGTTCTCTTAATTAGAACCCTGTTTGCATTTGCTCATGTCATACTGACATATTACTTGAGAAAGGCATAATAGCCGAAATAACGATCTTATGTAAACATATTTAATTAAAATCAAAGCATAAATGTTGTCATTTCTACTCCTGAATGCCCTTAGCTGGTGTCACATGATCTTGTGTCTTTATGACGAGGGTCTTCTATGGGCCCCTTTCCTCGCATACCGTTATTAATATTTCTTCCTTGCAGACTTCATTTGTAGAGTTAATTTTTAAGATTCTGTGACAACATTGAATTTAAAAAGCTTCGAGTTTCTTCTTCTCCGGATTTCCGAACGTCCAAGTTTTGGTTCCACGCAATGATGTGCTCCACTTTCAATTCGACACCAATATCTGATACATGTAGAGCTCGTTCAGTGAAGAAAGTTTTCTTCACCGGGGACCATCTGCTTATGTTATCGTCCTTGCTTCGGTCACTTGTGTAATCTTGCTTTCTAGATACACTTACTTCACTTCTACCAGTGCTACATCGTCGCCAGTTCTGATATTAAGAAACTCGTTATTCTCATTTCTACTACTCTTCTGCACCTTCGATCTTTGACCTTTTCTCCATACTTTTATTCCTTGTGTTGTCTGTTCGTGTCAACAGGACTTTTAAGTCTTGTTCATTTTCGACAAAAAAGGCTATGTTACCACTGAACCTTAGCATAAGTATATATTCTCTACGAACGGTTATTCGTCTTCCAAAATTTTGTTCACTTCCTTCAATGCGTAAAGGAAACAAAAGAAAAATTCGGAGTAGGTATTAAAATTCATGGAGAAGAAGTAAAAACTTTGAAGTTCGCCGTTGACATTGTAATTCTGTCAGAGACAGCAAAGGACTTGGAAGAGCAGTTGAACGGAATGGACAGTGTCTTGAAAGGAGGATATAAGATAAAAATCAACAAAAGCAAAACGAGGATAATGGAATGTAGTCAAATTAAATCGGGTGATGCTGAGGGAATTAGATTAGGAAATGAGACACTTGAAGTAGTAAAGGAGTTTTGCTATTTAGGGAGTAAAATAACTGATGATGGTCGTAGTAGAGAGGATATAAAATGTAGACTGGCAACGGCAAGGAAATCGTTTCTGAAGAAGAGGAATTTGTTAACATCGAGTATAGATTTAAGTGTCAGGAAGTCGTTTCTGAAAGTATTTGTATGGAGTGTAGCCATGTATGGAAGTGAAACATGGACGATAACTAGTATGGACAAGAAGAGAATAGAAGCTTTTGAAATGTGGTGCTACAGAAGAATGCTGAAGATAAGGTTGGTAGATCACGTAACTGATGAGGAGGTATTGAATAGGATTGGGGAGAAGAGAAGTTTGTGGCACAACTTGATTAGAAGAAGGGATCGGTTGGTAGGGCATGTTTTGAGGCATCAAGGGATCACAAATTTAGCATTGGAGGGCAGCGTGGAGGGTAAAAATCGTAGAGGGAGACCAAGAGATGAATACACTAAGCAGATTCAGAAGGATGTAGGTTGCAGTAGGTACTGGGAGATGAAGAAGCTTGCACAGGAAAGAGTAGCATGGAGAGCTGCATCAAACCATTCTCAGGACTGAAGACCACAACAACAATCCTTCAATGCTCTTTTGGCGTACAAGTCGAACAGCAGTGGTGATAAGCTGCAGCCCAGCCTTAGGGCCTTCTCAACACTAAATTGTCTAAACTATCTGATCAAAAGTATGCATACAACTATTAGAGTAAATTAATGTGGAGTGTGTTCACCCTTCGTCTGTATGACGGCTCGAACTCTACTGGGGACAATTTCAGTGCGGTGTCTGGGCGTGTGTGAGTGAATGACAGTCACTTCTTCCAAAGAGTCGAAACTAGAGAAGGTAGTGATATTAGACACTGGGATCTGGAGCGAAGTCGAAGTTCTAACTAATCTCAAAGGTGTTCCATTGCGTTCAGATCGGGACCCTGGGCAGATCAGTCAATTCCAGGAATGTTACTATTCACAAACTGTTGCCTCACAGATGTTGCCCTATGTCAGGGTGCATTGTCATTATTATCGTCTCCGAAATTGTTCGTGTACCGCATTCAGTACACACTATTGTAGAATGTATTCATGTCCTTCAGCATCTAACATTTTCTGAAGCAAAATAATGAGATCGCACGCTAACCAATAAAAACACTATCATGTTGTAACCACCTTCTGGGCACTTCGCTATTGCTGCTGCACATGATGGCAGGTGATGTTCTCCAGGCATTCAACCAAATCTAAACCTTTGCATCAGATTATGACAGGCTATAGAGCGATCCATCTCTCCAACTCACTCTCTTTCTGTCCTCCATTATAAAGTGGTATCGCTCTTTACACAGTCTCAAGCGTCCCTTAGTACTGGCTACTGGAATGTATAGCTAATGATGAGTTTTCCGACCACTGAAAACCCATTGTTTTTAAATCCCTACAAACAAACACCGTGCTTGATGGACTTCTGGCAGCACTTTGCAACTCATTTCGCTGATCTCATGCGACTATTTATACTGGGCGCGAATGCCATGGCCACTAGGTGCGCAGTCGGCTGGGGAGGCATGGCGAGAGTGGTAATGGTGGGGGGTCGCTCAGAGCACTGCAGGGGAAATGCCGAGCGCTGGAGGGGAAGTGCCGTTCTGAACTGTAACCCACACTCACGTTTTTGGTAAATATTAAGCCACACCCACACTTGCATTCAGGAAGATCTGCCACCTCGTTTTTAGTATCTAAAAAGAATCCCGATGAAAATGCAACGATTTATTTTCGCCTGGTTTGGTAACCATTTGTAACTTTCAGAGAAGAGTCACAAATGGGGAATTTTGAGTAAAACATACACAATTATCTTGTTTCCATGTTACAATCTGCCAAATATCAGTGGCGTTTACACTGTCTCACCACACTAATACATTGTAAAGAAGCAACAGTGGTTTATTAACTTTATTCAGTGAGGAACTAAGGAAAAGTAAAGTCATTAGCTAACAAAAAGGCACATCTTCAGTAAAAATAAATGTGTAATGACTTCACTGATGTTGTTCCAAAACCCATAGTATTTCTCGTTTCACCAGTTATCGATGGTCCTTAAAAATTACAGTTTTTCATGGAAAAAGTCTATAGTTAGTGGAATAACACGGCACACAATGAAGTTTTGCATAATAGCCGTAAGACAAAACACTCTGCTATTTGTGTGCTTTCATTTATCAAAATCTCATTTCGATATCTCAAGTTGTCTATATGAAATATGAGGAACGTTTCCAGAATGAGATTCTCACTCTGCAGCAGAGTGTGCGCTGATATGAAACTTCCTGGCAGATTAAAACTGTGTGCCGGACTGAGACTCGAACTCGGGACCTATGCCTTTCGCGGGCAAGTGCTCTACCCACTGAGCTATCCAAGCACGACTCACGCCCCGTCCTCACAACTTTACTTCTGCCAGTAGAGTACTTGCCCGCGAAAGGCAATGGTCCCGAGTTCGAGTCTCGGTCCGGTACACACTTTTAATCTGCCAGGAAGTTTCATATCAGGGCACACTCCAGTGCAGAGTGAAAATCTCATTCTGGAAACATCCCCCAGGCTGTGGCTAAGCCATGTCTCTGCAAATCCTTTCTTTCAGGAGTGCTAGTTCTACTTTGTTCGCAGGAGAGCTTCTGTAAAGTTTGGAAGGTAGGAGACGAGGTACTGTCAGAAGTAAAGTTGTGAGGACTGGGCTTGAGTCGTGCTTGGGTAGCTCAGTTGGTAGAGCACTGGACCGCGAAAGGCAAAGGTCCCGAGTTAGATTCTCGGTCCGGCACACCGTTTTAATCTGCCAGGAAATTTCATGAGGAATGTTGTGTATGTTTCATTCTGGCTTTATCGCTGGCGTGGTGCAATCGCAAATGACTGCGCTAGTTAGATCAATTTTCTCGAGATTGGTGACAGACAGACTTCCAGTCGAGTCTAAAGAATATGTTAGCTAAATCTCATATGCAGCAATATATTATGTAATATGGAACAGATGCAAAATCATAGCGACTCTAGTCTGCATTGCAAACTTTTTCGAATTTCGGGCAGTGTCTTACTTCCACGTAAATATCACAATAACCATGACCATTAACGAAATGATGGGCACATCATAATGAACCGGAGATATAAAGCTACAAGTAAAACAAAAATGAAACGTTTTCACCGAGCAGTTTCTGTAAAATCGTTTCAGAAAGACTGCAGGGCGTGCGCGTCGATTCTGTCATCCTGGACTGTCCGAAAGGTGGCAAACGCTTGTCGGGCTCCCCTTATGAACAAACGAATGAACTCGCCCAGCTCTTTGGACGAAAACTGATCAGTGCGCATCGGTCACCGTATCCTGTGCGATTCATACAACCACCCTCCGCAGTGCTCGATGGTCTCTTTCCGTGAGTACATCAGCTCTACCTAGTCTTCGTTTAGCTGCAGTTGTTCCTTTGCGTGTCCACACACGTACATCACAAACCGTAAGTTTTGGCAGCTTTAAAATAGTTTAAATGTTCCTGATGGATCTGTTACTCAGGTGACGTCCAGTATCTAGCCCATGTTTAATGTCACTGATATCTCCAGTTCTACCCATTCTGTTGTTACTGCTGCTCTGCTGACGACACAGTACTCCCCGCTTCCTTTTTTACTGGCTTGTCCATCTCCCAAGATATATAGTGCTCAATTCCACATTACATAACATGCCCGGATACCATCGATCAGACAAATGTATATTGATGTTGCATTTTCATTATTCCCACTTGGGTTTTGCAGACGTTGCAGATCATTCGTGTAATACTAAACCCGAGTCGTCTAAAGAGTTGTGAACATCTCATTCCACCACAGATTTACACAGGCTTCCTCTAGGTCAACAAACAGTAAGATTTTCATTAACGTTTGCCCTCCTTTACCACGTGAAGTGTCACAGCTTTATCTCTTCCAGAAACAAACTAATTTTCAATCAGTACATCTTAAATTTTCCTTTCTGTTCTTCCTCTGTATTTGATTGTGGGTAGCAGTTTACAAGTATCAGATTTCTGAGTAATCGTTGTACATTTTTTAAATTTTCAGCGGTGCTTACCCTGTTTTGTAATGTTATTAAAATGGTTTTCTCGAAACTCGGTTCTAAGTTTCCCGTGTCACAGATTTTTCACGCCAATTACAACAACTTCTACTATATATGACCGACTTTATATGCCCCCTGAGGTTTGATTCATTCGGAATGTACACCATAGTCTCCCGTTGACCCTTTTGAGCAAACTTGTGTTACAACGGCACGCTATATCTGCTCCCCCAAATCCTTCTCTCCCCTCACTCTAATAGTCTAATTGTGTCTAACAGTCGAGAGAATGTAAAGACGCGAAAAAATTGCACAAATGTCACCATCAAGGTTTTCAAGGTACTGCTACAATTGGTGACTGGACTCGCACGCTAACGAAACAACAAAATGGCTCAAATGGCTCTGAGCACTATGGGACTTAACTTCTGAGGTCATCAGTCCCCTAGAACTTAGAACTACTTAAACCTAACTAATCTAAGGACATCACACACAACCATGCCCGAGGCAGGATTCGAACCTGAGACCGTAGCAGTCGCACGGTTCCAGACTGTAGCGCCTAGAACCGCTCGGTCACACCGTCCGGCAACGAAACAACAACGGGATCAACTGTGCATACAAGATTTAAAAAATACGCGTTTTTTGCGTCTACAATAACTATTGGCGTTCTGATCTTTTCATGTTCTACCATCATTCTGCACCACGTATATCGGATGATCGAATTATGGTTTCATTTCCTGTGATCCGTCCACCAGTAAACGGAAATCCGCCACAGTCAGCGTGACTATCGGCAGATAGTGCAGTTTTCGGTGAAGTGGGCGCGTGATTAAAACGTGTCACAGATTTTATGTCCATATGTCGAAGTCACGCGGCGATAATGCGCCCTGTTGGCTCTGCTGATGACAATTTCATGTAGAGCGAGTGGCGCGTAGCCGGCTGATACCTTATCGCGGTGCAGCAATCCCCTCCTGGCTGTGCGCGGCCATCTCTAGCAGGCATCAAACCCTGCCGACTTCGATAGATTTCCACAACAAGCGACACAGCGTAAGTACCGGGAAGATCGTTTTCAAAACTCTGTGTTTGTCTATGGACTCGATACACGAAAGTTTCATAATGGTGGTCTACGATAACCACCCCGTAGCAGTCAAGGCAGATAACCAACGTGAATGTAGGAGTGATCCATCCGAAGATTCAAACCGCGCGGTTTCATTCGTAACGATGTGTAGCCGAAGAGAGATCACCTGACTACGATAATGACGCAGGCTGTATTCGAGACCTGTCTGGTCGAGCGAGATGGAGCGGCGTTTATGACACTTGATTCGTATTTGTGAGGATAGCGATTCCAATCACCGCCCGAGGATCAAGATTTAATTTTTCCGTGGTTTTCACAAAATTGCTTGAGACAAGCGCAAGGATGTTTTCTTCCTGAGATATACGGCCCATTTCATCCCCTATTATTTCTCAAACCGAGCTTCTACTGCATTTCTCTTGACTTCTTTAACGGGACCTTAAACAATAATCTTCGTTTTCCATCAGTCGCAAGGAGACATTAACACAATGGTCCCTTTGGTACTATTTATAACTGTGTACATGTACTGGGACTGGTTTTCTCCTTGTCTATGTCGTCAATAACGTAAACACATCACTCCACTCCACAAGCACACATCATTCTCTTACAGGAAACAGTTGTATATAAGATACAGTACTTGCAGTTTGCGAAGAACAGATGACAATGTCCACGGAGGAAATGTTTGAAATTAGGTAGATAAACATACGCCTCTGATGGTCCAGCCGCAATCCCATAAGCCTATTTCAAATTTCAGTCGTTACAAATCGTCAACCGCAATATACAAACACAGATCTTCCTAGTACGAAATAAAATCCCTAATGGAAGACATTTTGTTGCAAAGGACGCAGTACACATGTCAAACTCAGTAAATCTCAATCTTCGCAAAGGACACTGCAACAGAAAATACGTGAAATTTGTAATTACTTACACTATTTGCAGAATGCTACTTGATTTTTATTTGTTAACCAAACAGATATGATATTTAACCACGTAACGAAGAGGGTACTGAGAAATTCAATGAGATGGTGCAAAAGATACGTCACGAGATCTGTGTTCAGACGCAGCAGACTTCAGTTTTACGTTCGGCAATTGTATCCGTAAATTAAATCTCCATCATTGTTAATAACACAATTCGTAAAACCGTAGCCGGCATCCAGATTTTAATTTTACATTCCAAGTTTCACGTAAACTACTCCAGATCGTCCCTGTTCTCCATGAACAGATGAAAAAAATTTACCAATATTCTTCCTTCTCGGGATGGCACGTATGTGTATTTGCACACATATGCATTGGTACACATAGTTCTTGGAGCACTTACGAGGACACTCTTCTCGCCTATACCACTCTTTCATTTGTATTAGATTTCCTTGTCTTCGTTTCCCTCAGGTGATTGGAATGTGGTTACTACGGAGTTTTGTGTACAACGGTTTTGCGTATAACTATCTGCTGTCTTCTTTGTATGGACTCAAGTTGTTAGTCACGCGACATGCCATAAGGAAGCTGCCGTCTGAGGGCTAACGGAGGATGAAGTCTGCCACAAAGGCTCTTGTGTGAACGACTGCAAACTGATGCGGACGTCTTTGATCATACAACGCAAAAACGGGTTGTTACAAGAGTTGGCAGCAAAAGGACGGCACGGAGAACGCAGATATGGCACCCGTTAAAAGAAAAGCCCATTTCTGAGGGAAGCTGTCCGCGGGGCACACACTGCGTGATGCGAAAGAAGGACTTATAGATGTGGAGACCGCTGATGTTTGCACTACTTACACTTCGGAACCTTTACAGCAGTTAAAAATGGTCTTGGACATTTTACTGAACGCTAATGGACAGATAGGGTGCGATATCAGGAAGTACTCGAGACTTTTTTTTTAATAGAACCCTTATCTTACAAATACATTCTGCATTAGTTGGCTTGGTATCGAAAGGAATAGCAGAAGACACTGTTTGTTGAACAAACAAAACAGACGATCGAAAACGATATAAAACGATATCTTGAATGCGTATGTCTAGGCGAAATGTATACAACAGTAGCTACCGGTAGGACATGAGGGAAAAATGAAGACAATCGACGTTCCGGCCACATAAACAATGGAAAATGAGGCTATCAATATCCCGTTCCTATGATAACTCACGTTGTTTCCCTCTGACCAGTGAAATGCTTTACGCATCCAGTTCCGAAAGAATTTAATGTTTAATCCAAATGTCAGTGCAGATCTTCATTTTTATGTATAAAAACATTTACAGAGTGCAAATATGGATTAATTGATGGAGAAATTCTAGCAATAAACAGAAAATCTGAACCACTGCAGCTGCATCTGTAGTCTGTCGTAGGCTCACTAAAGAGACACACTAACTGCTTTGTTAAATTCTCTAGTAAGTGAAATGTCGATTAGTGTTGTTCTAATTTCAAGAAAAAGTTTCCCATTTTAAAAAATGGCGATCATGACAGAAATCAACTGCTGAAATTTATACCGGTTTGGGGAAGGAACAGCTATTGATAGTGGAACGCGGATGTCAATTCTACGTGGATTATCATTTCTTCCTTGTCAACCCAGTTGCCCCGTAGTAGTTATTTCATAATTACTTCGATAGTGTACTTTTCCACATACATCTGCAATTACATCGCTTAGCCTATAAACTAAATAGTACCATTGTTCTGAGTGTTTATGTGTTTGGATTACGTGCAGGAAAAGTCAGCAGTAGCATACACACAACACTTTAGTGCAGTAGCGGTAATGACAAAATGAGGACACCAGTTTGAAAATTTGCAACTATCAATGCTTACCTACCTATCTGTCATTACACGTTCTTCGTGTTTATACACACTGTTTCACTAGGCAATATCAGCAGACCAGGAAAACAATATAATTGTCCGTTTTAATCGTAATATGTAACGTGAAAAACCTAAAATTTGTACCGCAAATATTGAGGAAATGCAAAGTGCTATTGATGTGCGGTTTTCACATTCAGGGGCTCATATTGTTAGCAAATCTACAGGTTGTAAAAACACTTAGAAAGTGTATTTATTTGTGCAGATATAAAATTTTTAAATAAAACTAAGCCTACTGACATTAAAAAACTAAAATTAGTGTAAATTAGAAGTTTGTTGGGTGATTCTAGTGGGAATCGTTTACGAGATATCATATTTTGAGAAGTTCCCACATCAAAACTTGTACAATACCTGTACTAGCACACGCTAAACCACAACACAAGTGCATATCCTAGGTATGTGGATTCTGACCAGTAACGAGACGACTGCCCATCACAGGCTGTACTCAAAACGACCCCGGTAGCGGCAATACGCGCTTCTGGTCTGGTATGGAACAACTGGTGCACACGTGCTAGCATTTCAGCGGCTATGTTCGAGCATGCTGCAGTAACGCGTCGTTTCTTATAACTGGGAGTAGCTGGTATGTCCTTGCAGACAATGCGTTTCAGCTTTCTTCACAGAAAAAAGTCTAGAGGCGTCAAATCTGGAGAATGTGCTGGCCAAGGCACAGATCCTCTTCGTCTAGTCCAACGATTGGGAAGCTATTCGTGAAGATGTGCTGTAATACTTCATGTATTACCTGCTGGACAGCCACCATGTTGATACCACAGGTTCCCCTAATCTGCAGAGGAAAGTTTTCTAGCATCCGTGGTAGGCAGTCTGTTGGTAGACTGCGATATTTGGGCGCGTCAGGTGTTACTTCAGTGAAAATCGGGCCTATGAGGTGATGGTTCACTATCCCACACCACACGTTTACACTGCATGGGCGCTGACGGTCCACCTTATGAAGCCAACGGGGATTGTCAACAGACCGATAGTGCATCTTTCTGTAGTTTATCTGGCCGTGATTGATAAATGTGGTTTCATCACTAAACAGGATACGAGATACATCTAGAATAACCTCTCTTAATGCTCGTGTACATTGGTAAACACGATTTTCATAATAGTTTCCACGCAGCTCCTGATGGAGAGAGAGATGTGATAGGTATGGAATCTATGTCGATGGAGAATGGTTGCCTGACTCATGCCACTTCCTCGTGCGGTTGCGCAGGAGCTAACGTAATGATCAAATGCAGCAAGAACATTAATTTCCCCGTCTTCTTTCGTCACTTGTTTTCTTGTGTTGCAGTGTCTGGATGTTAGACTACCACTTTCAAGTAACTGGTTGAAGAGGTTGATAAATAATTGCTCAGATGGTTGACGTATGTTGGGATATCTGCTAAATGGTTCAAATGGCTCTGAGCACTATGGGACTTAACATCTATGGTCATCAGTCCCCTAGAACTTAGAACTACTTAAACCTAACTAACCTAAGGACATCACACAACACCCAGCCATCACGAGGCAGAGAAAATCCCTGACCCCGCCGGGAATCGAACCCGGGAACCCGGGCGTGGGAAGCGAAACGCTACCGCACGACCACGAGATGCGGGCGGATATCTGCTCTCATATACCATACACGAAGGAGCTGTATTCTTCCTACTCTCTCGGCATTTTACTGCTTGGACTGTCACACACTAATTAAACAGCAAGTCGCAATGCACTCAAGGGACACCAAACACACTGCAGGCAAACATAGCAACCTCGTATCTAGCAACTATGCAGTTTGGATGGTACAAAAAAGTGTCTGTGTGGAAACTATACAAAATACAGTATCTCGTAAATGGCTCGCAGTAGAATTGCGTAAAAAATTCCACTAACATTCTAATTTACCCTACTTTTAGACTGTCAGTGTCAATTGAATTTTTCCAATTGCAAAGTCTATGTCTGCAGAGGAAATACACTTTCTAAATATTATTACGATCAGTTTATTGGGTAACAATATGAGACCCTGACCAATGATCACCTGACCAATCATTCTGTGAAAACTGCACATCAGTAGCACTTAACATGTCTGCAACACTTGCGTTGCAAGTTCTAGGTGATTTACGCTGTATTAATAGCGATCTAGACAGACAATTATATTGACTAGTGATGATTTTATGTCATTTGTGAGCAAAAACAAAACAAGATGTTACCTCTGTTCCTATGCACGGCTTGAAAATGCTCTGATCGCAGATGTCTCTCTTACTGAAGGAACCATTTTCAGCCGTCCGCAGTGGCCGATCGTCTCTAGGCGCTTCAGTCTGGAACCGCGCGACCTCTACGGTCGCAGGTTTGAATCCTGCCTCGGGCATGGATGTGTGTGATGTCCTTAGGTTAGTTAGGTTGGCTGGCAGCTTTTCTAGGAGCTCTTTGCGGTGTGGGGGACTAGCCATGTATGTGAAAAACGGCATCCCATTTGAGTCAATTGATGTTTCAAAGTACTGCACTGAAAAGGTGTTTGAATGTTGTGCAGGTGTGGTTAAATTTAATGGAGCTAAACTTCTAACTGTTGTTATTTATAGATCCCCAGACTCCGACTTCACAACATTTTTGCTAAAGCTAGAGGAGGTTCTTGGTTCACTTTATAGGAAATAAAAAAAGTTAGTTATATGTGGTGACTTCAGCATTAATTGTATAAGTGATTGTGCAAGGAAAAGGATGCTGGTAGACCTCCTTAATGCATATAATCTTATGCAAACCGTATTCTTTCCGACGAGAGTGCAAGGGAAGAGTAGAACAACCATAGACAACATTTTTGTTCATTCCTCATTACTAGAAGGGCAGTCTGTTAGCAAAAAGGTGAACGGCCTTTCAGATCATGATGCACAAATTTTTAAAAGGTTTTTGTGCTGCAACACATATTAAATACAGTTATTAACTGTTTAGGAAAGCTGATCCAGTTGCTGTAGAGACCTTTGTAAACCTTATCAATGAACAAAAGAGGCAAGATGTTTATAGCGCTGATACAGTACATGATAAATATAATGATTTTCTAAAGACTTTTCTCGTGCTCTATGAAAGTTGCTTTCCGTTAGAACGTTCAAAACAGGGTACTAGCACAAACAGGCAGCCTGGGTGGCTGACTAGAGGGATAAGAATATCTTGTAGAACAACGTGGCAATTATATCAAAACGTTAGGCAAAATCTAAATGCAGCAGCCCATTACAAACAGTATTGTAAGGTGCTTAAAAATGTTATTAGGAAGGCAAAAAGTATGTGGTATGCAGATAGAATAGCTAAGTCTCAGGATAAAATTAAAACCATATGGTCAGTCGTAAAGGAAGTGGCTGGTCTGCAGAGACAGGTCGATGATTTAGAATCAGTGCGTAGTGGGAATGTCCGTGTTCCTGATAAGTCGCGTATATGTACAATACTTAATAATCACTTTCTGAATATAGCAGGTGAACCAAATAGAAACCTAGTCCCAACAGGGAATCACATAGCGCTCTTAGAAAAAAGTGTTCCGAGACTGTTACCTGAAATGCTCCTCCATGATACTGACAAGAGGGAGATTGAGTTAATAATTAAATCACTAAAGACCAAGAACTCTCATGGATATGACGGGGTATCTAGCAGAATACTGAAGTATTGTTCTATGTATGTTAGCCCAGTACTTAGCCATATCTGTAACTTTTCCTTTAGGAATGGTCGGTTTCCTGACCGATTAAAGTACTCGGTAGTGAAGCCACTTTATAAAAAGGAAGACAGGGATAATGTTGACAATTTTAGACCTATTTCTATGCCATCGATGTTTTGCTAAAGTTATCGAGAAGTTTGTATGTACAAGGTTACTGGAGCATTTAAATTCACATAATTTGCTGTCAAATGTACAGTTTGGTTTTAGAAACGGCTTAACAACTGAAAATGCTATATTCTCTTTTATCTGTGTGGTTTTGGACGGATTAAATAAAAGATTGCGAACGCTAGGTGTTTTCTTTGATTTAACGAAGGCTTTGACTGTGTTGATCACAAAATATTACTGCAGAAGTTGGATCACTATGGAGTAAGGGGAGTAGCTTACAATTGGTTCGCCTCTTACTTTAAGAACAGAAAGCAGAAGGTAATTCTCCGCAATATTGAGAGTGGTAGTGATGTTCAGTCCCAATCGGGCACTGTTAAGTGGGGCGTTCCCCAAGGGTCGGTGCTGGGGTCACTGCTGTTTCTTATTTATGTAAATGATATTCCTTCTAGTATTACAGGTGATTCAAAAATATTTCTGTTTGCTGATGACACCAGCTTGGTAGTGAAGGATCTTGTGTGTAATATTGAAACAGTAACAAATAATGTAGTTCATGAAATAAGTTCGTGTCTTGTGGAAAATAATTTGTTGCTAAATCACAGTAAGACTAAGTTTTTACAGTTTCTAACTCACAATTCAACAAAAACCGATATTTTGATCAGACAGAATGGGCGTATTATAAGCGAGACGGAACAGTTCAAGTTCCTAGGCGTTCGGATAGATGGTAGGCTGTTATGGAAAGCCCACGTCCAGGATATTGTTCAGAAACTAAATGCTGCTTTATTTACCATTAGAACAGTATCTGAAATAAGTGACAGTTCAACACGAAAAGTAGTCTACTTCGCATATTTTCATACACGTATGTCGTATGGTATTATTTTTTGCGGTAATTCTTCTGATTCAAAACGGGTATTTTTGGCTCAAAAACGGGCTGTTCGAGCTATATGTGGTGTAAGTTCGAGAACGTCTTGTCTACCCCTATTCAATAGTCTGGGAATTCTGACATTGCCCTAACAGGATATATTTTCTTTAAATATGTTCGCTGTTAGCAATATTAGCCTATTCCCAAGAGTTAGCAGCTTTCGCTCAGTTAATACTATGCAGAAATCAAATCTGCATGTGGAATGCACTTCCTTGACTCTTGTGCAGAAAGGAGTGCAGTATTCTGCTGCATCCATTTTCAATAAGCTACCACAAGAACTCAAAAATTTTAGCAGTAGCCCAAACTCTTTTAAGTCTAAGAGTTTCCTCATCGCTCACTCCTCCTATTCTGTCGAGGAGCTCCTGGAAGAGCTAAAAAATTATTTAAACTGAAGACTTATCGCCTGAACATGTTTTTTTTTTCTATTTCTTTTTATCTGTTTCTACTATCATGTTATAATTCCATGTATTGACTCGTTCCATGACCATGGAGACTTCTCCTTAATTTGGTCCCCCGGAACAATAAATAAATAAAAATAAATAAAATTCTATGATACTGATGACCTCAGATGTTAAGTCCTATAGTGCTCAGAGCCATTTGAACCATTCTGAACCGTTTGCAGGATACGAAGGCTCCAGAAGAGGTTCGCTGCCTTGCTTAGAGATGGTGAAGAATTCAGTCTTCTTTTCCTTTTCCTTGTGTCTTTGTCCCTCATCAGTGCAGAGTCGGTATGGTTAACAACGGATTAGGAGCGGTTAATTCAAGGTGTTGCCCTATGCCCCCCTTTTCGCCACCCCTTTCCCCCATGGAAGGAATACGTGTAGCTACCCCAACTGTCTGTTTGCAGTGCCATTCATGTGGACGTGAGTGAAAGTTCTCGAAGTTCGTAACTGAGGCGGAATGGACTTGAGTATCAGCCCAGTATTCATGTAGTGGTATGTGAGAAACCGCCAAAAAATTACATCCAGGATGCCCGGCATCCCGGTCCTCGTTCGTCCACCCGACACCTTCCCCGTCCCTGAAACCACCATTACGCATTACGAAACCACCATTACGCACTCCTATATGGGCGGGTATAGCAGCGATATCAATTAAATAAATTTCTCTACAGAATAGTTCTGTTTATACGACTTCCTTAAACCATTTTGTGTGCCGCGTTCTAGTGGTAAACATAGGAGCTATGTTGTTAATGCTGCTTAATTCTTTATTTTGGTCTTTCTGTTATCTACAAAAAATTATGAAAATTTGCTGAATGTTTTCAATAAGTTTACTGTTACATATTTAACTATCAGGATGTGCGCTAGTGGTTATTGCATCTTCCTAATGAGCAGCAGACCCGGCCTTGGTACAAATTTTCGTTAGTCGCTTCAGTATGCACAGTGACGCCATAGTTGTATGAGACTTTAAAAGGTCTCTGGAACCATATAGTTTCATTTGATTTAAAATTTTAGGTGCTAAGAAGAAACTGCACCTATTTTTTTAAAGAATGCCGAAAAGTGCTAAATTTGTAGCCTGCCATACGGCTGTAGAAATGTGGACCCATACCATATCTGTAGCAGATGACACATGCTTAACATGGCAGGCGCATATCCCTGATTAACGGCGCATCATTGAACCGACAGCACGACTCAAAGCCATCACAATTTTTAAAGCGAATTTCTGTTTGTGTTGATAGTTTCTCTGACAAAATTGTTCAGTTACTATTGATACGTGGCAATCAATTTCCGATGACGCGCCTCATATGCTATTATCATATATTATCATAATATCCCCAATTTATTTGGTTGGAGCTTCATATAAGCTATTTGTGGTACGTTGAGGTTTACTGAAACCAGTATTAAGTGACTGTGCAGATGGGGTCGTCATTTTACATTTTTATGTTAACATCTTACTTTTCTCTATCCATATACTGCAGTTCCATGGAATCTTTCGGGAACTTCCGTATAGGGAGAAGCCCAGAGTATTGGATCGGTAGCGGAGCCTGTCCTCCACAGTTGAGAAAGATCTCGTTCCACACTTCAGAGGGAGCACCCTGTTGTGGGTTTTAGGGAATAAATCGGAAGGTCCGTTACGGCCGAGCGTATAAACCGCCGGCCACAGCATTGTCTGAGTTTTGGTTAACGCCCACGGTGGGTTCCAGAGCAGCCGGAGCACCGTACAACACACGAGTTGCTGTCCTTGCCTTCCTAATAAAACAAATTACTTAGCGGGAAACCACTTAGCGCTGACGAGTCGATGAGACAGCGGACCGGGATGGCCAGGAGTAACTGTTTCACATAACAAATTTGTTTCCAAGTTCGAAAGTGCTTCCCAGAAGCAAGTGGTATGAGGTGCCGATCACCACTTAGTACTATAAGACACCGCGAGGCCCAAGCCTTCACACGGGGCAGTCCAGCCCGTTTGTTGTAAAATTTGAACTTGGCTCCCTACTGGCTAATGGTAATAATTTAGCAGAGAGAAGAATCCAAGGGCTGGCTCACAGAAGGTGCAAAACGTGAAGGCAGTGGGTTGACAAGGAGGAGAATTCAATAGCAGAGTGGGGACGTCTGGACGTCAGAACTAAGTCCTTACATAGCCTGACATTGAAAACATGGATACTGGTTTATTTGCGGCTTTGTCATTGCGTACAGTTCTGTAAAATCGTCTGACACTCCAAAAGGCGCACAGACGGAGAAGGGAAAGTTGGTCTGGAGAGCGAAGCGAACACTTATTCCTTCTTCTCCGACCACCTACGAAAACACACTTCTGCACCAAGAACCAATGAGGGCTGGCTGCCCCTCCGCAAGTAACACATAGGTACTCCACTTTGGGCAGAGTCCGGTAACATTATACGATCTTAGGATATTGAGTAAGGAGATCCTAAAGTTTTGGTATATGCCGTGATAGGAACAATATTTCGGACCTGGTCATTTCGTGAATAGTTGAGGGCACTTTCAGGTTAGTTCTTGAAGAAGTATGCATGCACTACATACACTACCATTCGGCGTAGTCACGCCATCACTGGACAGATACAGCGATATTTTGCTTTTCAAACAGCCGAACTCATCTACTACTTCTACTGTCACTTCCTTAACCAATAGCTGCGGCATCACTTGATATAATTCCATTACATTCCATTACCCTTGTTTTACTTTTGTTGATCTTGTAGCCCTGTTCCCAGACAGTATCCAGTCCATTAAATATTTTGCTTTCTCGATTTTTTATTTTTTCTCCCTGCATTTCAATTCCTTCTCCATATTTTTCCTTCATTGCCTGCTGAATGTACATACTGAATAACACTGGGGATAGGCTACAACCCTGTCTCATTCTCTTCTCAACAATTGCTTCGTTATGATATCTATCGTTTATTTCAACTACCGTCTAGTTTTCGTATAAGTTGTAGATAACCTTTCACTGCCTGTATTTTACCACCACTACCTTCAAAATTTAAAAGAGTGTATTCCATTCAGAATTGTGAAAAGCTCCCTCTAAGTCTATAAATGCCTTTTTTTACGTATTATCTAATATAATTAGTAGGTTCAGTATTGCCTATCGTGTTCTTACAGTTTCCAGAACCCGAAGTGATCTTACTTGAGGTCATTTTCTACCACTTTCCCCATTCTTCTGTATATAATTCGTGTCAGTATTTTTTTAAAGCTGATGTCTCAGTAATATTCACATCTGTCAACACCCGCTTGAGGTCATTTTCTAACAGTTTCCCCATTCTTCTGTATATAATTCGTGTCAGTATTTTTTTAAGCTGGTGTCTCAGTAATATTCACATCTGTCAACACCCCCTTCCTTTGGTGTTGAAATTATTATGCCCTTCTTTAACTGTGAGCTTATTTGTAGTATCATGTATGTTGAACACCATGTGGAATGGTTTCGTTATTATTGGTTTTCACAAGGATCTCCATAATTCAAAGGAAGTGTCGTCAATTTCAGAGGCCTTGTTTTAGCAGTCTTTCAGTGGCCTGTGAATTTCTTCTTTCACAAGAATACATTTTCAAATGTTAACAAACGATCTTGATGAAACTTGGCGTGTGTGTCGATGGAGCAGAGTAATGCAATACGTAATTTCTTGTTTGCTCCCAGTTTCACTTTAAACTGGTAAAATAAACACCGAAAGGTAATTCGGGGTAATAGGTTTGGAGGAGATGTCTTCGGAACAACGACACACAGAAAATGTTCATCGTATAAATGTTGATATGTAATTAACGGTTTCGGCAACTGTATAATCGAATTTTGTAATCATTTGAAATTTTGAAAAATACCCACACCACTATTAATTAAATTTGATAAATGAAAACTTTTGTTACAACGTAAATTGAAGCAGCTTTCAAACTGCATACATCCATGTGTAATAAGGCTGCTTTATGGAATACCGTTTTTGGAAAATAAGCTGTACAAAATGTGCTGTCAGAGTATTTTGAACATACCTAATTAAAACATTTGAACATTCATTATTAATCTAGTTACTTATTTTAGTTGTATTTGTTTTATGTTTCAAATTATTATTTTATGTTTTATTATTTTCTTTGTTCTTTAGTATGCCATTTCACACATTATTATCATACAGTATCATTACAATAATGATAGTTTGTAAATAAAGGGTTCGAACATAACGTTTTCTTACGCCATACACATCAAATGAACGAAGATTTTTGACATAATATACACGACAGAGAACGCACTAGAAAACAAAATTCAGCAGTATTTCAGTTTGTCTAAATGTCCCGATTTGTATCACGCGTACTTCGGTACCATGGTAATCCTTTGTGAAGAGAACTGATCATGAACTAGTGACTACAGCTTAATTATGTTATTTCTGAAAAGGATGGAGATTTGCATCATGATCATTCAAAACAGAAATAGACCCGAAAACCTTCTCACAAAGTTATTTCAGTATCTAAAACTGTACACGTCTCACGACTGCACCGCGGTCGAGCCGTTTGAGATCACCAGATGAACCAGTTCCTTGTCATCAGGTACGATGCCCTAAACTGTTTTCTCATACTGACCATCCGCCTTTACATAGTTCTAAAAGAAATTAACGGTGAATTTGGACAGAGAATTCCAAAATCTACTTTTCAAGCCCCAAGTGTTCTTGAGACAACATCGAAATTTGGTAAACAACAGGTATCTGAAAGATGTTTTCTTTCCCAGTCTGGGAGAAAAATCTGTATTATTGTTAGATTCTTGGAGCTGTCAGTGTAGAAGACCCGCCCATAGCGTTACTACAAAATTCATTTATACAGTTTTCGAGAACGTTCGTTACTTATAAACTTTAATATGAGAAACATTTTTAGGTATCATTGTTTGGAAGATATTCTCTCGAAACCTAATACGCCAAATTCTAGGTGTCTTTTACAACTTAAAAGTGAAACTGTGCACAAAAAAATGCGTATTGTATTACTTTTCCCCCGCTATATACCACTCCCAAGATTTTTTTCTTTATTGTTCCGTTATCCCCTCGCGCCCCATATGAGTTTGGGGTGGGTTGTCAGCGGTACAAGCAACCCGATCTTCGGTTAATGGACAGTAAAAAAGTAAAGTAGATGAAAACGTACGGTTAGTTAGAAACAGTAATAATAAAAGGTAAAATGCAACGCCATAAGCGCATATTTAAAACACGAAACACTTGTATGTCAAAGAAACACATTGCTGTCTCTAGGAACTGGAAGGACCTGCCATGTGATACGGTGTCATTTGTTAAAGGGGTAAAAGGCTGGCTTGTGAAGAGGGTGGGAATGTGGTTGTATAAGGATGGAAGACAGGTGCATTGCAACGATGGAGTAGGAGTGACTGTTCGGAAGGAAGAGGGGGTGGAATAGAGAGGAGAATTGGCGACAGTAGTAGTCACTGGTTCAAATGGTTCAAATGGCTCTGAGCACTATGGGACTTAACATCTGAGGTCACTAACTAAACTAGGGACATCACACACATCCATGCCCGAGGCAGGATTCGAACCTGCGACCGTAGCGGTCGCGCGGTTCCAGACTGAAGCGCCAAGTACCGCTCTGCCACAGCGGACGGAAAAAGGGGATGAGAAAAGAAAGTCAGAACGGGAAAAGGTGGGTAATGAAGTGTGGGGAGGGAAGGGAGAGGAAGCACTGATAAGGTGGATTGGTTGGAGTGGAATTATAGCTGCTAGGATGTTCAACGTCGGGGCGAATTTCGTGATCTGAGAGGGGAAGATGAACCCTCTAAGTTTCGCCGGCCGCAGTGGTCGTGTGGATCCAGGCGCTACAGTCTGGAGCCGCGGGACCGCTAAGGTCGCAGGTTCGACTCCTGCCTCGGGCATGGATGTGTGTGATGTCCTTAGGTTGGTTAGGTTTAAATAGTTCTAAGCGCCTGTCTCCTCTTATTCTCCTACAGTATTTCCTTCGTTTCGATTTATGATATAAATATGTTTAACGTTTGCGAAAAAATTGTTTTCGTAAATAATCCGTTAAGTGTTCGAGACAGACATATAACACGGACGGATAGCGATTCCAGAAGAGCCAGCAGTGAGGTTCTCTTGCCATGTAGGCCAGCAGGTGGCGCAGCGCAGCGCAGAGCCGGCAGCGAGTCAACAAGACGGCACCAAGTGGCGTGTTTGCCCTGTCGGGCCGCGGCGGGGTGGGGTGGGCCGGCTGCTGCCTGCCGTTCCACTCTGCTGGCTCCAGAGATCGCGCCGCCAGCCACACTGCGCTGAAAAACGGTATTGGCGCCGCCTCACTCCCCAGCTGCGTCGTAAACTGCGAATACTCATGTCGGGACCTCCCGGAGGCGCTCGTGTTCACAGCGCCGTGAAACCCTACACCGCCACACGTTTCCCAGACACGTAGGAAACGTTCTCGCCGGTTGCGGGTGCATGGACTTGCAATCGGGTGCCCGAGGAATTCTCAGCAGCGGCGTAACACCGGCAGTTTGCCTGCGCGCAAGTCAGGGAAATTCAGAAGCTGGATCAAGTTGTTGTTGCGCGAGTATTCTTTTGTTGCCGCTCGAGAACGTGGTCACGTGAAAGGAGCTACACGGCGCATTCACATCTCCGTCCATACGTAATCTGTAGCAGGGTGGGCTCCGAGAACCACATTACTTTTTACAACGCACTTCGACACCTAAGGATAAATGTTATAGTGCGATCCAAGATAAGATCTAGTAGCAAAGGAAGAATGCCGTTAAGGGGGGTAGGACGGAAAACGGGCCGACTTGGAGCAGGAGAGGCACCACAGGACATTTTATTTTCTACTGTCTATACTTTTACAAATAAATTCATAAAACTTTGTCAGCATGACCAGGAAGGATTCAGGATTTACACTCATAGCAATGGAAGTGCAAAAACACAACTTTTTTTTCACTTACTGTTGGCTGCATTTGTTCCTGTAGGTACATTTTTCTTCCCAAGTAAGAGAGATTCTTTGATGAATTTTGCACAGCATACAAACCATACTTACAGATGTATGAAACTGTAGAATTTTCCAAATCTATTAAAAACTGTGGTAAAAACTGAGATAATTAAGTACAAAATTTGATTTTTTTCTAAACATTAAGTTTAAAACGTAACAGCTCATTCATATTTTCATAAATTAAATAGATTCTAGAGTTTCAGGCACCTGTAAGTATGGTTTGCATGCTGTGCAAAATTCATCGAACAGTCTCTCTCACTTATGAAGAAAAATGTACCTATTGCAACAAATGCAGCCAATAGTAAGTGAAAAAATGATGAAATTTCACACGTAAAAAAATTATTTTGTTATGTTTTTGAACTTCTGCTGCTACGAGTGTGAATCCTGATTACTTCCTGGTCATGCTGACAAAGTTTTATGAATTTACTTTGAGAAGTATAGACAGTGGAAATTAAAATGTCCTGTGGTGCCTCTCCTGCTCCAAAATGGTTCAAATGGCTCTGAGCACTATGGGACTTAACTTCTGAGGTCATTAGTGCCCTAGAACTTAGAACTACTTAAACCTAACTAACCTAAGGACATCACACACATCCATGCCCGATGCAGGATTCGAACCTGCGACCGTAGCAGTCCCGCGGTTCCGGACTGCAGCGCCTAGAAGCGCACGGCCACCGTTCTCCTGCTCCAAGTCGGCCCGTTTGACGTCCTACCCTCCTTAAGGCCCATAGACGACTAAAGTTAATATAAACGGGTGGTAATAAAAGAAACAAATGGTACGTAATTCAGTCTAAATAAGGAAAATAATGTTAAGTTAAATGTAGGTAGTATACATATATCGTATATAGGCCGCATAACAAACACAGAACTCTGACAGTAAATCTTGGTTCTCAGTTGAAGTGGTGTAAACACACAGATATACTTGCAAAGACAGTGTCATCAGAAAGTCAATCTCTTAGAGTCTAGTCAGCAGTGTGAAACAGCCAGTATCTTTTAGTGACATACTACTCGTGTGTACAGTGTATGAAAATGGCTTGGCGTTTGCAGTCCTGTGTTTTGAGCCGATGGCAGGATGAAAGGGGAGGAATACCAGGTGCTACTGCTGAAAAATTGATGTGAATCTTTCTTGGTGAAGGCTCCATGCAGTAGTAGCTGACACGTTGGTAGTTCTACCACACACGCACGATTACACAACAGGAAGAATTTAATTGAAATGCACTGTTTGCCGGAAGGCTGCGCTGTTATAAAAGTAAGATAATGTACTAAAGACGAGGAAACTGGTAAGTTAATAACTATAATTGGGAAAGGTTTGTAGAAGTAAAAAACACCGCATTAAAGTGAGAAGGTCACTATGACATACATTTCTTGAGCATAATGTTATTACATTATCGTGTTCTAATGAAGCCCGCCGAGAGAACATTAAAGTTCGTCTCAAATTGTGTCGTAATTTCTCTTTTGGCTACACAGTATTTATTTCTAATTTTGGAACGATACCTGCTGCCATGTTGCAAAATTCTTGTGCCTTTTCTCCAACGTGCAGAGATAAGGCCCTTAAAGGTAGATTACCCAGCAACAATTTCTGACGGAATTGCCGCTTAGCCATTACAAGGGTACTACTTTGCCAGAACAGAAACGGCGCTGCAAAAAATACGGGCAATCCACTTTACATTACACGTGTGGGAACGGCGAAACGCTAAAGCAAGCAAACTCTTTAATATTCATGGTGGAGAGTTGGAGGGTTAGCAGGTTGGACCTGAACGGTAAAAACCACGGCGCGTGACCACTGGAAAGCGGGCCGCACACGACACGACATGACGGCGAACGGGATGCCTAACTACAAGGCCGACGATACACGAGTCCGCGTAACAACCTCCCACAACTGCGCCAATACGAAACATGCGCTAGTACAGTACTTCAAGTGACAGCTCCAAAATGACATCGTCAGAACGTGAAGAACAAGTAATATTTCGTAATGGGTCGCAACTTGTTGAAAAATGTTCTACATTCCACGAAGTACTGAAAATTCAGTAAAATCGTAGTAGCTTTTAGGGGTGATGCCCTTTCACGCTCATCATATATACTACCTCAATAATTTGCGACAAGCAATGACTTCCAGCATCACGGGGGTTACAAGGTGAGCGCCCGTATTTTGCAGGCAGCGCTTATCCAAGCGACCCACTGCTACGCTTCGCTGCCACAGTTCGCTTCGGAACCTGACTGCTTTGTATTTTTTCCCACTTCCACAGAGGATCTAACGTACGTTAGGTGTTCCATTCCCTACGATACCAGTTCCTACAGTGATCTTATGTATATGTCACCTTCGGGTGCAGCCGGAAAAGATATGGTCGTGGTCTTCTTCGAAGACGTAGTCACAATAGGGAGATTGGACCATACTGGATCGATGCAGTGTGTAGGTCCTGGTGGAAAACTATGTTTAAATTACGTGTATGATAATAGAGTATCCATGATTTTCAGATATTACATAATAATTTTATTTTCTGTCACAATAGCAAAAAATACCTATAGCTATGACAGTTTTTAATGTTGTATCATTCATGTTCAATGGGGAAGATTACTGAATACGGCTCCCCATATGTATGAAGATTCATAAGAAGGCGGTGTGTCTGGTGATGAAATAAACGTTCAAGCTGGTTATAGATGGAGAAATCATTTTCTAATCTCACTATCTGCTTTCCTCTGAGCCGTGGCTGGCTCACGTCATGTCCTTTTTTTTTTTTAAATTATCACAGGTTGCATTCCTGTCGTATCTTATTTCTTCTTTGGTTACCACCATAACCTTGCTATCTTCTCTCTGTGAGTGGCAGCAGCAACATAAATCGCTACTACTACTGCTGTACTATCTTTGGGGTGGCGGATATATTTTCCGGGTGTGCTGCGTGTGGCAGTCGGTCGTTTGGCGCAGAGCAGTGAGGTGGTCCCCGTCGCGCGGAGTCGTGCCGGAGGAGTCGCTGGCGGGCGGCTTGCACGCGCGATTGTAGTTGTGAGGCGCTTCTTGCGACGGTTACAAAGTTCGTCGCCCACCGATCTTCGACTCTAAAGTTGAATGCTCACTTAAGCTACTATCAAGCATCAACTGCTATCACATCTCTTCGTTTGATCCTGGTTGTTGCTTTCTGCGGGGGCCCGCGAGCAACAACATGTGTGCATTGAAGTGGCTAGAATTGCAGCCATTTGCTTGAATGGGATTTAATTTAATTCACTCCTTCATTAATAACGTGCACTAGCGGTATCTTCTGCCTTGTTGCCATTAACATTCCAGTTACCTGCCCTGGGTGTTGACGTAGTTTTTGGCAGTGTATTTTCCTCGTCATGTTGTTGCTGTCCAGCACGGCGTGTAGTTAGAGAGCTGAGGTGTGTTGGTAATTTTGGGCGTATATTATGACTTTTCTGGATTGGGCACCAGTATCCAGAGCGTTGTGCTATTGACGCCTTGTTCTCGTTTTGCTCGTCGGGTGGAGCTGAACTGTTTTTGTTGGTTGGTTTGTCGGCTGGCTTTCGGTTGGGTTGCCTTCCGATTAAGAGGCTGTCGGCCTGGCTGCCTGTCTCACCTAAACGTGCGTTAGTGTTACTTCTCAAGCTGACCCTTGGGACCTTCTGAGCGCTGCTCCTTGTGTTTTACATAGTGATTTCCTTTTAGTGTTAAGTACTCTGTGTGGCCTTCAGCCGAGTTTTAGCTTATTAAAATTGTAAGCTTTTTTCTCTTTAGGCCATAAGCCGTGAAATTGTTTTCTCCATGGTGTGTGGCTTTCAGCCGAGTTTTAAACTCTCTTAAACTAAAAATTCAGAATCTTGCTCTTGCCCTTAAGTCATAACATTGTTATTTTTTGAGTATGAGGCCTTCAGCCGAGTTTGCATGAAATGTTTTAAGCTAAGGCCCTCAGCCTTTTCAAATTGAAAGCGCTTCTTCCTTGGCCTTAAGCCGTAAAATTGTTTTGACATGGTGTGTGACCTGCAGCCGAGTATCTCACTTAAATTAAATTTTCAAAATTTTGTCTTGCCCTTAGGTCGTAAGGTTGGTAGTCTTGAGTATGTGGCCTTCAGTCGAGTTTTAATCTGTCTTAAACTAGAAATTTGAAATTTTGGTCTTGCCTTAAGTCGTAACATTGTTATTCATTAGTATGAGGCCTTCAGCAGAGTTTGCCTGAAATGTTTTAAGCTGAGGCCCTCAGCCTGTTAAATTGAAAGCCCTTCTTCCTAGGCTATAAGCTGTTAAATTGTTTGGTTGATATGTGGGCTTCAGCCGGGTTTCAGCCTATTTAGAACTAACACTGAAAAATCTTTGTTTTGGCCTTAAGCCGTAACATTGTTCTTGCTTAGTGTGCAGTCTTCAGCCTATTTTTATTGAAGTAAAATAAATTTTTTTGAAAGAAGTGAAACTTCCTGAACAACTCCTGTACCTCAATTCCTTGCTTAGGCCTTGGACCCTGGGTTTTCGTATGTGGCTTGCAGCCGATTTAAATCAAATAAAAGGAGCTAACCTTCAGACTTTCTAATTCTTGCTTATATTATTGTGTGTTTTAACTAATAAAATTTATATGCTGAGTCTAACTGACAGCAACTTATTTTGGCCCCTTTCCACAAATATAACCTCACCCGCTCTGTCCTGCTAGTTCAGGGATTTCATCCTACTTGTACGATCTCTAGCTGCTGCAAATGCACGATAACTTCCTGAAAAGAAGAGAATCGAAATGCTTAAGATTTGGTGGTAGAAAAGGACGCTGAAAACTATTTGGACATAAGAAATAAGGAAGCCCTCCTTAGAATCGACGGCCAAGAACATACAGAAAGCACTGACTAGAGGACAGGATAGTATCAAATGTGGAAAGACGTCATCGAATGACTGTTTTGGCATCAGAAGGAACCGTAGAGGGCAAAAATGGTGGGGAGAGACAGATATCGCAATAACTGAACAAATAGCTGAAGACAATCCATGTAACTGCTACTTTGAAAGGAAGAGGTACACAGAGGGGGTGAAACTGTGGTGGTCGTCATCAAACGTCAGAACCCAAGAGGAACAAAACGTTAGAAAATTTCCTTCTGACTTTAAAAGAAATCTTCTTCCAAATCAGCGAACTCAGAAACTTCTGCAAAAGTACCTAAAATTGTAGTCTCTGTGTGTACTAAGTTAGCAACAATTCCGATGATTTTCTTTACCGTGATTTGGCCTTTGCTCGCGCAACAGTTCCTGATCTGCATACAGTACACCAGTGTGCACATTAAATTCCAAACTTCTCATCGATGGCTCCTGTAGTAACACAAGAAAATGCTGTTGCTGTCGATTTCATCATTAGCTCGGAATAGTATAAATCACCTTCCCGCATCTTGATTTCTAAAAAGGTGAGGCGCTGGATCTTACCTTGTTCACCTTATAATTTCCAATACCTAAGCCACAAACAGCATACTGAGCGTACTATCATGAAGGCTACCTACTGAGAGATTAGATCGAAGATACTGACTGGCTCATCGATTTTGAGGCAAAGTGTCACGTGTACTGGAGCCGAGAAAGCCTTCCAACTGAACATACCTTGTGAGTCTCTCAGGCTGTCATAAAGTTCTTACCGATTCAATCCAAGTGCATCTACTTTCTCAGCTGGCATCTGCTTGAGTGGAATACTTATTGTTAAACTAGGCTCACATACTGTTAATTACAGTAAACTACCAGCCAATGTTTCGACTGAATTCGTAAGATAAATCTTCGAGGGCTCGAGAGAGTAGTTTCCTTGACTATCGCAACATTTTATTTCACTGTCTGACGCGACACTGTATCTTAAAGTTTTTCTCGTGTACGAAAGGAAATATACTGAATACGTTCTTTTCCTTCCGTTCCACAATAATTCACACACGAAAGCGGAGGATATACGCTGCATCTAGAGTGGGAGTAGAGAAGACGCCCCTGCCTCGAATACATTTGGGCGGCGCAGGACGTCCAACTCAACGCGCCTGCTACCGGATCCCGAGGACTCTCCCCGTCCACAGAAATCTCCCAGTGAATGCGAAGGCTAGGGGGACGGGCCGGTTCATTGTAAGGCCTCAGCTCAAAGCATTTCTGCATTGGCGATCAATACTTGCAACACGTTGCCTAACGCCTTTCACACGACGCGCACAATGTTCAGATAGCAATGGCCGTTCGATTTCCGCCTTCTATTGAACTGTGTGTGTACGTACATACCTCCACCGGTATGGTTCATTGAGATGCGAAAACGTATTCCTTCGGTGTCTTCGTTTCTTCCTCTTCCAAAATCCCTCGTGATCGAGTGACGAGTTGATCCTGCCATGAGGTGCGCCGGTGTCTATTTTCAGTCAGATAACGAGAGAGTCTACCTTAGTTACAGGTCACACGAGACACGACTCGTAAAGAGACGCAAATCTAAACTGGTGTGATCGGAAATCTTCAGGTTTTGACGTGGTTTCATGTCCTAGAATATAGGGCCCGTGTCCTCTAGAAAACGTCCTCAGTAACAAGTAACCACTTCGCCAATGCTTTTGGTAAATCTACCAACCATACAGTCCCTTCGAATATTGTAACATTATACTACTCGCAATTTTGAGCACATTTAAAATTACAGGGTAAAGGGGTAGTGTTGTAAACCTAATGTGCATCTACTTTGGCAAATATATATTATATATTTTGTGCAAGTGGTTCTCCACAGCTTTTTAATATTTAAATAAAGACATACATTTCTGCAACACTTCGAGCTGCGGACAAAGGGAACCATTATTTGCTTCGGATTTCGATCTAAACGTTTATCAGGCGATATAGAATTGTTTTAGCCGCTTATATGACGTCACTCATAGTGTGTCAAGCTCGTTAATACATCTGTGGGAATGAAGCCACAGACTATAACAACCAAATAAAGGTTTGCTTCATCACCAGCTCTTGGTGTTACACAAAAACATGACTTTCCTTAAGTATTGTTGCAAATTCTGTGGAGAACCACGACTTTTTCAGCCAATGTGCTTTTCGTCTGCTGACGGATTCAATGGAAGGATGGTTAGGTTTCACCGCCCCACCGATATAGACATCAGCAGAACGGATCAATTAGTATGAGCAATGTTTGTGCGGATGGGGAAGTAAATCGGTTAATAGATTCAGGGAGAGCACGGAACACTTCAGTCACTGTATCTGGATGGAATCTTCAGCCCATTTCTCTTGAATGTGAATCATGTGTCTTAAATGCTGATCTAAATGGCTCGGTATCAGTGTATGAACCCATATTTTCGTAATGAGTCACTCGACTGTTTCTTCCACCCCACTTCAAAATTTGCCTGTAAATCATAATTGACTTTATACGCAAGTACACTAATAAAAAGCTACTCTAAAGCAGTGACGATCTATTTTTTGTGCTATCTTATGAATGTTATCTCCTGAAATTTTGAAAACCTAATTTCCAATTATCTATGTGTTCAACTTCCAGTGTAATGCCACAGTCGCAAATCTTCAACGTTTCCTATTCAGTTTTTAAATTTATTATGATTGTTTTTTTTTTACATTAATATAATTTGAATGAAATATCCTTGTATAAGTCTTATGGAAACACTTGCCTTGACCTTCAATGAATGTCTTGCATAGTTCAAAATTCTAACTTGACAGATAGTCGTCTATCTCTTTCTAAGGGGATGAAGAACAGTTATCTCACGAGATGAAATTGTCGGAAGATTAACTCGCTGATAACGACTGTGCTAGTCTACTGAGCACGCTTGAGAAATAATACGTGTGGCCGTGTAAACAATTGGAAATGAGATGGCATGAGATTGGAAACACATCAGTACGGATAGAACTATAGCTCCTTAGAACAAGGATGAGAAACACAATCGCGCATAACTTGAGGAAGGAACTACCTAGATAACTGCTTGAACTCAGACAAATCGGATGGAAGATGTGACAGGTCCCGAAAGCTAAGGGCGGTTTACCCGAGTTATGATTTGCCTTATTATACGAGTAGTACAGTGGTATGTACTCGAGTGCTGTGTTGCGTAAAGATATGCCACACTAAAACACATTTCACAAAATAAAAACCACGAATGAAGTCGTTATGTAAGCTTGTCAAGCAATCCATTAACTCGAAAACGTCTTTCAAATCAAACTGCTTGTCATCGTATCAAAACTTCGCAATCTCGTGAATGAAATGCTCGTAACCGAAGTTTCCAAGTACTAATGGGCAACAACATGAGATCATACGCGGAACTACGAGAAGCTCGCAGATGAACCTAAACTAGGAGATGCCACAATGATTCGTTCTGCCGCTTTTCTGCTCAGTTTGAACTTGTCAAATATGTTCCAGACCATTTTCGGTATAACGACGGTTGGACACTCGCAACAAGATATATTCATCTTGCAGTACTGACCAATGATTTACCAAGCATTGGTGAATGTTTCCGCGAATTTGAGGTTGCAGCCCAGTGTCGCTAACAGAGAAGTCTCAATGTTTCGTCTAAACAACAAGTTGGCCAACAAAGAAGTCACAGTCTAGTTTGAAGAAACGCTACTCAGAAATAACAGAGATCCGAAACATGTAGTGGCCACGTTCGTTAGAACTCTTAGCACAATGGACTCCCATTTGGGAGGACGACGGTTCAAACCCACGTCCAGCCATCTAGATTTTCAGTGGTTTCCGTAAATCACGCCAGGCGAATGCCGGGATAGTTCCTTTGAAAGGGCACGGCCGATATCCTTTCCCATCCTTAACACAATTCGAGCCTGTGCTCCAATGACCGTGATGTCGACTGGACGATAAACCTAATCTTGCTTCCTTCCTAGAACGCTTAGTTACAAAAAAATGCGCTTCAGTCCGGAGCCGCGCTGCTGCTGCGGTCGCAGTTTCGAATCCTGTCTCGGGCATGGATGTGTGTGATGTCCTTAGGTTAGTTAGGTTTAAGTAGTTGTAAGTCTAGTGGACTGATGACCTCAGATGCTAAGTCCCATAGTGCTCAGAGCCATCTGAACTTTTTTTTTTTTTTTTTTTTTTGGAGGAGGGGCTATCCCCAGAAACTCTGACACATCGTTCCATACTTCCCCTCTGGGACTGATTTTCCCTGTCGCCCCCTAACTTTGATGAATATTACTCACACGGGACTTCTTGATATGTAGCTCAACGGATGCGTCGTACTGTGAGATTGCTGGCTATCCATACTTAACAACATGCCATCTTCGTCTCTGAGGCAGGAAAGTGCACTTATACGGAAGTGCAAAAAAATACAGAGCAATTCTCACTTCCACGAATGGATTTTTTACTCTACAGTGGAGTGTGCGCTGATATGAAACTTAGCGGCAACTTAACCAGGATTCGAACCAGGCATCTTTGCTACATATTTAGTTGAAAACAGCTTGAATAATAATGTCTGTTGGAGGCACACGAGGCAGGTTAACGTTGCTAAGGAACAACTAAAGACGCCGTTCACATCGAGCAAGCCACCTGGCTTTGAATTATCATGCAAGATCTGGTCGGTTCTTAACCGACTAAGAACCAATTCTGGAGGTGTGCTGCATTCTGAACCAGTGGAAGAAAATCACTGCTCCGAGTTGTGACTACGAAGCTGAAAAGCAGACTCTTCGGCATGTAATTCAAGAAGGTCCTCTGAGTGCTTTTCCCTGGCAATCCTACAGAGTTTCTACTGGTGACGGAGGGATCAATAGACTACACTCGAAGCCTGAATTATTAGTTTCTAATTTGAGACAGTCGTAAATATTTTTAATTAAGGCATACGCTACAGAAAATTACATTACATGTGCAAGAAGGAGAGGACACACGGAGTTGTTATGACTTGACTGGCAGTGGCTCCTTGTCGGCAGTTACGCCAGCTGTGACCGCCTTTCCACAGGGTCCCATCAGGAGTCGTTACAACGAGCCAGCTAATGGCCCACGCCATATCTTCGTCCCTTGCACACTCACAGAACCTTGCAGCAGCGATCCTGTACGGGGCGCCCACTGCCTCATGCATTTTACATGTCGCTAAGAGACGGTCAGCCATTTCCTAATCAACATGCACGAATACTTCGCCTGGTCGATGTCAGCCGTGGCGGCCTTCCGTAAGGGACCGCAGTGTGGCTCTGCGTCCGACGGTTTTCCAGTGCTCGTCTGAGCTTATTTCATACCTCTTAACTCGTAAATCGAATGCCTACATCGCTTTACGAACATGATTTCCTCGACCGATGCTAAGCACTGGAGTGTTGTAAATTCTCTCTGGATACTTTATACTGCCACCGTAGCATCATCTGACAGACTCTCTCCCTCGTTCACCTGCATTGTTCGTATTCAGAATGTGACAAAAAGATATGGCATCACTTTTAGGAAAATTCCTCACATATAGAGATATAAAATGTTTTATATAGACATAGATGCGGATCACTTTATTTCTATTTTAGATCTCATCTTTTACTTCTGTCCATAATCACATTAGTCACGGCAAACAGAAACAAATATAACGTACCAGCGCTAAATGAAACGATTTTCATATGTAATGTTCCAAGTACTCTCTCGATTACATTAGGTTAGATTGTACAATCTTAGGTTCATACAATGTAGGCTTTCACGGCCAGTGTTGTCTTCAGTTGAAACTTCCGGGCTGAGAGGCCGTGGTCGATGTATAAAATTTCCACCTGACGTTTTGTCTCCATCTGCGGCAGACATCTTCTGAGGTCGTCCGGCTACTGCCACTGAGGCTCCAGGTACTCTCGCATTTATAGAGCGCATAGAGGGCACCACCATTCGTCACGTGATGCCGACGGTATGCCTATCTTTGGAAGGCGTCATCATTCTCGATTAAGAGTAATCGATTGTCATTCTACTGGCGCAACGTCGACATCCACATTTTTTTTTCCAACTTTAAAACTTCCTCTTTTCTATTAAAATTGTTATGGTGTTTGTGAATTTCTATTGCTTCTCTATACATGCGCGCATGATAATGGGATGTTCGTGCTAGGACGCTTGTCTCATTAAATTTAATTTCATGATTCCCATCTCGAAAAACATGTTCAGCTACGGCCGATTTTTCGATGTGTCCTAAGCGACAGTTTCTTTTATGTTCGGCTAAGCGGGTGTTTACACTTCTTTTTGTTGTTCCAATATATACTTGTCCACAACTGCATGGAATTTTGTATGTCCAGGTGTTGCTAGGGGATGTCGGCAGTTCTTAAATATTAATTGATCTTCTTCGTGGGTCTGAAGATTGTTTCGATCCCATACTTGGCCAGAACGGTCCCTGACCTTATTAATGAAGGGCAGGAAAACTTTTCCAGTAGGTGATCGTTGTTGCTCTGGACTTCTGGCTTCTTTTCTTGTTTGATGGAGGGCTCGATCAATTTCCTTGTTAATATAACCGTTTTTGGTGAAGGCTGACCGTAGGTGATTCAGTTCATCTTGTAAGTAAGCCGGCTCGCAGATTTTGTTGGCTCTGTCCACCAAAGTTTTCATGACACCTCTTTTTTGCCTAGGATGTTGGTTAGATTCCTTGAGGAGGTATCGATCCGTGTGAGTGTTCTTTCTATATACCTTGCGGCCCAGCGTCCTATCCACCCGTTTAATTACCGACACATCCAGGAAATATAGTCGACAGTTGCTCTCTTTCTCCGCCGTAAACTGTATCTTCGGGTTAATACTGTTCAGATGCACCAAGAAGACATCCAACTCTTCTTCACCATGAGTCCACATTACAAATGTGTCATCAACATAGCGGTACCATTTAGCAGGCTTTTTACTGGTAGTCTGCAGCGCTCGCTGTTCGAATATCTCCATAAATAAATTGGCAACAGCTGGGCTGAGAGGTTCACCGTCAGTGATCGTTGTTCCAATCGAAAGAAGGTAATGTTGACGTTTGACTTACTTCATTGCTTGTGTTAACATACGACTAACGTTATTCTGTTACTAGTACCGAGCGCGTAGCGTCAGCTGTGTAGTGTTCATCGCGGACTTGGTTTTTCGTACAGTTGTGGAGTTGGCAGATACCCGTTTGCTGTACGGATTTATAGATGGTAATGGCCGTAGTACTCAACGTTCGTATCAGGTGAGATATCCAGAAAACGTTGTGGCCCCGACATGACGACACTTGAAGCAACTGAGCATCGTGTTAGTGGGCATGGCACGTTTAAGTCTTCTACTCGCCACTGGGGGAGGCATAGAAGGACGACGGCATCTTAGCTGGACGGGAACTTCTTCGTGCAGTTGATGACAACACTAGCGCCAACGTATGACAGATGCAATGAGTAATTTTGATTATCTGGAGAGAAATACATGAGAATCTGGTCTATTTGTACCACGTAGAGCATGTGCAGCATTATCAGTATCTATATGAATATATGAAGATGGTATCTCTACTTTCGGACATGTCCGAAAAAACAAATACCATCTTCATATAGTTAAGGCTAACCAGCCATTGGCCTACTTCTGTGCAGATGCTCATGCATTGCCCGAACTCTTACGGGACTCGGTAAGATTGTCTGCCGCGAGTAATGAGTCTAAGGGGCAGGGGCACTACGAATGTAGTGTGTGGACATTAAGTTAGGAATATGGGTCTCACGGGGAGCATGAGAGGGACAAATCCCTGCTGTCGCACTATCTTCTGTGTCCTCGGTGGCTCAGATGGATAGAGCGTCTACCATGTAAGCAGGAAATCCCGGGTTCGAGTCCCAATCGAGGCACACATTTTCAGCTCTCCCCGTTGATGTATTTCAACGCCTGTCGGCAGCATAGGGTCTTAATTTAATTATCATTGGATTCTATCAGCATCTGGTTTTCCTGCCATCTTCCACTTTTGTGAACGGTTCTTTCAACAACGTGCCAACACTCCCTTTAGTGCAAATGTGCTGTTCATGGATAAGGCTTCGTTGCAACGCACATGAGTAATATGTTGAAGAGTATTTGAAACTGAGCCCAAACATGGAAATTAACGGTTTCCAAACCCATTTCCATGTAACATATTTTTTTCCCTCTAGTTATGTGGAATTTTTTTCTGAAAGTCAGACCATACCGTTTTGTTATGCCTTCTGTTTCAGCAGTCATTGTATGTTATTTTCATCTGATGACAGAACTGCGACCGCCACTTCGATAAAGCGTACAAGTTGAACAGTTCAAGCTATTTCGCTAGTACCAGTGATTACACTAGATCCCCGCCTTACGGCTCGGCTGTTCATGTGAATGGTAGCTTTCGAAGGGGACTACAATCCAGAAGCTTGCAGGTTAAAATGAAAGATAGAGATAAAAATAAAATGATAGCAGTCTACATGTGGAACGTTTAATACCAAAACAAATTATCAATTATTAATAAAATTGGAGATCATCATGAGAATTTTAAGCATATAACAGTCTTTTCAGCTCTATCACTATCAAATGTATCTGCAGGTCTTATTCATTATATCTGTTTTTTTAGTCTGTTTACGTCTCTTATACATGTAGCTTTATTATCCCCCCCCCCCCCCCCGGCCCGTCTGTCCTTATGTTATAAGCAACTAGATCATAATCACAGTGATTAAGAGGGAGAAGAAGAAATAAGTATACATGCAAGTAAGAGAGGGTACTGATACCTGGGTCGCTCTCCGGACCGAAAGTTGTAAGACGGGTTCACCTTTTTCTTGATCGAAGACAGCACTGTGGGAGGCTACTACACGTTGAAAGTGCCGTGCAGCCACAAGATTCATCCGATTCCTGCCTTCTGCAGTTGGGCGCCGCCTGTTGAGCTCTCTGGCCTGCTGCCAGGAGCCCCGCCCCCCCATCCCCCCTCCACACAACCCTCGTCACGCAGCCCTTTGATGAGCTGCTATCCCACTTGCGGCGACAAGAGTTTCCCTTCTCATTTAAGCTAACTTAACAACTCGCCTTCCAACAACCGCAACTCCCTGCCTAATTCCTACGTATCCCACGACGCTATCCCTAGTTACTACACTTAACATAAACGGACCTTAGCTTTTATACGTTACAGCTGTCAAACGACAAACTTTTCAATTTGAACGTCATTCAACGTATTACCTGATCAAACGAATCACCATGAACATTCTGTTCCGGGATTGCATGCCAGTTCTTATCAATGATTTTTATACGAAATCATTGCCGCCATTTTACTGTAAGTTGTTATTATCTACTAGCAGAGAAAGCCAGTTATTTATTTGTAGCGGTGCATTCACGTTTGTACCACGCAGGGTCGGCCTTGTGCTCAATATTTATGACGTCATATCTGCTGAACTACGTGCCGTTAAAGTGATATAATTTTGTAGGTACATTCAGCGGCATATTCAGTTATTGTCTGCAAAATGTATTGGGAGTGGAGGGAGCAGCAACGAAGCAATGAATTTAACTGTCATGCACCATGCTGCAGTTTTTTACGCACCTCACTGTCTGTTTCGTCATATCCGCTGAAGTACGGACCGTACAATGATATAATATTGAAGGTACATTTAGCGGCATTTATGGATACTGTATGCGAAATTTGTTACGAATGGAAATGGTAACAAAGAATTAATAAATTTAAACGTCACGGATGGTGCGCAGTTTTTCACGCTTCTCATTGTTTACGACGTCCTATCTCCTCAACTATGTGTCGTACAAACATATAATTTACACTTACATTCAGTGGTATACTGTCTGAAAGTCGCGAATGCAGTTGGTAATAAAGAAGTAATAAACTATAGCGTCATATCTCATGCAGTACCCTTACTGCACGAACATCGTAAAAGTGTTAAGCGGCAAACGTTTTTCCTTTCATCATTTTGTAGGGTTTCTAAGCGAGAAAAACTTTCGCAGTGGTTTGAAATTATGTGTATAGTTCGTTGCAAGTCGCTAAGTACTCTCAGTCTCAAATACTGCATGAATAAAGTCTAGAAAGCCACGCGTCGCGAGCTATGCTATTTTTTAATCCCCTGCCCCACCCCTGTGATAGGTAGGTGGTTCTTACCCTCACAGCGATTGTCGCTTGACAGATATATGTTTACTAAATTTGCATGGAATCGGTCCTGTGATTTAGAAGGCAATGTGAAACGAACAAATACACACAAACACATTTTATAACATTTACGGATTTATTTCACTAACGAGATTTCGTCTTTAGAGGCAGTTATAAGTGCAAGGTGAAACTAAGTCAATAAATATCAAACGTATCTGAACGACAAGTCGTAGTCGAAATATTACAAAGCACATTTTTACATATCCAATTCTCTTATCGTAAGGTCTGGATGGAATTAAGTACAGGGTTTACAGCTAACATTACCCACGAGGGACAGACTTCGATTTACTGTGCTGTGATAATGTTGGCCAATACAGTGCTGCGGTAAGCACGAACCAGCCCCAAACATGAACAGAGTTCATGTTAGGACATACTCCGTCCTTACCTAATGCAGATTGAGCTTTTTCTTGGGTAAAGGAGGCAAAAGATTCGCACATCTCTACCTGCACAAGATTTCCAAAACCAGATTCGAATATCTAACATAGACAAATAGGACACTTAACTTTAGTTTTACAATTTCTCCATTTCTCTTCCCAGTTTAATTATTCCTTGCTTTTTCCGTTTCTTTCTTTAAGGCACCAGGCGTCCCTTATTCTGGCTGCTGAATGCCAGTCGCCCCAGCCTAGTTACGCATCTGTCTCTAATACAGTCTATGAAGAGGCCATGATTATTAGTCCTAAAGAACGAAAAGGACCAGACATGAGAAATATTGACGCGAAGGCCACAGCGGAGTTAACGACTTCATGAAGTACTTGCGAAATTCAGACTGGAAGGAACTGCACAACGCGCCTAGTATGAATCAAAATTATAATATATTCCGTACTACGAACATAGGGCCCCTTCATTGAAAAGAGTTGGCCTGAGAAATTAACGTCTGTAAGTAGATTAAAGACAAAAAAGGCTGCAAACAGAACCAGCAAATCATGCAGAATAAGTGTCAATGAATCAAGAGGATTACAGGGTTAATTCACATTTCGAATTTATCTATAAAAATCTAAGAAAAATCACCATAGAATCAAAATTTAGGTCTTTTCTCGTCGACGCCGAGGTGGTTAGAGATAGAATGTGGGGAAGGTATGGAAGAAAATCGGCTGCATCTCTTCGAAAGAGACATACTGGCATTAGCTTTAAGTGAATTAAAGAAATCACTGAAAACCTAAATCTGATTGACTTGATGGAAGTCCGAGCCGCTGTCTTTAGCCTGTGTTCGACTGCAGGTGGTAATTGTTCGCTACGTTGCCTCCGATACATCGCGCTCGATGAACTTGTCAGTTTAGGGGGTTGCAACGGCTTCACAGGTGAGGTAAAGTTACACTGACTGAAATGAAATACGGTGTTAAACAATGGCGACTGCAGTGCCAGGTCTAAGCCACACAGTATGACTTGATCACCAAAGATAGCAGCGAGAGTAAACGACATATTAGGAGTATATTTTCCACTATTTTTGAGAAGATGATTTACCGTAAAATAGTATCTCACCTGAGCAACAGTAATATCACAGTTTGAATTTAAGAGGAGTTGTTCTAGTGAGAAGACTTTTACATGTTCACTCACCAAGTTTTACATGCATTAAATGATAAAACAGAGCTGGCTGGTACTTCTTGCGAGATATCTAAGACATTTGACTATGTGAATCACAATATTTTTCTACATAAACTGACTGATGGTATAGTCAACCAGTGGATAATGTCTAATCTGACCAAGAGAATCTCAATAATTGTACTTAGCATTTCAGCCATTGTACCCTGGGGACATTATTCTGGCTGCGGAGAAATCACGATAGGATTCCTCAAGGCTCAGTCTTAGGTCCACTATTATTCCTCACACATCTTCTGTATAACATACAAATAGCTGAACTAGTTCTTTTTGCAGATGACATTGCTATTGCAATCAGTCGAAGATGCATACAGAAACAGAATTAATAGTGAACAATGTTCTTAATAGTATGGTTGACTGCGAATTTTCTCAATTTTAAAGAGACTCAGTAGATTCAGTTCTGCACATTTAGAGGTTCTACGTCAATGATAAGTCATGGTGAGGAAATTAAAAATAAGGTGGAAACTTCAAAATTCTTAGGTGTTCATTATGATCAGAACTTAAATTGGAAAGGCATATCTTGAGACTCCTCAGACAACTTACTTCAGCCACATTTGCTCTTAGAATCATTACAAATCGTGGGAAGAGACAAATTAGTAAGTTGACTGTTTTTCATATTGTCATTCAATAACGTCAACAATGTCCTGGGGTAACTCAAATTTAAGAAGAAAGTTTTCTTTGCTCAAAAACGTGCTGTAAGAGTATTATGTGATGCACACCCACGACCATCTTGTAGGCAACTGTTTAAGGAGTTGGGCCTACTGACTATTCCTTCACAGCATTTTCATTCCCTGATCAATTTTGTTGTAAATAATCCATTTCAGTTCAAAAGGAACAATGATGTACATGATGATACATTCACTCTGCAGCGGAGTGTGCGCTGATATGAAACTTCCTGGCGGATTAAAACTGTGTGACGGACCGGGACTCGAACTCGGGACCTTTGCCTTTCGCGGGCAAGTGCTCTACCATCTGAGCTACCTAAGCACGACTCACGCCCCGTCCTCACAGCTTTACTTCTGCCAGTAGAGCACTTGCCCGCGAAAGGCAAAGGTCCCGAGTTCGAGTCCCGGTCCGGCACACAGTTTTAATCTGCCAGGAAGTTTCAATGACGTACATAATTACATTGCCAGAAGAAAAAATGATAATCGTTACTCTATATTGTAGTCGTTCATAGTTCAAAAAAGAGTCACAACGCAGGAACAAAAATTTTTGTTAACTTGCCCATGGATATGTCTGACAAATAACAAAGTCAAATTTGAAAACAGACTAAAAAAGTTCCTCCTTGGCAACTCCTAGTCTTAAGAAGAATTTCTAATACTGTAATGTGTAAAAGGTGGTAGGTCGGAATTACTAGCTCACACCTATAGATATTAAAAATGCTTTATAAATATTCAGCATGTAGCCATATTTAAAAATTAAGTTGTGATGTGAATCACTTGTTCCACACCATTATGATTTATAGTGCAGATTATCCATGGAACATGAAACTAACTAAGTAGCTCGAATTAACCAAAACAAGTAAATATTAGAGCACTGTAATGGTATGGTGGACACGAACTATACAGGCACGAAGATAACAAAGATGACCCACTTTATTAAATGACACGTCAGTCGGAACAACAATTTCAAACTGTATTTAATTCCAAAAATAAGAGATTTAAAAATTAAAGTGATATTTAGTTTTTAACAAAAGTGTAGCTTAATGCATGAAGTCCTTCGGTAATGCGTTAGAAACGCTTTTAAAAATTGTTATTTCTTACGAAATGTGACTGGGAAATTTGTTTATCATGAGACCATAGCGACATACGAGTGCATAGAGACCACAATTGGAAACTGCATAGGAGCATGTATACGTGTGATATAAAGTATTCTGGTATCCCTGTAACTACAAGAGTTAAGTTTTTGTTTCTCCATCACCAACATCAGATGAACCATGGTAAACAGTATGGGCGACTGGTTTGTAAAATAAAATTAACCTACATATAACTGCTGTATCGAATACTTCATACATGTATGCGACAATTTCTGATGAATCTGCAAAAAGGTGCGATTGATATAAAGCCTTTCGGTTTGAAGTTAGGCCTGGCAGAAATCAAATGCTGTTTGTGGCTTACCTTCTGACTGGGGTCACTGCTCCACACTGTTACTGCATCTCACGATTTACTTACGATTTTGCTAAGTGGAGAGAGAAACATTGGCGTCGATTGCCGTTCGATTCTTCTCGAACTGTTGCTAAACAACGGCCCCTGTATTGTTGTGAATTAAGTCACATCATCATTTGTGTTGTTTACTTTAAGAGTATAAGCGGAATATAATCAGTGCAAAATGAAAGGAACTGTGTAGCTATAATAGCCGTGGCTAAACTGAGCTGTCACTTGAGGGAAAGGGAGGAAAAAATATGAAATTTAAATGGGAGAAGAATCCGAAAAACTGGAAATTCCATTAGCCAACAGGCGTCTTTTGTTGTGTTACAAATCATCATTTGGAAATCATTCCAATTTTAAGATATGACAATCATTTACCTGCCTTACTCAGGTCAAAAGTCAAATTCGAACGTCAGTTAGCTTAATCTATAGAACGAAATGCACAAGATGTGAGCAAATATGAGGGGCGTAATGCAAAACAGTTTTTCCTGGACGATTTCAGTTGAAAAAATGAGGAATTTATTGTGAGGCTTATGTTGTGTGAATATTTTTGCTCCAGCCGCTATAGTCTCATCAAGTTCCGATAAGTGGTGGCGCTTTACGTAGCCTTCAAGATGGTGTCTGTAACGGAGGTACGTTCCAAGCAGGAAGCTGTCGTTGAGTTTCTTTCGGCGCAAAACCAGAACATCTAAGATATTCATAGGCGCTTATAGAATGTCTCTTAATACCTGGTATTGAAAAAAGCACGGTGACTCGTCGGGTGAGGGGTCTGTCATCATCGCAACACGGTCGCACAAACCTGTCGGATCTCCCACGAGCCGGCCGACCGCACACAGCTGTGACTCCTGCACGTGCGCAAACTCTCAGTCGAGGTGATCAGCTGATCACAACCAAATACCTCGCCGCACAACTGAACGTCTCTGTTAGTGGTGTAGACCCAATCATCTACCAGTTGGGGAACTCAAAGATGAATCCCCGAAGTGTTTCTCGCCGACCAATGGAAGCCCATAAAGGGCAGCGAAGGACCGTCTGTGCAGAACTACTTGCGCGTTACGAGACTGGACGTGACAATTTTTTATCGAATATCATGACATCCGATGAAACATGAGTTCATCACTTCGAAGCGGAAACAAAACCACAGTCCTTGCACTGGCCCCACGCCGCTTCTCCTCCGAAGAAAAAGTTCAAAGCCACACCTTCAGCCAGTAAAGCCATGGCGACCGGTTTCCTGGACTCTGAAGGGATTATTCTGTTCGATGTCCTCCCTAATGGTGCAACTATGAAGTTTGAAGTGTATAGTGCTACACTCAGGAAATTGAAGAAACAACTTCAGCGAGTTCGTTGCGAGTAAAAAATCGTTCCGTACGCATACTCCCAGATATTTTACAGAAGTAACTGCCACCAGTGTTTGTTCCGCAATCATGTAATCATACAATAAAGGATCCTTCTTTCTATGTATTCGCAATACATTACATTTGTCTATGTTAAGGGTCAGTTGCCACTCCCTGCACCAAGTGCCTATCCACAGCAGATCTTCCTGCATTTCGCTGCAATGTCCTAATGCTGCAACTTCTCTGTATACTACAGCACCATCCGCGAAAAGCCGCATGGAACTTCCGACACTATCTACTAGGTCATTTATATATATTGTGAAAAGCAACGGTCCCATACCACTCCCCCGTGTCTCGCCAGAGGTTACTTTAACGTCTGTTGACGTCTCTCCATTGAGAATAACGTGCTGTGTTCTGTTTGCTAAAAACTCTTCAATCCAGCATACACAGCTGGTCTGATATTCCGTAGGCTCTTACTTTATCAGGCGACGCACTACAGCCACCCTTCCATATGTTTGAGCCAGTGAAGCAATATATAGATGATGTGGAGATTACTGATGCAGCAGCATGTTGGCTCCAACGTCGACCAGCACAGTGGTATCATGCGGGTATACAGGTCTCACTGTAAGGCGGCGTAAGGCCGTCGCACTGAAAGGAGATTGTATTGAAAAATAGGGATTTGTAGCAAAACAACGGGAAAAATATGGTATACTGGAATCCTAAAAAAAACAAACCTGCTTTCAGAAAAAAAATTATTGAACGCCCTTCATATCTCGGCAACCCTATGACGGAGCCTTCATTATGAGTGTCGTGTACAACGGTATTAAAAAGCTCGAGTCAGTTTTTGAATAGCTGGCGGCGGTGGCCGAGCGGTTCTAGGCGCTTCAGTCTGGAACCGCGCACTGCTGCGGTCGCAGTTTCGAATCCTGCCTCGGGCATGGTCGTGTGTGATGTCCTTAGGTTAGTTAGGTTTAAGTAGTTCTAAGTTCTAGGGGACTGATGACCTCAGATGTTAAGTCCCATAGTGCTCAGAGTCATTTGATCCATTTAAGAGTTTGCATTTAGCGACCAAAGACTGTGCCACAGGCTAAAAGGTTACACATATAGCAGCCCTTTATTTCAAAGTAGGCCGGCCGAATTGGCCGCGCGGTTCTGGCGCTGCAGTCTGGTACCGCGAGACCGCTACGGTCGCAGGTTCGAATCCTGCCTCGGGCATGGATGTGTGTGATGTCCTTAGGTTAGTTAGGTTTAAGTAGTTCTAAGTTCTAGGGGACTGATGACCTCAGATGTTAAGTCCCATAGTGCTCAGAGTCATTTGATCCATTTAAGAGTTTGCATTTAGCGACCAAAGACTGTGGCACAGGCTAAAAGGTTACACATATAGCAGCCCTTTATTTCAAAGTAGGCCGGCCGAAGTGGCCGCGCGGTTCTGGCGCTGCAGTCTGGAACCGCGAGACCGCTACGGTCGCAGGTTCGAATCCTGCCTCGGGCATGGATGTGTGTGATGTCCTTAGGTTAGTTAGGTTTAACTAGTTCTAAGTTCTAGGGGACTAATGACCTCAGCAGTTGAGTCCCATAGTGCTCAGAGCCATTTGAACCATTTTTCAAAGTAGTTGAAAACGTCTACAGAGTCATGTTTTAAGTATGCTGCAGTGGTAAGAAACGAGATGTGCCTCGTGAGCGACGTTTCGTTGAGTTGGGAATGGAGCGAGCATGGAGGGGGCGTGTCGGGGAGGGAGAAGGCCCCACTTTAGGTGCTTGCCCCGGCATCCCGAAGACTTTAGACATTCCCTTGATTTGAGACTTCAGTTCTGCTAAAATTACACAAGATTTGTCATTCCGCAGAAAATCGCCACTTATCAGTGAGAAAGTCCCTAAAAAAAGTTCAGCATTGAAAAAAAAACGTACAAAAGAGTGACAGAAAACGAATTCTTAACAAATTAGACCGCTTGCGTACCCAAAGATGTGGACTAACATGCTTTATTTTAGTGATTGCACATGGTGTGAGGAAGGCAACGAAATAACCAGTTACAGTTGAGCAACAGTTGCTGTACAGGGGTGGCAAAATATATGGAAACACCCCCCCCCCCCCCCAAAAAAAAGAACACAACACAGTAAAACACCTAACACGGTATAGGAAACTCGATGGCATTCAGAACAGTTTTCAGACATCTCAGAATGCTTCAATACATGTCTTGTATGGCTTTCAAGCGAATGTTTTAAAATTCTTCCTGCAAAATGGCAGCACGTACCGATGACAGAAGTGGACAGGGATCACGCACCCTGCTCTCCAAAGTAGACCCCAAAGGCTCAATAATATCGTGATCTGGTGACTGTCTGGCCAGGAGAGATGCGACATTTCATTCTCACGCTCAGTAAACAGGTTCTGGACAGTGCGATCTGCGAGAACAGCGGTCCCGTTGTCTTAGAACACGGCATCACTTTCTACATCTACATCTACATGATTACTCTGCAATTCACATTTAAGTGCTTGGCAGAGGGTTCATCGAACCACAATCATACTGTCTCTCTACCATTCCACTCCCGAACAGCGCGCGGGAAAAACGAACACCTAAAAGAGCTCTGATTTCTCTTATTTTATTTTGATGATCATTCCCACCTATGTAGGTTGGACTCAACAAAATATTTTCGCATTCGGAAGAGAAAGTTGATGACTGAAATTTCGTAAATAGATCTCGCCGCGACGAAAACCGTCTTTGCTTTAATGACTTCCATCCCAACTCGCGTATCATATCTGCCGCACTCTCTCCCCTATTACGTGATAATACAAAACGAGCTGCCCTTTTTTGCACCCTTTCGATGTCCTCCGTCAATCCCACCCGGTAAGGATCCCACACCGCGCAGCAATATTCTAACAGAGGACGAACGAGTGTAGTGTAATCTGTCTCTTTAGTGGACTTGTTGCATCTTCTAAGTGTCCTGCCAATGAAACGCAACCTTTGGCTCGCCTTGCCCACAATATTATCTATGTGGTCTTTCCAACTGAAGTTGTTCGTAATTTTAACACCCAGGTACTTAGTTGAATTGACAGCCTTGAGAATTGTACTATTTATCGAGTAATCGAATTCCAACGGATTTCTTTTGGAACTCGTGTGGATCACCTCACACTTTTCGTTATTTAGCGTCAACTGCCACCTGCCACACCATACAGCAATCTTTTCTAAATCGCTTTGCAACTGATACTGGTCTTCGGATGACCTTACTAGACGGTAAATTACAGCATCATCTGCGAACAACCTAAGAGAACTGCTCAGATTGTCACCCAGGTCATTTATACAGATCTGGAACAGCAGAGGCCCCAGGACGCTTCCCTGGGGAACACCTGATATCACTTCAGTTTTACTCGATGATTTGCCGTCTATTACTACGAACTGCGACCTTCCTGACAGGAAATCACGAATCCAGTCGCACAACTGAGACGATACCCCATAGGCCCGCAGCTTGATTAGAAGTCGCTCGTGAGGAACGGTATCAAAAGCTTTCCGGAAATCTAGAAATACGGAATCAACTTGAGATCCCCTGTCGATAGTGGCCATTACTTCGTGCGAATAAAGAGCTAGCTGCGTTGCACAAGAACGACGTTTTCTGAAACCATGCTGATTGCGTATCAATAGATCCTTCCCTTCGAGGTGATTCATAATGTTTGAATACAGTATATGCTCCAAAACCCTACTGCAAACCGGCGTCAGTGATATATGTCTGTAGTTCGATGGATTACACCTACTACCCTTCTTAAACACTGGTGCGACCTGCGCAATTTTCCAATCTGTAGGTACAGATCTATCGGTGAGCGAGCCAGTGTATATGACTGCTAAGTAGGGAGCTATTGTATCAGCGTAATCTGAAAGGAACCTAATCGGTATACAATCTGGACCTGAAGACTTGCTCGTATCAAGCGATTTGAGTTTCTTCGCAACCCCTAAGGTATTTACTTCTGAGAAACTCATGCTAGCAGCTGTTCGTGTTTCAAATTCTGGAATATTCCATTTGCCTTCCCTGGTGAAGGAATTTCGGAAAACTGCGTTCAATAACTCCGCTTTAGCGGCACAGTCGTCGGGAACAGTACCATCGGCACTGCGCAGCGAAGGTATTGACTGCGTCTTGCCGCTTGTGTACTTTACATACGACCAGAATTTCTTCGGACTTTCTACCAAATTTCGAGACAATGTTTCGTTGTGGAACCTATTAAAGGCATCTCGCATTGAAGTACGTGCCAAATTTCACGCGTCTGTAAATTTTAGCCACTCTTCGGGATTTCGCGTTCTTCTGAACTTCGTATGCTTTTTCCGTTGCCTCTGCAACAGCGTTCGGACCTGTTTTGTGTACCATTGGGGATCAGTTCCATCTCTTACCAATTTATGAGGTATGAATCTCTCAATTGCTGTTGCTACTATATCTTTGAATTTGAGCCACATCTCGTCTACATTTGCATAGTCAGTTCGGAAGGAATGGAGATTGTCTCTTAGGAAGGCTTCTAGTGACACTTTATCCGCTTTTTTAAATAAAATTATTTTGCGTTTGCTTCTGGTGTATTTGGAAGAAACGGTATTGAGCCTAGCTACAACGACCTTGTGATCACTAATCCCTGTATCAGTCATGATGCTCTCTATTAGCTCTGGATTGTTTGTGGCTAAGAGGTCAAGTGTGTTTTCGCAACCATTTACAATTCGCGTGGGTTCGTGGACTAACTGCTCGTAATTATTTTCGGAGAAAGCATTTAGAATAATCTCGGAAGATGTTTTCTGCCTACCACCGGTTTTGAACAAGTATTTTTGCCAACATATCGAGGGAAGGTTGAAGTCCCTACCAACTATAACCATATGGAGAATAAGCAATGTTCCATGTGATGTATCCGATCAGCTCAAATGGTCACATAATGCTTAGCGGTAACACGACCTTCTAACGACACGGAACCCACGGAATCCCCACCATGTGAACTCCTTTCCAGAATTTGAAAACAGTATAAAACAAGATTCATCCTACCAAATTACTTTCTTCCATTGTTCCACAATCCAGGATTTACGGCGTCAGTACCACGTTTTCCTGTTAAGGAGCTTTGTATTATTGGTGCGTGGGTTTGGAAATCCAGCTTTCCCGGAAATTCCCTGAGCCTGGAGCTCCCTTCGTGTTGTATTCGTACCGATAGCGTATGCCAGTGCGATATTAAGTTCTAAAGTGATTTTTGCAGCTGTCGACGTTTTATTTTTCGTCACAACCCTCTTAAATGGCCGCCTGTCTCAATCGCCAAATACAAACATTCGTCCGCGCTGTGACTTAGCGGAAATGTTTTTGTGCTTTCCCAGTATGCGGTATAAATCTTCAATCGGTGCCTCTTGAAACGACCACAGTCTTCGGCTCGCTTGTTCACAGAATCACTCACCATAAGAGCACCAACGATTTGCCCACGTTCGAATTCACTTAGCTCCCACACAACGCACTCATAACTACACAGAGCACTGCTCTTGTCATGACTGACATATGCAACGCATTGAGGCCATTTTGGTACAAGTACCGTTGGTGGTCAAAAACATCAGCGCTACTTGCTGGTTGGATATGATCTGTACCTATGTTAAATCATGCATTTCTCACTGTTTGCCATATTATTCTCCGACGCCTCGATCTGTCGAAGATAATTTCTCTGCCTTCGTAGAAAACGTCTTTCCATCAACGGTAGCAGTACTTAAAGTAATACCAGTGCGGCATTGTTGATACGGAGATCGTATTCGTACTTTCATCGACGTAACTGAATCGGTTTTCTTTCTTCGCGCACTTTCTAACCTTATCTTAGCAAATTGTGTGACATACTGGATATTCCTCAACTGGAATCGTTTTAATGTCAGTGAATATGTGTGGGCTGCCCTGTCATATAGGTGTTAATGGAGACGAGAAAGAGAGGTGTTTGCACGTGGATTGTTTGTCTCGGATGGCACAAAGGGGACCACTAGCTTAATCTTCAAATCGTTCTCATTTCAGTGGAGATACATGCCTTCATTTCATGAGATACTGCGGAGAGCAATGGACTTTCACTGAAGGATTTTGGGCATTGCTTCTCTTTTGCAGGTTTTACTGTTTTTAAGTCAACAGCCCTTTGAAATTATAATGAACGTGCCAGAGCGATCTGGACTTATAATTGATTTCAAATATTCTATTTTGATCGCTGAGCTTCTCCACCAATGTTTTCAAAAATACTTACATCAGTCCTTTCAACGGATTAATGCTGTCATACAATCTCTTTTTCATGTTTTGGTCCTTGTGTGCTATTCTTTTTATCTCACATCCTGCTCCTATAAGCCCCGAAATTACTTTTCCTGGATGCCGCAGAATATGTCCTACTAATCTGTCCCTTCTTCTGCTTAGCTTCTTCCAATGACCTCTTTCCTCATACGTTCTCTATTTTTATTTTTTATTTTATTTTTTATTTTCGAATAGACTAACTAGAATAACGTAACAACTTCAGTTCTTCACCTTTCCTTGTTTTATGTTTCTCCAGTACCCCTCCATCTTCTCCCCATGTTGTCTTTTCCTTTCTTCTGTTCGTGTTGTTCCTGATTTCCTATTTCTTGTGTACTGAAAGCGATATTATTTCTTTCTAGATCTTTATTTCTGTAATTCACGCTACTGTCGTTTTCTTCTTCCAGAAATATTTGTTTCACGAGCCTGTTCTCATTCATTCGGTAGAAATATCCTAAAAGTTTGAGCTTCCTTTAGTTATTACTTCTGATATTTTCTCTATATTTTTGTAGATCTCCTCATTAATTCTCATTTTCCAGACATCTGTCGTTTGTATTGCACCCATTATTTCTCTAACATTCCGCCTTTCAAGTATCTCTATTCTGTTCAGCTTAAAGTTCATTGTTAACCATTCACTTCACTCAAACTTTTCTTGTTTATCCCTTTCTATTGTTTCTCCAAGATATTAGAGTTTACTTATTCGACCTATTTTATCTCTTTGTGTTTCTAGGAATCTTGGTCCATTTTTTAAGGTTGTCATTAGTTTTGTTTTTTCAGCTAAATTTTTGAGACCAGTTCTATTTGTTATTTCTTCCAGAAGATCTACTTGAATAACAACATTTATCATATTTTCGGAATTATCGCAAAATCTACTGAAAACGCCACGTAGTTTATCTTAATTCCATTTATTTTACTTCGGAGAATTACTGGCTTGTGATCTTTTAGCTCAAAATTCCAGGTTCTTACAATTATTCCAAGAACGTAGTAAAACAGTAACCATCCCCTTGTTTAACACCAGTTTTTATTTCAAATGGTTGAAGTAATTCTCTCATAAATTTAACTATAGATACCGTATTTCTAAGAGTTCTTCGAATTATGTTTGATAACTTTGCTTTAACACCAAATTCTCAAACCATTTTATCTATTGTTTCCTGTCTACTGAATCAAATGCTTTTTTGAAGTCAATAAATGATGTTGTTATAGGTTCGTTGGTTAACATTTTGTGCCACTTTTTACTTCTTCACGTTGTATTTTATCTGTCCACTTAATTATTGATTCTCTTCGATAGTGTCAGAAGTGTAATGCTTACAGTCTCCTTCGCTTACAAGTTAAAAAATCTGAGATGAAAATTTTGTCGGCTAACATGGTTTACTGGCAATATCTGTGTCGCTCGTGACAGTACTGACGTCTTTCAGCAGCTTCATCTACTGCTGTGCACTGCAGAGAAAATAGAAACATTAAAAATAAAGATTTAACCTCCATCCTATTCACAAGCTGAAACATCTCACGTCCACTTGTCATGACGGAACTAGGAGGCACATTCAGATATACGACGAATATGTTCCACCTTCTTGTCGTCTATATCCATCCCAGATTTTGTGTCTTTTCTCCCGCCACTGAATTTTAAGTAATTACACAGCGCAGTCCGGGAGCTGATAGTCGACGTATTGCGAAACATTTTAAACAGGGTTGAAAAAGAGAATTTAATGACGCAGTTGGAGAGAGGTAAGGGGGAGCACGTCCCAAGTTTAGCCTGAACGCGGCGCCGTCGCGGAACTGTGGGCTTTTGCAAATTATCGCGGAATGAGAGACAGCGGCGCGGCTCAGCGTGCCCGCCTCGTTACAGCTTACAGCAGCGGCCGCATTCAGAGCGGGTGTCACCAGTGATACCCGTGGCAGCGTCGCCTTTCACGTCTGGTGCGCGGCGCACGCTAAAATTCTTCTCCCCAGCGATCACGCGGCCACCCGCCGTGTCCTATCTACACCAGTGACTACAAGCTACATCAAAAAATGTAAGGATATCTTGTGAACAAGATGGCGGAAAACTGTCACAGAATAAGGCAAAACTCAATCCAACTTGGGTTAGTGCACTGTCGAAATCATAAAACGAAAAAAAAAGAAATCTGTGAAACTGAAAATTTAAAAAAAACTCTCCCAGTTGGCATATATTGTTAGCAGTGACAAGACCTTTGTTTGAAGAGTCACCAAGAAGCAATGGTAATGAAATAAACGTTTACTCACTACCAGGTTCAAACAACAGTTCATCATCAGGTATCAAAAAATTTTCATCAGCTTATATGGTATCGCACTTACCGTGCCGTCAAAAAATGCAATAAAAACTATCCTGCTTCAGTGAAACTACAATCAACAGTAAAATTCATTAATACAGTCAGCAACAGAATTATTTAATATAGTGCTGTAATCTTAGTATACTGGATATTCACAGGTTACGTCGTGCTGTTCTTGAATAATACTTCCATCAGTGATATATCTCCCAGGCTCATCAAGAGTCTGTTCATTGCGGGGGCGTAGATTTTCCAGTTTGTAGAAAGAGCTCGGATAATGGTTCTACACTACTGGCCATCAAAATTGCTACACCACGAAGATGACGTGCTACAGACGAGAAATTTAACCGACAGGAATAAGATCCTGTGATATGCAAACGATTAGCTTTTCAGAGCATTCACACAAGGTGGGCACCGGTGGCGACACCTACAACGTGCTGACATGAGGAAAGTCTCCTACCGATTTCTCATACACAAACAGCAGTTGACCGGCGTTGCCTGGTGAAACGTTGTTGTGATGCCTCGTGTAAGGAGAAGAAATGCGTACCATCACGTTTCCGACTTTGATAAAGGCCGGATTGTAGCCTATCGTGATTACGGTTTATCGTATCGCCGTGCTGGATCCCAACGGCCTCGTATCACTAGCAGTCGAGATGACAGGCATGGCTGTAACGGATCGTGCAGCCACGTCTCGATCCCTGAGTCAACAAATGGGGACGTTTGCAAGACAACAATCATTTGCACGAACAGTTCGACGTCGTTTGCAGCAGCATGGACTATCAGCTCGGAGACCATGCTGCGGTTACCCTTGACGCTGTGTCACAGACAGGAGCGCCTGCGATGGTGTACTCAGCGACGAACCTGGGTTCACGAATGACAAAACGTCATTTTTTTCGGATGAATTCAGGTTCTGTTTACAGCATCATGATGGTCGCATCCGTGTTTGGCGACATCGCGGTGAACGCACATTTTAAGCGTGTATTCGTCATCGCCATTCTAGCGTATCACCCGGCGTGATGGTATGGGGTGCCATTGGTTACACGCCTCGGTCACCTCTTGTTTTCATGGACGGCACTTTGAACAGTGGACGTTACTTTTCAGATGTGTTACGACCCGTGGCTCTACCCTTCATTCGATCCCTGCGAAACCCTACGTTTCAGCAGGATAATGCACGATCGCATGTTGCAGTTGCTGTACGGGCCTTTCTGAATACAGAAAATGTACGACTGCTGTCCTGGCCAGCACATTCTCCAGATGTCTCACCAATTGAAAACGTCTGGTCAATGGTGACCGAGCAACTGGCTCGTCCAATACGCCAGTCACTACTCTTGATGAACTGTGGTATCGTGTTGAAGCTGCATGGGCAGCTGTACCTGTACACACCATCCAAGCTCTGTTTGACTCAATGCTCAGGCATATCAAGGCCGCTATTACGTTCAGAGGTGGTTGTTCTGGGTACTGATTTCTCTGGATCTATGTATCCAAATTGCGTGAAAATCTATCGCATGTCAGTTCTAGTATAATATATTTGTCCAATGAATACCCGTTTGTCACCTGCATTTCTTCTTGGTGTAGCAACTTTAATGGCCAGTAGTGTATTGTTAGCAGTGATAAGAGCTTTGTTTGAAGAGTCACCACGAAGCGCTGGTAATGAAATAAACCTTTACTCACTATCAAACAACAGACCGTCATCAGGTATCAAAAAAATTTTCATCAGCTTATATGGTATCGTTCTTACCGAGCCGTCAAAAAATGCAATAAAAACTATCCTGCTTCAGTGAAACTACAATCAACAGTAAAATTCATTAATACAGTCAGCAACAGAATTATTTAATATAGTGCTGTAATCTTAGTATACTGGGTATTCACAGGTTACGTCGTCCTGTGTGGAGAACTCCGTTGTTCTTGAGTAATACTTCCATTAGCGATATATCTCCCAGGCTCATCAAGAGTCTGTTCATTGCGGGGTCGTAAATTGTCCAGTTTGTAGAAAGAGCTCCGATAATGGTTCTATTTCTATCGATACAATTTCTCAGGTGGAGCTGTGACGACGTCTGAAGTGTCATATGGGGCAGCTGATGTGCTGGAATTTGTCTCCTTAATAGAACGCAGATTTGGGGTAAAGCAAAGAGACAGAATGATGATTAATTTATAATATCTACAAAACCCAAGTGGTAGTAAAAAGAAATAAAAGGTTGTAAAGGCATAGATACCAATCCGCTACAATGTATCGAAACTTATATATCTATGCTGGACTCAAGACTAAAAGTAGCACACTGGTGGTGTGAGTTTCTGGCGCCTATAGACACATGCGTAGGCACTTCGTTTGCGGGCTCGGGTCCGAGTGAACAATTACCAGTTCGGCATGGTCCTGTAGCTGCGATTAGGGTGCGAAGTATTTATTTTATGATTAACATTGGGAAACATGAGTCAGTGTATTTCTCTTTACGGTGACCGAAAGGATTGTTAACAAGCAATAACAGACTTCGGTTCAAATGACTCTGAGCACTATGGGACTTAACATCTGAGGTCATCAGTCCCCTATAACTTAGAACTACTTAAACCTAACTAACCTAAGGACATCATCCATGCCCGAGGCAGGATTCGAACCTGCGATCGTAGCGGTCGCGCGGTTCCAGACTGAAGCGCCTAGAACCGCTCGACCACAGCGGCTATCTACAGTCTTCAGTGAAAATGTGAATAGTGCTAACATACTCGCAGACTGAGTGAACTTAAGAGCGATATGGCGAAATTTCCATGTACTCACTAAATAGTAAACGCAATGTTATTTTTAAAATGTTTAACTTCAGAATGCCTTTTCCACCATGGTATGTTGCGCTACTTGAATTCATGAGTGGCACTAGCAGATTGATAGGATGAAAATCACATGGGCACATGGTTACGGAAATTGCCACAGTAATGCACGTAATTTTGGAGATAGCTCTCCGTATATACAGTCTGCAAATAGTCCGATACCGAATCACTACGACAGCAGACAACAGGTCAACCAGACGAACAGTTAATAAAAATCGTCCAAACGACCGGGCAGCTTACGAGATCAAGAAACAGAAGCTCCTGTTAAGAACAGTGCGAAGCACTGTTGTAGCCTGAGGAATAAAACAGCAATTAGAGTAGCTACCAATGCTAAGCTTCGTAGGCGACGCTGCACTTTTTTCTGGATGTCACGAAGATCTATAAAACTTTTGAAACGAGTAGAATGGTGATTTATCCGTAACTAACAAAAAATATGGCCTAAGAATAAATGAAGGAAAAACGGAGATGAAGAACAACAGCTGAAACGAAAATTTGGAACGACAAAGTAGTGGGAAATGTGAAATAATTTACCTGTCTACACTACGATCATACAGGAAAAAAGATATAAGAAGTAGAAAGTTGAGAAAACGTTCTTGAATAAAAAGAACTTTCCTGGTAACAGATATTAATACGAAACTGAAAAACAATTTCCTGATGGTGCGCGTATACATACAATGGGACTGACACGTGAACCGATGGAAATATGGAAAAGAACAAACTGGAGGCATTTTGAATGTGGTGCTTCAGACCAATATTAAAAATTAGGTGGACAGATAAGGTGCAGAATGAACGGTACTATAAAAACTATGTGAGTAAAGTCGTCCACAAGCGACGCTTACCAGACAAAGGGAACAGGTTAGTGAGGCATCTGCTATGTCATCCTGGAGTAGTCAGTGTGATACAGGAAGGAGCAGTAGAGGAAAAAGTAATACAGGCAGGCAAAGATTAGAGCATGCAAAAGCAGAGAACATCAAGGGATAGTAGTTACGAAGGGCCGAAAAGATTAGGATCAGATACGAAAAGATAGAGAACAGCATCAACATAGCACGAAGTCTGATGACATTAAAAAAAAGGAAAAAATCGCCATAGAAACCTTGTAGGATTCAAATCTGAAGATGTATGTGAACAATGAATATCTTCAACTGCATTAACTTACTCCACAGGAGCAGTTCTGATATTATCAGCTACGAAAGGGAAGTTCGCACCAACTTTACCTTGTATACATCGAACATGGGTTGCAGTACATTTTACAAAACTGAGCATCATCAGTTGTACGTTCACACAAGGCCAGGGTGGAATGTACGTGAGAAAGTCTCGTCAGATAGTAGTACCCAATGTGTCCCTTTTCTGCCGCACTGAAGGTGCAACAGGCACTTGTCCCTTGTTTAGTCAACTGGGTCAGGGTCAGTGATAATCCAGGCTATATGAACGTGCTCTATGTCTAAAGCAAGAACATGGAGATTTGTAGATCAGATTCTGAGAGAGAGAGAGAGAGAGAGAGAGAGAGAGAGGGGGGGGGGGGGGAGGGTAGAGTAGAGATTAACATACTAAGAACCACTCTGGTAAAGTTTGTGAGGAAACACTTCCTGTCAAGCTTATATTCTGTGCGCGGAAAAAAGAATGTCACGCAAGAGGAACTAAAGTTATCAACAAGCAGTTCGATTGATTGAATGAAGAAGCTGAGATAGCTAATCAGTGGTAAGGACAGTCCTACGCAATTTTTTCTGAACAGCAAGGAAACAAACGATTTTGATACACTCGTAGTGAGAGACCCTTTCTGCCGATGTCTGATGTTAAACTGTTCAAGATCTGCAGGAAAGTAGTGCAAGAAGTTGATAGCGAGATAAGTTATTTCTCTCGGCCACAGGCATCCACATACAGGTTGCGGGCTGCTGTATCATGGACCAGTTGTTAAACCCATAGGTCTCTCAACACTAACCTACCAGCCACGTACTATCCGGTAGTGAAACGTACTAACAGACTCCACTAAAAGTCTATCTGCTTGTGTTTCATTTGCTTCCAAGCAATAACGAACACGTAGGAGAGAATGAGGATTTTTTGGTTTTCAGTTTTAGTTTGTGTCGGAAGAACGGTCAATACTACTCGGACGTGCTTTTAAACCAGGTGAAGCCAGCCTTGAGAGAGAGATAACGTGGATCTCAGAGGAGAGGTGTGATTCTCCAGTAAAACAACACACGTCTTCATACTGCTCAACTAACTTGTGAAACCATTGACAAAATTGGTTGGGAAGTACTGCCTCATCCCCCTTACAGTCCTGATTTAGCACCCAGTGATTTCCATTAGTTTGGTGCACTGAAGGAGGCATTACATGGGAAGAGGTTCCAGGACTACGAGTACATGAAAAAGTTCGTGGGAAATTGGTTCAAACATTAGGATAAAGAGATCTTTGCAGCCAGAATAGAAAATCTTGTAGCTCATTGGAACATGTGCATAAATGTTCAAAGAGATAATGTTGAAAAGTAGAAAAAGTATTGTTTTGTAAAAATAAATACTTTTCCTTCAGCCAAATTTGTCTCTTTAATTATTGAATGACCCTCGTACAAGTAGTGTGATATTAAAATCCCAAACTACCCCAAGTCAAATTTAAATATGTTTCATATCAAGCAACAATCTGGGACTAATGTGTTAAGAGAATAATCAGATTTTGAAAGTGTGATATATTTAGGGCGGCAGTAATTAAAATGAAGGCTGTTTTTCACTGCAGCTGGAACTTCTCATGAAATTTCAATAGCCAACTTTTTCCTCAGATTTTGAAAATATTTTATTAGTGCGCATCTACATAGGGAGAAATGATCATCATAATAAGAGAATTCAGCTCACACTAAAAGATTTCAGTGTTCATTTTTCCTGCGTGTTGTTCGATAGTGGAACGCTAGAGAAGTAACTTAAGGATGGTTCGATAAACCCTCTGCCAGGCACTTAATTGCGAATTGCAGAAAATCATGTAGATTTAGTAGATTAGAAGATATTGGTTTTTTGTAAAGAGTAATAATCATCAAAGGATAAATATGGATAATTCACATTGAAATAGAAACAGATAACATGGACTTTAATTACATTCATGTTGCTGATGCATAACACCAAGTTTTATTGATTGCAAACTGTTGCACTTAAGTACATTGGGTATGATTAACAAACGTAATTAGTAATAACTTAGTTCCTCTTACTGGATAGCAGAATTAATTCATCGCCAAATTAATGTTTAACACGCAGTGTGCTTATCAAACTAACTATATGAAATAACTCCCCAATTTTTGGCTAATAACCAGTTCACTGCATTATATTCTTATGAGCACTAAAGAAAATTGGACTCATATTCTCATCTAATATGATGCAAGCCGAGACTACAAAATCATCAGATGGATCTCAGTTCACAATTATTTTGCAATTGTTCTAGCTATACATTTTTCTGTGTAAAGAGCATTCCATGAAGTTTCGGGACTGTGGCTGGAATACGTCAACTTCTTCCCACAATATTTCGGCTGAGAGCCATTCAGCAATTTTCAGGTGAGTGTTTTGCACTGGAGACTGTTAGGTCGCATCGCTCACTTTATACCACAAATTGGCCCGGATACACAAGCGCAAAGGCAGATGCTATGTGAGCGACATCTGCCGAATTTCGCACCCTTTTCGAATAACACTCCATCTATAGCCCGTAGGCGCATGTGTAATGGTGATACTACATGAGCGCTATTTGTTGGAATGCGCACTGGCGGAGTTCAAACTCATGTGTCAAAATTAATCAAATAAAATGTCGCTAGACGCGTCAGTAGTCATAAAATGTTTTCGTTTTGAACTCAGTGATTTCTATAATTTCTTCAGAAAAGAAAAATATGACCAATAACCCGTATAGCGACAGTTGATTTTATTTACTTTCCGATGGAAAGCGCGCATGTGGTATCACATTACGCGTGATCCAGCGCGCCAAACGTGGAGCAAACTCGAAGAGGGCTCGAAATTCGAAAGAGATCGCTCATGTAGCGGCTGCCTTTGATCATAGATCACCGAGCTAGTTTTTGGTATAAAGTTAGCTACGTGAAGTTGCAATCTCCTATGCACAGCATTCACCTGAAGATGGCTGAATGATTGACTGTGTGAGGTAACAGGTGAATTGTGGCGCCCTGAAGATATTCTAAGCTCGTAGTTGGCTTGGGCACGCTGAGGACTGTCGGCGAGCCGGCCGCGGCTCGTCAGCAGCCACGTGGTGCCAAATGTTAGCCGGGGTCCACCGGCTGCGTGGCTGGGAATTCCATGGTAACGCTGTGTCGATAGAGGAGACGTGCAGGGAGTGCCAAAGATGGCAGAATTTGTGAAACCATAAGGGCTCACAGTTCATATAGAAATTAGCAGTAGCCAGATCAATCATGATACCTCAAAAAGAAACATGTACATTACCATCATTTGCACGTCCAATCTGATGGTGTAGTCAGATTTTCAATATATTTATTAGTTTAAAATTTAGTAACTGACAATAAATTATACAAGCAACACCTAGCAACGAATTTCCAAAATCTAAATGGTTAATCCAGTTTGTCGACCGACGTGTCTTTAGAAAGCTATTAGTGTAAACCTAAATTGGTATAAATTACAGGCATGTAACTTGAATAATACATGAGTTATTGGAGGTCAAAGTGGCCGATTACTATCGATCGCGTCAGGCCATAAGTATTCAACAGCGACACGAAAAAACGGTGGCAGCATGCTTATAAAGATATTTATTTGTCTATGTCTTTGTTTATATCCGATATATCCTATTCATAAAGAAAGTGGATAAATATTTACTATGTTTTTCAAAGCATAGAGACATTAGGCTACTGACCTACCTTTTGTTCTATTCCTTAGATATATGTTTATTTAATTTTTTTATGTATTTAATAATGTGTGTTAGAGAGTGTTTATGGTCCAGCCGTAGGGATATTTATTTAATTCGAAGTTATTTAAATATAAATCCAGTACTTCGAATGTGTTTCATTTGTTTGTCTGGGTGCGTTGGCCTGAAGACATGGCGCGAGCGCTCTAGCAAATCGTTAATGGGGAGGTGGGATAGAAGTGGGAGAGGAGTTCTGAGGAGGACGGCACAGGACACTAGGGAGTGCTGGACGTGACGGCGCGACGGACGCACGCACGGTCGCGAGAGAGACTTGGAGAGTGTGGAGTGATTTGCGCGTAGTCGTGAGAGATAGAAATACTTCGGAGTGCCGACTTGTGAACTTGTGAGATTTCCAAGGTTTCTACAGGGAAGATGTAGTATGCGCTTAGAAGTTAATATCTCGCGAGGTATGTTGTTGTTCATAACTAATTACGTGCAGTAGGAATCTGTTGCTTCCCTGTTATTCATCTTATATTTTATTTAATTGCTGGACCATCCACACCAGTAAGTGTTTTGCAGAAATGTACCACATTCTCAAAAGTAATTCTACTATCGTACTCGTCATTTAAAGTCGTTAAAAATAGTACCTGCAGATTTTATTTAATTGCAAACTTTTATTTATAAATTTCTACGTTACATTCGCAATTGCCGAGTGATAGGAACCTTTGACCATTCGATTCATGTGTATTTTCATATACATTCACATTTTGTGTATCAGCAGTATTGTAGACTCAGAAGTATTTGGCTTATAATGCGGCAACCACGTATCCCAGCCCCTAGACAGCGAAACCTGCCAAAACCTTTAATATTTCAACTCTGAGTGGGTGCGTAGTTGAGGGCCCACACCATCACATCCTTATATTTGAAAGCCCGCAATTCTTAGCCAAAATATAATGGCAAGAAGTCGATGTAATCCGACTGCAATCCCTAAACTTCATGAAATAAAGAGAGATTACTTGGTGGACGGTGCATTCCTCGATTCGTCCATGGTCCTGTCACGATTTTGTGGACTTCACAATGAAATACACCAATTCGAAAATGATCTACGTTGCATCTGATGGATTACTGTATTTGTGCAAGTGTCAGTGACATCTCCCAACGGACAACTATGTCCTCAGTAAATTTGAAACTGTCAGACTGGATAGTTTAGCGGTCTAGGGCGCTGCAGTCGTGGACTGTGCGGCTGGTGCCAGCGGAGGTTCGAGTCCTCCCTCGGGCATGGGTGTGTGTGTTTGTCCTTAGGATAATTTAGGTTAAGTAGTGTGTAAACTTAGGGACTAATGACCTTAGCAGATAAGTTCCATAAGATTTCACACACATTTGAACATTTTTTTGGACAGTTTAGGTCAGGTTTAAATAGAGTGTGTTGAGTGTCTGAAATTCACGATAGAAGAACGAATTCTAGCACGGCCTCTCCATTCATTAATTTGAGGAATGATTCCATTGTTTCTTCTTCAAAATGCGTATGAAAACCTGTTTTCAGTTGTTTGTTTATTTTTCTGTAATCCATCAAATAATATTGATAAAATAATCATGTAATAATAATATTGATAATATTTCTTGTCAACTCTGAGTTTTCATATGAATTACGGCTGATAACCCCTCTAACGATAATAATAATAATATCGAATTTAAGAATCTCGCTACGATGATTCACAGTTTACAAACGAAACGTGAGAAGTAAATTTCCATGGACTACGAGAAAACTGCAAGAATAAATCGGAGCGTTTGAGTTATGGTGTTACAGAAGAATGTTGAAAATTAAGTCCGCTGATAATATAAGAGACCCACAGCAAAATCGGCAAAGATAGCAATATGTGGAAAATGCTGAACAGAAGAAGAGACAGGATGATAGCAATAATTTCCAAGTTACTAAGAAGGAGCTGTAGTGTACAAAAACTGTAGAAGAAGACCGAAATTAGAATACATCCAATAAGCAGTCGAGGACTTTTAGTGTAAATGCTATTCCGAAGTGAAGAAGTTATTACGAAGAGGAAGTCGTGGTGGAAGTTTCACACCAGTCAGAAGACACGGCAAAAAGAGGGGGAGAGAGAGAGACAGAGAGAGAGAGAGAGAGAGAGAGAGAGAGAGAGAGAGAACAGAACTCGAGCGGTGTATTCTGTGCCTTGTATGCACTACAATGGTTAATTTTCCTTTACTCCAGGAATGAGGCAAACTATGATACTTGAAACAGGAACAAACGTGATAACGTGCTAGACGTTTTAAGGGAAGGGTTAATATGTGATCGTGGGAAACCTGTATGAGACGTGTAATCAGTACAGAGTGTAAGAAGCAAAAGAAGCGTAGATGTGATGACGAGGTAGCTATCCAAAGAGACCTCTCCAGTTGTCTTTAGTCTTCGTCCTTGGTACTTTCACCCATAATTTACATTACCGGTGTTGCTGCTACAATTAACATATCACTTCGTTTTAATATGTAATTAATCCGAGCTCTTTGATATTCAGGTGTTAGCCATTGCACTATATTTTTGTATCATTTTACTATTACAATTACAACTTTCATACGTAATTACAAAATGAATTATCCCCACTTTCCAGTACTTATTCTGATATATAATTCTCTCCCTAAATATTTCTTTACTGTAGACCTGGCGTTGTCTCTTCCAATAATGCCACTAGTAGCAATATTTGTAACTTTCAGTCATTTTTTACGTGTCAAGTATGTTGCTATTAATTCAGTTAACGACTATGCTCGTCTGGGTCGCTCCTTGTAAGGCGATAAGCTTACTTGTTTTACCGTTCGTATATCCGTGCTCATGTTTTACAAATTAAGAAACATTTTTTATTTTCATTTTATAGATCTGATGATGGCTCTAGAGTCGAAAGTGGTTACCTTTCCAAATAAAACACAATATGAGCGGGAGTTTGGCTTGCACCCTTTTTCTTGGGTATATCAATGACCTTTCATCAGTAACATTATAAGATGCCAAGTTTGTTTTGTTTGCCGATGATACGAACATTGCAATAAATAGCAAATCAAGTTTAGTCTTAGAAAGATCGGCCAATAAAGTATTTGTGGACATTAATCACTGGTTCCTAGTCAATTCTTTGTCACTCAACTTTGAAAAAGCACACTACTTGCAGTTCAGAACTTGTAAGGGGTGTCCCACGAGTATATGCCTAACATAAGATGACAACCAGATAGAAGAAGTGGACAGTGTTAAATTTTTGGGATTACAACTTGATAATAAATTCAACGGGGAGGAGCACACCATAGAACTGCTGAAGCGTCTTAACAAATCTCTATTTGCAATGCGAATTGTGTCAGATATAGGGCATACTATGCTTACTTTCATTCCATAATGTCATATGGGATTATTTTTTGCGATAATTCATCAAGCCAATCTAAAAACGTGCAGTAAGAGTAATATGTGGTGTGAACTCAAGAACATCCTGCAGAAGCCTGTTTAGGGAACTAGGGATATTAACTACTGCTTCCCAATATATTTATTCCTTAATGAAATTTGTCATTAAAAATCTATCACTTTTTCAAACCAGCAGCTCAATTCATGGAATCAGTACTAGAAGTAAGAATAATCTTCACAAGGATTTAAAGTCACTTACTCTTGTAGAAAAAGGTGTGCATCATTCGGGAACAGATGTTTTCAATAACTTTCCAGCAGCCATAAAAAGCTTAACAACCAATGAAATTCAGTTTAAGAGAAGCCTAAAGGAGTTATTGGTGGCCAACTCATTACGACCAACTGACTTGTGTATATATATAACTTCTGCACCATTTCAGTGCAGTAATGCGTTCATTGTAAATAAGTGTGTGTGTGTGTGTGTGTGTGTGTGTGTGTGTGTGTGTGTGTAAGTACAATCTAACCTCTGCACCATTTCAGTGCGGTAATGTGTTCATTGTAAATAGGTATTTTAGTAGTTCTATTACATGTTTACTACCTCATAAATAAAAAAACCTTCTTTTATTTTAAATTCAGTGCATCAGAGTTTTTTAAAATGATTCTTTCATATAGTGTTCATTAAAAAAAATGACGATCATTCCATTTGGGACCTGTGGAAGGTACATTAGCTTATTTGTTTCAGTTGTAAATATTTGGCGTGAATTATTGTTTTTCTGACATGTTCCACATCCTGGAGGACCTCCTCACTATGGATCAATTGGAATGAAAGTAAATCTAATCTAATCTGATTTGTATGCAGCAATCGGCCAGTCGCGATAGTTCTAAGGCCTAATCCCTGAAAGGCAGTCATGCCGATTTAGATGTGGAGGTCACCGGCGCCCTTCAAAGGTCACTGTATGACGCTTGCGTAGTGTTCAGAGGATCTGTGTCATTCACAAGATCCTGAGGCTACAAGAACATGTTTTTCATCGAACGATCTAAATCTGATCCAGTCAATTACATCCCTGCTTTCCTCCTAGCCCTGTATGTACCCTTACCGGTCACTGAATACGTCACTTCTTTAGTAACTAGCAAACAGGAGGCAATTAATTCTTTGTGCTAACACAGCACGAAGGCTACGTGCTGTTGCCCGAGTATCGCGTGAGATAACAAGCTGCCACCAGCAGCTCAAGTGTAAACGTCACGTTCTGCCGTCTAGAGCACCCTGCCGCACGTAACGTACGAGGACGACGTTCTAAACGTAGAACTCGTTGACGAATGTTGTCGCTGTGCCATTCTGCCCACTTATACGAACACACAATCACGTTTAACAGCGGTTTGCCTAATGCCTTTTACCAATAGAAAGAACGAGTATCAAGTGTTATCAAATGAAAAAAATGGTAACTACATCAAAAAAAAAGTACCACTAACTCCAAGCAAGGTCTCACAACTTTCGTGGTCGAAAAATTATTTTGTTCACATACGCAGATTAAAGGCATCATTGTCGGGGAAATATGGTGATTATTGTAGGTTTCAAGTTACTAAACATCTCGGTCACTAGTCCCTCGTTTCACAGGAAATACTCTTAAAGCGATGCGAAACGAGAAAAGGAGAATGGTCAGCTTCAGGGCCTGTGACCTAGTCGTCGTGGGTAAAAATTTGCGAGACTGTAGCTTATGTCAGATGACTAAAAGTGAGATAAGACCCGGGGAGCTACGAGGGGCCGTCTAATCAAAACCGACCACCTCCCACAACGGGATCATGGAATGGTTTTGTTCAAAAGTAATCACCATTCGTCTTAAGACATTTATCCCTCAGGGAGACGAGACGAGCAATTTCTGTTTCCTAGAACACTGTTATACGCTGACAATCCTCAACGCACCAACTCTTGCACTCCCTCGTCCGATGAAACCAACGACCACGTATGTCTTTTTTAGATCCGGGCTGCACGGACGATGTTGCTGTGTTTCCCAACCAATCACTGAAGCGCAGTGCGGGGGCCGGCGTCATCGTGCAACAGAATGATTACCTTGCTGTTAAGTCGTGCTTCAATGTGTGATTCTTCATCGAGGCCCGACCTCTGGGGTCAGAGGGGGACGGGGGAATCGATCGAAGTAGCAAAATTTGGTCTAACTTCCGAATTTCCCTTCTTGTTCCTTTGAGGTTTCGGTTTCTGCGAGGATTTTCCTGTCTTGACTTCTGAGACAGAAGAGGACTGTCGGGTACCGCTCTAGATTTCGAGCGCGAACATAAATCCACTCTAATAGTAGGAGAAGAGCATCACTGCGCACGGTAGATAGATTACGCACCTCGCAAGGCGTCCTTCTCCAAACGGCCTACACATGTGTAATTTCCAAAATTGGAGGTCAAACCCTAAAAAGAGAACACAAGTAATTAAGCCACACTGATTTAGAGAGACATTGCTAAATGTGCTAAAACTGAAAGGTGTCTTGATAATAACAGAGTCGTCAATGTGAATGCTTGACTAGGTATAATACTCCTTTTAATAGTCCCTTATGACGTGGAAGGAATTACTGCGAGTGTATTCTATCCCCGATACCACAGGAAGGGGGGCGATCTGCGATATACCGTGGTGTACATCGTCCACGTAACTGTTCAAAGTAAACAAATACAATGAAAAATCCTATAGTATAATGGTAGAATAAATTATCATCGGCGAACTAATAGAGTGGAAGTAAGAAGAGAGGCGGTCATGGTCTTCTCGAAAGAAACAATGATGATGGTGTCTCCAGAAACCTTAAATCTGGATAACCTGATGGGATTTTCAATATTTGCCGTCTTATCCATTGCACAAACTCCATCAGTATACCTTTGTTCGTGTTTACCGAGGCGTCAAGACGGAAAAATATGCTAACCAAACTGCCGAAAAGGATCAATGGCCGAGACCAGCCACGGAGTGTCATCGCTACAATTTTCTTTCATGCCTCCATCACAAGCTCTTGAGAGGTTTGGGATCTGTCCTGGATGTTGAAGAAATTCTACGATGGCGAATTGTTCACCTCTTGCCGACAAAACTCCACTCACAAAAATGTTTTTCTCCCTAGGGAATAGATCCCTCAGGTTTTCGAGTGGTATTTTCACATCGTGACTAGCGCCCTTCGATGGGTATACGAGTAGCAAATTAATTTTTCTCTTAAGTAAGTTTTAGCTTACAATGTTGAAATTTGTTCTCATACTATGCAGTGGGTGAAATATTAATGTTTTCCGTTACTGTCCTCAGTGGGTCTACGGCAATTAGGACTCATACACTGAATATTAGATAACATTCTCAATAATGAACCAGATAAAGACGGACAGTGGGCTTAATTTGTCATTTCAATTTATGTTTTAACAACCCTACTTCAGCGATGGTGAAAATACATTTACAGGTATTATCTGATTACCAGAGTTTACAAACAGGTTAAAGTAATTAGTTGTAGGACGAGACTTTTCTTCAAGAACCCGCCGTCGGTTCCATTTGCTATCCTGGCTTCACTTCGTCCACTACAGCTGCTGCAGGATACATAGCCCGCGGAATATCCTGCATACGTAACTGCGAATACCTTACGGTACATATATAATTAATTAAAAGTTTTTGAGACATACTTTGTGAAAGATTATTAGGGCTTACATTTTCAAACGATGTTTTGTATAACGAAATTTGTATTTACGATGATCACCTACTCCTCTGGACATAGGTGTGCGCTTCTTTAAGACTGTTCGGCAGCTATTTTCTTATGCACTTATATGGAGCAACGTCATTTTTCTTCGACCTGCTGCGATTTCACTGTTAAGTGCGCTGTGGACCTTACATCAGCCGCTTACGTCCGCAAGTCGTGATCTAATCGTTTGCTCTGCTGCCTCTGGATAACAGAGTTCCGGGTTCGAATCCAGGCCGGGTTGGGAATAATGTTTTTTCTTTTTTTTTTGCCCGTGGACTGGGTGTTTGTGTTGGCCTCATCATTTTATCATAATCATCAACGTCATCATTTGTGACAGTGCCTAGATTGTGCTGTGTAAAAACATTGGACTGTGTAAAAATTTGGGCCGGCCGTGGTGGCCGAGCGGTTCTAGGCGCTACAGTCCGGAACCGCGCGACCACTACGGTCGCAGGTTTGAATCCTGCCTCGGGCATGGATGTGTGTGATGTCCTTAGGTTAGTTAGGTTTAAGTAGTTCTAAGTTCTAGGGGACTGATGACCTCAGGAGTTAAGTCCCTTGGTGCTCAGAGCCATTTGAACCATTTTTTTTGTGTAAAAATTTGGACTTTGAACGGGCGCTGGCGACCGCGCAGTTGAGCACCCCACAAAACAAACATCATCATCATCAGCCGCTTAAGTGCATGTTATGCTGTCTTCCACAACGCGACAGTTAAGAATTATTTCTTACCGACTTTAGGCAAATGATGTGTTTGATAAACACTAGTTTGGTTCATAATTTGTTTTGTGAATGAACTGCCGGTGAACCTGCTACGATATTTACTGCTTTTTATCGCGAACAACAATAGAGTTATCGCGAGTACGATCGCCACGGTATTAATTTTGTGCAGAAATCTGAACTCCTCTAGAACACGGCAGTACTTAACGTCGGTCGTTGGTGTGAAGGAAAAAGGCCGTTCTTTTCTTAGATAAGCAAAACAAGAGACGCCAAAAAGAAAAAAGAAAAGAAAATACCGTTTCTATATTGTAAGTTTCAAAGCCAGTGAGTGAATCAGAAAGTACTGCACATCAGATTTCCTTCTGCGATTAATTTACACGTTTCTCATTCAAACTGTTTCTCTGTTTTCATTGTACGAGGTATCGAGTACCAGTATACGAGGTCGTCCTCTCAGTAAGCATAAGGTCAGAAAAATCTTCATTACGAGATTCGTATGTTCAGAGTTACTACAATGGTCAACAGAAACGTATGAAGTAGTGACAAAACAAAGCTAATAGGCTAGGGACATTAAAACAATTTATGAAATACAAATTCATCCAACAACTGACTTCAGAGCAGTGTTCTGGATGCTCGCGCTGGTGTTCGTTCTAAAGTAATATCAACGTATTTTCATCTTGTAATCATGTTTACTACTTGGAATATGTAAATATTATTAAATTTTCCCGTTCGCCGCATTGATTGGTTTGCTTAGTACTAGTAACGTGATGGTTGTTTTAATACATGTAGCACGAGTGGAACAATGGAATACCAGAAATCAGAATAAAACGTGGAAACAGATCTGAGGAGACAGCGGTCTTAATGCAGTTTATTAAATAAAAAATTTCAAGACACTGACGCTACGTAGTTTAGAAACATCATCGCGAGCAAGCTCCGATGGACATCTACATCTACATGCATACTCTGCAAATCACACTTAAGTGCCTGGCAGAGGGTTCATCGAACTACCCCTTTCAGCAACTGTATCATCTGAATTGGGAGGTCCGTAGAAGGGTCCAATTATTATTTTATTCCGGTTGCCAACAATGACCTCTGCCCATACTAACTCACAGGAAGTATCTACTTCAATTTCGCGACAGATTAAACTACTTCTGACAGCAACAAACACCCCACCGCCAACCGTGTTTAGCCTATCCTTAATCTCGCAGGATGACGGTAGTAATGAAGGAAAATAGACAGTTGCTTGAGTAAAAATTGCATCAAATTATGAGATGTTGATGCAACTTCTCCTCATGCAAATGGAACCCTCTAAAATCTCCAGTGTTTTTCGGTTTACAGGAGAAAAATAAAAAGTGGATGGAAACCCGTATCCAAAACCGTCACCCACCAAGCAACAGAACAGACAGGCCTGCCTATGCAGTAGCTAGCTCCGTCTTCTCCACTGGCGGTCGTGGCAATCAGTAGCGACCATTGAATAACAAGCGACATTGCGAGACCTCTGTGAGTGTAAAAAATCTCGTTTGCTGCCGAAATGATTGCCTAGTGACAGGCGCCAGTGTCTGTAACTTCGAGGACCTGTTTTTGGATGATATTTCCGAGCACTGTTTCCTGTCCTCTAGTTTTTCCTCAAGGCACCGTCTAAATCCCTCGAAGTTTGCGTAACACTTCTGGGACACCAGCTTGCGTGTTGTTTCGGTATGAAGTGCTCGTATTTTTAAATTGCCATAGTTTCCTGCTAGAGCTGCCTGAATTCAAAAGATTATTAGGTTTTGCATGTAGACTTTTTGTGTTTGTTGTACGGCTGAATCGGCCAGTATTAGTAGCATGTTACTGCTATGGCGTCTAGAAGGAATGAAGAGTTGAATAAACCTTATCACGTTTGGTTCAGCAGCTGCGCATACTCATGATACGCCAGAGTCGTTGTAGGTTTCCCGGCGTAGTTGAGTGCCGTGCGCCCAGAGACAACAGCACTCCCGCTGCCTTCCATATAGAGCCTTCGCGCAAAGTATTGCAGGGCAGCGACCCCTTGCAGTGATCGGACAGCGGATAATACGGAATGAGTGCCAGATTACGTCCGATATTGCCTGCAGATCGGCCGGAGATCTTGCCCCGTGACGTCACGTACGACGCAAGTATTATCCGAACTTTTATTAAAAAGAAAGATTAAACGTCTGTACACAAATTCTTCCGCAGAGAGTACAATAATTTGCGAGTATAACACGGGGTAGTCACGAAGTTAGCACCTCTAAGAAACGAAGTTACATAATTATTGTTTTGTTTCTTTGCATGTTCGTATCTGTAGTTCTGTTATACATTGAAATTAAAGGAGACAAAAGAAATGGCGCAGCCCATTCATGAAACTGGAGTACAGTGCTGTTAGTTGTTTTCTGCATTTTAAAAAAAAAACATCGTTGGAAAGGAAACACCGTTCAACAATCTATGGTTAGCTGGTATCAGTGTACGGCAACAAAGCACCATCGCATTATACAGTAATTAGATGCTGCAGACGCTTCCAGTGTGGTTAAACAAGACAGAGTAACAAGAACGACCCTCTGTTAAGAACTTGGGATCAGAAGAGAAGTGCTCGAGGCCCGGCGTATCAGGATAGAGGCGATAGTAGACAAAGTGGAAACAGGACATGGATCGGTTTTCATTATCTTGCATGAAATTTTATGACATGACAAGTTCAGTCGAAAATGCCACCTAATCGAGGCAGCAGCAGAGTTGTAGCCCTGTCAGGCCTATCCGGATGACTTTTTTAGCCGTCTGTTCACCATGGACGTGAGCTGGGACTACCGATGTAACCTAGATACAAAGGAACTGTGGAAACGTGTAGATTCAAAACGGCTGAAAAACGTGTAGACCCAATCATCATCAGTCAAGATGATGAGTGGTTATTGGAACTACACTCCTGGAAATGGAAAAAAGAACACATTGACACCGGTGTTTCAGACCCACCATACTTGCTCCGGACACTGCGAGAGGGCTGTACAAGCAATGATCACACGCACGGCACAGCGGACGCACCAGGAACCGCGGTGTTGGCCGTCGAATGGCGCTAGCTGCGCAGCATTTGTGCACCGCCGCCGTCAGTGTCAGCCAGTTTGCCGTGGCATACGGAGCTCCATCGCAGTCTTTAACACTGGTAGCATGCCGCGACAGCGTGGACGTGAACCGTATGTGCAGTTGACGGACTTTGAGCGAGGGCGTATAGTGGGCATGCGGGAGGCCGGGTGGACGTACCGCCGAATTGCTCAACACGTGGGGCGTGAGGTCTCCACAGTACATCGATGTTGTCGCCAGTGGTCGGCGGAAGGTGCATGTGCCCGTCGACCTGGGACCGGACCGCAGCGACGCACGGATGCACGCCAAGACCGTAGGATCCTACGCAGTGCCGTAGGGGACCGCACCGCCACTTCCCAGCAAATTAGGGACACTGTTACTCCTGGGGTATCGGCGAGGACCATTCGCAACCGTCTCCATGAAGCTGGGCTATGGTCCCTCACACCGTTAGGCCGTCTTCCGCTCACGCCCCAACATCGTGCAGCCCGCCCCCAGTGGTGTCGCGATAGGCGTGAATGGAGGGACGAATGGAGACGTGTCGTCTTCAGCGATGAGAGTCGCTTCTGCCTTGGTGCCAATGATGGTCGTATGCGTGTTTGGCGCCGTGCAGGTGAGCGCCACAATCAGGACTGCATACGACCGAGGCACACAGGGCCAACACCCGGCATCATGGTGTGGGGAGCGATCTCCTACACTGGCCGTACACCACTGGTGATCGTCGAGGGGACACTGAATAGTGCACGGTACATCCAAACCGTCATCGAACCCATCGTTCTACCATTCCTAGACCGGCAAGGGAACTTGCTGTTCCAACAGGACAATGCACGTCCGCATGTATCCCGTGCCACCCAACGTGCTCTAGAAGGTGTAAGTCAACTACCCTGGCCAGCAAGATCTCCGGATCTGTCCCCCATTGAGCATGCTTGGGACTGGATGAAGCGTCGTCTCACGCGGTCTGCACGTCCAGCACGAACGCTGGTCCAACTGAGGCGCCAGGTGGAAATGGCATGGCAAGCCGTTCCACAGGACTACATCCAGTATCTCTACGATCGTGTCCATGGGAGAATAGCAGCCTGCATTGCTGCGAAAGGTGGATATACACTGTACTAGTGCCGACATTGTGCATGGTCTGTTGCCTGTGTCTATGTGCCTGTGATTCTGTCAGTGTGATCATGTGATGTATCTGACCCCAGGAATGTGTCAATAAAGTTTCCCCTTCCTGGGACAATGAATTCACGGTGTTCTTATTTCAATTTCCAGGAGTGTACCTTGGTGTGGTAAGAACACACCATGCTGGCAAGTGGCAAACAGTCACAGGCATACTTCCGAAGGATCCTGGTATCCACCATTAATAGTGATGGGTAATGGATGGAAGGGCACAATGCAGACATGAAAGTACTTGCCTAGACCTCACACTTAACAGACTGAGGATACGTGCGATCACCTTGAAAGTTATATTGTCTACGTGAATCTTCTGCTACGTACGAAGCAACAGCTTCAGGCGACACCGGTGACAGCAAGACTCGTGGTACCCATGGAGATCTGTCGACATCTACTTCTAACTCACCCTCTGCAAACCACTGTGAAGTGTGTGGCAGAGATTACTTCCAGTTGTACCACGTGCCATTCGCTTAGGAGCACAGGAAGAACGATTGCTCCGTGCGCGCTGTAGTTAGTCTAAGCTACTCGTGATATCTACAGGAGGGATACATAGGAGATCACTGTATATTGGAAATTAGTGGTAAGTACCTATGGGACCAAACTGCTGAGATCGGATTAATTTACGCGAAGGAAAACACACAGACACACACACACCCACACCCATGCCCGAGGGAGGACTCGAACCTCCGACGGGGAGAGCCGCCCGAACCGTGGCAAGGTGCCTGAGACCGCGCGGCTGCCCCGCGCGGCCTTAGGATATCCGTACATTCCATGTCTAATACTTATTCTTGAAACTTTGTGAGTAGGCATTCGTGGAAATATTGAGGTCTATCTTCAACCATCTGCCAGCTCAGATTTTGCAGCGTCTTCGTGCCCCTTTAACAGTGACCACTTGCGTTGCTCTTCTCGGTATACATTCTGTACCCTTAGTTGTCTTGTTTGGCATGGGTCCAACACAATCGCACGAGTGTCTTGTAAGCAGTCTTATTTGTGGACTGGTCGCATTCTCTCAGTATGCTAACAATAAAAACAGGGTCGGCTACATCTACATCTGTACTTCGCAAACCACTTTGTGGTACACACTCTCGGAACCACAGCACCTGCCTTGTTGCGTCTGCCACTTGAGTGCGGTGAGCATGTACGTGACGCTTACTAGATGAACCTGCGACGAAACACACTGTTGTTCTTTAGATATTCATTCATCTGTTAATCGTATCTCATAAGGGCCGTAAACTGACGAACACCTGTCTGAATCATTTTGAACGTCTCTACTTGCTGTTAGTGCTGCTTGAGGCATATACTATATATTCTAGGAGGCTGTCACGAGATGGGAAATTTTAATCTACAGCAAGAGCGTAGGAAGGGGAGCGGTGTGGGACGTACTGCAGTCTACTGCTTTTCACAGTCACGTGTTTTTCCTAAAGTTTGCCCTTGACAACGTGCGTTGAGAGCGGTGCACATAACGATGCAATGTGAGTATGAAACTTCAGCAAGATGTACATGTAAAAGGTCATTTGTTGCCATGTGAGAGGCGTGCACAGAGAGGAAAGCAAGCGTTTGATTAGTTGGTCCTATCCTGCGCAGAGCGGTGCACCGCCTGTCGGACCGTTGTTTTGCGCCTGCAGGGACGGACGGACGGGCAGGCAGAATGAGGAGGGATGGGCTGGTCCCCCTCGCTCGCGACAAACAGCGCAGTGCATCGCTCGATGTCGGTGCTGCAATTGACGGATGGCCCGCGGTCGTGCTGATCGACCTCCCACGCTGGAAGGTGGACAGTTACCGTAGCTGATGAGACCTTCTCTCTGGCGCGACGCTTTCGACACCCGTAACGCTGATATACAAGCTCCAAACGGTGTTTTCCGGCGGAATTTCAAACTCTGTTAAAGATCGTTGCCTTTCGATGTAATAAACACATGGTAGGTGACGTACCGCGTCGCTACAGAATGACCCGTAAAAATTGGCTTGGTTTCAGTAAAGATGGATCCTAAAATGAGCCATTTGCGAGTAGATTACGAAGAGGGTGGTTACGAGCTACCGAGTAGATATTGTCCAAGAAAGATAGTACGTGGGCTCAGAAGTTCTGGGTTCAGCCCCCACCTGGCACACCATTTTAATCTGCCAGGCATTTTCATATTGACAGTTATTTGCAGAGACTATTCACCTTCCGTGTGTCCATTTCTCTCTTTCGATAATTGTAAGCATTCAGATACCACTGTAGTAGCCGGAGTGGCTGTAAGAACTTTGTATGGATTCCCTTGGTGGTGTCCTGAGCCCAAGTCGTCACCATTCGTTCTGCAGTCTTTGGGCCACAGCCAGTTGTGTGTTCGATCTGCCGGCATGATATCAATGATTCGACTTTTCTATACTAAAAATAAGCACTCACTGGGATGAAATTTTAATCGACAGACTCCATGTTTGGTCCTCTCCCCGAAATCAATCAATTGACCAACCAACAGACCCTACAGTTATGTAAATATTGGATTATAAGTTTGGCAGCATTCAGTCAAGATGTTCATAGTGTAACACTTTCCATATACACTACTGGCCATTAAAATTTCTACACCACGAAGGTGACGTGCTGATAGACGCGAAATTTAACCGACAGGAAGAAGATGCTGTGATATGCAAATGATTAGCTTTTCAGAGCATTCACACAAGGTTGGCGCCGGTGGCGACACCTACAACGTGCTGACATGAGGAAAGTTTCCAACCGATTTCTCATACACAAACAGCAGTTGACCGGCATTGCCTCGTGAAACGTTGTTGTGATGCTTCGTGTAAGGCGGAGAAATGGGTACCATCACGTTTCCGACTTTGATTAATGTCGGATTGTAGCCTATCGCGATTGTGGTTTATCGTATCGCGACATTCCTGCTCGCGTTGGTCGAGATCCAATGACTGTTAGCAGAATATGGAATCGTTGGGTTCAGGAGGGTAATACGGAACGCCGTGATGGATTGCAACGGCCTCGTATCACTAGCAGTCGAGATGACAGGCATCTTAACCGCATGGCTGTAACGGATCGTGCAGCCACGTCTCGATCCCTGAGTCGACAGATGGGGACGTTTGCAAGACAACAACCATATCTGCACGAACAGTTCGACGACGTTTGCAGCAGCATGGACTATCAGCTCGGAGACCATGGCAGCGGTTACCCTTGACGCTGCATCACAGACAGGAGCGCCTGCGATGGTGTACTCAACGACGAACCTTTTTCGGATGAATCCAGGTTCTATTTACTGCATCATGATGGTCGCATCCGTGTTTGACGAAATCGCGGTGAACGTACATTGGAAGCGTGTATTCGTTATCGCCATACTGGCGTATAACCCGGCGTGATGGTATGAGGTGCCATTGGTTACACGTCTCGGTCACCTCTTGTTCGCATTGACGGCACTTTGAACAGTGGACGTTACATATCATGTGTGTTACGACCCGTGGCTCTACCCTTCATTCGATCCCTGCGAAACCCTACATTTCATCAGGATGAATACTCTCTTTCAAATTCTAAAGTGCGCAGGGGTAAAATACAGGGAGCGAAAGGCTATTTACAATTTGTACAGAAACCAGATGGCAGTAATAAGACTCGAGGGGCATGAAAGGGAAGCAGTGGTTGGGAAGGGAGTGAGACAGGGTTGTAGCCTCTCCCCGATGTTATTCAATCTGTATATTGAGCAAGCAGTAAAGGAAACAAAAGAAAAATTCGGAATAGGTATTAAAATCCATGGAGAAGAAATAAAAACTTTGAGGTTCGTCGATGACATTGTAATTCTGTCAGAGACAGCAAAGGACTTGGAAGAGCAGTTGAACGTAATGGACAGTGTCTTGAAAGGAGGATGTAAGATGAACAGCAACAAAAGCAAAACGAGGATAATGGAATGTAGTCGAATTAAGTCTGCTGATGCTGAGGGAATTAGATTAGGAAATGAGACACTTAAAGTAGTAAAGGAGTTTTGCTATTTGGGGAGCAAAATAACCGATGATGGTCGAAGTAGAGAGGATATCAAATGTTGACTGGCAATGGCAAGGAAAGCGTTTCTGAAGAAGAGGAATTTGTTAACACCGAGTATAGATTCAAGTGTCAGGAAGTCGTTTCTGAAAGTATTTGTATGGAGTGTAGCCATGTATGGAAGTGAAACGTGGACGATAAATAGTTTGGACAAGAAGAGAATAGAAGCTTTCGAAATGTGGTGCTACAGAAGAATGCTGAAGATTAGATGAGTAGATCACATGACTAATGAGGAGGTATTGAATAGGATTGGGAAGAAGAGGAGTTTGTGGCACAACTTGACTAGAAGAAGGGATCGGTTGGTAGGACATGTTCTGAGGCATCAAGGAATCACCAATTTAGTACTGGAGGGCAGCGTGGAGGATAAAAATCATAGAGGTAGACCAAGAGATGAATACACTAAGCAAATTCAGAAGGATGTAGGTTGCAGTAGGTACTGGGAGATGAAGAAGCTTGCACAGGATAGAGTAGCATGGAGAGCTGCATCAAACCAGTCTGGGGACTGAGGACCAGAACAACAACAACAATGCACGACCGCGTGTTGCAGGTCCTGTACAGGCGTTTCTGGATACAGAAAATGTTAGACTGCTACCCTGGCCAGCACATTCTCCAGATCTCTCACCAACTGAAAACGTCTAGTCAATGATGGCCGAGCAACTGGCTCGTCACAATACGAACTGTGGTATCATGTTTGAAGCTGCGTGGGCAGCGGTACCTGTACACTCCATCCAAGCTGTGTTTGACTCCGTGCCCAGGCCAGATGTGGTTGTTCTGGGTACTGATTTCTCAGGATCTATGCACCCAAATTGCGTGAAAATGTAATCACATGTCAGTTCTAGTATAATATATTTGTCCGATGAATACTCGTTTATTATCTGCATTTCTTCTTGGTGTAGCAATTTTAATGTCCAGTAGTGTATGATAGAAACCCAATATGTATTTTGAGCCAAAACACTCTGTTTTTTTTTAACTGTATTTTATGCTCGTTTTGTAGGCAGTGTTCAGCCACTGTCGGCTTTTCAAGTTCCCTTTGTTTCATACGTCGTGAATGCTCTGTGCAACGCTCCGCAACAGTGCGGACGGTTAGAGCTGTTGCTAAACATTACCACATTCACAAGGGCGATACACGCCAGGAACTCGTGACCCTATGTTGTCTTTAACAGTGCATAACAAGGCTTTCACCTTCGAGGCGGGGCGGACGGCACTCGGTCCCGCGACGTGACGGAGCCGCTAGGGGCTAGGAGACGTCCAACTTGCGTTCCGCGCCTGCGCCACTCCGGCTTTCTCTGGAAGATTCAACACTTTACCGGACATATTTCTATTGTTTTCGTCCACACTACCATCTCTTAAAGATTGTTGGTGGAGTATATTCCCTCTCCTCAACGTCATAATTTCAGACTCATTAAGATCTGGGAACTATAATTAAATTGACCGCTGCTGTAACGATTGCAAAATGATAGAATCAGGGGGAATACAGTTTAAATAGTTCATTCGTGTGAACCAGTTGGAAAATAAAAACAATCCATAAAAAATGAAGATATCGTGCATCGGAATCAAAGCTTACAGATACTGTACTTGCCCCAGTGCTGCATTTGTTTGGCAACACCTATAGACAACCGAGCGGGGTGGCGCAGTGGTTAGACACTGGACTCGCATTCGGGAGGACGACGGTTCAATCCTGCGTCCGGCCATCCTGATTTAGGTTTTCCGTGATTTCCCTTAAGCACTCCAGGCAAATGCCGGGATGGTTCCTCTGAAAGGGCACGGCCGACTTCCTTCCCAATCCTTCCCTAATCCGATGAGACCGATGACCACGCTGTCTGGTCTCCTTCCCCAAACCAACCAACCAACCAACCAACCTATAGACACGGCAGAGGGCTTGCTCTGCATGGCGCAGGCTGAATACCAAGTACTACCCACCGTCAGCTTCCTTTCCCGCGACAGGACTCGGTGTAGCCGTGCTGTATCTGTGGCGAAATTGAATTATGCACGGCGGTCCCTAGACACCGCAGGCGAAAGCTGGAGAACAGATAAATTATTTGCGAGCGGGTAAATTATTTGCGCCGTGAAAACCGCTAGCAGGAAATGCTGTAAATGGTCGAAAAAGCGCACGCTCGAACCCACTTATATATGTGCGCAACCACTGGGGTAGTGACTTTTTGTAACATGACTCTAAATGTGAGCAGATACATAGCGAGCTGTCGATGTCCCACGCTTTCTCTGGCAGCGTTTTGTACTAGGATATTCAGCCGCCGCGACAAGCCGCTAGACTGGTGCGTGTTAATTTTCTATATACTGGAAACGCTTCGCTAAAGACAAAATATTTGTTCAGAGGAAATGCCAGACGAAGTTGCTTTTGTACATAAAACTTTTACTAAAATTGTCAAACTAGAAATTTGAAGAAACAACTTGGGTAAGGTATCATAAAACTACTGCAGCCAAAACTTCTGTTCATGAGAAGATCATACGTATCAGAAATGTTCTTACTGCCATTGTTCAGAAATAGTTAGTCATCATTTGTTTTTCCATTAGAAATTTCGCTTTGGAAATAAAAAAAAGATTCTAAAAACCAGCACTTTCAGAATGAAAATAAAGTGCACACACCTCTAGAACATTTTTCACATTTACACAGCTATTGACCATATTCCTTACACATTTTTGTTACATATACATTGTGCTCCATCTGCTGAATTATGTGTTATTGTCACATTTATTACACAGAGACAATTGTTAAACCGTCAATATAATACTTAAATATGAAACACTTTATTCCAAATGACACTGTCGAGGCACGTTAATGTGGCCGCATATCAAACGTCTGAGTAACTACCTTTTGCAGAGCGGGCCGTTGCGAGACGTGCAGGGAGAGAGTCTATGAAGTTTTGGAAATCACTGTCAGGGATGTGAAGCCATGCCGACCGCATTCTCGCAGTGCCGTGGGCAGCTGTGCCGGGTTCCTCGGCTGAGGGTCCATGGAGCGAACATCCTGATGGAGGTGGTAAACTCATCCTGGTGAACCACACACGGTGCACTGCGAACTGTGTGACATGCTGCATTGTCCTGCTGTTAGATGCCATCGTGCCGATGAAAAGCAAACTGACTGTAGGGGTGGATATGGTCCCCATGGATAGACGCAAACTTGTGTTGATCCATTGTGTCTTCCAGAATGACGAGAGGACCCTGGGATTCCCACAAAAACATTTCCCAGACCATAGCACTCCCTGTTTGCTTCCAGTCTTTTCACACCGTTCACGCCGACGGCAATCTGCCTGATGAAGCATAACACTTGATTAATCTAGAAATGCCACCTGTCCCTTTCAGTGGACTTCCACTTGTGGTACTGTACTGCAAATTGCAGCCAGCATAGACGATGAGCTACTGTCAGCATAGTGCATCAACCAGGCGCCTACTGCAGACGCCCATGTGGAGTACCGTTCACTGAACGATCAATGAGGAGACACTGTAGGTAGCCTCTTGGTGCATCTGGACGGTCAGTTGCCAACAGTTCCAAGTCTATTCGCCCCTACACATCTCCGCAGCTGTCATTAACCCCCCCCCCCCCACACTTTTTTTGTACTTTCAACATTACAGCCTAGTCAGCAATCGTGATAATCTAACATATAAGAAACTATCAGCCTCTATTGCGGTAATGAAACCAACCTTTATCTAGGTTTCAGCCCAAATAATTGAGCATTCTTCAGAAGATATACCTCAGTCTATAATTTGTCTAAGAGGTCATGGTCTAGAAATAAAACTAAAACAGCCTGAATAGGAGTAGTCACATTTTAAAAACGCGGTACGTAAGTACTAAGTCAACACCAAGACTTGACTTAAGCTCTGGCGTACGCCTCGTCTCCATGGACGCCGTGCGGCGGGCCTTTGGAGCTCACGTGAAACTCTTTATTTCTAGACCATGCACTCTTAGATAAATTATAGATTCAGGTATATTTTCTGAAGAAGGCTCAATTATATGGGCTGAAACCTAGGTAAAGTTTGGTTTCATTACAGCAATCGAGGCTGACAGTTTCTTATGTCATTCACCCGTGCTACCCATGGCCCATGGTGCACCAAAGTTACCTTGCAGCTGGTTTTGGGCGCCAATTTGCCATGGCATAGTATAATTTAATCACCGCGGAACGCAAGCAGTTTACAAGCTTTGCCGTTTAGGAAATGCTTCCATCTTTGGCCCGATAGCCAGTGAGCATGCCCTTTTGGACATCAAATATATCGCTCCGTTTCTGCATTACGACAACGACTGCGCTGTTTACCACGCCCCTCTCCCCTTCCGACGCCCCCCCCCCCCACCTCGTCCAGTACTGGACATGCCATCTGCCGTCTGTCGGTGATTAAACACACGTTGACGTCGATGATGATTCCTGAAAGTGATACATTGTCTTTTGCGACCAAGCCACCAGCCACACAGTGGTGCTCCGCGGGTTGCCGCCCTACCCTTATGCCAGCTACAGAACTGCGGGAGACAAGAACTGCAGCAGTAAACACATTAATGAAAAAGAAAAACGCCCATATGAAACAGGAGTAGGTCAGAAACAGGAGTCCCTGAAAACTATGACTGTGGCCAAATCTATAGGGGAACACACAAAAAAGAAAGGAAACTGAGAAGACTGATTCCGACATCTCTTTAAAGATGTTGACATTCGCACCACCATATCCTATTGTAATGACTGATCTGCGGCTTGTAGGTGGGTCAGATTATATCTTGGCTAAATTCGAGGAAGGGAGAGGAATTCAAACAGCTACAGAAATATCGGCACCGTTCAAGTGCTGGAAAAGTTACTTAGAAGTTATGGCTCTAAAGTCTATGGGCAAGGACAAAACAGTTTTTACATTAAACGAAAGTGACCTTTCTCTTTTTAACGAGAGTGATATGATGTGGAAGTTGCCAACTCCACGTCTTGCTAATGGGATGGGAAATGTCAAAGGAGGAATCTGCTTTGTGTTGAATAGTTCTGTTGAAAATCAGGAAAGAAAATTAGGCAGTGATCCTGTCTAAAGTATTTGTTATTTTTGTATTAGTGCCAGTATATTAAGTATGACTATAAACACTTTCTACACATTGACGGTTGACTTTTTAGCACTAAAACTAGGAGAAACACAACGAAATATCTCTGGATTACTCTGACATGCGTTTTAACATCCTAGAAATATCCCCCACAGAAAAATCCCAGTTACCCATATGTATCAATGTGGGCGCTCTATACTTCATTTTTAAGACTTCAACCTGCTCTCTTCTGTGGACATAACAACATCACATGTGAACCATATTTAGGACCAGCCGTATCATATCTAAGAATTTCACGACAAAAATGATACATTGTTTTCATTTTTTTAGTCTACATTTGTAAATAAAGAAGTAAATATAATTCCATTTTAAGGAAACTTATACTCTCTAACATTATATATTTTTGCTGTCTGTTCCTTTTTTTCTTTAAAAAAAATTGTGATTTTGTATCATGTCCCGGTCATCTTACCCTAAACGCTTAACAGTTATCGCAGATGTGCTACAGTTTCCCCTTTCGATGGTATTAACTTATCAACTCTATAAGAAGTTTTAGTACAACTGACATTAGTTGCCTAGTACATAAATATCCAAAGATAAGTTTCACAGACATAACTGTAACATTAAGTTGAGCTGTCGCTTTTTCATGAAAATCTTGTCAAGTAATATTGGGAACTATTTATTTACAACTTGTAAAAAGTAGATACCTTTTAAAAGCCTTCCTTTCATTGGAAGTAGTCACCAGCATTGTGAATAACTCGTTGCCAGCGATATGGAAGCAGTTCCTCCTTTCTCTAAGCTGTTCAGTTTTAGAACTTTTCTCGCGAAAAAGTTAGATAAAGGAGCAACCGAGCTTTCTGTAGGACTTCCCCATAATTTTCAGGATAATGTTCGGGTACATAAGGCGCAAGTTTGACTGACTTGTTCGATGGATGAGGCTGGAAAGTGTAGCACCACTCATCGCACTCCACGGACTTAAGCACTTGTTAATTCAACTTGATTCGTAAATTGAAGAAAGCACGTCATGGCATTCGCTTCAGAACTATTACAGAGATTCGTTGGTCAATAGACCGCTCCACTCGAACCATCAATACAACCGGCGCTGATAAGGGTATCTTACGACTTTCATATCGCTGTCAAAGTATTACACAGTATCATAGTGACTACTTTCAACGAGAATAAAACTGTGAAACATGTATCGGTTTTGTACAGGTCGTAAATAAAAACACATTGCAACAATTTTAAAGGATCACTTTTTTAGCCAACCCATCCATCACCTGTTAGGTAGGCTTCGCCTGTTTTCTGCAACCACCATAACAAAATATCCAGAGCTTTGGTAAAACATCGTTTTGATTCATTATATTGTCTTCAAACAGCCGCGATAGCTTACTGTGAATCAGTGTTTCCCCGATATTCCCATATCTGCAGAGGAATTAGAGCACTGCACGTTGGCGTAGTACCATGCAGGACGATCACCCACTGTGGCTTACCTGCAATAACAAAAATCAAAACTTAGAATTATGTGAGGTGGAAAAATAACAATATTTGTTTACTTTATTCAGTATGCACATGTTGTGGTGACTTTACTATAATGCAAACATGCACAATTTTGTAATTGCTGACATATCTTTTCCTGTAGACAATAGCGAGTTTGGAACAAAGGTTTACTTCAATATTTCTTGTTGACCTCTTATGTAGAAAGACGCACATATTATACATCACCTACTTGTTTCACAGTCCCTAGTACAAGTTAAATACAGGAACATACTTAAATAAATAGGTACAAAGATCAGTCACATATTGTCAACAGAGGTATCATGCAACTGGTCATCTACAGAGCGTGTGTGCTCATGTTTAGTGCAAGCGGTATGTTTCGCATTTAATTTAAAACCATGATTTGCTTGTATATCAAATACAATTTATGTGTATCACTATTTTAGTTTGATTGCTGAAGAATACTGTCGAAGCATCGGAAAAATTTCACGGAGTCACTTTCTAGTCTTTCATTCAATAATAATCTTATTTCAGCTGGGAATATATCTGCAGTACTTCCAAGAGATCAGTTTTATGTCCTTTATTTACTCAGTGGAGTGCTTTAAAATTTTACTCTACATTTTCAAATGGGTGTATGCATGTGACTATTGCTGATAATGTATACGTGTCATTTGTGTCGGTGCTAATGTGGACTGTAGACCAGGTGTGGAACTCACTGCCTGTTTCTCACAGGTAGAAAATTTGTTTATATTGTAGTAAAAGAGGCCGGAATAATGCAACAGTCGACACATCGCAAATACAACATTCAAAGGTGGCGTAGTGCACGAAAATCGCACTTGATGATGGGATTCACTTCTGGAGAAGCATCGATTGAAATTTGAACGAAGGAAGTTATGACAGGCAGCAGCAAATGATACTGTACAACAAACAGAATTCGAGCGAGTAATATCCTACTTGCAACGTTTGTTTCCCTATTGCTTACCATCAGCGAGTTACTTTTGAATAAATTAGCTGTTACCCACGGCTGCTTTCGCATATCATTGTTGGCGTTCGGGAACCTCGGATGCTTGATGCAAGTCTTTTTATTTGATGCCAAGCTGGCGACATGCTTGTCGATGATGGTAAGGTCATGATGAAGACAACGCACACATCCAAGTGCGACAGAAAAAAAATTCGACCTCGAAGGGTATATAATCTGGTACCCCACGGCGTGCCCCAAGACCAAGAACAGTTGATACATGTTGATGCACGTGTTACAAGCTGTAAGGACGGGTGACGCACAGCGGCTGAAATTTAATAGATTTGTGACTCATATTAGAATGGAAGTACGGGTTGAAGACGTATAGGATTGTAAAAGCATTGTACTCATTACGTTGAATCGTATTACAAAGATCATACCAAACAATAAAAGCATTTTCAGAAATGAAATATAATAAAGTTTAAAAACCAAAAATCTACATATCTTTTACGAAAATTAATTATTGTTCCCTAGTTCGTATTATATTCTTCATATCAGTAAATGTATTGTACTACGTACTTACTAATGTAGCCTATGTTCTTCCTAAAGCGTTCAAGCTACCTCCACACCAGATTTCATCACAATCGGGTTAGTGTTTTAATCGTGAAAGTATAACAGACAGAGTTATTTTCACATTTGTATTTGCAGTACGAACGTAGTATTATGATCACTAGTGTTATGTCTCGCAGGAACAAAGTGCTCAGAAGTGTATTTATTATAGTGGATCTAACTGTAGGTCCGCGAAAACTGAAATAGTTTATTGTCTTTTGAATTATAATACCTGTTCCTTTGCATCACTAAATTCTCCCATAGCCTTATCAGCCAAGCATGATTTTTTTTCTTTTTAACAATAGCGTAGGAGCTTTTTAATATAAGTTAGGTAACGGAACCGTCGTGAAGGAATTGCGTTCTAAACGAAGGTCGTCGACTCTAATCCTGGTGGTAAATCAAAACTTCGTCATAATCTCGGTGACTAGAGGAAAAGAAATGGCACGACAAAGTTTCTTGTGCTAGAACGTAACTTGTTTAAAAAGTAAAATTTCTCAAATTGCAGGGTAAAACAGTTGTCACCAAACTAGGGCGTTTCATGCGATATGGGCTATTATTAGAGTTTAGGCCTCAACTAATCCTTCCACGTGCTAGCTCATTTCCTGTTCTGTAAAAGTTATAGGGACAGTAGGAATCAGAAAAAGTTGTTATACTTTTACGTAAGCTTACTTTAAGATGATTTAGCAAGCGTGTGATGCCACTCCTTCTGGACACGACTAGTGTCTTTAAGCACTGTGACAATTTGATTGACTGAGTAAATGAAGGCAGACTGTAGCCAGTATTCGTTGTGCACTGTGGGACACGAACGGCCACGCACAGAAGGGGCGCTATCAGCAGCGCAATGAATCCCGCAATCAGAGCTTTAACGGCTTCCCTGACGAGTTGTTATGAGAGATGAAATGTTACGGCAGCCGCACCATGCGACAGTATAACGACCCAGCACTGGTTCGTGTTTTTCTCCGTCGCGATAAATAGATTTTGAAATCGTGCTGTCATCAATTGTGTCTTCAAGTCATCCAATATATTTTCTACAGATTGAAAAGCAGTACAAATGTAGTAGTAGACATTCACTGAGGCTCAGCATCGAGAAAACACACCTTTGTACATCTGTCGAAATAGAATAGTATGACAAATTAAAACTTAATGCTGGACCCGGGTTCAAATCCTCATCCTTTTTCTTTCACGGTCAGTAAATCACCAGTCCCATTATCCATGCACATCTCTCGGACACATTCAAACTTGCAACCTGCAATTTCACTTAATCCGTACTGTTAATATACTCCTCAGGTCTGAGATCATCGCTTTCCCTACGTTGTCAGTGAATCTTACATCTACGTACAAATTCCGAAACGTTTTGGAACGCCGTATTCTTCCTTGTCAACCACCGATGCGAATACCATAAACTCCAATGTGTAAAGTTGTGGGAAATATGGGGCAGTACACTGGCAATTTAACGTCTTTCGTTTAGCTAACTACACAACCTTACATTAAAAGTGAAGCACACAGAAGAAGAGAAGGAAACAAAATGAAACGCAACGGGTTGAGAGGGTATGCGATGTTCGTTCAGTGGTTACAAAATCGAGTCAAGCTTACAACGAAGTTGGCAGTATGAGCCCACTTACCGCTATGACGTTGCACTCTCTCGGGCCTGTATACGTGCCCTGAATCGTTGTTGGGAAGAGTTCGTAAAGACGTTTGCGCCCCTGTGCTGAAGCAAACTGGTTCACAACCGTTATTATGCTCCTCGATTTCCTGGGTACTGGATCTGGGATGGAATCAGACACACACATCTGGCAACCTTGGTGATCACGTAGTCAGTTCACAGAGACTCGTACCTTTATGAATGAGCTTTGTCCTATTAAAAAAAAATGGGACCACAATACTGTCACATGAGAGATAACCCATGAGAATTCAGGATGACCGGACGTATCGTTGAGCCTCAGAGATCTGTGAATCACTACCGCCACCCAGAAACGTTGTTACAATGGGATCACTCCCCAGGTCACTACCACACTCGCTGCGGTGGTCATCTTAGGTTGTGCGGAACCACGATTCATCGCTCAGCAGGATACGATGCCTGACAGCCACTGAACCACTCCAAAGCAGACGTTTGTGTTGTGGTATTAAGAGCAGCCTGCGTATGGGACGATAATTCCCTGGCTCGTATGCCAATGGTGCGGGACGACACAAAAGGTAGTAGGGAATCCATTTCTTGCTGGTAGCCACCGATGTGTAAGCGTTGTGATATTCCTGGGGCGCAATACGGCGATCCTCCTTTCTGCTTGTCTCATTCTAGAGGATGACGGTTCAAACCCGCTTCCAACCGTCCTGATTTGGATTTTCAGTGATTTCTCTCGACAGCCAATGAAAATGCCGAGATGATTCCTTCTTAAAGGGCAGGTTCGATTCCCTTCCTCACCCTTGAAACTATCCGAACATGTGCTCCGTCCTCATGTCCTCGTTCTCGGCAGGACGTTAAACTCTAATCTTCCTTCCTTTTTTTGTGGCTGTAAGACGTTGTCCACTCGATCCTTCTCGATGAGTATGCCTGCCCGCACACTCCCATTCAGTCCAACATGGGCCATTATCACGTCCAAATACCAAACAAATCTGGCTATTGTGTGAATCGACCAGCAGACCAAATGGAAAGCAACAGTGTGGCCCCTTGTAAAATGTGTACTTTCAAGCCCGGAAATATCACAATTAATAAAATGTTCCGGGATATTATCTCGTAGTCAAAATGGATTTCACCTTAAAACCCAACGTTTCATCCCCATCTGCGGAGGACATTTTTAGGGGAGATTGTTGTTTCTTTGAATGTCCGATTCCCACCTTAGCTCGTTACTGACTAGCCAGTGGACTGTAACGAGCCAGGCTGTGAATAACTGCACAGGTGCGGGATATATCACTTTAGAATAAATTTACCGTTATGACAGCGGAAAAGCATTATTTTCATGCAGAATCTATCGGTGTTAGTCTTTCACCCTTCAAAAATGTTGTACTGATGAAAAAGAATGAACAGTGGATTTTGGGAACATGCTGAATGAAGCACCAAAATTTATGACATATGAAGTCTAAAATGGTAATAAGATTTTCCTACTTGGTTTGCGCAAGATGTCTCGTTGATAAAATCGTTACCACAGATACACACAGTTTACACAGAGGCGACGAAAGCCATGGGATATCTTCTCGTGCCGTGTCGGACCTCCTTTTGCGCTGCGTAGTGCAGCAACTCGTCGTGGCGTGGACCCAACTAGTCGTTGGGAGTCTCTGCAGAAATAGTGGACCGTGCTGCCTCTATAGCCGTCCATAGTTGCGAAAGTGTTGCCGGGGCATGATTCAGTGCAAGAGCTGACCTCACGATTACGTCCCGTTAAGGTTAGACTGGATTCACGTCGGGTGATCTGGGCGGCTAAATCATTATCTGGAACTGTCCAGAATGTTCTTCAAAGCAATCGCAAACAGTTGCGGCCCACTGACGTGGTGCATTGTCATCCATAAACATTTCATTGTTGTTTGTCTGTAAATGATCTCCTAGTATACGAAAATAGCCATTGCCAGTCAGTTAACGGTTCAGTTGGACCAGAGGATCCAGTCTATTCCACGTAGACATAGTCCACGCCATTATGGATCCACCGTCACCTTGCACAATTCCTTGTTGTCGACTTGGGTCCATGACTACGTGGATCTGCGCCACACTCGAAACCTACCACCCTACCATCCATTTTTACTAACTGAAATCGGCCCTCATCTGACAGGGCCGCGGTTTTCCAGTCGTCTGTAATCCAACCGGTGTGTTGATGAGCCCAGGAGAGGCGCTGTTACCAAACTCATTTGCGACAGTTGTATGTTGCCATAGCCCATTAACGCCAAATTTCGCCGCACTGTAATAACAGATTTGTTCGTCGCACGTCCCACATTGATTTCTGTTGTTGTTTTACGCAGTGTTGCTTATCTGTTAGCACCGACAACTCTACGCAAACATCACTGCTCTCGGTCGTTAAGTGAAGGCCGTCGACCACTGCGATGTCAATGGCGATGCGTAACGCCTGAAATTTAGCACCGTGGATCCCGAAGTATAGAATTCTCTAATGATTTCCGAAACTTAATGTCCCATGCGTCTAGCTCCACGTAACATACCGTGTTCAAAGTCTGTCACTTCCCGTCGTCTGGCCATAATTACGCCGGGCACCTTTTCACACGAATCACCTGAGTACAAACGACAGCGCCACCAATGCACTGCCGTATTATATCTTGTGTACGCGGCACTATCACCATCGTTATAGATGCATATCGCTATCCCATGGCTTTGTCACCTCAGTGAATAAGATGGCAATCGCCATACTCATAAAAAAAATTGGTTTTGGTACACCAAAAAAGCACCGTCGCTGAAGGATAAAAATTTAGGAACTGAGCATCAGCGCGTTATTACTTCTATTAGAGGATTGTTTGGTATCAAACAGTGGTGGATAATACGTTTCTTTTTCTAGGCAAACCGTTACTTATTTTTCTTTGAAGCTTCTGATGGTTTCAGCGAAATTGTGTCGAAAAAAAAAATCACTGCTGTACCATTAATTATACACTGACGCGTCGTAACATTATGACGACTTGCTCAGTATCATATTGGTTCACGATCGGAATGCAATACAGCAGCGATTCTCTGTGGTACGCATTCGGTAACTCCTTGGAAGATTCCCAGATGTGTGTGGCAGCAGATGTCTACGTACAGGTCATGCAGATAAAGTAAATTATGCTCAATGTTTTTTGAGTACGTGTTTGGCGCCCTAAGAGTCTCATACGTGTTCTATTTGGTTCACATCACGCAAATCACTATCAAAACATTGTCAATATCGTAAAGTCAGAATTCTGCTACAGTTATCCCCCCAAAGATGCCACATTTATGAGAGAAGACAACAGAAGCATGAAGCAATGCTGGATATCCGCAAAAAAAATGTTCACCTTGTCTTTCGAATACTACCACAGGTCCCATGGGAGCCAAAGGGAATATCCCCCATAGCGTAACACAGTCTGATCTGGCGCATGCCCGTGGTGTGGTGCGTATACACTACTGGTCATTAAAATTGCTACACCAAGAAGAAATGCAGATGATAAACGGGTATTCATTGCACAAATATATTGTACTAGAACTGACATGTGATTACATTTTCACGCAATTTGCATGCATAGATCCCGAGAAATCAGTACCTAGAACAACCACCTCTGGCCGTAATAACGGCCTTGATACGCCTGGGCATTAGGTAAAACAGAGCTTGGATGGCGTGTACAGGTACAGCTGCCCATGCAGCTTCAACACGATACCACAGTTCATCAAGAGTAGTGACTGACGTATTGTGACGAGCCAGTTGCTCGGCCACCATTGACCAGACGTTTTCATTTTGTGAGAGATCTGGAGAATGTGCTGGCCATGGCAGCAGTCGAACATTTTCTGTATCGATAAAGGCCCGTACAGGACCTGCAACATGCGGTCGTGCATTATCCTGCTGAAGAGTTGTCGTTGAGGTTATCACATGTTTGGAGCAACAATAATTAAAAATAAATCTTCAAGCGCTCGTATAACATGGCTAGTGAGTTGTAACACTTTCATAAGCTTTAAGGGGAGAAATAAAAGAAAATGGAACGGTCACCAGCCATCAGAGAAAGAATAGAGATTGGCAAGCGCCGTGCAAATGCAAGCACGCACACACACAGACGTGCTGGTGGGGTGTGATGACGCGGCGGCCCACAAAACGCGGCGCTGCCTCGCAGCTACTCGCCCGCAGCCGCACCGCGCCTCTGCTTTGTTACAAGGGCGACCTTATCGCGGCGGCCGGTCTACGTGGTGTATGCTGTATGCCTCCCGGCTTTCACGCCCGCCTGTGGCCAGGCAACCCGCTGCGCTCAGTGCTCCCAGTCCAACCCAGTCTAGCACACAGCCTCTTGTTTCGGGCTGCCATCCAACCGACGCAACGACTAAAGTGCTACCGATAAACGAAATTAACACAGCCGCTGTACAACAGTAAACAATACTATTCCGTCTTCAGAATGAAATTTTCTCTCTGCAGCGGAGTATGCAATGATATGGAACTACCTGACAGAATAAAACTGTGTGCTGGACTGGGGCACAAACTCAGGACCTTCATCATTGGCGGGCAAGTTCTCTATCAACTGAGCTATATGAGCGCGACTCACGATCTTTTCTCACAGCTTTACTTCCGCTAGTACCTCGTGCATTCCTAATATGTTCCAAAACGCTGTGCATAAAAACGGATTTTTCCAGTTCTCGTAACTCGGGTTCTGTCGGTGATAAAAAGAAAGGGTCAAGTGATTTGTATAGTCCTTGGGACCATCCGTATACCCAACTGCGACCATCTCTACACCCAACAGAAGGATCATCTTTCTTGTCACTATCCTACAGCACAGAGTTAAATTACGAACATTACACACTTATTCTCGCTTACTTAAATGAATCGAATCGGTTCGCCCTTTTAGCATTTTATGTGACCTGCAGTGGGCTTGATCGGACTTATGAAAGAACCATTAGTTCATGGGCGGCTCCTCGGAATACCCCACAAAAGAATTTTTTACTATATTGTCGCCGTCACCACTGGACCAACACAGCCGAGGATTCCAAGGCGGCTACGGAAAGCAAATAGACGAATTTTTTATGATATATTCCTGACATCCCGATCTCGAACAACCTTGAAAATTTTGTAGTGATTTTTATCCTTTTCGGACAAACAGAGGTTCGAAGTTACTCAACTCCTACACGTAAAATGCTTTATAAGGCGAAAGCCAAATAATAAATAAACCCAGAAAATTGATCAGATTTTAACAGAATATTATCTAGATATTTATCTAAAAGAGCTATCTCCCCGTTACCGAGAACCACCACTCTTTTTTTTCTTTTTCTTTTTTTTCTTTTTTGTTACTGTCAAAATCCAGCCGCGCGCCATTCGAGACAGCTATTCAGTTCAAATGGTTGCAGTTTTTGGGATATATTTCCTAAGATCACGATATCAAAGAAACCTGATTTTTTCATATCTTTATACGTTTCCAAGATATAGAGGCTCAAAGTTACCCTACTTGTACACGTAAAATACGCACGTAAAATCAGGAGTGACGCAAAAATTTAATTTATAAAGCAACTTAGCACCAAGAAACGTGCAGTTTTTTTGCCCCTAAAATCTGGTCTGATTTGTAAAATCAGTTTTGTTTTGCATTATTCGAATTTCACATAAGTAAACTAAATTTTACTGACCAATACATTTCCTATCACGTGAATAAAATGCCCCTCTGCAGCAGTGAAAAGAAGGGAACCATCGGCAATATGCTTCTATCGAAGCACAAAAAATGCGAATATCTTCCTGTTTATTTAAAAGACTCTGAAAAGTAGGCTACCAGCTCCCACATTCTACCTTCCTCAGCACCTTTAAAAATTTTCCCAAAGTTTTGGCATGCGAACATATTCGCACTTCTTTCATGATGAGAGGGAAGAAGACAGTGGCAGTGACAAAGAGATACAAAAATAATAAATACTGGAAGATAATAAGCAGTAGCTTTGTTACAGAAAGAGCATATGATACAATGACAGTATGATGGAAAAAAAGGGATACAGTGACAGCGGAACATAGTTGACGTTCACAAAATAGCGCAGAGTGGAAGTAGCAGTGATAATGAGAGACAGAGTATATGACAATGACAACGAGGGAGAGAGAGATACTGATAATAAGAAGAGAGACTTGCAGTAGGGGAAGGAAGGAGGGTATGAGATATTAGAAGTGCGAGAGCAAGAGGGTGACAGTGGTAGTAAAAGGATAGGACAGTAGGGAGAGAACTATGGCTGTGACGCAGAAGACAATGACAGAGAGGACACAAAACGCTAATGACAAAGAGTTGAGCTGAATGAGTGAGTCAGAAAGATCAACTTGGAGTGGATGAGTATGAGCGACATTTGCGTGTGATTGAGTTCATGGGAATTTGAGGTGACTTGCATGTTAAAAAAGCGCAAATATGTCCCCATACCAAAATTTTTGGAAAACATTTAAATGTGCTTAGGAAATCATAATGAGGCGTTCGTCACTTAACATCATCTCGACGTCGCTTAGCATTGACGAATGGCCTATGAGAAGCGTCTCGCCCGTTGTATCTCATTCTTTCCAACTCCCTAAGCACAGTCATTGGGCTCGATGTATTGCTGGTACCACTTATGATCTCAAGAGTGATTCCTTTCGCTGATTTCATGCGTTTTTTTCCATCACCTTCCGCAATGTTCGACGCTCTCTGTTTTTCAGTACAGGGTGTGGTAATTCCTTCGGTTCTCCACTTCACAATTACGTCACCAACAATCAATTTGGGCAGATTTAGAAGGGTTGGAGTATCCCTGATAGATCTGTTACTCAGTTGATAGCCACTGGGTGGACCACTTTCGAAGTAACTGAACTCTATTGACCAAGCTTTGTTGCTATTACTGCTTCTCTACTGACAACACAATATTCCCAGTTTCCTTTTATACCTGCACCTTTCGTGACATCTAGTGGTGATTTCCATATCAAATAGGGTCTTCCAGATAATTTTGAACAGGTAGTGTAAATTTCTTAGTAAATCAATTGCGGGTGGAGTACTGAAACTACCAGTTCGTTACGGAAAGACTGGACCATGAGTCAATGATGTCAAAATAATTATGGGCTTGTCATAAATCATTTTTGTTAGAACTTCCAGTATGGCGGTGGCAGGTAGTAAAGGCCGTTCACTTTCAAATTTTGTGTGTCGCCCAAGCAGTCAGAGTCATTACCTCCGTGTTTTCATGTTGGCGTTACGTGGAGAGTGCTAGTAAAGCCCTCGCCCCCTCGTTAAAGATGTAGCAGGTGTAGGTCAATACAGCTACTCTAGAGGTTTGGCACAGGGACTTGTCTATATTTTCAGCAGTGGAAGCACACTGCCAAAGCTATAAAACAGCCGAAGACACGGCGCTCCATCTCACTCACTCACTCCTCCCGTCTCATTCGTCGGATGCTTTTTCGTACATCGCTTGCGTGTACATTCACGCTGCATTTGGCTGCCATGCTGGATAACAGCATGCTCTGAACTCAGTTCCTTTTAAGTCAGACTTGCAGAGCCCAGGATTACTATTAATACCATCACGGCAAAAGAATATGACTCCGAGCGACGCCAGAATAGGGAACACACACGTGGGGTCAACGCTGTGACCTGCCGCCCACCTATGTGTTGTTGACGCATTGATAAGCGCTACGTTATATGCTGCCGTTTGCAGCGAGTCCCTCGAATTCTCGTGGCTAGTTGACGACTTCTATTCTCTTTCTCTGCATAGCTTTTCACAGGATGCATCTGAACTGTGAATGATTTTCTTTGTTTCTTCAGCAAGCACGGTTGTTGATTGATCCGCTGCCATCTTGTTCCGTGCGCTGTAGTAAGCGAACCTGTCTATGCTTTTCCACTTCAAAATTTTCCTAATTTTCACGAATATTCTGCAATTATGGATTAATTGCTCCCCTAATTGAAAGGCTATGTCATATTTCGTAAGTGTTGAAAATGTAGCTAAATCAATTTTAAGTTGTTCTACCACATTCTTGTATTTTTAAAGGACACGATATTCGCCACTCACTGTAGAAAATATTTATTTTCACAAATGCAGTTTCGGCCTTAAGGACGATATTAAGAGACGCACTATAGGCGTCCGAGAACAGCAACATTTCTTGTGTGTAACGGTCCCACCTCTCCCAGTATATCAACAAAGAAAAAGTTTCGGCAGATACATTAGCAATGAGGCAAGAACTCCGACGCTACCAAGGTCATTGTGACAACACAAATACTCTGAAAGTAACGATAATGGATCATGGAGACAATTAGGAAAAGGCAGGTTTTACAAAGTCATCTGAATTTACGCTTTCATTGGTTTTCCCAGAAACAGTTTGGGTTCGAAAAGGTTTCTTATGAGTGGACTCCTGTAGTTTATGTGGTGTCACCGCCAGACACCACACTTGCTAGGTGGTAGCCTTTAAATCGGCCGCAGTCCGTTAGTATACGTCGGACCCGCGTGTCGCCACTATCAGTGATTGCAGACCGAGCACCGCCACACGGCAGGTCTAGTCTAGAGAGACTGCCTAGCACTCGCCCCAGTTGTACAGCCGACTTTGCTAGCGATGGTTCACTGTCTACATACGCCCTCATTTGCCGAGACGACAGTTTACCATAGCCATCAGCTACGTCATTTGCTACGACCTAGCAAGGCGCCATATTCAGTTACTATGTCTTCTGAACAGATAATATTGTGAATCATGTACCGGCAAGAGCGACGTTCATCATTAATGAATTAAAGTTAAGTATCGAACTAAGTACGTCCGATTTCTGAATTCTCATTCCTTGTCATGTTCCAGACCTCACGTCAGTATAGTTCTTCCCTCTTCACGCCAGCCTGCGTGAGCTAAACGCGTGCATTTCGGCCTCGTCTAGTAACACGGTGTTGGCTCTTCTGCCAACTACAACAGTTTACGTATTTATTCCTGTTAAGATGAACTAGTGCTTTGTGTCATTACCACGTCGTCGACGGAACTGCACCCTCATTCCCTTTCTTGTCCACTTCTGGTACCAGTTACATGGTTTACTTGTAGTTCCGCACCATGCTTTTACAAGAATTCTCGAAGATGTTGGCTGTGGTTTTTTTTCTTCACCTTCTACAGAGAGATTTTTAGGGAAGCTAGTTGACAAATAACGCTGGGTGTCAGGTCCAGCGAATAATCACCGACCACACTCACCATCCCACTTTTGCTTCTTCTCATCTCTACCAGTACTCTTGGCAGAGCGACGAAAGTGTGTTCTCGATTATCTTATAGTTCACTGGAAAACGTCACACAGATCTGCATATTTTTATAAATTAGATAACTATGTGTTACCGGTATGCGGTTCGTTTCCTTCCATTTCTCATTTTAAACATAACGACACAATCAACAAAAAGCTTAAATTACGTAGTGACGTCGCATAATAATTACCATTCTGCTGAGCAGAGATCAGTATGTTGTTGTTGTTGTTGTGGTCTTCAGTCCTGAGACTGGTTTGATGCAGCTCTCCATGCTACTCTATCCTGTGCAAGCTTCTTCATCTCCCAGTACCTACTGCAACCTACATCCTTCTGAATCTGCTTAGTGTATTCATCTCTTGGTCTCCCCCTATGATTTTTACCCTCCACGCTGCCCTCCAATACTAAATTGGTGATCCCTTGATGCCTCAGAACATGTCCTACCAACCGATCCCTTCTTCTGGTCAAGTTGTGCCACAAACTTCTCTTCTCCCCAATCCTATTCAATACTTCCTCATTAGTTATGTGATCTACCCATCTAATCTTCAGCATTCTTCTGTAGCACCACATTTCAAAAGCTTCTATTCTATTCTTGTCCAAACTATTTACCGTCCATGTTTCACTTCCCTACATGGCTACACTCCATACAAATACTTTCAGAAATAACTTCCTGACACTTAAATCTATACTCGATGTTAACAAATTTCTCTTCTTCAGAAACGCTTTCCTTGCCATTGCCAGTCTACATTTTATATCCTCTCTACTTCGTCCATCATCAGTTATTTTACTCCCCAAATAGCAAAACTCCTTTACTTCTTTAAGTGTCTCATTTCCTAATCTAATACCCTCAGCATCACCCGACTTAATCGACTACATTCCATTATCCTCGTTTTGCTTTTGTTGATGTTCATCTTATATCCTCCCTTCAAGACACCATCCATTCCGTTCAACTGCTCTTCCAAGTCCTTTGCTGTCTCTGACAGAATTACAATGTCATCGGCGAACCTCAAAGTTTTTATTTCTTCTCCATGGATTTTAATACCTACTCCAAATTTTTCTTTTGTTTCCTTTACTGCTTGCTCAATATACAGATTGAATAACATCGGGGAGAGGCTACAACCCTGTCTTACTCCCTTCCCAACCACTGCTTCCCTTTCATGTCCCTCAACTCCTATAACTGCCATCTGGTTTCTGTACAAGTTGTAAATAGCCTTTCGCTCCATGTATTTTACCCCTGCCACCTTTAGAATTTGAAAGAGAGTATTCCAGTCAACATTGTCAAAAGCTTTCTCTAAGTCTACAAATGCTAGAAACGTAGGTTTGCCTTTCCTCAATCTTTCTTCTAAGATAAGTCGTAAGGTCAGTATTGCCTCACGTGTTCCAGTATTTCTACGGAATCCAAACTGATCTTCCCCGAGGTCGGTTTCTACTAGTTTTTCCATTCGTCTGTAAAGAATTCGTGTTAGTACTTTGCAGCTGTGGCTTATTAAACTGATTGTTCGGTAATTTTCACATCTGTCAACACCTGCTTTCTTTGGGATTGGAATTATTATATTCTTCTTGAAGTCTGAGGGTATTTCGCCTGTTTCATACATCTTGCTCACCAGATGGTAGAGTTTTGTCAGAACTGGCTCTCCCAAGGCCGTCAGTAGTTCAAACGGAATGTTGTCTACTCCGGGGGCCTTGTTTCGACTCAGGTCCTTCAGTGCTCTGTCAAACTCTTCACGCAGTATCGTATCTCCCATTTCATCTTCATCTACATCCTCTTCCATTTCCATAATATTGTCCTCAAGTGCATCGCCCTTGTATAGACTCTCTATATACTCCTTCCACCTTTCTGCTTTCCCTTCTTTGCTTAGAACTGGGTTTCCATATGAGCTCTTGATGTTCATACATGTGGTTCTCTTATCTCCAAAGGTCTCTTTAATTTTCCTGTAGGCAGTATCTATCTTACCTCTAGTGAGATAAGCCTCTACATCCTTACATTTGTCCTCTAGCCGTCCCTGCTTAGCCATTTTGCACTTCCTGTCGATCTCATTTTTGAGACGTTTGTATTCCTTTTTGCCTGCTTCATTTACTGCATTTTTATATTTTCTCCTTTCATCAATTAAATTCAATATTTCTTCTGTTACCCAAGGATTTCTACTAACCCTCTTTTTACCTACTTGATCGTCTGCTGCCTTCACTACTTCATCCCTCAGAGCTACCCATTCTTCTTCTACTGTATTTCTTTCCACCATTCCTTTCAATTGTTCCCTTATGCTCTCCCTGAAACTCTGTACAACCTCTGGTTCTTTCAGTTTATCCAGGTCCCATCTCCTTAAATTCCCACCTTTTTGCAGTTTCTTCAGTTTTAATCTACAGGTCATAACCAATAGATTGTGATCAGAGTCCACATCTGCCCCTGGAAATGTCAGTATGGAGCTTGTAAATTAGCATCAGGTACCCTGATGACTATTGCCTGTGAAAGTCCACATTGACCGTGAGTGGTTTACAGCATTCTCACACCGATCTCAGGAATCAGAACGCAGATTGTACATCCGCAGTGTTTCGTTGAGAGAAGGCCTCTGACACTTTTGGTGAGCAATCCGTCGTATACGAATGTTAACCCCTTTCGCTATTCAGCAAATAGAAGGTTAACTCCAGGCACTCTGTTTTATCCGTTTCCTTACCCGAAATTTTTAGTAATAGCAGTACAAGTGCAATATTAATCTCAGTCCTCGCAGTAACTGATATACAAGTAAACGTGAGACGCTACACTCGCATGTATGCATCGCCTGGCCAGTGCGACCGAAGGCAGATATCAATATATGTTATCGTTGTGAAGATAGTTTCGTTGGATCAGACAGTTCTTGCTTCCACGAAATTTTCACATTTTTTTTAATTTATTTGTTGTTTTCATTTCTGAAGACCTCTATAACTCACCTTTTGTCTAATGTAGGAGAACAGAAATACATTCCCATAAGAATTTACCATAACATGCTGCAAGACTTTGTAGTATTATTAGTATTGTTACTACTTCGCTTGAGGTAGAACTATTATCTGTGAACGGAAAGCAGATTCTCCTCTTCGTATTGCCTGTTAGCACTCCGTCTTCAGGCCACAAGTGGCCCATCGGGACCATCCGACCGCCGTGTCATCGTCACCTGAGGATGCGGATAGGAGGGGCGTGTGTTCAGCACACCGCTCTCCCGGTAGTTATGATGGTATTCTTGACTGAAGCCGCTACTATTCGGTCGAGTAGCTCCTCAATTGGCATCAAGAGTCTGAGTGCACACCGAAAAATGGCAGCAGAGCATGGCAGCCTGGATGGTCACCCATCCAAGTGCCGACCACGCCCGACAGCGCTTAACTTCGGTGATCTCACGGGAACTGGTGTATCCACCTTCGTATTGCCTGTTACTCAGCTAAATGACGAGTCAAAACATTACGGCCATTGCCCATGCGAGACCGAATGCCTTTTGGTGACGTCGCAGGCGCGTGACGCTCTAAGTAAGATATATAAGCAGAACAGGGGCGAATAAGGAATCACCATAGCGACGATACGGGCCGTAACTGGGAAAGTCCGCTGGCATAAGCGTCTCTGACGGAAGTACAGATTGTCATGGACCAGAGTTTGAGTACGAGCACCTTGGAAATGGCGAGGCTGGACCACTGTTCGCGTGCTGTCGTGAGCATTTGTGGAAAGTGAATGAAGGACGGTGAAGAAACGAACATGTGTCGAGTTGTAGGAGGTGTATGCCTCATCAGAAAATGTGATTATCCACTCTGTAAGGCAGGGTAGGCAGCGATCTGCGGCTTATCTGACGAGAGAGTTCAATGTTGGTGCAGGCGCACATGTTTCTGATCACACCGTTTAACATACACTATTGAACATGGGCGACTCCTGAGTGTTTCTATGTTGATCCAACGGTATCATCAGTGACGATGTCACTGGGCACAGTATTATTGAGACTGGACCGGGGATGAATGGAAACGCATCGCCTGGTCGGATGACTCACGCTTCTGGATCGATGCCCGTGTCAAGATGCACCGTCAGCCAGAAGAGCACCTGCCTGACACACGCAGAGCCCAATAGCAGCAGCATTACGCTACAGGATACATTCACCTAGGCTTCCTGTGGTAATAATCGAAGGCATCTTGACAGCCTTGGACTACATGAACATTATTTTCGACCACATACATCCCTTTTTGTTTGATGTCTTCCCCTACAGCGATACCATCTTTCAGCAGGATAACTGCCCTCGAGACAAGGTCAGAACAGTGCTACGGTAGTTTGTTGGGTCTGATGTCTTGGTCACCAGTTTGCCTGATATAAATTTGATGGAACACCTGTGGGACGATATCGAGTGACAGCGGCGCTCTCAAACATCAGTGCCTGTAATTTGCAGGAATTGCTTGACCTTTGATCTGTATTAGACATCTGGTACCACATACCTCCGTGACTCTACCAAGTACTTACGAAAATTATCAGCCTAAATTTTTCGCCGAGTACAGTTCAGTGTTTTCGCTCATGTTTGACGTCTCCCTAGCAATGCGTCATGTCCGGCTCTGTAAAGTCACAATGGTTGAAAGTAGTACCAGACGTCCCCCAGGATTCAGTATTAGCTTCTATACTTGTCTCATTGTGTGTCAATAATATGTCATCAGCTTTGGTTCAAATGGCTCTGAGCACTCATCCATGCCCGAGGTAGGATTCGAACCTGCGACCGTGCGGTCGCGCGGTTCCAGACTGAAGTGCCTAGAACCTCTCGGCCTCTGGGACCGGCTGTCATCTTCTATGGCCAACTGCAAAAACCACATGCATTCGCTTATGGCCTCCAGTTGTATCTAAGTGCAAAACCAATTAACCTGAAGACAGCTATCGAGAATCTCAATACTGACCCATGTCCATTATCCAATTGGGTGCAGAATATAGGGTAAAAACTCAACCAATACATAAGCTAAGCGATACAGGTTGGTCAAACTAGACACATTAGGCCGAAATTTCGGGCTACTGTGTCTAGAATCCCCACCAGTTTTAACCCCCAATGGAACAAATATCAACCTCTCTCCTTCAGCAAAGAGTCTAGGAGTAATAGCAAATGAAACTCTAAATTGGTCTGAGAACGTAACTGCAATGTGCAAGAGGGAATCAGCATCTCTCCATGCCCTGTAAAAATATAAAAAGGTCTCCTCTCTACATCTACACCATACTCCGAAAGCAGGCTAATGGTGTGTGGTGGAGGGTACTTTCCGTGCCACTATATGATTCCTCCAACCCTGTTCCACTCGCGAATAGCGCGTGGGAAGAATGACTGTCGGTAAGCCTCTGTACTGGCTCTAATTTCTCCAATTTTCCCCTCGTGGTCAATACGCGAGATGTATGTGGAGGGAAGTAATATGTTGTCTGACTCCTCCTGAAAAGTGCTGTCCCAAAATTTCAGTAGTAATTCTCTCTGTAATGCACAGCGTCTCTCTTGTAACGTCTGCCAGCGGAGTTTGCTTAGCATCTCCGTAACGCTCTCTCGCTAACTAAACGATCCTGCGACGAAACGCGACGCTCTTCGTTGGATCTTCTCTATCTCCACTATCAGTCCTACCTGATAGTGATCGCAGATAGATGAGCAATACTCAAGAATCGGGTGAACTAGCTCCATATAAGCCACTTCTTTCGTGGATGAGTTACATTTCCTTAAAATTATTCCGATGAATCTGAGTCTTGTGTCTGCTCTTCCCACTATGTTTTATATGGTCATTCCACTTAAGGTCGCTCTGGTTAGTTACGCCTAGATATTTTACGGCAGTCGCTGTCTCCAGCTGTTTGTCATCATTAGTGTAGCTGTACAGTAGTGAATTTCTTTTCCTATGTATGCGCAATATGTCACATTTATTTACGTTCACGGTCAACTGCCAGATTCTGCACCGTTCATCAATTCTCTACAGGTCTTTCTGGAAATTCTTACTATCTTCTGGCGTTGCTACTTTGGTATAAACAACTCCATCATCTGCAAATACCCTTAAAGAGCGTCCAACGCTTTCTACTAGATCATTTATATATATTGTGAATAGCAACAGTCTTATCACAGTTGACATTAAAAACAAACTTATACAAACACTTACACTTCCGATTACTGATTACAGCAATGTTGTCCTACAAGGTCATTCTCAAGAAATCTGTTGACGCCTGGAACTATTTATGAATTCATGTTTTCTTTATATCTGTGATGTTGGAATCTTTGACAATATTTCACCAACTACGAACAGCAATACTGGCTGCAGACATGCAAGCGCTTTGATTTCCACATTCTCTGTCTTCTCTACCGTCTTATCAACGTATACTGTCCCTCATATCTCTCCTATATCTTAAGCTGCTTGTCTATACAACATGACAGAAGCACCTGTTCCCATCAGAGAACATCCTTTCTGTCTCACTCCATCGTTCAGCCACTTTCTTTTCTCAGAAACAGGAACCCGACTCTGGAATGATTTCTGCATTACATAAGAGAACTGAATAACATCTCTAGCTTCAGAAGACAGATAATGACGTGCCCCTGAACACACTATTTATGCTTTTACATCCTTATTTGCAACGAGATCTTCATCAGTTCCCAGTATTCTTGGCTGAAGCAATTTCCTTAAATTTCTTTCTCCCGGAACTCGCTATATCAGAAAACATCTATTTTACACACCTATGAATATCGATAATGTCCGCCACCATCATTACTGTTGTTATTGTAATTATTATTGTCATTATTATTATTATTATTATTATTATTATGATTTTCGGTTATTCCCATTTAAAGAGAGCGTTTTAACTTGAATTCCTTTATGATGATTGTTTATGTTTTTTCTGAGCCCACATTTTCTTCATGTGTTCACTGTGTTGTTCCTTTCGCTCCGCTATCCATTTGCATCCTTGTCTCTTCTGTGCTGTGGTGTCAAATTTATGTTTTTTGATGATTTTCCTGAATTCAGTTCTATTTTCTGCATCGTTTACCGTTATGTGTGGTTGTCTGAGGTCCTCTTCAACTTCTTTTATCCACTTTGTTTTTCCCCTGTCTGAGTTGATGACTTTAACAATTCGCTTTGAAATTCTGTTTTCATTCATCCTGTGGATATGTCCGTAGAACTGCATTCTTCTTTTCCTTATTGCATCCGTAATCTTGTCTGTGTATTTATATAATCCTGATGTTGGTCTCTTCTTCCAGATTCCTTGCTCTTGTATCGGGCCAAAAATTTTCCTGAGAATTTTCCTTTCTTGTTTCTCTATTTCTTTGATTTTAGTTTGCCCCCCTATTTGTGTTGTTTCAGATGCATACAGTGCCTCCGGAAGTACGACAGTTTTGTAGAGCCTCAATTTTGCGTTAATAGATATGGACTTTTTGTTATAATAGTTCCACGTCATTATTATTATTATCATTATTGTTACTATAAACACTATTAATGGCAGCAAAGCAGTACAAGTGCTGCCAGTATTAACTTTATTAGTCCATAGGCGGTATTACTAACTCACATTGCCAATGCAGACGAACCATTTTAATACTGTTTGTCATATTGTAATTGCGATTTGTTATGTAACTATGATTTTTTTTAAAAAAAATAGGTAATACACGTGTGAAACTCTGGTCCTATATAAGAGAGGTCCTCATGGCCCTAATAAGTTGAGGTGAATAAGTAAATAAAACATAAGTGGGTCTTTTTACCAGTGTTATCCACTCCCTGTGCTATTCCATTCACAAATAGAGCGTAAGGGAAAATGACTCTACACGTTCAAGTGTACCCTAGTCTCTCTCTTACTTTTTTTGGTGATCCAAACAGGAGACGCTCTACGGTGGTAGTAGAAGTATCGCACGGCTTACCTCCAAGCAAAATCTTTACTCTGCAGGATTGTGCGACAACACTGCCTTTGTTTCAAGGATTCCCGAAGCGTCTGTGAGGTAAGGCGACGTGCTGTCAACTTAGCATCGCATTTCTCAATTCGTTCAATATCTGTTGTCAAGCCTAAGTAACAGGAATTCCTACTGCTGGAGCAGGACTCCAGAATCTGTCATGCTAGCGCCTTGTATGCTGTTTCCTTCACAGATACACTGCACTTTTCCGAAGTCTTCTTTGATTACTTTCCCCATCACTGATTTGAGGCTTTCGTTAAAACTTTTCGAAGCTCTTGAAAGATTTGTCAAGCAATATTTGAAGGATAATACAGGCTAAAAGAAATGAAAAGTTTCAGAAATGAGAATAGCAAGAAACTTAACACCTGCCGGAATGAGATTTTCACTCTGCAGCGGAGTGTGCGCTGATATGAAACTTCCTGGCAGATTAAAACTGTGTGCCGGACCGAGACTCGAACTCAGGACCTTTGCTTTTCGCGGGCAAGTGCTCTTCCATCTGAGCTACCCGAGCACGACTCACGCCCCATACTCACAGCTTTAATTCTGCCAGTACCTTGTCTCCTACCTTCCAAACTTTACAGAAGCTCCCTTGCGAAACTTGCAGAACTAGGCGTGAGTCGTGCTTGGGTAGCTCAGTTGGTTGAGCACTTGCCCGCGAAAGGCAAAGGTCCCGAGTTCGAGTCTCGGTCCGGCACACAGTTTTAATCTACCAGGAAATTTCATACCAGCGCACACTCCGCTGCAGAGTGAAAAATCTCATTCTGGAAACATCCCCCAGGCTGTGGCTAAGTCATGTCTTCGCAATATCCTTTCTTTCAGGAGTGCTAGTTATGCAATTTTCACAGGAGAGCTTCTGTAAAGTTTGGAAGGTAGGAGACGAGGTACTGGCAGAATTAAAGCTGTTAGTACGGGGCGTGAGTCGTGCTTGGGTAGCTCAGTTGGTAGAGCACTTGCCCGCGAACGGCAAAGGTTTCGAGTTCAAGTCTCGATCCGGCACACGGTTTTAATCTGCCAGGAAGTTTCAACTTAATACCTGAATTTGTGATCCGAAATGGATGAAGTTAATGAATTCTGCTACCTTGGAAGCAAAATAACCGACAGCGGACAAAGCAAGAAAGACATAAAAAGCAGACTAGCACAAGCAATGAGAACATTCCCGGTCAAAAAAAGGCTACTAGTATTAAATATAGGTCTTAATTTGAGGGAGATTTTTTTGAGAATGTACGTCTGCCCCTGTAAAATTTTATGAAGTTTATTTAACACTTGACATTTTGACTGTGGACAAAGTCCCTTCGAATGCTTAATCGTACATAAAAGCTGGATATAATAAAGTAAACCAGTAAACTGCGTACCATCAACGGGTGGCATTCACGGAACGCGGCTAGAGCTTGCGCTGCGTCCTACGATATTAAGTGCGACGAAACTGCGGCCGTAATGAAGCCACAGCGGGGCGGCCACCCGCGGCTGGCTTCGCTTTTCTTTCCGGCTGATCTGGTGCCTGACGCTTGATGAAGACCGCGATACGCTGCGAAGAGATGAGTGGTGACGAGGCGCGCCACAGTTAAAGGCGCCGGCTTTCATAGCGAGACATGGACAGCAGGGTGGGCCGGCGTTGTGCGGCATCTCCTGCAGCCATCGCTGAAGGAAGTAGTGGAGGGGGGAGGGGGGGGAGGAGGGAGTCTGTAAGGACCGCCAGCTCACCTGATGGAGCTTGGGCGCAGCTGCTGCTCACTGCCACTGAGGTCACGGCTCTCCACTAGAGAACCTTAAGCAGAGTGCTTCACGGGAGATATTTTTAAATTAAAAAAAATTATTTAAAATTTCCTTATTTATTGATAAAAACATATTAAAAACACGGGATAAATTGCTGTTGTGTACATAGTTCCGCGTAGTCAGCGCGTACACAACTTTCCCACTAGAGCGCGCCCTGCTAAGCAAAACAGCACAGGCGCAGCGCTCGTCTGTCTCCGCACTACGAGATGGCGCTGCCTTAGAGACGGACCAAATTCTGCTTCCGCCAATCCACATATTAATATGTAACGCAGCCAATGAGATTGCTGCTAATGTAGAATCTTTTCTCCTCGCGGATCACACTCGCGCAGTGATACACGAACGCACGAGGTATTATAACAAGTGTACAGACCTCCTATCAGTCGGTCTGCATTAGTCTGTACGAGTCTGCATTTGTCTGCACCAGTCTGTACCAGTCTACATTAGTCTGTACCAGTCTATAGTCAAGTTTCAGTCTGCACCTAAGAAGATTATCATATTCCTCTACATAGCCATGAAGATAAATGTATAGACACTTTGTCAAGTCTCAGAGATATGTGAGAATAAGATTAACGTACCAAGACCAATGGAACTTCAGATTGTCAATTGTAAACAGCATCCAGAATCAAGTTATGTAATGTCTACGCTTTTTATTATTTTAATAAATGTATGTGAAAATTAATCAAGTTCTGTTTAAAGTTGGTCACCGTCAATCTGCTACTCTAAGCGTGCAAGTGGCATTTCTATCGTCTGATCTAACGGCAGAAGATAAGCATGCCACGATAAGACCACAAGACATGTTCCTGACACTCGCCTACTTCGTTAGAGCGACAAGTCATATAATCTGATGGTGTGTGTACCGAAGGTCTTACAGTACGCACAGCACAATTGCAAAATACAAAAACTTTGTGCCTCAGTGTTGCTATCTCAAATGCATTGTGTGTCCACCAGCAGCAGCATGAACAACATCTAGATCAGGGGTTAATGACAAAACTTTCTCGAGGACCCCCTCGTCGAGCATGATTGGTACCTTGTCATATCACAGTATCAAGTACCTAAAAAAGCCAAATTAAGAGTCTTTTTATTCGTTTTCTATTTTTGGTACTTACAAAAAACATTGACATATTCATTATTGAAAAAATATTGAGCTTAAAACTTTTTCAATTTAGCCATCATTGTTATTTTTAAATTTTTAATTATTGCTCAAAATCTTTGTCTTCAAATCTGGCTGTTCATTCGAAAGGCTTTCAAAACAAATTACACATTGATGTTACTGTCGTCACTGGCGGTACAGTGTACCTGTGTATCAGAGCTTAAAAGCAATTGATATAGACTTGGCTGGACAGTTTAATAAACAGCAATTAATTGGAGGGTTCAATGTGTTTCGTGGACTGTGTCTGAACTTCATTTGTGATGTACAAGCTGTGTTTGGAGGTTCAACATGGCTTACCTTGCCTGTTGTTTGGGGTAATCATGCAGACTATGGTGGCCTTGAAGAATTTCCAGATGCTAACATTTTGGCCTGGAAGACATGGAGTATAGCTGAGACAGCTGGCATATTAGCAAAAGTTCCATATGGTACTCTTGTTCCTAGTATGCCTTTTGTTTTGTCTACCAGAAGAAAGAAGAAGTTGAATGCTGATGAGTACCTTTTTATATGGGCGAAAGTCGGCAATGGCCATTGTAAAATAAAGATCAATGGTGACTGTATGTTATATTATAGACAATAAAGTTCCTTATCTCCTTTCAAAAAATATTAACAATTATCACATATACTTTGTGGACTTGGTTTCGTGCTAGGCAGCGCATGCCCTTGAACTGCATGTAATGTCTCTGACTTTGAGTATTTTATCTGGTGTGGTCAAGCTCTTTGGCCAACATGGTGGCGCCCTGGGCGCATGGGCTGCTCAGGTCCAGTGAACGTAAAACCGATTTCCAAGTAATCAGAGTTATATTTCCTAACTTTCTCAGTAAGCTTAACAGTGATCTTGGAAGGGTTAGGTTCAAGGGACGCCGACGATTTAGGTTCAATGGACACTGACAACTTCGGTTCGAGAGTCACTGACTTACTAGCTTAAACAGCAAATGCATTATCTTCCTCTTCATCTGTAAGCCTTTCTCGTTTTAGCGAACCACTTTTTAACCAACGGGGAATTACGGGAACTGTAGTTTCCGCGAAAAACAACGCTTTACAAACACTACTGTTTTAATACAGACTATTGAACATGTAAGCAACACGGTCTGTTAAACCACTGGTAATAAATTAACAATGGCCGATTGACGTCTGAAATGTGCGTTTCTGTGTAAAATGACTGTCAGTTGTCAGCTGCAAAGAGGCAGCGCGCGTAGTCTAACGGAACATAGCAGAACTATTTGCCTCTACCTAATTCTAGTTTTGCGCTAGAGTGTGCTAGTGTCAGTTGGCTCTAGGAAGATGCTATACGCAGAAGTTAGCGTTGGCTAAAGCTCTGCTCATGCAGGAAGCGGCCAAAACAAAAAATCTGTTATCATACTAAATATATTTAATATATTTTTTGTTCTAATAGCATCTTGCGGACCCCTCTGGCATTGCTCGCGGACCCCTGGGGGACCACGGACCACCTGTTGGGAACAACTGATCTAGGCGATAGCTAAATTCGTCATAAACTTCACACAAATCTACAAATCTTATGGCGGCTTTTCTTCACTTCTATGTCAGGGGGCAAAGCGGAGATGAATACAGTTTCCTTCACCTATCTCCACAAAAATATTGCATGGGGTCATGGCTGGGGGCTAAGAATGCAGGGCAGCGTCTCGGTGTCCAGTGCCCCCTATTCAGCCTTGAAGCAGAATGTCATTGAGATACTGATGTACGTTGTTCTGCCAGTGTGATGCAGTTACATCCTGTCGGAAAATGAAGTCATCCGAGTCTTCCTGAAGTTGTGGAAAAAGATACTTCTGCAGCATTTGAAGATACATCATTTCAGACAAGAAATGACACAAAAAACAGTCGCTTTAGGTGAGTATCTTTCCTGCTCAGTGACGTCATGAGAGTTCTGGAGTCTCCATATGCACACGTTATTTCGATTTACTTTAATGCTAACATGAAACGTTGCTTTATCACTGAAAATTAACTATTGTAAAATGTATCGTCTTTTATGTCTTCTAGAAGAGCATTGCTGAAGTCGACCTGTTACTTTTTATCACCAAACCGAAGAGTTTGCACTAACTGTGGGCTGTGTGATTCATAGGCCAAACGACGCCTTAGCATCCGTCAGAAGTCAAATGAGGCATTGCGGTTCCCTGATTGCGCAACGAATAGACTTTCGTGTACCAGAAGTGTGAGGTCGCTCTGGATTCTTTGGCACAAGCATCCAGTCTCTTCAAATCGGTGATACCAATGACAATTTTTTTTTTTTTGTGCAGGCAGATGAATGCCGAAACACCGATGAAAATCGTACTGAACTGAAGTCACTGACTCATTCTTTGCAAAATGCAGCACACAAAACGCCTTCTGTTGAGTGGTCATCTTACTTCTGACTAACGAGTTCGTTGGCGTGGCCATCTTCCGCAGCACAGAAATGTTTGTTTTGTAAATAACAAATTCCTTCTCTTGCTGCACTCTATTTTACGAGTATTTCTCCCAGGCACGTTTCGCCATTTCTCACTTTAAGGCATCATCAGTGGAGTTGTTCTTTGCGTTTTTAGTTTGAGGAAATGCAAATACAAAGTAAAAATGTGAAGAATTATCCATTGATGATGCCGTAAAGTGAAAAAAGAGACAAAACTCAAGAAACAATGAAGTTCTGGAGTTCACAGCTACGATGTTGCTAATCTGTACATGACAGAAAAGAGTTTAAAATTCGGTTGAAATCGGCAAAGTAGAAGAAAAGCTAAATTTTTCGGAAGAGTCGTCCCTTAACATGTCCTATCAAAGTGTCCATTATTCTTGTTAATTTTTTGCGCTTGTGCTATCCTCGCAGATTCTAAGGCGAACCTCGCCATTTTTATACTATCAGATCACCTAATTTTCATTATTGTTCTATAGCACCACCTCTCTAACTCTTTGATTCTTTTTCGATTTTCCGAGTTCATTACTGACTTACGTACAATGTTCCGATGAAAATTTGATGCCACAATCTTTCGCTTTTCGGGTATACTAGAACACCTGGTCCGACATGTGGATTCTGTTCAAAAAGAACTTGTGAATTTCAGTTCACTCTTTACGTCCATGATTATCAGAAGGCAATAAGTATGGGGTGTCCAGGTTGATTCTTCCTTCCTTGGCTAGCTGAAGGCGTTCGTAATAGTGCTACACTACTATGTAGTGCGGAGAATCCGAACTTACGGAGCATCAAAGCAGTTTTTTGATTGAACTAACTAACGTTTTCTACGATACTGTCAAAGTACGAGGGCTATTCGGAAAGTAAGCTCCGATCGGCCAAGAAATAGAAACCACTGTGAAAATCAAGAATGTTTTATTTACAACAGTTAGCTACACCTTCCAGCCACTTCTCTACATAGTCACCGCTCCGACTTACGCATTTGTCGTAGCGTTGAACCATCTTTTCAATACCCTCGTCATAGAAGGCAGCTCGTTGCCTGGGCCAAAACGTTTTCTTCGTAGCCAGCGGTTTACGTGAGCCGAGATGAAACTCACGGTGAGCAAGTTACAGGCTGTATTACGGGCGATCAAACACTTCCCAATCGAAAACGCCGCAGGAGAATCTTCAGTGCCCCTGCATAGTTCGATCGAGAACGGTCATCAATGAGGAAACGCATGGCAGTTGTGTTATATGGGTTGCATGACATCAGGCGAAATCTCCCACCAGACCCTCATACTTGGCGGGAGACACTATTTTCTAGGCATCTTTACGTGGTCATTGTGCTCTCATAACTGAAAAGAGCGACGGGACATTATCAAGGGGAGTACCGGAGACACTGCCCAATACATCAGTGCAAAGCTTCATTGCTTGTTAACTGTGGTTTACATTTCGCACCTGATCGGGCCTTTCTTTCCGAATAGGCCTCGTATAATAAATAACTTAGCTCACGAGGAAATTATGCGTCAGTCCCCCTGACAACCACTTCGGCAATATCAACTAAAAATAAAATTTGTCCTCTCCTCTTTCTGCGTCTTAATGAAGACTTGGGATGTACTTGTATTTATTTTTCCCTCCTTCTTGCACACGGTCCAGTCACATTAATGTGACTACCGCCTATGTTTGACGTCAATATGTATTAACCACTCACAGACGCCAGTGGATGGTATATAAAGCGTGTCAGGGGGATGCAGAGAAGGTTCAGTCTTTGTCGTAATGTGGGAACGGAGCGATTTGTCTGGCGTACAAAATTGCTTACGGAGCAAGGGTGGGAATATTTGCGAAACAGCTAAGTTAGTAAACTTTTCGCGTGCAACCATAATTAAAATATAGCGTGCATGGATGAGAAAATGGCGCGATCCAAAACCGGCGCCGAGATGACAGGGTGGAACGCCGGCTGCAGAGACGTGTACGGCCGAATAGACGCACAGACGTCGAGAAAGTGACTGCCCAGGTGAACCAAGGGGCTACGGACAATATCTCTTCAACGACCTTTCAGCGAACGTTGCTGCTTATGGACCTCTGCAGCAAGGGCCTGGTTGAAAGACTCATGCTGGCTGCTCTTCATCGGTGATGAAGGTTGGAATTTGCTGGATGTTCATTGAGTCATGATAGGTGGCCCTTTCAGATGAATTATGTTTTTTGCCCCTCTGGATGGACGGCAACCACCCTGAAACAATCGTCGGAAGGATCCAAGCTGGAGTAGGGAGCGTTATGATCTGAGGAATGTTTTCGTTGCGCACACTGGGTGATCTCGTCATTCTGGATGCGCATTGGATCAACGCAAGTACCCATCCATATTTTTGGGCCATGTCGAGCTCTACATGCAGTGTGTCTTTCTCGTCTATAGCAACTACTAGCGTGAGAATGCAACTCGTCACACGTGGTTCGAAGAGCACCAGGACAAGTTTACCGTACTCTCCTGGCCACCAAACTCCCCGAAATTGAAACCAATCTAGCAGCTGTGGGACCATCGTGATCGGGCTGTTCGCGCCATGGTTCAAATGGCTCTGAGCACCATGGGACTTAACTTCTGTGGTCATCAGTCCCCTAGAACTTAGAACTACTTAAACCTAACCAACCTAAGGACATCACATACATCCATGCCCGAGGCAGGATTCGAACCTGCGACCGTAGCGGTCGCGCTTCCAGACTGAAGCGCCTAGAACCGCTCGGCCACTCCGACCGGCGTTCGCGCCATGGAAAACCAGCGCAGCTGCCCATAGCACTGGAGCCGGTACTGCTCTGCATCCCTGTAGCTGCCTTCCAGAATCTCACTGATTCAGCCGGCTTCTGTGGCCGAGCGGTTCTAGGCGCTTCAGTCGGGAACCGCGCTACTGCTACGGTCGCAGGTTCGAATCCTGCTTCGGGCATGGATGTGTGTGATGTCCTTAGGTTAGTTAGGTTTAAGTAGTTCTAAGTCTAGGGGACTGATGACCTCAGATGTTAAGTCCCATAGTGCTGAGATCCATTTGAACCCCACTGATTCTCTTCCTTCAGGTGTCGCAGCGGTCAGCGCTGCAAAAGATTTTGACCTTTTAACGGGCAGTCACATTAATGTGAGTGGACAGTGTATATCTCTTTACCGTACGACTGTAATAGCTGGCGGGTCTTGCAACCTTCTCAAGCACAGTTCTTAATGAAATTTTTGACTTTTCGTTTGCTTTTTGTTAGAAAACTTTATTGTTATTGTATATAATGTCACATGCTTGATTCTGAAGAATATTCCCTGTACCAGTGGTGAAAGGATACTGCTGTAACATACTGTAAAATAAAGAGATAGCAACGGGAACGCTTGGCGTCTGGAAGTCGGCAGGCAGAAGTGGAACGAGGTGGCCAGAACAGACGGACAGAATCACGTAGCGCTCGAGACGAGAACTGTGTTTCTGCGCATATTGGAATGTTAGCACTCTCGCAAAGTAATTTGTGGTACCACATTACTTTGCGCGAGTATTAACGTTCCAATGTGACAAAGCATATCCCGTAAGGATAGTGATGAGTGTATCCTGTGGGACGCTGTTTAGTATCTGCTACTCATCTAGGATGATAGGGACGGACGAACTGGGAAGATGAGAGTGACTGTAAAAGCCCGCTGCAGGTACTGCTGCTAGATCTATTTGTGTACGGAAGCCACTACCGCTGTACCCGTTAGGCCAATATTTGGGCTTCGTTAGGCGCCGGAGCGCTTTTTATTGGTCCCGGCCGCCACCGATACCCCCTTAGTCGGCGGCCCGGCCCGGGTAATATAATTACGCCGGAAACCCGAGGCACGCTCGCTGAGTGCTCTCAGATGGCGCCGGGACGCGCGCGGGCTGCATTCCGCCTTCGCTGACACCCGGGCCACACTCTGAATACCTGCTGCCGCTCAGATTTTTCTGGTTTCAAGCGCCTCTGTAGCCGTGCAACCCGATTCGAACTGAAGGCTAACCGAGCTGCTAGGCTGCATCATATCAGATATAATTAGAGTACGGATACTCACGTAGGTCAATTGTGGACTTCGTCATGTGACAGTTGGAGATATGCTAACGCCTTCCTGCGGAACCGATTTACGTTGGAAAAAAATTAGTTCCAGTTTTCGCCACCAGGTGCAAATCTGGCAGTGTGCACTGCTTTATGACGGTATAATATTCACGGTGTCTTTTCACAAGCCGTCCCGTAGCTGAACACTATGGCTATCCATGCACTGTTAGTGAAACTGTTTTATGATGACGGCAGTAATTACAGTGCTGTATTAAGGGACTATTGCCTACAAAGGTTTGAGGAGACGCCCGATGTCATTAAAGAAGATGTTAATGAAATTCGGAAACATGCGTGAGCTTGGTGTGGCACCTGGAAGATGAAGGGCTCCTATCCCAATGGAAGTTACTGACGAGGTTGCTATTGCTGTAACTGGCCATGCGGCATGTGTCCTAGGCAGTACTAGTGCTTGCGGAGGGTCACAAGAGTCGTCCATCCCATGGTCAACACTATCAAAAGAATGGGAACTGAAGCAGGGAATTAAAATTTGTTTGACGATTGGGACATGAAGCGAGATATCCTGCTTACCAGGTAGATGTGCTAACCACCATAGCATTGTGGCTGCCACAGCTGCTGGACTCCAAACGTCAAATACTTTACATAACACAAACTTGAATTTACACCTCAGCCCATATGCCCTTCTTAAAACGTTAGTACTGCTAAGGCTCTCCGACATTGGAATAGCACCCAAGCTTTGCGTCTAATGGGAAAATCCTGCTTGCACCTCAAGTGTGGCTGATCTAGTGATCTGACAGAATTACATTTTCTAGGAGATATATTAGTAACAACTTTATCTGAGATACAGACAGGATTCCGCATTAGCTACAAAGCTGGGTTCTATTCCAATGTCAGAGAGCCTCAGCAGTACTAACGATTTACGAAGGGGAAAGGGGCTGAGGTGTGAATTCAAGTTTTTGTTAGATAGAGCATTGGACTCCAGTAATTAGTAAACGTCTGCTAAGCACAATGCTATGGTGGTTTAGCTGATAGTACATCCACCACCAAGCAGGAGACTTGGGTTCAAAAATGGCTCAATTGGCTCTAAGCACTATGGGGCTTAACATCTGAGGTCATCAGTCCCCTAGACTTAGAACTACTTAATCCTAACTAACCTAAGGACATCACACACATCCACGCCCGAGGCAGGATCCGAACCTGCGACCGAAGCAGCAGCGCGGTTCCGGACTGAAGCGCCTAGAACCGCTCGGTCACAGCGGCCGGCTAGACTTGGGTTCAAATCCCAGCCATGCCACAGATTTTAATTCATTGCTTTAGCTTCTATCATTATCGAAGATAAAGTTGAGATTTATATGTCTCCATGAAAATGTAATTCCATCAGTTCAATAGTACCGACAATTTTCCGTCTATATTACACTGGCACCTCTAAAAGATCCAGACGGCGTAGTAACTGAACGCTCACGATCCACGGCGATAATCTAAAGTTGCTCTTCGGTTTTTGGCACACACCGAAGCTGATGACATGTGACAGTGGAATATTCTATGGAGTGACGAGGCACATTTTGCACTAAAGGGTGCAGAAAAAACACGGAACTTCCGGATTAGGGTTATCTTTAAATCGCGTGTTGTGTAGGAAGGGCCACTGCTCTCCCGCTATATGACTGATTCAAATGCACCTTCATTTTCGATCCGTTCTTTTTATAAAGAGAATACAACCAGAGGGCCTGTCAGATGTACCGTAGCGATTCCACGTTATCGAGACCTCCTTGTACAGCTTGTGATTCCTACTTTGCACCAGCGCTACTATGTTTAAACCACTGTTTTCACGCAGGATTAGGATACACCTCACGTGGCTCGCACAGTGAAATATCTGTTTATTGCAAACTTTCACGAACTTATTAACTCCAGATGTTTCCGAGACGCATGGTCTGTAAGCTCACCTGATGTGAATCCATGTGACTTTTGGCTCTGGGGTTATCTAAGAGAACGAATTTTCAGGTCTCTACCTGATCGGAGGGTCAGCATATAGTAATAAGTCACTCAGATTCCCCCGTAAATGCAGAGAGGAACTGTTGATCACCTCGCTTTACGGTCACAGTAACTCGTCGACCTCTCCGGTTCTCATACTGAACAAACTGCGCAAGCGGTGCTTTATAATAAAGTAACATTGTATCTTTCTCGCTTATTTGATATTTTCTGGCCACGTTCCGTTCCTGATCCATGAGATAAGGAAACATTTCTGCACATCTTTCTTGCACTCACAGAGCCTGCACCTGGATGCCAAAATTGGAACTAAATCGCCTGAAGATGATATCAGAGGAGAGAATGATACGTTGATTTTCGGAGAAGTCTGAAGAGGAATACGACGTGGGCAAACTACTCAAGTATTGCATTCGATCACAACAGCCAGGAAAGCTATCAGGTGTCACTAACTTTGCGCACTATCAGTATGGCAGTCTATTCTTTCTACGATACTATACAGGGCGTCCCATCTAATTCTGCCACCTCGTATATTACCGAAAAAAATACGTGAATAGTGCAATTGGCCAGGGATGTACATATGTCAAGGGCTCCACAGTGTGCAGGTATGCACAATACATAAATGTAAACAAACGTAACTGTCAACAAAGGGTTACGCTTTTTGAAATGGACCTGTATGTTTCTATTACAGAAAACAAAAATGGAGATATAGTTAGTAACGGCAGACTTATTTTCATTGTTCTAAAACTCATCCTTCTGAAACACGTGTACTTCAAAGGATGGCAGCGGCACCGTGGTTTCTGCCGTAATGCGCAGAGCAAGGCTTGCCCACAGCAGGCTTCAGTACATTGCAGGCAACCCGCGCAACGCCATTAAGGCAAAATGCGTGGCACCGGTACCATTGTTAGTCTAAGTATTCGAGAAAATATACGGTTTACAGCAGTGAAACCAAATCTGACATTAGGTATGTCATGAGGTATGGCAGCTGGTTGTTAAGTAACGAAACCAGACATGACTAAGTTATGGTTTCAGTTTACTATATCGATTGTTGTACGAGACATGGTGTATTCAACCTACGTAAGTGTGACACCTCACTTTGGTAAACTGATGTGTTGCACAAGCATTTTACGAACCGACAGATGATGATCACCACTGGTAAATGTGTATTTTTACAATGAAACAGATGACCTACTATTTACATATATGTTTTATTTATTCACGAGTAACATGAAATGGATGGACGCAGCGTACCGACGATAAACATCGTAGCACATTCGCGGTACTTGCTGGTCGAGAAGTTCATTTCCTGTCGTCGGTTCCTGCCTTGGAGATAAGGTGCCCGCCATAGAGGAAGAGCGGCCGTGACAATGCCTATAATGTCACGGAGACAAATCAAAATTTGTTATATGGATACGCTCAAATGTAATCCGTTAATTAAGACACAACATTTTTTAAATTTGTCCTTAGAAAAATTTTGCAATGTTCCGAATAAAATCAAAACTTTGTAAAGCATAGGTATTGTAAACAAGATTACGATATAAGAGACGTTAATAATTAGAAGCCACACAGTTATTTCAAGAATTGGATGTCGGATTTGTACTGGTAACTTTCAGCAGTAACTGCAGCACTTCGAGAAAAGAAGCTCTAGCAGAAGAGATTTGCGAGTGTGCTGAAATATTGTGAGCAAACATAAATAAGAGCAGGTCTTAGCTCCCTATCATACTTTACTGCGCTATCCGATATCACGGTAAAGAATAAGCAGAACACCGCAACGCGTAGCTACCACCAAACAGTGTAGCAGTCTGTATACATGTTGGATGATACTTGTTTTGTTAGTTGTCAAGACATCCAAGCAAACTGCGCTGGGAGCAATCCACTGTACAAAGGGCAAGTAAGAAAATACTTTCAACAAACTGGTGGTCGTGATCGAAGGTCAGTGCATTCGGAGGAGGAGAATTGTAATATCATTGTGACATTACTGTCACATATCACAATCGCTGTTGATTCATTTTTGCCGCCATCTCGAGGTCATTTTTATTTGCTAGGAGGAAATCTTCGCGTTTTGCTTACAGCGAAGGTGTTTTTTATGGTCTAATAACAGATATACTAAAGTGGGCGGTTGATAAAAAAGATTGACTACCCCTATGTTAAAGGATGTATTCCACTTGACGTCCTCGTATTTGGTTGCTATACTGCACTAGTCTCTGTAATTAGCTACCAGTGATTTCAAACACCAACAGCAAATGCCCCATCATGCGTCTAACACATCCCTAACCCAGAGGTCATGGAGAAGCTTGGGACCAATTAGATGACGAGTTACTCGAAAGTTTACATTTCTACTAACTGGGACAATATTTCTTACTGAAGTCAGTGGTGCAGTTATATCTTTACTTTAACGTTTTTGCTTCTCTTACCGTATACTTTCTCCCTTGTCAGTTTTCGCTACTAATTGACACGCACTATGTGAGTCCATTCCTTTGTAACGTTACCTCAGAGAGCCTTCTTGGTTGTAAAATCTCACTGATCATAAAGTGAAAGAAACAACTTAAGTCAACAAAAGGAGGATTTCTCTTTTCTGCAGTCAGTTTCCCAGCTAAACTCAAGCAGCGTTTTTTTTTGTCCTCTACATATAATAATTTTTTCACGTCTGTGTGTTGTGTCGGCTGAAGAGCCAACACCGTGTTACTAGAGGAGGCCGAAATGCACGCGTTTTAGCTCACGCAGGCTGGCGTGAGGAGGGAAGGACTATACTGACTATAGGTCTGGAACATGACAAGGAATTAGAATTCATAAAGCGGGCGTCATTAGTTCATACTTAACTTTAATCCATTAATGAGGAACGTCGCTCTTGACGGTACATGATTCACAATATCAATATCAATAGTAACTGAATATGGTGCCTTGCTAGGTCGTAGCAAGTGACGTAGCTGAAGGCTATGCTAAACTGTTGTCTCTGAAAATGAGAGCGTTTGTAGTCAGTGAACCATCGCTAGCAAAGTCGGCTGTACAACTGGGGCGAGTGCTAGGGAGTCTCTCTAGACTAGACCTGCCGTGTGGCGGCGCTAGGTCTGCAATCACTGAGAGTGGCGACATGCGGGTCCGACGTATGCTAAAGGACCGCGGCCGATTTAAAGGCAACCACCTAGCAAGTGTGGTGTCTGGCGGTGACACCACACTATGTATACTTCATGTATTGTCTAACATTACTACTCGTATGCCATCACTGAAATCAAACATTTTACTGACCAAATTTAAGCTGAGAATAATATCAATGCTTACAATAGCGTGAAATCAATCTCCGATATAAAATAAAATACACTCCTGGAAATGGAAAAAAGAACACATTGACACCGGTGTGTCAGACCCACCATACTTGCTGTACAAGCAATGATCACACGCACGGCACAGCGGACACACCAGGAACCGCGGTGTTGGCCGTCGAATGGCACTAGCTCTGCAGCATTTGTGCACCGCCGCCGTCAGTGTCAGCCAGTTTGCCGTGGCATACGGAGCTCCATCGCAGTCTTTAACACTGGTAGCATGCCGCGACAGCGTGGACGTGAACCGTATGTGCAGTTGACGGACTTTGAGCGAGGGCGTATAGTGGGCATGCGGGAGGCCGGGTGGACGTACCGCCGAATTGCTCAACACGTGGGGCGTGAGGTCTCCACAGTACATCGATGTTGTCGCCAGTGGTCGGCGGAAGGTGCACGTGCCCGTCGACCTGGGACCGGACCGCAGCGACGCACGGATGCACGCCAAGACCGTAGGATCCCACGCAGTGCCGTAGGGGACCGCACCGCCACTTCCCAGCAAATTAGGGACACTGTTGCTCCTGGGGTATCGGCGAGGACCATCCGCAACCGTCTCCATGAAGCTGGGCTACGGTCCCGCACACCGTTAGGCCGTCTTCCGCTCACGCCCCAACATCGTGCAGCCCGCCTCCAGTGGTGTCGCAACAGGCGTGAATGGAGGGACGAATGGAGACGTGTCGTCTTCAGCGATGAGAGTCGCTTCTGCCTTGGTGCCGATGATGGTCGTATGCGTGTTTGGCGCCGTGCAGGTGAGCGCCACAATCAGGACTGCATACGACCGAGGCACACAGGGCTGACACCCGGCATCATGGTGTGGGGAGCGATCTCCTACACTGGCCGTATACCACTGGTGATCGTCGAGAGGACACTGAATAGTGCACGGTACATCCAAACAGTCATCGAACCCATCGTTCTACCATTCCTAGACCGGCAAGGGAACTTGCTGTTCCAACAGGACAATGCACGTCCGCATGTATCCCGTGCCACCCAACGTGCTCTAGAAGGTGTAAGTCAACTACCCTGGCCAGCAAGATCTCCGGATCTGTCCCCCATTGAGCATGTTTGGGACTGGATGAAGCGTCGTCTCACGCGGTCTGCACGTCCAGCACGAACGCTGGTCCAACTGAGGCGCCAGGTGGAAATGGCATGGCAAGCCGTTCCACAGGACTACATTCAGCATCTCTACGATCGTCTCCATGGGAGAATAGCAGCCTGCATTGCTGCGAAAGGTGGATATACACTGTACTAGTGACGACATTGTGCATGCTCTGTTGCCTGTGTCTATGTGCCTGTGGTTCTGTCAGTGTGATCATGTGATGTATCTGACCCCAGGAATGTGTCAATAAAGTTTCCCCTTCCTGGGACAATGAATTCACGGTGTTCTTATTTCAATTTCCAGGAGTGTACATTAATATCCAAAACTGTAGGCAAATCTTTAAATGCCAAATAATCGTCTTATGAAACCGATGATGTTCTCTCGTACTCTCTGTTACGGATTTAACAATAAAATTGTGACATTCAGCCATTCATAGGTCGTCTTCCCTTAGCTAAAAGCCAATTTCAGCCGAACTTTTATGCCCGTAATAGAACTAGTCTCAATAAAATGGTTGCGTTTGCAATATAACACGCGAAATGGCGTGAGGAGAGATGTCGCGTTTTGTAGATAATTCTAGAACTCTGTGTGAAAGTGATGGCGTTTGTAGCGGACATGTCCCAGCCTGTTAATCTTTCGTGTCCCGCGTGCGTCATGTCAGGCGAAACAAGCGATTTATTGCTGTGGCAGACCATTTGATCTCGCAGAATGTTCATCCCACAGAACCAAACAGAGATTTCCAACAGCAACGCCACGCAGCAGTTATCCAACTCGTTGCTGCACCGCAATCAAACATCGCCAGGACATTCGAATGCAATTCGTGTCACACCTTTTTTTTTCTTTTTTTTAGTTGAACGTAACATAATTTTAAATCTCTCTCCCGCTTCTTCTTCATTTCAGTGAAACGTCGGTGGAATAAATAATTCAGTAACCTGCATGTGATGCAAAACCACACTGCACTCAAGAAGACATTAAATGATATGTTACAAGGACCTTTCTCCTCGGTACATTCCAGCAATGACCTAGCGTATCTCTTCCGTTGTCACTACTCTTCCATCATTTTTCCTTACGTCTCCATAGTTTTTTTCTTTCATTGCTCTCTGTATTAATTTCTGTCTGTTATTCCTCATCCAGGTAACTTCCTCTTCAGTCTTGATTTACGTGTTGCTATCGTGCTTTTCTGTTAGTACGTCATTTACCCATTTAAAAAGGAATAGTAATGTCCATATCATCATGTAAATTTTAGTTACTTTACTGTAATACTTAACGCTCATTATTCGGTTATTATTTTTATCATTCATTTTCTACACACATTATAACATTATTTGCAAAGAGAATTTGTAATAATTCAGTAATCCTGCATGTGTACGCTGTGAAATGCGGTAATTCACAGATTTCTGTGAGTCCATGAGTTACCAGTTGTTGAAATGCTGAATACCATTTGAAATGTGTCTTTTCCGGAAGTGATAAATTTAAGCTAAGAGACCAAAACCTACGTTTGTTTGGCTTCAGGAAGCCAAACGAAGAACAAATCTGGAAAGGCCGGCCAGTGTGGCCGAGTGGTTCTAGGCGCTTCAGTCTAGAACTGTGCGACCGCTACGGTCACAGGTTCTAATCCTGCCTCGGGCATGGATGTGTGTGATGTCCTTAGGTTAGTTAGGTTTAAGTAGTTTTAAGTTCTAGGGGACTGATGACCTCAGATGTTAAGTCCCATAGTGCTCAGAGCCATTTGAACCAACCACCTTGAATGTAGCAATCCATTAAACAGTCGTAGCATGTTATTAAACCTTTGGCTGCAAAACTCTTAGGGATATTTACTTAGGGAGCAGAAAACCTGAATGTGGGTGCAGGGACAATAAGGAGTCACGTTACACGGTTGCTGAACAACCATAGCCACTGCAACACCATTAAGCTCTTTCCCTCGTTCGGAGGTGCCCTTGTAGTTTTATGAGACAAATATGTAAATGTGTAAACAGGTAGAAACAACGCCAGGTGTAATTAGCAATTATTCCTTAATCGAGTATAGAGGGTGAAGGAAATAGAAGTAATGTTTTACGTACCGTACCGTAACAAGAAGCAAGATGTTACCATGTTTCTTTCCCTTTCTCTCTCTCTCTCTCTCTCTCTCTCTCTCTCTCTCTCTCTCTCTCTGTCTCTCTCTCTTTTCTCTCTCCCCCTCACTCCTGAATGTTGTAGTAACTTGCGTTCGCTCAAACAATGTCATGCTTTTGTCTCACGACTAGCAACTTCCGCTTGCATATGAAATGCCGTGCTATTCAAAAGCATGCCTCTTGCAAGCTAAACGAATTACGCATACGACTGCCGCCACGAAGACAGAGGAATTTCAGTCGTCTGCAGCGCACCTCTAGAGCGGCAGAGAGTTGCCAAAGGCGTGCAGCGCCGCGCCCTCCAGACACCACCCACAGGCAGCCATTTGCGGGTTTCCGCGTGTTGACCTGAGAATTGCGTGCGCGCCGCGTCCTTGAGTGTGTGGCACGCAGGCTGGCCGCGGTCGCAACCTCGCCTTGGCCGTCACTGCTCTCCCACCGCAATTATCCTCTTCCTGTTCAAATAGAGGGTTTCCTCCAACCCTTCCCGCACAACATTTTTTCCACTCGTCGAAATTACGAGCCGTCTCATTTTGACGAACGGTGCCAGCAAAGTACCGCTAGTTCCCATACGATGCATAAGTTAAAGTTTTCAACAAAATAAGAATAGAGCGATGTCTCCGGGCTGCCGCCTTATCGTACACGCTTTCAGTAGAGTAGGAAACTTAGCGAAGCAGTCTCTCGTGCTGATAGACGGTGGTCGGTCCCAGGAGTGCTTAACTACCTCCCTCCCTCCTTCCCCCTCCCCCTCCCCTTATCCACCACAGTGCAGAAACTGGGAAGGCCAAGAGCCTCTCAGAGCGACTCTGGAGCAGCAACAAGCGGCAGTTCATTAGGTAAGGTAAAGCCGGGGGTTCAGAGGACTCGGCATGGTATACAAGAACTGAAACTGTACTTGCTATACAGCAGTCGGCACACAGTCACCCAAAACCGATTATACGAAACCCGATTTGCACTATTTGCTGACAACTGATCATTTTTCGTTTGTATGAAACTCAGTGCTTATACAGTTACGAGCCTTACTCTTTGTAGACTGCGACACAAACCAAGGCCATCGACAGCGATAAGCAGATATATTCTGCTACGTTATATTGATAGTTGCCGACCGCGATGGCCGAGCGGTTCTAGGCGCTTCAGTCCTGAACCGCGCGACTTCTACGGTCGCAGGTTTGAATCCTGCCTCGGGCATGGATGTGTGTGATGTCCTTAGGCTAGTCAGGTTTAAGTAGTTCTAAGTTCTAGAGGACTGATGACCTCAGATGTTAAGTCCCATAGTGCTCAGAGCCATTTGAACCACACTGATAATCTTTATTTTATGGACCGTCTGACAGCAACTGAATAAAACACAATTTTAGTGCCATACTCGTTTCACCTTTATTTTCCGCAAGGCATCTTCAGTGGCCTGGAATATGTACATATGTTTGCTATTTAATTTACATTTTGGTCACTGTACCTATAGGTTATAAACAGTTCTGGTGGTTGGTGCTTCCTATTAAGTAGTAATATTTTGAACTGTACTTACAGGTTGCGAGGACGATTTCCTACACATTCCGCTCTTGTTGCATTTTTGATGTTGTTGTTCTTGTAAATGCCAATTTGCGGTTTTTTTCCACATTTCACAGCACTATGAACTTGACACTTGTTTCGATGCAATGTTTCGGTTTGAGTTGCCGACTGTAAGATGTTATTGCCAAAGATCGAATGATATTGCTGAACTTTCGAGTGTAAGTATTAAACAATCTGTGATCTGTTTCTGTATGCATTTGTGTGTGCGTGTGACACACGCACACACACACGCAGCGTTTCTTCTGCCTGGAGGCGAACTTGGCAGTAACACGTGGCGTGTTGAAATTACCCATGAGGATTGCCTTCACTGTTCCGTGTGACACATTCACAATGGCGGCGATTTGTGGGCTGTTCTTCGCCGGTCCTGATGCACAAGCTGTATCTGCTGGCGTGTTACACAGCTAATCTCAAATATTTTGATGTCCTCTCGCATAGGCTTAATCTACGTACTACATTAATATCCATAAGATAAGGGACATCCAAATGACGGCAGATTTTAAGGTACTGCCGGCGACTAGACCATTAGTAGCTGGACAACGAAAAATATGAGAAAAGAAATCGGCTGCGTTCTTGTCAAAGGACACTTCGTGCCTAACTGACCGAATGAATCCACAGAACATCTATATGAGATTGGCTGGACTTATATCAGAAACCCCCAGCTCCAGTACGCGAGTGCAGTGTCATGAGTACTGCTCCACTGCTACCGGTAAGCGATTTTCTAAACGTACAAAACAACATAAGGCACGGAGATGATATGTGCCCTACAGATGATAACTATCTTACGGTATTACTGAACGTGCAGGTCAGTGTTTAAATTTGATAGCCAGATAACACGACTGGCTGTCACTTCGCTTAAGTCATTTAATTTAAACTTATGCATTGGGCAGTTCCTCACTAATTGCAAATTCTTCCATGTTAATCATGCATCACTCACAATAACCACACCTCTTCAAGATCACAGTAGCGTAGTTTTACCACTTTGAGCACAGTCTAAAAGGGCGTACAGATACGTCGATTTCCCTTTGCATAAAATAGGGGGAAATTCAAAAACTGACAGGAAATTCAAAACAGCCCAATTCACCTATGTACGTATAAAACAGCAGGAAATGTAAATTAGCACTCAGTTTTCGCACATATATAAAGGCTTGAAATAAAGAATCGAAGATGGCAGATGTAGTCCAGTTGTCCTACGTATAAAATCCTAGATGACGGGCATGAGGACAACCTTTATACACTATATTGTCATAATCCAAGATTGTGGACCTGAGAATATGAGTGCTGCCCTAACTTGAGAATTCAAGATGGCGATTAACATGGTGGAATTGGAAACATGTGTAAATCACTATGAAATCAAAATCCAAGATGGTGAACCAGGGAACATGAGCACCGTCCAAAGTATCGTACAAATCCACAAATCCAAGATGGTGGACCTAGAGATTTAGGTGTGGGCTGTGTGGTTGTCAGGTTTCCCCAGTCCTGTGATGCCAGAATCAAGGATGGTGGAGCTGAGGATAGAGGCTCAGCGTAAATGGTTGCCAGGTTGCTGGTGTTAAGCGCTCAGCTTGAAACGATGGAAGCGCAATTGTCTTAAGATTGTACAATTTCTTCTAGCCCTCTGGCATCTCAGTTCATTGACACAATTTGCTTGTTTAAACAGTTTGGCGAAGCCAGGCTTTTCTATGTAGTTCACTCGTGCTGTGAGTATTTGTAGTAGGGTAGAGGGGAATTGCACCTTCACTTACACAAACGAGGAAGAGCTCCTTCCACAGTTACATAATTCAAAAGCATAGCGCCTACTGTGATGAAAGGGATAATACTGTTGGCTGGCGACAACTCTGCACTGAAGGCTACTGCAGTACAATGAATACATGCCGCCAGCACGATTACATGAGGCAAAGTGCAGAGCGTACCTGTCCTAAGTTAAAAACTGCAGGAAATTCAAAAATCCACGATAGTGGTTTCGATTTCCAGCAGCATTGCAGAAACAGCTCACTTGACGTAGGGTAAAATTGTCAGGAGATCTGAACAATGCAAAGGGTGCATATGGTTATGCCAATATTGAAAATGTTGATACATTCAAAATTGTCCTAAATTTAAAATGACCAATAGCCCACACATTACAGTCCAGAGCAAATTCAAAAATTTTGGGCTATTTGACATTCAGGAGAACACAGCTGAGCACAAATGCCCCTAGCGTTAGCTGCAGTCCAGGAGACTGCATGAACTCACGTTGCAGAGACGAGACTCATGCAGTAAGCCCAGTGCACAATCCTACCAATCGATGGTGGCTGGAGGTAATAACTCACCGCTAGCATCACCCTTTGCCGGTCAATATGTGCATCCGAGCATGCTGTCATATACGCATTCATCTGTGTCCCTCCACCCTCGACCCCCACGCCAGGACACCCAAATGTGCTACACATAGTTTCTTGATGTGTGAAAATATCATTCCTTGACTAACACTCATTTCATTTTGCTACAGGTGGTATACAAATTTGTCAGCAGTGATACAAATCAATGTAGCATTTGTTCATAGTGCGCATTTTCATGGTGAATAACTAGCGTGTGAAGTCTCTTCCGGTAACTGAAAATGGTTTTCGTGGTCGTCATCGAATAGTAGGGAGTGATGCTTTTATTTGCGAGCAATATAGGGCATAGACAGTATAGTGCATACTTAATAGTGAAATCAAGATTTCAAATGTTGGGAGATGACAGTGAAACAACTGTGTGTGTCGGCGGAATTCTACAAGCCTGCTAGAATATGAGACACTGAAATATATTAAACTGTAGTTAGTAAGAAATACTTCCAACAGTCACCGAACGTATTTTTTTAAGGCTGCGAGGATTTCCATTTGATGACGGCTACTCTGAAATATTTTGGACAAAAATGTACTTTAAATATATCATGTAAAATGGGAGTATGGGAGAAAGTTGAAAATCTTCAGCATTGATCAGTAGCCATTTAAACTACATGTGACTCACTTTGCATTTTTGTGTTGAGGAGCTAGTGAATACAGTGGATTGATGATGCCAACTTATGCTGTTGCAGTGTAAAGACTATATGGCACATTTCCCCAGTCAGCTGCATGTTAAATTGAAATGGTAAAAATACTCCTCGGTTGTAGTGAAATTGTAACAAACTGCCTCTTAATACGTATAAATGTTGTATAGTTTTATCTAAAGAACTCTCAGAAGTGACTGTTATTAGTATGCATACCTATGACATGAAAGGTCTGATAGATTTTCTTGTACAGATTCTTGAAGTTTCATCAAACAGATTGCTACTGTCGAGCAGCTAAAATAAACTCATGATCAGAGATTGTTCTGATCCCTTTCATGAAAATGTTTCTACAAACTTTTGCTATGACTAGTAGGTTAGAAAATGAAGTAAATTGCCTCTGAGCTTGCATCAAAATTTTAACAGACGAAATGAGATTTGAAAACCAAAGGAAAAGTGTGTTCAATACCTTTGCTTTAACTTTGCACTGTACGAAATCACCACTACATTGTACAGCGACGTTTATCAAACAGACATGCACGATGCGAAGACAGCCATACAAAAGGTAGAGCGTTTTATCGTGACTGCAGGTATAGCAAAATTAAAGATCCGTTAGAGTACAGAAGTTAGGGTTCACAGGGAGCGCCAATACGTGAATGGAACAGGACAGAGGGAGCCCAGTATTGGCACGAAGTAACTTCTTCCAAGCACTGTTCAGTGGTTTCGGAATATAAGTGTGACTAAACATGTAGAATTACCTGTATAGATGATTCAGTCTCCCCGTTATACGTCGATGGTCGTCTCAGAACACGATGTTTATTCCACGCATGTAACGTGGTGGAAGCTATGTTATTACTGTCACGTCTTAGATAGTGACAATTCTTGATCACGTCTGACATAACTATCATGTAATGTTAACAAGGAACTCACAGGTCAAAGAGCGCTAAGCAGCTAAGATTCGGACTGAATCACTAATACTCTCATTGCTTGACTTCCTCAGTGGCTGATATGTTAACCACGGTACACGACATGTTCCACCATCATTCGTATGCTCGAGCTTCGCTTCTGTTTTAGCTTTCTAAACTAATTTAAGGCTACGCACCTGGAACTATTTCGAATCAATCTCAAGATATCGCTTGTAGGTCGTTAACAAAAACGAAGCACGTCACATCCTTGCTCATATTCTGCACTTCCCTGGTGAACTCCAGTGTTATGCAAGTGTTCAGAGATGATTTCTGTAATGAATGTCTGACTATACATGTCTTGTAGTATTTATGTCACTTTTATATATATGAGTGGTGTCTGTTCTGTGGGACATGTCATGCAGAACAGACACTAACCATATCTATAGTTCTACGTTCTGTCTGATGATAAAGTTTCAGTGCAGATCACAACCAACATCCGAAGTCCTACGGCTACTACTACGTGCTTTAAGGACGCGGCTAGCGGGAAGATGGAACATGAGTCTGCCGTAAAGCTTGTCCGGATGGCCGACGCGGGAAAAGCAACCGTTTTAGAGAAACGGAGTATTTCGTTTCGAGTCCCGGGCCAGCACAAATTTTCAACTCTCGCCTTTGCATTGCTGCAGTGTCCTCTACGGCTGGAAGTCGTTATTTTCTTCCTATCCTTTTCGCATCCAGATTCTTTTCCATTCCTTTCACCCCAGTTATTCATCTATGTGTAGCTTTTGATAATGGATGAAGAAATTGGTTGAAACCTTTTATTAGTAAATTATCTGAATCTTCCAAAGTATGTCTTGTGCAACGCATGTACTGATCTCAACCTAATTTCATGGTGCAAAGCTGAGTGATATCTAGCTGTTAGCTGTTCAGTGTTCTCTACACGTCTGGAATTTCCCGCAATAATACACTCAGAAGAAAAACTTCAGAAAACCAAGAGCGCTGGTAAAGCATTTTTTTCGGTAATCGGTTTCAGTAAGACTACCCAACTTATCTTCGGATCTTATGCTCTACAGCATAATTAAATTTGTAGAGCGTAAGATCCGAAGATGGTAATGTCGTCATGCCAAAATCGGTTACCGAAATAAATGCCTCACTAGTGACTTTAGCTTTCTGAAGTTTTTCTTCTGAATTTATTATACTGCTGATCGCCCCATTCTGGTGCAATATCAGGAATATATAGCTTCGCATAATATTTTGTTTCGTCCGTCAGGAGTATAAGGATCAAGAGCGGACGGATTTGGTGCCCTTATTCCAGAGGCTGATATCCTTAGTGCAAAACTGAGTTGCCTAATCTTCGTAGCACATTATCCAAACATGATGCTGTGTCCCGATGCAGTCAGTGCCAAAGAGGCATCAGATGTATTTAACAAGAACTGTTTAACAATTAAACTCACGGAAAATACCGCACACCACTCTGAGAACTTGTGTTTCCAGTGGAACATCAGCATTCTGAGACAAAGTATTCTGCAAATAGATCTGTCAGAAAACTTTCTTGCTCATTTGCCCTTCACATAACAAATAGCTTTTATAAAAAAAATTAACAGTATTCTGTCCTTCGTAGCACGAGCTTTTGTTTTGCTTTGGTATTGACGATAAGTGTGAAGAGCTATGAAATTGAATGACCAAAGAAATGCGCTACACTGAGGTTCATTAAATGGACCCTATAGAAATATAATTCATTCGCGAGAGAAGTAAACCCTTGTTCGACCGATTCTTGAGTGGTGCTCACCAGTCTGGGACTACCCACTAGGGTTAGTTGTGGGTGCAGAGAAAATTCAGACAGTAGGTGTTCGTTTCTTGGCCGGTGCGATCAACCAACGCGAGAGCATCACACAGATATGCATCGAATTTCGGTGGCAGATCCTAGAACAGGAGCATTCTGTAGACTAAAAAACTTTACTGTCAATATTCCGGAAGCCTACGCTGCGATTTGAGTCAAGCAGCTTATAATCGTCTTGCAGACCAACTACCATGGTAAGATCTGCAAAATTAGCGCTGAAGCGGAGTGTTGCTTACAGTCGGTCCCATGCACACAGTCCGTTAATGTAGCAGGAAAGGGAAAATGATTGTGGAACCCGAATTGCATTCCCTCCAAGCAGTGAGCAGCTTGTGAGATGTACATGCAGACATATAGAAAGAATTATTAGTGGTGAAATACTTATGTCGTGAATAGCTGTGTCTAGTTGTCTTACAGTTCTGTTGTATAAACTGTGACTTTTTTCATGGCAAAAGCAAATCACTTGACTTGTTATTTCCACGAATTCTATCAATCGGTGAAGTAACGCTTACAATTTTCAGTAAATGTTGACATTCATAATATAGTCAACTCGACTATCGTTTGAACACTCTAAAGTACTTTATAAGACTGTGCCTACATTACTTTATCATACAAGTGTACATTCATTGAGTGTATGACCAGGTTTTAACAGAAATTCAAAGGAGTAAAGTTTTTTCGTTGCTTTTACTAAGTGGGATATGAATTGCGGATTTTTGTAGTTGTTCGTTTCCATGGTTGTCCTGAAATTGGAAGTTATACAAAGAGTCTGAGTATCTGGGAACTTCGATTAAAGCGATCTACACGGTCATTAATTTTTTCTCAGACGTTGCAGTATGAGTAGTGGTTGAAAGAGTAGACTCACAAAGCATTCCACTGAGAAAGGAGGACTTGACAAACTTAAAGACCGAATTTTTTATGTAAGAACTCCTAAGGCTTTTTAAATAAAACAAACTTTATTAACATTTGTCATCTTTATTTTTCAAGTCCACATATTTATTTCTCAACAGTCATCCTCGTGACAACCACATTTCTCCCAATAAATGTTTGTTGATACCGTCACTGTAGAAAGTGTGACTTTGTTGACGAATCCACAACCTCAGCTCTTCTTGCACTGTTTCATCATCCAAGTCCTCGAAGGTGTTCTTTAAGTTTTGGAAAGAAATGAAAATCGAATGGGAACGTGATTGTGTCGAGGATGAACGATGACAGTGAACCCAAGGCGTCGGATTGTTCCATATGACGAAGCCCTCGTGTGTGGTCTGGCACTGTCATTATGAAATAGACGGTGCCCCATGTGGGCATATCTCCACTGGCTCTTGTCATCTATGGACCCTCTGTACCACAGTTGCCTCGGAGACGGTTTTTGACAGCGCCATTTTCCCATGTCGGTATAATTTAACCATGGCAGCACGTGAACAGTTAACAAATTTAGCCGTTTCGGAAATGCTTGCACCATTTTCACGGAAGGCAATGATCATGCCGTTTTTGATGTCAGATTAATCGCTCTGTTCTCGCATTATGACAACGCCTCTACTGTGCCGGCCGTAGTGGCCGAGCGGTTCTAGGTGCTACAGTCTGGAACTGCCCTACCGCTACGGTCGCAAGTTCGAATCCTGCCTCAGGCAAGGATGTGTGTGATGTCCTTAGGTTAGTTAGGTTGAAGTAGTTCTAAGTTCTAGGGGACTGATGGCCTCAGAAGTTAAGTCCCATAGTGCTCAGAGCCATTTGAACCATTTGAAGCCTCTACTGTTTTCCCCGTCCCCCTGATATGCTTTACATACCCTTCACTGCTAGTGAAGCCCCCTGCCGTCAATGTTAGGTTATTGTCAGGAATGTTCACAATTCTTCCGTCTTGAGAAGAAATGATAATACTGCAGGGTCAAACCCAAAAATTATGTTGCTTAGTACAACCTGTTCACTGACCCACTGATAAACGAGTGTTCCACTCATCTCATTAAGAGTGAGAGCAACGATTGTAATTGTAAGTCATTTAGCTGCGGACGTAGTTCTGTTACCAAGGATCAAACCTATTCACCTGCAAACAGCAGTAGGTATGCTATGCATGTTCTTCCTCAGGGAGAAAAATGAGACCAACCTACGAACGCCTTAGTGTGTGGTTATTATTGAAGAAACTACACAATCTTGTTACTGACATTGGTAACGTAAATTGCACCAAAATAGCATGCTCTTTAGCAAGAAGAATTTAAATGTGCTTAAAAATGTTAGGGAACCATTTTGTGACAACATTGTGCAGATTAAAATCTGTAATCAAGTCGACTCTCAAGAACACTTAGAAAACTGACGGTGTGTAATGTTAAAGAAAAAAAATGTGAGGTGCATTTTGTAATTATGTATGTGGTGTTCGTCTCTGCAAGGTATACTGTCAAGATGAAACTATCATTTCTCAAAAAGCGTATTGGAAAGTATTGCCAATAAATCACTGGAAACTATTCTGAAGGAATATAAAAGTCATGTGTATATACCATAGAAAGTGGTACTGGGTGACGTTAGTATGGCTGTACTAATGGAAGAGCTACCTGAGATAATGTAACAACTTCATGTAGAAGACTATTACTTTATCGACCAAGATATGACGTATGACTTTTGCAGGGGTTTTCAACGAAACAGAGTTGTGCGACTACCTAATATTAAACCACGACTTGCGTGTGCAAGAACACTAACAGGGAAAGGGTAACGATATTGTGTACACTGACAATACAGTGGGATAATGGCAGGATTGCTTGGTTGTTAAAGCACCGCTTCCCGGATGAGGAGCAGCACCAGCCACGGATCGAATCCGCCCGGCGGATTAACGAGAATGTTCGGTGTGCCGGCCACCCTAGATGTGGTTCTGAGGCGGTTTTCCACTTCCTACAAGGTGAATATCGGGCTAGTAACCAATTACCGCCTCAGTTACACAATTACCAACCATTTAGAAGACTTTCGCTTACATTCATGCGAATAACACCATAGGCATACATTGGGCTGCATAAGTTCCACTCCACCGGTAATGGGTGGAGACAACAAAGCATTCTGCCACCCCTTACATTAAACATGCCAAATCCATTATAACTATGCTGACCCTGCACCGGTGCAGGACAAAGGCATAAGTAAAGAAGAAGATAATACTGCTGGGATAAACTGTATAATGTGAATGATCTCCAACTGTAAAATGGCGGTGTATAAAAAATTTTTATATCGCATTATAAGTCCAGGATTGTACATAGGTATTGATACACATCTTATCGATTTCATAAAATGTACTGACATTTGACTACAAGAAACTTTTACATCTTACTTGGAGAAAGAACACGATATCACTAGACTGGAATCTGTGATTTATAACTACAGAATATACGCTGTGTTCCAGTGTATTAAATGCCAAAAAACAGTATTTGAAATTTGCTTTGTTGCACTCAGTGCTAGATGCTTCTGTATCGTGTAAATTATCATATAGCTTACAGAACACTTGCTGTGTGACGTTTAATAATGTCCTGCAGTTTGTCTACTGGGTAAAGGGAATACACCAAAATGACTGGTGTATAAATAAGCTTCCTAGACAATGGGAGACCGAGAAAAAAATCAGAAACTGTGTCCTGTCTGCCTACAGTTTTAATTATTTACCTGTAAACTATGTGGATATTTTTAGCACACTCTCCAACAATGACGACTTACGTATTGTATATTGGTACTATATTAAAACTGGAGAAACAAATTTTTCTCAACCTAGGACATTGGTCTTCATCATTGTTCTTCACAATACCATCAAATATAGATATTGCCGAATTAGGATTGCTTCAAAATGATCTTGCTCGGGTTCAAAGCTTCTGTTGATGTTATTTCCATGTCTGCGCCTTAAATTTGGGTTTTCCTAAAGTCTGTCTCATGTAAAAGACATAGCATTTCTTTTTATATGAAATGATTCCTAGTTAGCTGCAAAATATTTTATTTCCCTATTGCTTGTCGTATTTCTTCCCAGAGGCTTGGTTTGGCTAGTACGCCATTGTCAAGCGTGCCTATTGATGTTACAATTAATGTAGCTTACTTATGTCTATATATGTTTCATATGGAGTTGTTTTACAATTTTAAATACGTCTAGGTGGCGTGACATTCATAATGCATCTTGGAGCTAATATTAGTCTAGTGACAAGTTGTATGAATCACGTCATTTCGGATGTAAAGAATACGGAAAATTTTTACTTATGATGTGATCAGTAAATATTTGTTTCTGATCCTCAAAGATACAGTTTATTTTGTAGACTTAATGCATGACAGTGGCGAGAACTGTCATTTTATCTGTCAAAAATAGTATTCTCTACAGACGATATTACATGATTGGTACAACTTGTCGCTATATAAATATCTGCTTCAAGATGCGCTGTGAACGAGAATCCAGAAAGTCGTAATTAAATTTGTAAAACAGATCTATATCAGACAAACATAGATGTAGGTAAGCTATATTAAAGTACACTTGATAGTGGCATAATAGCCGAAACAATCTTGTAGTGAAGAAACATGACCTGCGCAAGGTGCATGAAATATTTTTCACATAACTGGGAATTAATTTATGTGAAAAGTGTTATGTTCTGATCTCACATAAACTGTATACCCAGCAAGGAAGAAATTGTATCTTTTATATTTACCCAGAGATTTTTTGACACATATGTGTCATCTTCTGTGGGTCAAATTTATTTCTGTAATATGCAACACAAATTTAATCGTCATTATCTATTTTAGGGTTTCGATCGATCACCTGAAAATTACAATGCGAGTGAAAAGGGATTTTTTTATAGGTCGGCTTTTTTCTGCCCATTTTATCGTTATGACAGCATTTCATCTACAAGGTAGTCGACAAGAAAATTTTTATTTTTGAAATATTTTTTGTGCTAGTTTTTGTGTATAGCACTGTCCTTACATTTTCCGTCCATTTGTGCGTCTCTTTTTATTGCTATTGACTTATTTTATGCATTTGCCTCTCACCGCTTTTCTTGACATGTATTTTTCGCGAAACGAGATTTCATCAAAGTAAGCAAACACATAATACAGATATGGAAATGGAAATGCAGCAATGCCTGTGTGTGTGTGTGTGTGTGTGTGTGTGTGTGTGTGGGTACACTGAATTTCAATAGTTTACACGATTATAATTTTCTACTGCGTATCTTCTAACATGGCACCATTTTTACGCAATGGCTGTCCCATTATCATACTATCTGTGGTTGGCTGAAGAGGAAGCGTAGGAGGAGGGGGAGGAGTTAGGGAGGGGCTGTCTTTGACGTCAGTGATATGAGAAGGTTCAGTACCACTTTCAAGTGGAAATAGACCACCATTTTGGATTGTGACGTCATTCCTTTGTGGTTCAAAATGGCTCTAAGGACTATGGGACTTAATATCTGAGGTCATCAGTCCCCTAGAACTTAGAACTACTTAAACCTAACTTACCTAAGGACGTCACACACATCCATGCCTGAGGCAGCATTCGAACCTGCGACCATAGCAGCAGCGTGGTTCCGGACTGAAGCGCTTAGAACAGCTCGGCCACAGCGGCCGGCATTCGTTTGTGAAGACATTCCATCTGAACATAGGCAACCCCCACATATTGGTAAAAAATGCACTCACCGGTTCCTGAAGCCAGTACTTCTAATTGCGAATCCAAGGCTAAGAGGTGTACTGTAATGCCATAGTCATACAACCAACAGTTTCTTTAATTTTTTATTGTTCCCTACGGCTAAATCACTGTTATACGCACCTTAATAACATACATATTCTATACGGACGTAAGTGACAAGATAATGTAGATCAGCACATTTCTCGTACTTGCTATTTTCTTCTTCCAAATATTTTCTGTGTTTCGTGCGAACATTATGTAGTTCTTTGCTATTATCTTTCTAGGCTCTCAAGACAAATTCTCAAAGAATGGCTTTACGATTATTTAAACATATTTGAAAACTTACTGCTGTGTTTTTATAATTTCATATGAACGCCCTAATCATTACGCTGATCATGTATTAAGTAACTCCCGAAGTTTTCACGTTTAACGAACTATGGGCTTTTAAGACAAACGGTATGGTAGCTATGGACCACGATATTTGACGGAAGCTTTAATGTACATTACCAAGAAATTTGAAACAGTAAAACGTTAAAGTCCTCTTCCAGAATAGGCTGGCTCAAATCACTAATCCCTTCACGACCTTTCTTCAAGCAGAGCATCTGGCTCTTCCTGTACAAGGTCGAAATTCAACTGTCCTCCTGCCTTTAACGACTTTGCTGTGGCGGATCGTTAAACGCTAACGAGATACCAAAATAGATTTTGTGAGGGTTCCCACTTTTGTGTTACTGCATTCATTAACGTATCGTTTTGTAAGACTAGATCAACCCCGAACATTGGAATACCTTGGCTGCGACCTTAAAACCAGAGCTACGATACGTTGCGCAGACAAAGGGCGCGCTAACACGTCCTACTGCCGTGGAGAAGGAAGAAAAAGAAGAGCCTTGCAGTGCTGCTCTCTGGGATGGCACTGGTGGTGAGTACAGGGCTGCACATAGGAGGACGCCTAACACCCGGTCTTAACGACTTCGCACGTCGTAAGCAGGGGCACTCTGAGGTTCTGCCTGCCACGAAACAGCGCCATTTATATGCCCTCTTACTGCTGTAAGAAAAGAGCTGAAGGAGCCGTTGAAATTTCACCCGTCGTTGGAGTCATATTCTTCATATCTTCTATCCGATTCGGAACCAGTGCCAGACATTTAGTAGTGACAATTAGAAAACTGAAAGAAAGGGCACAGAAGACCGTTTTTAATATTTCAACTAATAAAGCCGTTCGTGTTCCTTTTGAAAATTAGAATTCTGTTTTAAATAATAAGTAACTCAGTTTTTGAGAAATGCTGTCATCTCCTTTAAACCCTAAAGTTTCTGGGCCCCGTATTTGAGTTAAAGTGTAGGATTGCTACACTTCAAATAACAAGCATTAATTTGGAACGTAATATGTCTAATTCTGTAGATGGACTGCTTTATTAGAGCTGGTCTGATCTGTCTCTATTTATTACTGTCTATAAAATGCACACATTTGTTGGTGAAATAATGCGTTATTTCGTGTGTCCTGTGATATCCTGATCATCGATGAACCCATTCAGTTTCCACTCCTCATATGTTTTCCTGTGTGCCTGACCGAGACTCGAACTCGGGACCTTTGCCTGAGGTCCCGAGTTCTAGTCTTGGTCCGGCACACAGTTTTAATCTGCCAGGAAGTTTCAGTAATACAAATTGTTTCAATATTTCTTTTGCAGCCTCTACGGAAGCGTTGGGGGCGTAAATTTTTTGAACCGGTATTGATCTTGTTGCTATTACATAAGTGTCTGATAAATGAAGAAAACACACTGCTTCATTGTAAGATGTTTTCTATTGCATGATGGGAATACCGGAGCGGTTCGAACCATAAAAATTGGTCTACAGCTTTACGCTCCTGGAGAAGTTAGTTGGTATTAGCTCCTGTTCCATATTAGAGGTCTTGGATCACATAAACAGTGTATTTTAAATGCTCGTGACGAATAATATTGAAAGTACATACGTTCACTTGAGATAATAGCAGTTACTTGCATGTTCCACTGTCGGACAGTTCCTTGGAAGCTTGAGTTGCACAGTCCTGATAGGAATCTACAATTTAGTAGCTAAAATTCCAGTTTAAATATATAGGCTACAAATACCGAACTGGTATTTGCTGTGGGTGGAACTTGCGTCTACTCAGCCAATAACTAACAATACATCCGAGAGTATCTCGTAAGGACGAACCTTCCCACAGGCAGACGCAACTCAGTCACGATTCATCCGGCCACCAGGCGGCATCCCAGACGCCGATAGTCACTGGCCCCAAGGACTTTTTCTTTACTGCGGGCCAAATAACTAAAAGGGCGGCGTGAAACCCACAATCAGCAGTTCACTCCGATTTCGTTTCCTGGGCCAGGTGCCGAATGCAGTCGCATTCCATCAGTTGGAAACGTACTCTGGAGACATCGCAAAGAAGACACCATATTTGATGTCAGCGATTAGCTAGTGTACTTGTAACATTTCTTGTCTTTCTTGCTTGTGCTTCATCATACTGGAACTCTGAAATGCAAGTGTCCTTCTGGGACTTTAACTTGTACTGTGTCTAACAGTTCGAAATTTTAACTTTGGGCTGTCCCATTAGGACTTGATCTTTGGCTAGCATATTGTTTTGTCTGCTTACCAACTAGAGGCGTTTTCTAGCAGTGTTTCTTTTCTTTCTAAAGGCCTTCAGTCATTAGACAATATTGATGTTTATTCGTTCTTCCCAGAAGAGACTGATTTTGCTCAGGTGTTTGGCTTCCCAAAGAACATTACTGTTAGATTTTCTTTTCAGTACTGTTTATTCCTTACTCAATAAGTAATTCTCCTTGTCAAGTGATTAATTCTTACGTTGCACATTTAAGAGAATACTTATTCTCTCTTGTTCTAACAAGTCTCCCCCACCCCCTTCCCCATTAACCATGGACCTTGCCACTGGTGGGGCGGCTTGCGTGCCTCAGAGATACAGATAGTCATCCGTTGGTGCAACCGCAACGGAGGGTTATCTGTTGAGAGGGCAGATCAACGTGTGTTTCGTGAAGAAGGGCAAAGGAGCAGCAGCCTTTTCAGTAGTTGCAGCGGCAACAGTCGGGATGATTGACTGATAGGTTAGTGTAACATCAACCAAAATCGACTTGCTGTGCTGGTACTGCGAACGGCTGAAACCAAGGAGAAACTACAGGCGTAATTTTTGCCGAGGGGGTGGCACTCTACTGTATGGTAAAATGATGGCATCGTCTTGCGTAAAATATTCCATAGGTAAAATAGTTTACCTTCGAATCTCCAGACGAGGACTACTCAAAAGGATGTCGTTATCAGGAGAAACAAACCTGGCATTCTACTCATCGGACCATACAATGCAGATCCCTTAATCTGAAAAATTTAAAAAGGGAAATGGATAGGTTAAAGTCAGATATAGTGGGAGCTAGCGAAGTTCGGTGACAGGAGGAACAGGACTTCCGATCAGGTGAATACAGGGTTATAAATACAAAATCAAGTAGGGAGTTGGTTTAATAATGAATAAAAAAATACGAATTCGGATAGGCTACTAGATGTGATAATTTGATAAGGAAAAGTAATAAAGTTGACAGAAGAAAGTGCTCTTCGTTTTCTGAAATAGAACAGCACATTGGTGTGCAGATTTCAGTGTAGTGTACTCCATAGGCGGACAGCAGTAACAGAAAATAAGTCAGCGAAAGTTTTTGTTTTATGGATGGCCGAGAGTAGTAGGTAAGTGAGACCTTGTCTTTGGATTAGGGTGAGACAGTTACTTTATCTTTTCTATTTCAGAAAACGAAGAGCACTTCCTTCTGTCAACTTTATTACTTTTCCTTATCAAATTATCACATCTATGTCTTTATGCGAAGGTAACGCAAAATACGAAGCATACTTGGTCTTACGTCAAGCGCTTCAGTCTGGAACCGCGCGACTGCTACGGTCGTAGGTTCGAATCCTGCCTCGGGCATGGATGTGTGTGATGTCCTTAGGTTAGTTAGGTTTAACTAGTTCTAAGTCCTAGGGGACTGATGACCTGAGATGTTAAGTCCCATAGTGCTCAGAGCCATTTGAACCATTTTTATAAAAGATCATGGTGCCAAATGACTATGTTAACGTTGCCAGTGCAGAATCTATTACAACTGAGATGACACGCCCTACGTTGCTTGCAGTTTCTGCCCTAAATAGTTGTGTAGCAACATTCCTTACTCGCAGCACGCATACGTACTCTGTTGCTCACAAATGCCACACGCATGCGCAGTTGCTCACTTTTGCTGTCATCGCGAGACGACGCCTAACGAGCGAGTGCTCATTGCCAGGCGGACGGATTGCAGCTTCCGCTGCGCGCCTGTCCAGACGTGCTGTATGCGTTCAGACGAGGCCGCTGTTTCCTTTTGTCAACCGGCTGCAGGCTGCTTTGTTATTTTGACTCGCTGGCGGCCATTGCGGCACCTTTTATTATTCACGCGACTTCCAAGAGAGACATTGTAACGAACAGCTCGTGGCAACTAGTGCGACTGTATTTAGCCGTGACGTTCCCTATTGTGTACAAGTAGCCGTGTGACTAGAGCGGCTTTCAACGGGGTGACACTGCGTCGCTGTAAGCTTCTCCCATGCAGATGCTGCAGGGTGGTACCGCCCCCCCCCCCCCCCCCCGACCACCCGGCTGCAAGCACCCGTCTCACGAGAACGTACATCTACATCTACATCTACATTTATACTCCGCAAGCCACCCAACGGTGTGTGGCGGAGGGCACTTTACGTGCCACTGTCATTACCTCCCTTTCCTGTTCCAGTCGCGTATGGTTCGCGGGAAGAACGACTGTCTGAAAGCCTCCGTGCGCGCTCTAATCTCTCTAATTTTACATTCGTGATCTCCTCGGGAAGTATAAGTAGGGGGAAGCAATATATTCGATACCTCATCCAGAAACGCACCCTCTCGAAACCTGGCGAGCAAGCTACACCGCGATGCAGAGCGCCTCTCTTGCAGAGTCTGCCACTTGAGCTTATTAAACATCTCCGTAACGCTATCACGGTTACCAAATAACCCAGTGACGAAACGCGCCGCTCTTCTTTGGATCTTCTCTATCTCCTCCGTCAACCCGACCTAGCCGTAGGTCTGCCAGTTGAGTGCACAACACTACGAAGTATGTACAGAAGATTTCAGCACCAGCCGCATGTTGGAAGAAGTCATCAGTGGTTGCAGAAAAGTTCAACTGTTGGGATATGGACCAACGTGTTTCCTAGAACGAGGAGTCCCGAGTTGCAGCGGTCCAGCGCGTTGCCTTAAGGCCTCTCTGGATCGGCTCGATTGTTGCTTACCACTAGCAAGAGCAGCTCCGACAGGCATTTATGTGGGATCTCCTGGATGGAATCACATGCTGGACTCCGTGTCGCATTCCGAGCAGAAGTCTGTATTGCCAAATTGTCTTGGCCGGGAAACGCGGCCTTCGTTCCTCCCTGTTGTTTAACGCCTGCAGATACACATGCAGAGTGGTGTAGTGGAAGCTTATGGACTTGTTTGGTGAGCATCTCATTTTGTGCTGAAGGGTGCTTATACTACTTTCTTCAGTTAACCCACTTGCTAAGGCGTGTTTAACAGTAGTCAAGTTAGTGAATTGGTTTTTAACTTACGCTTCAGCCTTCACGCCATGTGCGATTCACGACGTTGTGAATTGTGACTGTTAAGCGAGTTTAGCATGGAGACGAGTTCTGTTTACTTGTCTTACTTCTGCCCACTGCGGCATTCTGGTTCTAGTAGTATTTGCATAATATTTTTATTAAATTGCGAAGAGAGCAAGTGGTATATTCTAATAAGAGTTTTACCTATTTACGTTACAGATATTCTATTAGTGGAAGCTGGCTGGCCGTTTCTGCATCCATTGGCATAACTTTCATCCTTGCCCAGTTTACTCAATATTGGGCTTTCTTAACTGGAACTGTGTGGGTTTAGGGTTCAGATTAATCGTAATTCCTCATTACTTTCCACTAAGACCAGTCTGGCTGATAGTGTGGGCGTTCTGGTTCAAGTTATCAAATTGATAGAGAAAATCAAAGAAAAAATTGTGAAAACCAGCGCTTCATGATATCTCAACTGTCTGACATCTTTCTGCAGATTACATGAAGTGCTTTGAATGACACCGTGACTAAACAATTTGAATATCACGTGTTCTGTGTTCATCGGATTCCAGACAATCAGGGGTCAGAATTTGATCTGCGGGAATTTGTCAGCTCGTTGAAAGAACAAATACATAAATCTGAATGGTGATTAGGTAGAGAAGTAGTATCAAAAATTTTCTTGTAAACTGAATTTAAATATTCTGTTGTTTTTGTAATATATTAACAGAAGCTACTTTCCACGTAGCACTCGTATTTATTTTTCTTACATGGAAGTGTTAAAGAGGTACTAATCCCAGTCACTATGACACTCTGTTACGATTAAGAAAAAAGTTCACAAAGATCGCAAAACTCTTAATCGTGTTGTTTGCAGTCAATGCAGAACAACCTTGATGGTTATTGCACAATACTAGCTCATGTTCCTAAAGTACGACGGGACGATACGTCCGGAAGTGCGGGACTGACTTAATTTTCGTACTGCTACGCACAGGGAACATTGCCAGCATTGCTTTCTTTAGTGCCAAAAGATGATGGCGTCCATTAACGATATGAGATAACAGACATCCATGGAGCTGAGCTGCTGTACGAACATAAACAGTGTTTCAGGAATTGTGTTTTGGCGCTAGTGAATCTATAACACTAGCTTGTTACACGTCACTCTTCCCTAACTACCGAATATTAAGTCCTGTCACGGCAAAAGCCACATGTAACACTAGCCTACCGTGACATAAGCTAATGCTATCCTCTGGGAGGATTTATAATTTTGACCGTGCGTGTATGTCTAACGGATAAAAGTATCGGACAGTAATTTTGAATATGGTGAATTTAACAGAAAAACTAAACAGGCTTTAAACTTTTGGGTTTAATGAGAGTAGTAAATTTCGTATACGAACGAAGAAAATGAACGGTCGCCAGCCCAATTAGGCACATGAATTTGGAAATATATGTTTAAGAAAATTAAATATTAGTTATTGGAAGCTACTTTCATTAAAATTTCCCTTTGAATAGAGCACAGGATACAAACGGACACAGGGCACTCCGTGCTGTGTGTAGCAGCAGTCACCAATACTGCGCGTATTAGTAATCATAGAAAGCAAAATTTGTCCCAGACTCACACTAATAAGAGCCACACTCAAGACTGTTACTTGGATCAGTACTGGAATGGTGCTGCAAGCAGTGTAGAACTAAAATTGAACAGGAGGGGGTTCTGACTTAACTGACGTGAAAATACCACAAATAAAAATAAATAATACCAAAATTACACCGAGAGAGGTGGCGCAGTGGCTAGCCCACTGGACTCGCATTCGGGAGGACGGCGGTTCAATCCCGCGTCCGGCTATCCTGATTTAGGGTTTCCGTGATTTCCCTAAATCACTCCAGGCAAATTCCGGGATGGTTCCTTTGAAAGGGCACGGCCGACTTCCTTCCCCGTCCTTCCCTAATCCGATGAGACCGATGACCTGGCTGTTTAGTCTCCTCCCCCAAACAACCCAACCCACAATTACACTGTTTATTCTCCCATTTATAGAAACGTGTCTAATTTCCTTAGTAGCAATAATATTCCAATTACCTTTCTAATGTGAGAAGAATATGGTGGGGAACCATAAATTGATATTGTATCACTAGTCGAGCTCTATGATACCACTTGGTATGATTTTTTGTTTGAGGAATACCACTTGGTATGATTCACTTGGAATAGTTTATGTTTTTAGTTTTCGAGGCAAATTGCTCAACACTGAGCTCAATTAACTCCAAATAAATCGTTCATGATAGTAATCAAGGCTAAATTATGTTTCAAATAAGTTCAACTTATGTGCCTTCTTCATCACCTGTGAAGCAAGTATTTTAGACAGTAATGTTTACACAGTCTGGCACTGAATTTTTGCAAAACGATACTTTGCAATAAATTGATAGTACTTTAGTAAAATTCTAACTAGCTTCACATTTAATAATCGTTGCACATCTGACAAACATAAATAAACAATAATAGTGCATTTGAAACAGGGTACTCGATTCTATAAACACTTTGGAGGGGTCCTGCATAGGTTCATGATCAAGATAAAATTTATGGTTATAACCACAGGTTTTTAGCACTTGGATTATTATTAAAATCACTCACACAAATTAACTAGTCCATCTGTATGCATGAAGTTGGTAGAGTAGTGACGAGGTTGTGCTGGCAAACGACGTAGTGGCTAACTGTACTCACGGCTCTTGATGTTTGAATGTTCTATACAGTTTCTTCTTGGCGACGGATATTTAATGTGTTAGAGCCATTCCTTATTGCCGAGAATAGCATGCAACAGCCAAATCCACATCCGGGGCAAAATTCCTTGCAAAGCGGCTTCCAATTGCCTTCCTTGGCACCGTCGAAGTGTATCGTGCAACGGCTAGCCACTGACTGCGTACCGTCCCCAAGTAGCCGCCCAATTCGACCGCCAAAACCACCTTTTACATCGCTCAGAGCCACTTACGTTGCGGAGGGACTTCCCTACATCTTTTACATTTCACAATACAGGGGGCCCTAAGCATGAACCAGTTTCCAATAACATTGCTTTTCTTTTAAATATATACAATTTGTAAAAGTTCGTTATTTTAAACATTATTTACCTTTTTCCATATATACAATACTTTAAATTTCCTGTCACAAATCAAAGACCTTAATCAACAAAGGATACACGCTTCTTAATTACAGATACAGAGTTACATAATATAAACCTACTTCTAATCGATATAAGTGTTACAAATCTTCGTGGAATCCCAAAATTCCATGATCAAAGAAGATAACAACATAATCTACACCCTTGACCGTCGGCCGGCCGGAGTGGCCGTGCGGTTCTGGGCGCTACAGTCTGGAACCGAGCGACCGCTACGGTCGCAGGTTCGAATCCTGCCTCGGGGATGGATGTGTGTGATGTCCTTAGGTTAGTTAGGTTTAATTAGTTCTAAGTTCTAGGCGACTGATGACCTCAGAAGTTAAGTCGCATAGTGCTCAGAGCCATTTGAACCATTTTGAACCTCGACCGTCGCGTGGGAAATAAAAATAAATGCGCAGTACTGCAAGAAATCTACTGTAAGTAGAACTACAACTGCGACCAGGTCTAAACTGATCACTCTTCGCAAACTTAAGGTCGCATTTACAAGCCATATTGATCCACATTATACACTGTGAGATCGAAAGTATCCGGACTCCTGGCTGAAAATGATTTACAAGTTCGTGGCGCACGCCATCGGTAATGCTGGCATTCAACGTGATGTTGGCAAACCCTTAGCCTTGATCACAGCATCCACTCTCGCAACATACGTTCAGTCAGGTGCTGGAAGGTTTCTTGAGGAATGGCAGCTCATTCTTCACGGAGTGCTGCACTGAGGAGAGGTATCGATGTCGGTCAATGAGGCCTGGCACGACGTCGGCCCTCCAAAACATACCAAAGGTGTTTTATAGGATTCAGGTCAGGACTCCGTGCAGGACAGTCCATTACATGGATGTTATTGCCGTGTAACCACTCAGCCACAGGCCATGCATTATGAACAGGCGCTCGATCGTGTTGAAAGATGCGATCGCCATTCCCGAATTGCTCTTCAACAGTGGGAAGGAAGAGGGTGCTTAAAACATCAATGTAGGCCTGTGTTATGATAGCGTCACGCAAAATAACAAGAGGTGCAAGCCCCTCCATGAAAAACACGACCACGTCATAACACCACCGCCTCCGAATTTTACTATTGGCATAAACACGCTGGCAGATGACGTTCACCGAGCATTTGCCACATCCACACCCTGCCATTGGAACGTCTTTTGTCATTTACCGGTGTGATGTATGGCTTACGAGCAGCCGCTCGACCATGAAATCCAAGTTTTCTCACCTTCCCTCTAACTGTCACAGTTCTTGAAGTGGATCCTAATGCAGTTTGGAATTCCTGTGTGATAGTCTGGATAGATGTCTGACTATTACACATTATGACCCTCTTCAATTGTCAGCGGTCTCTGTCAGTCAACAGACAAGGTCAGACTGTACGCCTTTGTGCTGTACGAGTCCTTTCACGTTTCCATTTCACTACCACAGCGGAAACAGTGACCTAGGGATGTGCAAATCTCACACACAGACGTATGGCACAAGTGACACCCAATCAGCTGACCACGTTCGAAGTCCGTGAGTTCCGCGGAGCGCCCCATTCTGCCCTCTAACGATGTCTACGTTGCCGAGATTGCTTATATGGAGTGCCTGGCAGTAGGTGGCAGATCAATGCACCTAATATGAAAAACATATGTTTTTGAAGGTGTCCGGATACTTTTGATGGCATAGTGTATGTCTCATCAACAAGACTGTGGTCGTATTAGCAACTCGGAATACAAATACAGACTGCACTAAACTGAGTGGTGTCATGCGTGCACATCTCTGCCTCATCACGGTCAACGTATTACTGCATGGAGGGAAGTAGCCTGAGCAAAGTTTCGCTTTACGGCAGTGAGCATACAGGGCGTGACTACTATTTCGCCCGGTCGGCTTACGTTGGTAGCTTTACGAATGTGCAACATCGGTCTCGTATCGTACGTGTCAGACTCTGCGCACGGCCTGTTCCAACAGATCAGAAAGATTTTAGGAAGCGTTCTTGATTGGAGCACAGCGATCGTTACAAAATGCTAAAAATCAATAAATACAGTCTCGATCGCTTTTTCGGATTTTTATTTGTTAGCAACCGGTTTCGGACCTTCCCTCAGACCATCTTCAGGATTATCATCGCTGTTATGGCTGCAGGTGGTGGCGGACGAAGCATTGTACCTCCTTCAAATAATTGTTCACTTTTGTTAAGCACTATACTGTTCAGACGTATGTTACACGTGAAGATCACGCCAAGATTTACTCTGTCCTTTTGAATACGTACTTCATTCTAAAATCGTTGTCTTGGAATCTCATTGCATACGAATAGTTACTCTCCTCATTCCACTGTTTATCATTTCGCATTATTACATATCACATTTTGAATACCATTTGGAAATTTTATTTAGAAATAAAAATATAGCTTAACCGCAGACTGCTTGCTGTTTGCTGTGGTGCTTTCGAGAAATCGGGAACGATGTTGTCAAGAAGCGAGGCAAATGGAAATTTTGATTGCGGTCATATAACTGTTTTACTTCAGTTGCGCACTTGCAGTTCAGGGCAAATAAGGTTCTGTTTAGTCAAAGGTTAGCATACGATTTTAAGTTCGATAACAGTTTGTGGGTACATACTTTTGGTAATACGTAGACTTTTATTGAGTGGGAGGTAAAGTTGGACTAAATTTCTTACAAAACAAATATAGTGGGGAGGTTACAGGTTATTAACAAACAAAAAATCTGAAAACGCGATCGAGATTGTTTTTATTGATTTTTAGAGCGCAAGAAATCTGTAGTACTCTGCTCGTCTATTAAAACTTAGTTGTTTCAACTAATTTAGATTCTGAGACAGGGAATGCAGCCGGGTGATGTCTTTGACAACAGGCGATATTCAGACGCTACATTTCCAAGGCACAAATTTGTCGAGACAGCAGTATGTAAGGGCACAACGTAAGGACACAAGTGTGAAAACTAGCCTCACAGTAATATAGCACGACAAATAGTATATTTTGAAATTCAAGCAGAATGTTTTCTTTTCGAGAGAACATGTATGTTGTTTTGTTGAGAGTAACTCTGTCACAGGATCTGAGTTCGTATACAGTTTCACGAAACATAATTTAGTGTCAGTCGTCGGCACCAGCAACTTTGGAGTAAATGTCGAAATTCTAGAGTAAATTTTATTTTGACAAAGAGAGTCAGCAGAGTGTCATCAGCGTGAAGTAATTACCACTTGAAGTGTTTCGATAGGTTCGTGTAGCTCTCGTCGTACAAAGGTGGAACTCGAAGAGCAGCTCTGTTGACACTTCGCAAAGTCCATCAGTTTAACGGATTAGCAAATACGAGCGCCACAGCCCGAGATGCTACGGGGCGTCTCCTGCATACAGCGCACCGCCCTGGTTGCACAAATACGCGACGGCTCAGGTAGTTGGCAACTTAAGGCAACTTCGCTTTTCTCCTCGGCCATGCGTGAAATTTTCCGCTCCGTTATTACTGGCGGCCGTTAATGTGCCACACGCGTTGCTAACAGGACGAGGCGACCGTATTTATACGAAATGTGCGGTGCTGTTCTTCAGTCGTTAGCAGGAATGTTCCGTTACTAAAATTGTTCCAATGCTGTGTCCTGTTTCAGACCCTCTGTTATCAATGACCTTTTTTCTGATAACCTCTACTGAATGTCATTCTTGCGTCATATAATTCTTACCAAACGAGGTGGTGTAACAGATTCTAGACTAGCCGCAGTCACCCTGGATGGGATAGATGAACTGCTGATTCTCAATACTTTTTTTTCGAAAATCATAGCTTTGTAACTATGAATGCAATAAATTTGTGTAATGTTTCATTTGAAACGAAGAAACCCGATTTATTTGTTGTTGAAAATCTTATAAGGAAATGTTAAAATTTTCTGATATAAACAAAGTTTTCTGAATCATTTTTTAGTTCATCGACGCGGCGTTTTCACATATAATTTTCCTGGGGGAGGTATATTTTAAAATAGTCAGGCGTACGGAGTTCTACATTGCAATCTGCACAACACCAGGACGTTTATCTTCAGAACGCTCTCCTTTTCTGGTTCTTACTGACATCGAAACACACTTAGTAGACACGTGTTGGATGAGATTTTTTCTCAGTAAGTGGTAAAATGTTGCCGACTAAGTCTTTTCGGTCCAAGAACTGGAGAAAGGCTCGGCCGTTGTTCGCCTGAATAAATACTGCTGCCTGAGTCCTCCACTATTTCATTTCACGCTGTATTAAAGCTCAGGACTGAATACATATACCCATCCGCCCGTCCCCATTTACTTCTCCTGTCACTTCCTTAAATTACTTTACTTCAAATGACTGACAAAACGATTTATTTTCGAACGTGACTGCCGATATCCCGACATGTTCTTCTATCTTATTTTATCTACATATTTACAGTGGGATGTTTGTTCACACAGCCATTCAATCAACATTACTCTCCCTACGTTACTAGACTGATATAACTGTTATTGATGGTTTTAAGATGTCTTTGCTGAATTTCTTAAGAGCCTTCGATCACTGTGTGGAGAAAGTATTCCGATAATTTTATTCGGTTTTTTTCCATCAGATAGAGAGAGTAGTCACTTACACTATGTGATCAAAAGTATCCGGACACCGCCGAAAACATTCGTTTTTCATGTTAGGTGCATTGCGCTGCCACCTACTGTCAGGTACTCTATATCAGCGACCTAAGTAATCATTAGACATCGTGAGAGAGCAGAATGGCGCGCTCCGCGGAACTCATGGATTTCCAACATTGTCAGGTGATTGGGTATCACTTCTGTCATACGTCTATACGCGAGATTTCCACACTCCTAAACATCCCTAAGTCCACTGTTTCCTATGTCATATTGAAGTGGAAACGTGAAGGGACACGTACAGCACAAAACCGTACATGTCGACCTCGTCTGTTGACTGACAGAGGCCGCCCATATTTGAAGAGGGCCGTAATGAGTAATAGGCAGATATCTATCCAGAGCATCACACAGGAATTCAAAGCTGCATCAGGATCCACTGCAAGTACTATGACAGTTATGGGGGAGGTGAGAAATCTTGGATTTCACGGTCGAGCGGCTCCTCATAAACCACACATCACGCCGATAAATGTCAAACGACGCCCCGCTCGATGCAAGGAGAGCAAACTTTTGACGATTGAACAGTGGAAAAACATTCTGTGGTACACAATGTGGTGATCCGATGCCAGGGTGTGGGTATGGCGAATTCCTGGATAACGTCATGTGCCAGTGTGTGAAGTAACAACAGTTAAAATTCGTAGGCAGTGGTGTTATGGTGTATTCGTATTTTTCATGGAGGGGACTGCACCCCTTGTTGTTTAGCGTGACTCTACCACAGCACAGGCCTACATTGATGTTTTAAGCACCTTCTTGCTTCCCACTGTTGAAGGGGATGGTGGTTGTATCTTTCAACACGATCGAGCACCTGTTCATAATGCACGGCATGTGGCGGAGTGGTTACACGACAATAACATCCCTGTAGTGGACTGTCCTGTACAGAGTCCTGGCCTGAATCCTATAGAACACCTTTGGGATGTTTTGGAAGGCCGACTTCGTGCCAGGCCTCACCGACCGACATCGATACCTCTTCTCAGTACAACACTCCGTGAAGAACTGCCATTTCCCAAGAAAACTTCCAGCACCTGATTGAACGTATGCCTGCGAGAGTGGAAGCTGTGATCAAGGCTAAGGGTAGGTCAACACCATATTGAATGGCACCATTACGGATGGCGGGCGCCACGAACTTGTAAGTCATTTTCAGCCAGGTGTCCTAATGCTTTTGATCACATAGTGTAGTAAACGTATATTTAGAATCGACAATGAGGATAGACTCGAAGCCACAAATTCACTTTTCAGATAGAACTACACAATTCTGAGATCACTGTGATCCATAAAATGACCTCATTGTGACGGAACGGCAAACTTTAAACTCTCTTCCTTATTTTTTTATTATTCTTCTCATCGACAATAATTCCAAGGAAAAAACATATTTGTTATTACTACATTATTCACTGCCGATAGACACCTGGTGAATTTTTTCTTTCCCTCCCTCGATTAATCATGGACATTACATTTGTGATACAGTGGTTCGCTCTGGATGCCATTCGCAACGTCTTCCACCCAATTTCTAATTTATCATCTTATAGCTTCGCTCCCCATTACATGGCCTAAGACCCTTTTACGTTCCATCGGCGTCCACTAAAGCCAACGGCCAAGCCGCAATGGTAACACCGGTTCCCTTCAGGTCACCGAAGTTAGTCGCTGTCGGGCTTCTCTTGCGCTTGGATGGGTGGCCGTCATGGGTCAGCTAAGCGCTCATGGTAAGCGGGTTGCACTCAGCCCTTGTGAGACCAGTTGAGGAGCTACTTCGAGAAATAGCGGCTCCGCTCATGAAAGCTGACAACGGCTTGGATTGCGGTGTGCTGACCATGTGTCTCTTCATATCTGCATCCAGTGATGCCTGTCGGCTGAGGATGACACGGCGGTCGGCCGGTACCGTTGGGTCTTCCGAGGCCTGCGAGAGCTACGTTCCAGTTGGTGACTTCATCTGAAGGAGTCCACATCATAGTGTAAGACCAACGAGTTATTACACTGGCTGATGTACTTTAGTCAGAGATGAATATTGTACCTCAAGAGAACAATTTGTTAATTAGTGCAAGTGATGCTTCCATAGTCAACGACGTTCGTAAATTATCAGCAACTCCTATGGAAAATGACTGAGCCAAAGTTAAGTCCCTAATATTTCATGAGTTACAGTTCGCATGTGCCACCTTGCCAAGCAATCAAACAACTCACGCCTACAGCTGGACGAAAGAACTTTCGCCTGATCACAGCACATTCTGGTCTACATGAATGGAAGAGGAACACGAAATAAACACTAGCCAAACGAGGAAGACTGTAATCCGAAGCAGAATTCATTGGCGGTGTTCGCTGCAGCACATTAGCAGGAATGAAGAATTTTGTCTATTGAAGGCATTGGACACTGCGTATAGCCAGTTGAGTGAATGCTGAAATCACTGTAAACATTTGAAGTGCTTAGTGACCTACAGTTCCATTGTAAGTGTGAAAAAAGACTGGAAATCTGTCTTAAAATTTACATATCTACTGCTCAATTACATCTCTTGATCTCTGAGCAAGTTGCATTTACTCAGTTTACTCAATACGTAACGGAATCCTGACACGTCTTGAGACAAGTAATTTCTGGCAAATAAGAAAGGCTTTACACTTACTTTCATTTGCTGTTCTCAGTTCATGTTAATCATTGAAACTAATTATAAGGAGCAATGAAATGAAATTGAGACATCCCCCCCAGTCCTTTTGTATTCCCCTCCTCTGCCTACCCCACTCCCTGTCGCATCTGCCCCCCACCCCTCTTATGGGTCCTCATCCTCCTTCAGCTCCTTTCCCGGCTCCCCCCTTCGCTTTTACTCTCCTTTCCCCCCTTTTTTGTTTTCCCATCTTCTGTCCAGTTTCCCCCCACCTGCTCTCGACTGTGGTGTCACATTTGCCAACTTTTTAGTGCAGTGTTCCAATGCCTATTCAGTGTTGTTTGTCTTTCTCGTGTTGCGAACAGAAACCATGCTGTCGCTAGGTGTGAATTTTTTGTCCTTTGCGAACAGACTCCAGACTGTCGCCGTGTTTCTTTAATTGTCTATTGTTTTCCCTGTCTGCTTCGTATGTCTTTTTATTAGCGTCATCATCCCTGTGTTGTTGTTTTAAGTTCCACGATTTCTTTTCGCCTTGTTACTCTCTAAGTCTCCGATTTTATCGCCTGTTTTTTTATTATTTGTTCTCTTGATCTTTGTCACAAAATCTGTCGGCTGAAGAGCGGCATACCAAGCTGCTGCCAGCCCGCTCCCTTCGGGGGGAATTGAAATTCAATAAAAAAAAAAAAAAAAAAAAAAAAAAAGAAAGTGAGACACAGGAAAAAAGTAAGTAAATTGACCATTACTTCGAAAGTAATCGCCATAGGTATTAACACATTAATTCCAGTGTGAGACAAGACGCTCACCGTTTTCATGTAGAGTTGATTGCAGTTGCCAACGGAAGCAAGACTGTACACAGACGAGCATCTCTTCGTCCGAAGGAAATCGACGGCCACGAATACCTTTCATCACGGCTCCGAAAATACAGAAATGGCATGGTGGAAGATCCGAAATGTATGGAGGACGTGTAAGGACTACCCAGGGAAAGTTCTGCAGGGTAGCCGAAACAACCTTGCCGCGTGCTGGCCCACCCACATGATGTCTTACATACTTTCCATACAGTTCTGGCATCTCTTCATAAGATTTCCACATTTTTGGTGTCCTGAAGAAAAAAAATTCTTGGCCGTCAATTTGCTTCGGACGAAGAGGTCCACGCCCGGGTACAGTCTTGTTTCCGTATGCATCCACAAGCATTTTGGCCGTCTTATCTCACAGTGGAATTTATGTATTAACAGTTATGGCAATTACATTTGAAATAGTAAAAAATCACTTAATTTTTTTATCCGTCTCGTTTTCATTCGACTGCCCCTTACACACAAAAATAAATAGGCTTTGAAAAGATTATCCGTCACAACATTGGTAATTTTTATTTTTATTTCTCTTATTACATATTTTTATGTTCAATTATTGCATATACGTGGTGATCTCCGTTCTATGCATAGGACAAATCAGTTCGCCCAGTGCTCTTGGAAACTAAACATCTGCCGCAACGGGGTAGATTGTTACAGAGGATATTTAAATTACAGTCAGTGATATTTACTTTGTACGCAGTGTGAAGAACCAGAACCTGTTATTTCAAAATGTTTGTCTCTACCCACGTGCAATCCACATTTCGCTAAACTCTTCTACACAAAATAAACAACAGCGTGAGTAATAGAAAGCTGTTACCCAGGTGCACGCCGCACGACTAATTGAAACAAAAATTACTTTGCCGTACAAGTACGGTCGCTAACGGAGGACGTTTGTACAATCGCGTTTTACTGCTTTTGTCAAACTGCTACAATAAATTTAACGTAGCAATTTCGAGAAAAAACACGAGCGACATTGCAAAAAAAAAAGGGTTAGCGCTACAACTCGATAGGAACACAGTTTTCAACTCGTAACGAGAATGTTCAACACACAAACTGTTCAACGTGGCATTTCGAAATAGCTACAGCTACGCCATTAGGACGGGTGTATATGTTGGTTCCACGAATATGTAATTAGTTCATTCCGCGCGCTTGTACTGATAAAATGAGACGTCAAAGAAGACTAACAATCTCTATGTAGCTGTTACTGTTTGGTACTTAGCGAATTATTGAGCGATGTTCGTACACCAGCGCCTATTAACTCTTCTCAGATTCGACGACTCTGATTCTGCCGTCATAGCGCAGCATAAACAAGATGTCTCGCGTGCGATAGTAGCTGGTGCCCAATATGGTATGATTTCTCTACTTATTATGTATGCACTGCATGGACTGCCATAAAATATTCATGTTTCACGTTGTATTACCCGAAGTGCAAATTTAAACACAGCATACCTTAATATGTCTCTTTTATTTAATTGTTATGATCACCGTCATAATTAAATACGAATTATGCTAACGTACTGTTACACAATTTTATAGCAGGAAAGAAGAATTCATCAAGAAACGCGTTAAACACTGTGAACTGAAACGTGAATGACTTAATTTTTTGGTATTATTTTCACATATGACACGTGATAGTGTTCATTTTCAGACACTATTTCGTGATTATTATATTATATATGCTGGACATATGAGCCACGGAGAAAAGCATTTTTCGCACTGGGCAGGTGGACTGCAGATGTGGTTTCTTGGTTCTATTGTCGGCACAAGGCAGGCAGTGAATTTAAATGCGAGGCAACCCTCCAAGGGAGAGACGGGTAGTTTCGTGCAAGTGAAGCTGTTGGCCGATACACGCTATTGCTGTCAGAGCCGGAAACATATCCAGCTGTGGCCAGTGGTTGCCACACTGACGCAGTGCCTCTAGAGAATTACTTAGTCTGGCATTTTTGCCTTTTCTACACATACAGCAAGAAGTGAGTTACTGCAGTGTCGCCTGCCCAGTATGGGAACAACGATCGGCTTTCGTTCCAAGGATTTTGGTTATCCAATTGTTATTGTGTCGTCGTCCGCAGCTCGTCGTCTTACGGTAGCGTTCTCGCTTCCCGCGCACGGGATCCCGGGTTCGATTCCCAGCGTGGTCAGGGATTCTTCCTGCCTCGATATGACTGGGTGTTGTTGTATAGTCTTCGTCATCATCATTCATCCCCATTACGGTCGGAGGAAGGCAATGGCAAACCACCTCGACTGGGACCTTGCCTAGTACAGCTGTGCGGGTCTCGCGCATCGTCCCCTACGCTCCTCGAAGTATGGGACCTCCTCCTCATCATCATCATCATGTCGTCCCACCTTCACGCCTCACACCATGTAGTCGACAGATTGAAGGAAATTGTTCCAGGCCTAGTACGATTTTCATGCTTGTTGAGGTGCGTTTTTTACGCCAAGAAGGGGACGTTTCTACTACGTTCCCTTGTTTCTTTCTTGTTTTTCTCTTCTCTCTCTCTCTCTCTCTCTTTCTATGTCACTCCAGGAAATGAGCGATATTATGGTCCGTCCCATTCACAGTGGCATTGAGACTTCCTACCTATGTCGAGATTTTGGAGAGTCAGAGCTGAGTAGTGTGAAATTTTGAATCTGGATCGATGGTCTCCTGTTCATAGAGTGGTCATGCCCCGCCGCCGTCTGGTGTTGTCTGGGAAACGCTAGCTGATTTGGGAAAATGTGTGTGTCACGATTTATATTCTCAGCAGCTCGTTGCTTGTTACTTTGCCACTCACTTGTATTGCTCAGCTTCTTCTGACTCGCAAGCTGCCCTGGTAAGCAGGTCATGTTGCGCTTTCTTTATAGAGTCATCCACACGTTTTGGTGCCTCCCCAAGTAATAGCGTCACTCTATACAGGGTGGTCCATTGATCGTGACCGGGCCAAATATCTCACGAAATAAGCGTCAAACGAAAAAACTACAAAGAACAGAACTTGTCTAGCTTGAAGGGGCAAACCAGATGGCGCTATGGTTGGCCAGCTAGATGGTGCTGCCATAGGTCAAACGGATATCAACTGCGTTTTTTTAAATAGGAACCCCCGTTTTTTGTTATATATTCGTGTACTACGGAGAGACATATGAATGTTTTAGTTGGACCACTTTTTCGCTTTGTGATAGATGGTGCTGTAATAATCAAAAACATATGGCCCACAATTTTAGACGAACATTTGGTAACAGGTAGGTTTTTTTTAAATTAAAATACAGAATGTAGGTACGTTTGAATACTTCATTTCGGTTGTTTCAGTGTGATACATGTACCTTTATGAACTTATCATTTTTGAGAACTCATGCTGTTACAGCGTGATTACCTGTAAATACCACATTAATGCAATAAACGCTCAATATGATGTCCGTCAACCTCAATGCATTTGGCAATACGTGTAACGACATTCCTCTCAACAACGAGTAGTTTGCCTTCCGTAATGTTCGCGCATGCATTGACAATGCGCTGACGCATGTTGTCAGGCGTTGTAGGTGGATCACGATAGAAAATGTCGTTCAACTTTCCCTGTAAGAAAACCTAAATCAGTATAGCCGGACGTGAATTTGAACCGTCGTCCTCTGGAATGCGAGTACAGTTGGTAACCACTGTGCCACCTCTCTCGGTGAAGATGAAGAGAGAGAGTATGTATATGAGGATATTGAATGGGTAATATAGTACGTAAAGGGAGATGAAAATCTAATAGTCATAGGAGACTGGAATGCAGTTGTAAAGGAAGGACTAGAAGAAAACATTACTGGAGAATATTGCTTGTGACAAGGAATGAGAGAGGAGAAAGACTGAGTAGTGTAACAAGTTTCAGCTAGTAATAGCGAATACTCTGTTCATGAATCACAAGAGGATGAGGTATACTTGGAAATGGCCGGGTGGGACGGGAAGATATCAGTTATATTACATCATGGTAAGACAGAGTTTCCGTAATCAGATACTGGATTGTAAGGTGTGCCCAGGAGCAGGTATAGACTCAGATCACAATGTAGTAGTGATGAAGAATGAGCTGAAGCTTAAGACATTAGGGAGGATCAATACGCAAAGAAGTGGGATACGGAAGTACTAAGGAATGACGAGATACGGTTGAATTTCTCTAAGGCTATAGATACAGCAGTAAAGAATAGCTCAGTAGGTAGTATAGTTGAAGAGGAATGGATATCTCTGAAAAGGGTCATCATAGAAGTTGGGAAGGAAAACATAGGTACAAAGAAGGTAATGGGAAAGAAACCATGGGTAACAGAAGAAATACTTCCGCTGATCGATGAAAGAAGACGTACAGAAATACAAGTCGCTGAGGAATGAAATAAATAGGAAGTGCAGGGAAGATAAGGCGAAATGGCTGCATGAAAAATGTGAAGAAAGCGAAAAGGAAATGACTGTCGGAAGGACTGACTCAGCATTTAGGAAAGTCAAAAGAACCTTCGGTGAAATTAAAAGCAAGGGTGGAAACTTTAAGCGCGTAACGGTAATTCCACTGTTAAATGCAGAGGAGAGAGAGGATAGGCGGGAAAAGTTCACTGAAGGCCTGTATCAGGGGAAAGATTTGTCTGATATGATAGCAGAAGAACCAAGAATCGATTTAGGAGAGATAGGGGATTCAGTATAGAATCAGAATTTAATAGAGCTTTGGAGGACTCAAGATCAAATAAGACAGAAGAGATAGATGACATTCCATCAGAATCTCTAAAATCATTGAGGAAAGTGGCAACGAAACGACTACTGAAGTTGGTGTGTAGAATGTATGAGTCTGGCGATATACCATCTGACTTTCGGAAAAATATTATCTACGCAATTCCGATGACTGTAAGAGCTGAAAAGTGCGAGAATTATCGCACAATCAGCTTAACAGCTCATGCATCCAAGTTATTGACAATCAGTTTGACTTTCGGAAAAGTAAAGGCGGTTGATAGTGGAAGCGAGACTAAATAAAAATCACGACACATGCATTGGATTTGTCGTCCTGGAAAAAGCGATCAACAATGTAAAATGATGCAAGGTGTTCGAAATTCTGAGAAAAATGGGGTAAACTATAGGGAGAGACGGGTAATATACAGCCAAGAGGGAATATCAAGAGTGGACGACCAAGAAGAAAGTGCTCGGATTAAAAAGAGTGTAAGATAGGGCTGTAGTCTTTCTCCCAACTGTTCAATCTGTACATCGAAAAAGCAATGTTGGAAATAAAAGGAACGATCAGGAATGGAATTAAAATTTCTTTAAAGTCAGTACCACCATTAGACTGTTTTTTATTTGCAGTGTTACATTTACACGATCATGATTTCGGCTTTAAAGTGCCATTGTCAAGTACTTTAATAAATTATGAAGTGTTTTAATGAATTAAAATTCAGGGCGAAAGGATATCAGTGTTACGATTCGCTGGTGCCATTACCATTCTGAGTGAAAGTGAATAAGAATTACATGATCTGCTGAATGGAATGAACAGTCTGAGTACAGGTGTATGGATTGAGAGTAATTCGAAGAAAAACGAAAATAATGAGAAGTAGCGTAAATGAGAATAGCGAGAAACTTAACATCAGGATTGATGGTCACGAAATAAATGAAATTAAGGAATTCTGCTACCTAGACAGCGAAATAATCAATGACGGACAGAGCAAGGAGGACAGTAAAAGCAAACTACCACTGGCTAAAAGGGCATTCCCGGCCAAGAGAAGTCTACTAGTATCATACATAGGCCTAAATTTGAGGAAGAAGTATCAGAGAGCGTATGTTTGGAGTACACAATTGTATGGTGGTCAAACATGGACTGTGAGAAAAAGAAAACCGGAACAGAATAGAATCGAAGCATTTGAGATGTGGTTCTAGAGACGAATGTTGAAAGTTATTTGGCCTGGTAAGGTAAGGAATGACGAGGTTCTGCGCAGAATCGGAGAGGCAAGGAATAGGTGGAAAACACTGTTCAGGAAAAGGGGTAGGATGATAGGAAATCTGTTAACAAATACGGGAATGACTTTCATGATACTAGAAGGAACTGTAGAGGAGAAAAACTATTGAGGAAAACAAAGACTGGAATACATGCAGCAGATAATTGAGAACGAGGTTGTAGGTGCTACTCTGAGATGGAGAAGTTGGGATAGGAGAGGAAGTCGTGGCGGGTTGCATCAGTCAGAAGACTGATGACTCAAAAGAGAAGTGCGTATCATCGAAAGTTCCAGTGTTCATAGCTATTGTTCAGCAGCTGCAGTGTTTGTTCTTTTCATCAAAATAAAAATCTGTCGTCTGCTGCACATAATTTAATATTACTTTACCTGTTTCAAAAGATTAATCGATTATCTTCAGAGCGATAAAGACGTCCTTCCTTAAAGAACGATAAACCGTATCACATCGCAAAAAGTACATTACATATGAGGTGAATAGCAACAGATTGTTGGTTACTGAGTATAGACGTAGACGTATAAAACCTTTCTCAGGCCACAGTAGCACTTCACTAAGAGTTTTAGCAATAAAAACGACTAAAATGAGATTACTGATCCGCTTCCTTTGATACCATATTTGTACGAGGGCTATCCAGAAAGTAATAGACATTTTGAAATAAAAAATTAACAATACGGAAAAACTAAATTTTATCATCTACATTTTAAAGGTACACTCGAAAACTATTTTTCTACACTATCACCTTTCAAATCGAGGCACTTATCATACCACGGCACAAGTTTTCCATTACCATCTCTGTAGAAATTTTCCGCTTGCGATTGCAGCCACTGGTTTATAACGGCATGCAGTTCGGCGTCAGTATCAAAGCGTTGCGTAGCGATACGCCTTCGTTGCTGGGAAGAGATGGTAGTCGCTCGGCGACAAATCCAGGCTGTATGGTGGATGATCAGACACCACGCCCACCTCCCACTCTTCCAAAATCCTGTAGGAGCGAGCGCACAGGTACGATTGATCGTGGGTCGCGTGTGGGCGTACTTTGCCGCGAAAAAAAAATCTTTTTCGTTAAGTTTTCCCCGACTTTTGTTTTGTATCGCCAGCCTTAACTTTGTTAGTGTTTGCTAGTACCTCTATCAGTTAACTGTGGGGACACGTTAAAGGAAATCATCGAGGATCACTCCCTTTGCAACCACTTCCTTGGTTTCTTGGGAAAATTTGTATGTCCCCATTTCATCGACTGCCTTTTGTTTTACAACTGACAGACTTCACTCAAGTTCGTCCCTTGTTACAGTACGATCGATAACTTTGATATGCTGATTCAAGAAGTCAGAAATTCGGGTCCCCGACTGAATATGTTCATGTAGTTTCTTCGCTGCTGCACAAATTCGTTGTAGCTACATTCTAAAACAACGAAAATTAATGACTTCGTTTGTCAGATGGACGTTAAAGTCTAACCTTTGAAGTCAGTCAAAGTTCTGTAAAAGACACCATGGTTGCCTTTGACTGCAAAATTCTGGCCATTATGAAGAGCACATACTGCGAAATACAAAATACATAAAATGCCATTCATTCACATCATTCCTCGCATATAGCAAGAATAAAAATGCTAGAAATAATAATATATTCCATACCCTGTGCTTTAGCACATGTCGAAACCGAAAGTCATCTGATATATATACAAGTCGACGATACATTCATGTGTCCTTAACTACACTCCTGGAAATGGAAAAAAGAACACATTGACACCGGCGTGTCAGACCCACCATACTTGCTCCGGACACTGCGAGAGGGCTGTACAAGCAATGATCACACGCACGGCACAGCGGACACACCAGGAACCGCGGTGTTGGCCGTCGAATGGCGCTAGCTGCGCAGCATTTGTGCACCGCCGCCGTCAGTGTCAGCCAGTTTGCCGTGGCATACGGAGCTCCATCGCAGTCTTTAACAGTGGTAGCATGCCGCGACAGCGTGGACGTGAACCGTATGTGCAGTTGACGGACTTTGAGCGAGGGCGTATAGTGGGCATGCGGGAGGCCGGGTGGACGTACCGCCGAATTGCTCAACACGTGGGGCGTGAGGTCTCCACAGTACATCGATGTTGTCGCCAGTGGTCGGCGGAAGGTGCACGTGCCCGTCGACCTGGGACCGGACCGCAGCGACGCACGGATGCACGCCAAGACCGTAGGATCCCACGCAGTGCCGTAGGGGACCGCACCGCCACTTCCCAGCAAATTAGGGACACTGTTGCTCCTGGGGTATCGGCGAGGACCATTCGCAACCGTCTCCATGAAGCTGGGCTACGGTCCCGCACACCGTTAGGCCGTCTTCCGCTCACGCCCCAACATCGTGCAGCCCGCCTCCAGTGGTGTCGCGACAGGCGTGAATGGAGGGACGAATGGAGACGTGTCGTCTTCTGCGATGAGAGTCGCTTCTGCCTTGGTGCCAATGATGGTCGTATGCGTGTTTGGCACCGTGCAGGTGAGCGCCACAATCAGGACTGCATACGACCGAGGCACACAGGGCCAACACCCGGCATCATGGTGTGGGGAGCGATCTCCTACACTGGCCGTACACCACTGGTGATCGTCGAGGGGACACTGAATAGTGCACGGTACATCCAAACCGTCATCGAACCCATCGTTCTACCATTCCTAGACCGGCAAGGGAAATTGCTGTTCCAACAGGACAATGCACGTCCGCATGTATCCCGTGCCACCCAACGTGCTCTAGAAGGTGTAAGTCAACTACCCTGGCCAGCAAGATCTCCGGATCTGTCCCCCATTGAGCATGTTTGGGACTGGATGAAGCGTCGTCTCACGCGGTCTGCACGTCCAGCACGAACGCTGGCCCAACTGAGGCGCCAGGTGGAAATGGCATGGCAAGCCGTTCCACAGGACTACATCCAGTATCTCTACGATCGTCTCCATGGGAGAATAGCAGCCTGCATTGCTGCGAAAGGTGGATATACACTGTACTAGTGCCGACATTGTGCATGCTCTGTTGCCTGTGTCTATGTGGCTGTGGTTCTGTCAGTGTGATCATGTGATGTATCTGACCCCAGGAATGTGTCAATAAAGTTTCCCCTTCCTGGGACAATGAATTCACGGTGTTCTTATTTCAATTTCCAGGAGTGTATATACCTGCGTCTACGTAAGAAGAGAGCGAAGCTGTGTACATCGTGAAAATAGCGTAAATCATACATGAGTTTATTATTGTTAAAATGTTCTACTAGAATAACATCAAATCACTGATAATGTACATTGTACACATAATAACTGAGGTAGCTGGCGGGAAGCACATTCACAATCCGTATTTTTTGCTATTGTTAGAGATAATACATGGAAGGGTAGACATTTGCCATTAGAGTAATTTACAATCAATTCCAAATTAACTGATAAAAATTCTGTGTTCTATGTTATAGTATAATGGGTCTAGGAAAGGAAGTTAAGCAGTAAAGCAGGTAAAGTTCGTTGTAATTTGCTGGTAACACACAAGCGTTTAATCTTAACGGCCGCGTTATTCCTGTGTTGCATGACACGCGCGGTAAATTTCATGAACCGTGACGGAAGACAAAATCTGTGCAGCGCACAACAAAGGCGCGAGTAATCAGAGTTAGCTGGGAGCGCAGCTGAATGAAAGCGAGTCGCTACCGTGAGCGAGCGACAGCCACAAATATCTCACTACCACTCTCCCTTCGTTTGTGACGCCAAATGCTATTACGTGGCGTGAAGCAAAATTCAGTTTCATAACAAGAGAGAAAAACTACGAAAATAATGAGCACGACATATATTTCTCTTTAAGGGACAAAGGCAGATCGTTGCCACTGCATAAATAATTGGATGCCCGGATAGGAAACCCGAAAGAAAACAAAATGAGGGATGATGTCAGAAAACATATGAGCGACGCTCTCTGGAACGCTGACGGAATGACATACTAACTGGGAGGCACTGACGTGATTCCCGTCGAGCGTATTTTATCCTGTCGAAAATGAGAGTAGAGCAAATTTGCGAATACACACTCACTCACACACATTTACGGATACCATTCGAAGGTGGTACAAAGACGAACTACTGAAGTGTTCTGCTGAGGCGTGCTTCAAATCCCCGTCTTTTGTCACAGTTATATCTACATACCTACTCCACAAGTGGCCGTACAGTGCACGATGTCAAAATTATCAGTTCTCTATCCTGTTCCTTTTGCGTATTGAGTGAAAGATAATTGATTGTCCAGGTGTCTCTGTACGCGTCCTAATCTCTCTTTCCTCTTATTCTCATAGTCCTTACGCGATATCTACGATGGTGACAGTAGAATGGCGCATTGTTTTCTTCGAATGCAGCCTCTCTAAATGTTCCCAGCATGGTTCCGTGAGAACTACATAGTGCTTTTTCCTCGGGCGTTTCTCATATAATGGATACGGCTTATAACGGCCTGCTGACTTCTCAATAGCGCCAATAAGTTTCACAGAATCCGTAACAGAAAGCTGTATTAGATTCTTTTACTGTACTACGGCTCTCAGTTACAAACCATCGTCTGATACGAAATTTGAACATATACACTTTACGTATTACGGAAATGATTCAATAATAGCATTCCTATGTTTCCAGTTTTGTAATATGTAAGTTTTATTTGTTCGAGTTTTGTACTAAATGATGGCTTGTAACTGAAACAGATAGTACAATAAAAGAACCCAATACTGTTTTCTGTTATGAATTTTGTGAAGCATTTCATACCACTTGTAAGCATTATTCTTAAATACACAAATGATTTGACGTGTTCTTAATGTTCATCACTAATCTTGTAAAACATATCCACTGGTTTCTACATATTTGTTACAGATATTATATCGCACTATTCCCTTTTAAAAGGGAGCTGTAATTCATTACACCAAGTGAAAATGTTGTCGAAGTCCTCTTCCATCTCTTAGGATCTCCGCAGATTCTGGTAGGGAAGAGAGGATTCCTGTGACATGTTCAGTCTTTGGTCCTGTCGGTGGTAAGTGCTACGCGCCATTGGCAGGGACCTGAGTACCATGCAAGTTGCGGAAGTATAGAATCAAGCATGACACAGTTCATTTTTCACTAGACATCTGGGTAATTAAACCTTGGGTATCATTTCGCCTGGATTAGAGGATGTGTTTGGCACGTAGTTTGTTGCAGAAACCTGTTCTGTGTGTAACTGAAGTGATTGAGGGGCAAAACGAAAAAAAGGTGGTCCAATTGGTGGTTTGCGGGAAACCACTTAAAGTGAACGTTCATCGAGAGCTTCGAAATACGCTCACAGCTACATCTGTACCGGTCCCAGACGCTGACAACGTCGATACCTGGTGACAACAAACAACGGATTCCGTTCGCTCTGTGCATTTTTTGAAAGTTTAAATGAGAATGGCGATTTCCTTGACCACGACCCCATTCCGACAAATTCCCCTTCCGGTTTCTGATGTGCTAAACAAACACAACGCTTGCATTTTTAGGATAAATACTTCGCATACTACAATGGAAGTAGTGCATGGTAGCAGACTACCTAATTAGTGATCCCATAATTGGGCAATACTTGTGTTTAGAACAAATAATTCAACACTTATCTTGAGACGGTACAGCTGTATGTTGTAGCTTAATTAGGTAATTGCCAAGAAATAATTATCCAACAAGGTGGTGGCCCAGCACAATAGATGTCTTGTTCAGGACATCTCGCATGGTCTTGGTCCACAACTGTGAAATAACTGATGAATCCCTATTCGCCCGGCTAACAAGGTACCCGACGCTACTTCACGCGACTTTTCTCTAATCTGGTTTGGCTAAGTTTACCAAACGTCTGTGAGCGATATCGGTCATTTAAAGATTCTCACTGTAAACGCAGGTACATTGCATCGGGTTTTTATTGAACCGGTATTCTTAAACATCAGCGTATAGTCCTGTTATAGGCAATTTAAGCGCGTACTAATATACAAATCTTATATACACGTTATAATAACGCTGTAACGAACAATGAATTCAGACACAAAATTAAAGTACGAACAGCTGTAAATTTATGAAAAGAAGATCTTGTGTGTCGACCAGTGCGTAAGTACCGTGTCATGTTTGAGCAGCTATTTTGTCCACGAGCATTGCTGTATTCTCTGGTTATTTCACGCAATGATAATATCCGTCGAGTACAAATATCAGTGGAGGCACGATAGCGCCAACATGAAACAAAAATGTACAATACTTTCGTAGAACGCTGTTGTTTACACGAAGTATGAAAACAGAAACTTCTATATTACGCCGATTTGCTCAGAATTAATACATTTATTACCAGTATCGATAGTAGCAATGGTGAAATTCTTGATGCTACCGATGCCGATGGAAATACACTGCCCAACACAAACGGTAAAGCCCCTCAGAGGGAATGGTCCGATGTCAGTGTAGATTCGTACACGTACTCACCGTCGGCTGGTATGTAAATGACCAGAGTTCCAGTTCTCTGTAACAAGTAGAACGACCACCAGAGTTCATTGGCGTTGTTGTCACCAGCTCTGGTAGAGTATATAAGGGACGTGAACAGGTCCAAAGTGAAAAACTCCACGGCCGAACATAGGATAGTAGGAGAAGAAAGGCCCCAATACAGATCTTCGCACAGTGTAGCAGCAAGTATTGATTAGCAAAGAAAACATAAAACTTGTATAATCTTTATGGCTGCGAAGGGCAGACAGCATGACCTCAAACAGCCCGCTCTCCCCCCTCATGGAGGAGAGTGAAAGTGAAAAAGAACATAAACGACACGTCGAATGTTGCGTGATTACTAGAGGGTATCGAGACGCTGCATACTCATGTGAGACAACAGTCTGAAAGGGATCTCACTGTAGGTGGCATTTGGCCGTGCTCGTCGAATCGTGCAGTACCCAGATCTCTGGGCATTTTGATGCGACAGTGGCCCGATATTGTACTGGAAGGGAACGTGAGAGCAGGCACACCCCTCGTCAAGCTTAAGGGTCAACCACGTCTTACCACCATAATCGAGTGTCGCCATATTGTGTACTAGGCACATCGAAACCCCTTTACTTCTGTGTCTGCCATTAAAAGAACAGGTTATCGACTCCCTTGAAAACTGCGATACTGCGTTTTCCTGGGTGGCCGTCTTTGATGAGTATGTTAGCGATCTGGGAAAGGGTCCCATTCTTCCAATGTTTTGGAGAGACACAGCGCTGTTACTCCTGGTGTCACGGTGTGAGGAGCCATAGGGTACGACTTCCGGTCACGGCAGGTACTGATTGAGGAACTCTGACGGGAGAATGGTACGTCACGGACATCCTGTGTGCTCATGCCTTAGCTATCATGCGACAATATGTTGGTACCACTTTTCAACAGGACAATTCTCGACCACACATGGCTCTGTATAAACTCTCTGCCTGATGTTGAGGTACCCCAGTTATCAGCGAGATTCCCAGATCTGTACCGCATAGAACACGTGGGACCAGCTCGTACGTCAACTCCGTCTCAATGCCAATATCCAGGACATCAATGTCCAGATCATCTTGTCCCTGCAGAGGATGCTACCGTTTTATGACACCTTCCCGACCGAATCCACGAATACATCCAGAACAGAGGGGGTGTAACATTATACTGACCAGTGGCCGCATACTGTTAACTTCTTTGTAAATTTTACTCGATACTGTAAGCACTTAAATCGCACCACACAAACTCTCAACACGTGGTGTTTCATTTTGGTTCTTCCTACTTTTGAGGATGCTTTCATTTTCCCGCCAGACACTGTAAGGCAGACGAGGAAAAGTTACGTATCATAAAAAACTAGCTACCACAACAGTAAGAGGGAGTTTACGTGTTGAAAAATAACTTGACGCAATGGAGTAAAGACTTAACATCAGATGGTTAAATTATGTGACTTCATGGCCATATATCAGTAAGTCTTAGGTTCATTCCGAAATTCGCTGTTAGTCAGTGTGTTGATTGTATATGTATTTCGAGCATTTTGGAGGTGCAGGTAAGATTTATAAATGACTAATTATGTCCGCATTATACAGATTTCCAAACCGTTGTGCTTGTTAATCGCAATAGCAAAAAATGGTTCAAATGGCTCTGAGCACTATGGGACTCAACATCTGAGGTCATCAGTCCCCTGGAACTTAGAAATACTTAAACCTAACTATCCTAAGGACATCACACACATCCATGCCCAAGGCAGGATTCGAACCTGCGACCGTAGCAGCCGCGCGGTTCCGGACTGAAGCGCCTAGAACCGCTCGTCCACAGCGGCCGGCTCGCAATAGCAGACATTACCTATAAACAGGAGAATGCAATTAATACGTACTGTAATTACCCAAAGAGGAACCAAGATTAAAAATTTAGTGTTAAAAATGAAAAGGCAGAATATCGTCCGTTACTACATAAATAAATAAGGCCTGGTAAATAGCTAATTTACTGCGTGTCACAACTCCAAATTAGATGTCTTTCGAGACACTTTCAGTCTGGCGCACTGGGAAGACGTTTAGCAACGCCACCGCAACGTAATTTATTAAAAGAGAGACTAGACAATATGATAAGTTCAGTCCAAAACCAAAAATATAAGTGATTATCCATTCTCTTCCTGTAATAAAAAAAAGACACATCTAAGCATATAAGCAAATCATAGTACCTTTGGACGTGATCAGGCAATACTAACGATGTAATGACGTTCAAAATCTGCCGAAGACTTACGGGCGATATTTAGCCCATACCGCAATCACATTAGTTTTGAGGTAGTATATATTGGCGACAAAAATTCTGGTCTTCGCCTTTGAATGCTCACTCCATAGATATTCATAATAAAGGATAGCAGCATATTTAAAACAGTACAGCTGCAATGTAAATAACAGGCAGTTACTAAATTTAGGTGTCGTAAGCGTGTAAACAGCGACATTCTCAGGTATACGATTCATTCAAACATTAGCTACGTACTTTGCCATTTCTAAATCTTTCAGTATCAAAATTCCACTTAAACCTCACTTAGATAACCGTTTTATCGCGTTGTCGTATAATAACTCAACAGATGATAATTTAATACAGTGTTATATTAATATGAGTGCACAGTAAGCTGAGGACAGAGTGTACTATAACATAAATAAATTCTCTTTGCATTTTCATTTATCGTGTACTACAGAGATTCAGAGAGACAATGTTTTGAAATTTTAATGTTATCCTTTGTCATGTACCAGTGAGAGTTATAAAATTTTCATTGTGGGACATACTGTCACAACAGAGGTCACCGTGTCAGAAAAGCTGAAATGTGTTCATCTATTGAAAGTGAACAATTTTGTACAGCTTTCTTGCCTTTTCTCCTGTGTTTAGGCTGTGGTTTACCTTGTGCTATACGACATGGCTACATATCACATGATATATCTGCTGTAATTTCTTCTGAGCTAGTTTCAAAATATTTTAATGAAAACGTAGGGCAACAGTATGGTAAAACAACACAGCAGGACACTGAGGTGAGAGTACAGCATTTGAACCCTGACAGATTACTTCTTATTTTCTTTATTAACTAATTTGTAAGCATTTCGTATCCAAGGGACAAATATGTCAGATAAAGATGTGTAATAATACCTGCTGCCACTAAGTGTAATCCCAGAATGTACAAATGGTAATTATGCGTAGGAGGATGGAATAAAAGGGTGAGGAGGCAGCATTCTGCTGGGAGTAAGGGACAGTGAGCAATCTGACATGGCAACCAAGAAGGTCTATTGGGAGTAACAGAGCTGAGTGAAATGAGTGAAATACCATTCCCAATTGGTTTAATATCGTTGTTGAGCGACAGGATCGTGCACCAGCGGGAGGCTGCGGCTGGAGGTGAGAGAGAACAAGTAGCAGACACTCCGTTCACGGCGTTCCTCTTTATGGCCACACTGTCGATAGAAACACACGCTATCTCGTAAATACGGTTTTTGGCTTAGGAGGATGAACCGGCTCATTTGAAGCGCTCTTTTTTTTCTTTATTTTTTTTTTTTTAAAAAAAGAGCTCCATTCGTCTTAACATTTGCATCAAGCGGTGAAGTTCTTCGTCTGATAGAAGCACTCGCCCCCAATGACTTCAATTATTTGTTCGCTGTATTAGAATCTCTTTCTTCTCTTATAATGAAACTCTCATCTTGACCACAAATATTATTTTCATCTGTCCCTTGCTCGTCGCGGCCAGCCTTACTCTTGACAGTGAGTTGGTCGTGACACTTTTTGTCAACTGTGTTCCGTTTCTTTGACACTGACGAAATGCCGAAACGTGTACAGAAGAAATAAAATAAATAACTCCAGAAGAGCAGTGCTTTTGTAATTATGGAAATATACGAACTTGCCTTGTTAAATGTCGAGTGTGGATGAATATCCTCAGATACTGCTAAGCCAGTGTAACGCATCAATCTTATTGAGACATAGATGGGCATACTGGAGTGTTGAAAAAATGAAATGAGCTCTGCCGGAACATGTCGCACGAAACGCACTCCACTACACAATTTTCAGAATTTTCTTTAGAAATCGGGTTATCAGCAGAGAGAAACTTGAAGCAGCCCGCCCCCTCCACGGACAGTGGCCAGGCTCTCGTTCTTAGTTATCCTTAATTAAGCGCTTGAGTATAATCCAGCAGCACTGCAGCAGTTGTCGCATGCTGTGCCGGTATCTGCTGAAACGTGAAACATGACATGAACTCCAGAATGAACTGTATAAAAGAAAGCGGAGTACTTACAAGATTAGTTGTATGGCCCGGAGTGGATGAAAACGTTGCAGTAATTCTGTCTGCCGGGTACGAGGCTCCTTCTAAGTATCATTCCATATCATTCTACGTGATTATAGTGAAGTGAAAATGCGACGAACAGTAGCTTGTCGAGAATTCATCAAAACAAAGCAGTAGTCTTGTTTTTCCATGCCATTTCAAGAAATTCACTCTGAGTTAGTGTCACATGAACTGTCCTCGGGACAGCCAGAAAGTTTAGTTTCTGTGCCATGCAAGTATCCGTTACGTAACTGCTCATACTGAAATTCTAGGAATGCAGATAGTAAAAGTTCTGTGGAACATCACACCAAATGTTGCAACTAACGTCATCTCATTCGACTCCTCGGTAACCCAGTATCTCTTCTCGAAGAGACATCGACCATCTCGTCGACATTGGCATCATTCTTACGTTTTATCCAAACAGAAAGACAAGAAGACAATGCCTAGCCAACAGTTGTATATCTATTCCATTTGGAGAGTTCCCTAGAAGAGATTTATAGATAAGCGCTTCTAATGGTCTGTTTAGAATCTACAGTAAATTAGTAGGAGGCTGTGGACTTGTGTAGATGGGTGGACGTTCCCGTTTCTCCAAGTACCAGTGAGGTGAAGCACGGCTGTAATGAACGTTTACTAGCTGTAAACCAACGAACAATGCTTTTGGAATGACCGTTCTGCATGTATCATAATACAAGTAGAATACTGGCTCATACAGAATGGTTCGCTTAAAAAAAATTGTCCATTAACGTAAGTTCTCGGTCATATTCGTCTTAAGTCTCATGTTCTTGTGTCCGTGTTTGTTTATGAATCAATTTGCTTTTGGTTGAGATCCGCTCTGAGCAAAAAAAAATTTCCTTTGTTTGTCCAGACAAGTTTTGCTGAATTTACAGCACCTACATATACATACACACTCTCCAGGCCACCATATGGTATATTTCAGAGAATGCCACATAGCACTGCCAGCCAGTTCCTTTCCTGTGCCATCCACAAAAGGACCGAGGGGGAAACGACTGTCTGTAAGTCGCAGTACCCTTCTGCCCGAAAAGTTAAACGCTACTTCCTGTGTGCAGTGCCCCCTCGATCTATCAAGGGCAATCCTTCAATTCTCCAATCCATAACACAGGTCCAGAAATCTGCAACCTAGACCATTACACACTTCTGGTTAAGACCCTTCACTCGGCTCCAAACCAAAAGACGCCGATCAATTACGGCTACGATACCAACACTGCAGATCGCGAACACTGCTGACGCCCTGGGGGTGAAGCTAAGAGCCTTCGCCACTTCCGCCAGCGACCATTCCGAACTGAGGATGGCCTCGAACCCGAAGCGGCATGCATCACTGATGCCGGCATGAGTCACAACTTTCTGGTGGCTGCATCCTGTACCCTCTAAAGCCGCAGGCAGAGCCTCCACGTATGGGATGAGGCCCACTGGCAGATATACCGAGCACACATCGGACTTCTTTACAGCCCTGAACATTATTTTTCTAATGAGCTCCATAACCCTCTTGGCGTTGGAGTTCTCCAATAACTACCATCCCCTGTGCCCCTGTGACTTCTCGGCTGAAAGAGCAGCCAGCTGTCCATTCATAGGATATGAGCGTTTGGCGGCATTGGCCGGGCGGCCACTTACGGGGCAGGTCCGGACGCCTTGGTGCGGGACTTATTACATTCGACGCCACATCGGGCGACCTGCGTGTCGGAAGGGGAAGAAATGATGATTAAGACAACACAACATTCAGTCCCTGAGCGGAGAAAATCTCCGACCCAGCCGGGAATCGAACCCGGCCCCGTAGGACGGCAATCCCTCATGAGGACCACTCGGATATCGGGGCGGACATTCATAGGATGAAAGGGCGAATAGAGACGGCCAATTCCCACGTTGACTCTCCTCTGAGACCGATATGAAAGCATTAGACCCGTCTGTCACCCTGTGGTGAAGACATATTCCCTTCTTCGGGTATGCTGTAAGGTGCCCGGCTAGCACAGCCCATGGGTGAAACCCGAGGTATCCCATGTGACGCACCAGATTCTCCGCCGCGTCTACCTCGAGGCAGCAGCTTTCAGGCGACTGACTGCAGCCTACACCGTCTTCAGGTGTTCGCTAAAAGTGACCTGCATCCGCACACAGCACTTGTACATCCTACCCATCCTAATGCTACCAATTTAAGAATTAAATTGTAAAAGAACATAGAAAAAGCTAACTACCTAACTTGCTGTTCTTCTGATGTGTCACAAGAGGCAGGGAGCTAGAGTCTGACTGAAATAGTCGCTAGTTATTCAAAACAAATGACGCAACACAGGTAACTAAAACGCGAGACTACACCTCTTAAATGTATAAACAGGCATGGAATAAAACTATAAAAGCGCACAGAACTACGTAACTTGCTACTCTCCTCATGTGTCACGAGCGACAGCTGGACCTTGAGTAGGCTCACTCATGATGTAACTTGGGCGAAACATGTCTCTGATAGAAGTAAAAACAGTTTTGTTCGGTCAAGGCTGATTCTATACAAGAACAAATTTATTTCCCTGTCATACATTGTATGGGGGCAACTGCCTTGCCGCAGTGGATACACCGGTTCCCGTGAGATCGCCGAAGTTAAGCGCTGTCGGGCGTGGTCGGCACTTGGATGAGTGACCATCCAGGCCGCCATGCTCTGTTGCCATTTTTCGAGGTGCACTCAGCCTCGTGATGCCAATTGAGGAGCTACGCAACCGAATAGTAGCGACCTCGGTCAAGAATACCATCATAACGACCGGGAGAGCGATGTGCTGACCCCACGCCCCTCCTATCCGCATCCTCCACTGATGATGACACGGCGGTCGAATCGTCCCGGTAGGCCACTCGTGGCCTGAAGACGGAGTGTCATACATTGTATTGCATAGTTACTTCTCATTTCACACGTGTATCACTGGAATTCTAGATGGTATCTATTGTGAACAGCCAAATGAAAACGAAACGGATGGAAAACGGTAAGAAAACTGTTTATTATTCCAAAATTAATCGTCATAAGCGTTAATACATTTATCCCTTTGTGAATCAAGACGTTCAATGCCTTCACGAAAAAATGATTTCAGTCGCCTACGGAACCATGATCATATCATGATATGCACCTCTTCGTTCAAAGCAAATGTCTCTCTTCAGGCCTCCAGAATCGCATTGGGATCGATCGGAACTGTATGGAGGGCTTTCCAGCAGAAGTTCTGTAGTGTAGTCGAAACAACCTTGGCAACATGCAGGCTCACCTCATCTATCAAGTAAACCACATATATTCGAGGCCACTTCACAAAATCATTTCAAAGCACATTTTCAATGCGGGTGCCAGCATAAAGTCATACAGCGTATACGACAAAGTACGTGAGTATATTACTTCGGGAGATTACTGAACAGTGCAGCTGTTGAGCTGTATAAAACGGCCTTCTTCGTAACATTACACTGTTAACGTAAAGCAGCTACATAATCCTCTGCTGCCGTCTTGCCCGTGTTGTCGTACTCATAGTTCAAATCTGAAAGGTCTCAGAATGCTTGAGCAGTGCCAGCACGTCTCTGGCAATCGATACCAGACAGGCTTGCCACACGTGCACTGACTCGCTTGTTATCTGCGAAAGTGAGGCGGAAGTGAAGCGTCGTCGGCTAGTGTGCGCTCTCAGTCACGATTCTGTATACGAACCAGACAGGGAGCACACGGTCCGCTGGAGTGCCTTGGGAAGCGGCCAGCCTGTGTATTGGAGTTGGGGCCCCGACCGCTGTGCTACGACCACAGTCCTGAGCAGTGCGCATCGAGTGCAGGCTGTCTGTTTGTCTGCCACTTCTCGGCGGAGCTCGCGGAGGTCGGCGTACGCATTGATGGTGTGAGGTAACACGCATCGGGTGCAGGCTGTCGGATTATCACTGCCCTGGTGCCGTGTACCGAATCCCGGATGGATGCTGCGGAGTCACCAGCAAGTAGTGTAAGCTGCCCAATACACAAGGCTGCAAGAGGTCGATCATATGTGTGAGCGACGTTGTTTACTCTGTCATTGCAGTTCATATCGCGTTGCATTTTCTTTCCTGGTGTCTTTTATGTCATATCTGTGTCGTTCCACCTTGGGCCATAGATGGCATGTGTGAACGACGGCTGTGGAGATGTGTACGGGCGAACAGACGTGCAGCTGTTGAGCAACAGTGTCTCACAGACGTTCGTTCAGCGAACGTTGCTGAGTAAAGGCCTCTGCTGCAGGCACCTGGTACATGTACCGACGCTGACTGCTGTTCATTGGCGACGAAGGCTAGAATTTCTACGCCAACACCGTAATTGGCTGTCCACTGAGTGACGACAGGTGGCGTTTTCAAATGACTCACGTTTTATGCTCAATCGGGCAAATGGTCGGTGGCGTGTACGGCTTGAAATGCCCGAAAGCAAACATCCTGCAACAATCGTCGGAAGGGTCCAGTCCAGAGGGCATCCCCTGGGTGATCTCGTCATTTTGGAAGACACAATGGATAAACACAAATATTCTTGGAGACCATGTCTACCCCTGCACAGTTTGTTTTCCCTCGGCAAGATGACACCCACCAGCAGGACATTGCAATATCTCGTACGCTCGTAGTACAATAGTGTTCTAAGATTACCAGAATCAGTTTGCGTACTTCCCTAGCCACCAAACTTCCCGATTTAAACCCAATCGAGAATAGGCCATACGCATCAAGCATCCTAACAGAGAAACCTTGTGCAGCTGGAGTCGATATCTTCCAGAAGCTCAGTGATTGTCTTCCTGAACTTTACACAACTGTCCGCGCCGCAAAAATTTGTTCAGACCTTTGACAGGTGTTCATATTAATGTGACTAGGCAGTGTATTAAAAAATGATTGACTGACGTTTGCCCGCTAAAACCACCTTCCACTCCCACATTCCCACGCACTCAGCGTTGCAATTCCGTGATTTTTGCTATCATTTTGTCCAGACATGCCGCGGGCAGTTCCGTGATCGTCTTCATTGGTGATTTTCTTACTCTTCGATCCAAAACTAATTCATCGAACTCACATATCGATTTCACGTTTCGTAGGGGTTATGGTGGTTTCATTTCCTGGACGTTCTCTTTTCAAGTAACATTTGTTAAATTTTATTGCGTACAAAGGGATGCATACACCCATTATGTCACCGTTTTAGCTCGTTCCTAGCCTAATTTGATGGAACAAAATTTGGCCTAGTACGATGAAGTTCACAAGCAGTTTACAGATATTTAGATTCAGAGTTTCACAGGACTATCGAATATCATACAAGATGTCGGGCAACCACCTTAGTTCAACGGCTTAAGGCAGTAGGCAAGAAGTGCGCACGTACTACGTTTGAGTCTAGTACGATTGTTGTTTGCTCGCTATTGAAAGTCCTGGCTGTAACAGGTTGGCAACAGCTCGAGATCAGAAACACAGCAGACGTACCACTGAAGTGTGCAGCAACGAACGAACACCTGGTCGTTTAAGAACTGTTAACTAACAACTCTATCACTAGAAGTATAGAAATGAAGCTATCTCTAACGCAGCAGGTAGGAAAGAAAACAACTGCATCCCACACCACCAAAAGGGGACGCAACGAGTTGCTGTTGACACTCGAAAAGCAATGTAAGTACAGCGCACATTATTCGAAGCGCGTATGGCCCGGTACGGTTTCACTACGAGACGTGCATGAGTGCATTGACAAATTATTTTATTACGTTTACTTATTGTAGGTCACAATGAAAGCACTATTATTATTATTATTATTATTATTATTGATCTTATTATACTGTATCATCCCTATGAAATATGAATCATGTAGCGAGACAAATGTTTCACTGAATATTAGAAAATAAATAAATGTAAAAAGGTCGTATGGGATTGTTATGTGGCATATCCCACCGGGTGGGTCGAGCTGCCTGTCACAGAGGGAGTTCTTCATTCGCATACACTGACCGCTTTTCTTGTGAATATGTGAGATTTGTAACGTAGTGTATTTGTAGAGTGAAGGTGAGTGTAATTGACGCGTGCATAGTGTAGCATACTGTTTATGTTGTATGATGGTAGGAGACGGTAGAGGGTGAAACCCGCTGCCAGGACATCGCTTTCAGCTCTAAAATAGCACCAAAAGGGCCGCCCATCTTAACGGCTCCATCCCACAGACAGATCACTCAATGAGACACTGCGTAGAGGTCTGAAGTTTAATCCAGGACATTTACGCGAAGACTCGTGAGCATGAACCAAATATCACCGCCTATCCTCTCCTTGCCTACCACGAGGATTCAAACCGGTTTACCTCCAAGTTAGGTGCCCCGCCATAGCACAGGTATACGTTAGCTACCTCGGCTGCGGAGGCGGACTGAAAATAAATGACGAGAATCGAACGCAGTATCGATATAATTGTAGGCTGTAGTTTTATACAGATGCACTAACACCGCTGTTCAACAGCTGTCGCTTTCGTGTTCTACTCGACAGTCTCGAAAAACTTGTAGGCGCACTGCACTAGAACAGCTTCGTCACATCTCTCTACTACAGGGTGCGGCAAATACACTACTGACCATTAAAATTGCTACACCACGAAGATGACGTGCTAGAGACGCCAAATTCAATCGACAGGAAGAAGATGCTGTGATATGCAAATGATTAGCTTTTCAGAGCATTCACACAAAGTTGCCGCCGGTGGCGACACCTACAACGTACTGACATGAGGAAAGTTTCCAACCGATTTCTCACACACAAACAGCAGTTGACCGGCGTTGCCTGATGAAACGTTATTGCCGCGCGGGTTTAGCCGAGCGGTCTCAGGCGCTGCAGTCATGGACTGTGCGGCTGGTCCCGGCGGAGGTTCGAGTCCTCCCTCGGGCATGGGTGTGTGTGTTTGTCCTTAGGATAATTTAGATTAAGTAGTGTGTAAGCTTAGGAACTGATAACCTTAGTAGTTAAGTCCCATAAGATTTCACACGCATTTGAACATTTGAAACGTTGTTGTGATGCCTCGTGTAAGGAGGAGAAATGCGTACCATCACGTTTCCGACTTTGATAAAGGTCGGATTATAGCCTGTCGCGATTGCGGTTTTTCGTATCGCGACATTGCTGCTCGCGTTGGTCGAGATCCAATGACTGTTAGCAGAACATGGAATCGGTGGGTTCAGGAGGGTAATACGGAACGCCGTGCTGGATCCCAACGGCCTCATATCACTACCAGTCGAGATGACAGGCATTTTATGCGCATGGCTGTAACGGATCGTGCATCCACGTCTCGATCCCTGAGTCAACAGATGGGGACGCCTGCAAGACAACAACCATCTGCACGAACAGTTCGACGACGTTTGCAGCAGCATGGACTATCAGGTCGGAGACAACGGCTGCGGTTACACTTGACGCTGCGTCACAGACAGGAGCGCCTGCGATGGTGTACTCAACGACGAACCTGGGTGCATGAATGGCAAAACGTCATTTTTTCGTATGAATCCAGGTTCTGTTTACAGCTTCATGATGGTCGCATCCATGTTTGGCGACATCGCGGTGAACGCACATTGGAAGCGTGTATTCGTCATCGCCATACTGGCGTATCACCCGGCGTGATGATATGGGGTGTCATTGGTTACATTTCTCGCTCACCTCTTGTTCACATTGACGGCACTCTGAACAGTGGACGTTACATTTCAGATGTGTTACGACCCGTGGCTCTACCCTTCATTCGACCCCTGCGAAATCCTACATTTCAGCAGGATAATGCACGACCGCATGTTGCAGGTCCTGTACGGGTCTTTCTGGATACAGAAAATGTTCGACTGCTGCCCTGGCCAGCATATTATCCAGATCTCTCACCAATTGAAAACGTCTGGTTAATTGTGGCCGACAACTGGCACATCACAATACACCAGTCACTACTCTTGATGAACTGTGGTATCGTGTTGAAGCTGCATGGGCAGCTGTACCTGTACACGCCATCCAAGCTCTGTTTCACTCAATGCCCAGGCGTATCAAGGCCGTTATTACGGCCAGAGGTGGTTGTTCTGGGTACTGATTTCTCAGGATCTATGGACCCAATTTGCGTGAAAATGTAATCACATGTCAGTTCTAGTATAATATATTTGTCCAATGAATACCCGTTTATCATCTGCATTTCTTCTTGGTGGAGCAATTTTAATGGTTAGTAGTGTAAAAGTGGCCCGGAAAACAGAGTTGCAGGGTACAAAAAAACACAGCAGAGGAAAGGAAATACAGTACTAGCGTGATCATAGCCAGATGTGGCAAGTGACCACCATTCATCTCTTGGCACTTTTGGGGCCTCGCCAGCAAGTTCTGGAGGCGGATCGAAGCTGGGCTGCTGGAATTGCTGCGACCTCACCCTAATTGTTTTGCTGCAGTTCTTGAAGACTATAAAGTTAGTTGCAAAACGTTTTAGACTTGATGGCTCGCCACACAAAGTAATGGCGTACTAACAGAGCAGGTGACCTGAGTGGACCGCTAGGGCTGCGAACGGACTGACCTCTGCTAGCGTCTCCACTCACACTGACGCAGCCCGCACTACACTCTGATCAGGTGTAGATCACGTGACGGGCGTGCATGTAGTGTGCGCTTCAAGGAGTGTGGTTATATGAATACATTCACGTCCAATTGTACCCACACGTCCGGGCCACTTTCATTTGCTCACCTTGTACAACCGAGTCAAAGACGTGCAAAATCGGTAACCCGTTGGGTATGCATTTGCTTGTTAGATATGGAAGGCATGCTGCAAGATGTAGTTTGTCGAGAAAGTATTAAATGTTGATTTCCTTCGCAGAGAGGGGTTTCCCGGTGAAAATATGTAAGGTTTAAAATTCACGAGAGTTGATATATTTGTGTAATAACTGTCTATTAAACTGTCAGAACTATCCTCGTGTGCTTTTAATGCCATCACAAATCATGAAGCTAAGTTATCTACAGTGGGAAACACAACAAACATCTCTTTCCTGCTCTCAAATGAAAGGAAGTTTACGGTGAATAACGCAAATGGTACTTTCATTACAAAAGTTAAATGTCATTATCAAAACAAGAAAACTGCAATATCAGTGGACCAAATTCAAAACTAATTCAAAAGTTAGTAGAAATGTTTCAAGCTAGTAACTAACTGGATTACTGTGAGAAGCGAGTTTCAGGGCAAGTTATCGTACTGAGAGTGCTCGTAATCCGTGACCTGGTAATGCGTTATGCGCTGTGTCTCCGGACTCGGTTGAAGATTATAATGAGATTTGCCTCCGTTTCCGAGACGCCCTCTGCCCTCTGTAGCGCGGTATTGTGGGGCATGCCTATCTCTTCTTGATTCAGTATTTATTATTTACGATACCTTTCGATAGAGAATAAGCATGAGCGTGAAATACAGCATAAAACAGAAATATCCGTTCACAGTTGTCAGCTACTTACTAAGAGTGAGTAACTTTACGGGTGTGATTCTGTTCCATAATCCAATGATTTTTATTTTGTTTTGTCCAAGTATTGATCTTCTCCAGGCTAACATGTGTCAATTTTGCTTCTACTCCAGGAGCGATGGGAAATACGGACAGCGCCGGAAAATATATCAATCACTTGTAGTGCAATCGCAAAAAGAAGATCATGGCGCTGTAGAAAGGTCTCATTCAGATGCAATACATACTGAGAGAGATAAAACTAAGTATCACAATACAAAAATAAAATTACGCTACTGAAATATATGAGTATTATATATTTATAACTACTTTTTAATTACCGTTTTAACAGAGAGCATCTCTGAAAGTGTACTAGACTCGGACGATACGTTTTCTCGTTTTCATTGACTGACTGTCATCTCCTTATTCCAAAGCAGACATTCAAGAGGATCGATGCTAGTGACTGCAAGTGGCTCAAAAGTTTTTTGCAAGTCTTTCAAGTGGTGACTTGCGTGTCCCTATCCCAGCTTGCATTTATCGCGAATCTCTCGCCCAGCGCAAAGTTCCAAACGACTGGAAAAAAGTGCAGGTGACTTTTCTACATAAGAAGGGCAAAAGAATGGTCGCTCAAGATTACAGAGCAATATCTTAAAGTCGGTTTGCTGCAAACTTCTAGAACATATTCTGATTTCGAATATAATAAGTTTCCGAGAGACCGAAACATTTATGTCCACGAATCGGTACGATTTTAGACAGCATCGCTCTTGAGAAACTCAGCTTGCCCTTTCCTCACACGATATAATGCGAATTATAGATTATGGACAACAAGCAGATTACATTTTTCTAGATTTCCGGAAAGCAATTGACACGATACCCTGATGGAGCCAATGAAGGTACGAGCAAAAGTAATAGGTCCCAAGATATGCAAGTGTCTAGAAGAATTCTTAAGTAACAGAACCCAGTACGTCGTCTTCGACGGCGGGTGTTCATCTGAGATAAGTTTATCTCAGAAGTGTCCCAGGGAAGTGTGACAGGACGACTTTTCTTTTCTGTATACATACTCATAAGTGATCTGCCGGACGGGGTGAGCAGTAATCTGCAGTTTGCTGATGATACTGTGTTGTTGAAGATGAATGACTGTAGGATGGAACAAGTTGAATTAGACAAAATTTGTTGTTGGTGTGAAGAATGGCAGCTAGCTACAAATGCGGAAAACGCAAGTTAATGCGAATGAGTATGAAACCAGTAATATTCGGATACAGTATTGACAATTTCCTGCTGACGCAATCACGTCATTTAACTCTCAGAGTAACGTTGCAAAGCGATGTGAAATACAACGAGCATGTGAGGTTTGTGTTAGGGAGGGCGAATGGTCGTTTTCGATTTACTGGGAGAATTTTAGGGAAGTGTGCGTCATCTGTAAAGCAGACCACATTTAGGACGCTAGTGCGACCTATTTTTGGGCACTGCTCGAGTGTTTGGGATCCGCACCGGGTCGGATTAAAGGAAGACATGAAGTAATTCAGAGGCGGTCTGTTAGACCTGTTCTCGGCAGGTTCGAACGACACGCAAGATGCTTCGGGAACTTAAATGGAATCGGTGGAGGGAAGGTGGCACTGTTTTTGAGCAATACTGCTGAGAAAATTCGGTGATCAGGCATTTGAAGCTGACTTCAGAACGATCCTACTGCCGTCAACATAGATTTCGCTTAGGGACCACGAAGGTAAGATACGAGGAATTAGACATATAGGCAGTCATTTTTCCCTCGCTTAATGTACTAGTGGAACCGGAAAGGGTACTAGGTACCATCCACCACGCAACGTACAGCGGCTTGCGGAGTTCGTCTGTAGAGGTAGATGTACCACATTCATCCAATTGGGGAAAGATGGCCTACATTTTAATGCGGAATTCGAACCACATGTCCATCCTGGCGGTTCCTCACGTCACTAACATGTGTAATTTAGACTAAAGACTGCAAATTTCCGTGGTCCTCCGTTACTCAGTCCTCCTACTTCTCGGTTTTCAACCACGTGCCTTGCTACTTGACCAACAATTTTTCTCCTGAATTATGGAAGAAATGAAATGACGTAAACATTTATTTTTTGTTTAAATTAAATTCCTTCTCAACAGAAAATTATGTGATAACGTGAAAGTACTAATGTACTGCAGTTTCTTCACTCTTAAAATGTAGGCTAATTTTTCATTCTTGCGAAATCCTGCATGTCTCCCATTGTTCTAAAAATGAAATTTTTGCTTCGAAATAAAAGTACGAATTCTGATATTTTGTCGAAATCCAGTCACTTCGACATCTCTAGAAAATGAGATTATGTTTCTTGTAAAGGAAGAAAACAATAAAATGAAATACTTCTCCTTCGTTGCACCATTTTTTTATCGACTTCTTCTACTACCAGTGCATAAGTTGGATTTAAAATACAAGTGACGTAATGGTTAAAAGTATAAAAGTACTTATGTTAAATACAGAATAAAGAGTAGAGGACTTGCCAATCTGTACACTGGTCAAAATATCTGAGATGCAGCGGTACCGTGCTCTTCCGAACTTTGCAGAATTGATTTAATAATTCCGTATTTTCGGGTGTAATATTGTTGGTCTACACTTAAGTTCCGCTAAACTCGTTGTAGTCCCGACTGAAGGTTGATGACAGAAAGACTATTTCATTTCATTATACGTATGGCAAAAATACTTATTTGGTTTGTCGGAAGATTTTACTGTAGACAAAGCCTCTACTAAGCTGTGTCGTGCTTCTAAGTCTACACGTGCATCTATACTCGAAACACACTCTAATAATGTCTAGCGAAGGGTACTTCGTCGCTATTGCAATTTCTCCCTTTCCTCTTGCACTCGCGAATAATGTGTGGAAGGAAAAGCTGTCCTAAAAAACATTTGAATAGGATGTAATTTCTGAGGTTTGATCATCATCGGAGGCAGAAACAATTTGAAAGTATAGTTCTCCATGATTTGCACCACACCTCATGTAGTGTCTGCTAGCGAAGCTAGATGAGCATCAGTATCATGGCATTGCGGTCACTAAACGAGCATGAGACTAATTAGCGCTGCTCTTCTTTTGATCTTCTATATCTGCTCTATGACACTACCTGCAAAGGGACCCATCAGAAATAAAGAATGATTCAGAATAGTTTCGTAAGCTACCTCCTTATAGACGAATTACATTTATTAGTCATCTTCCAGTCTGCCGTTCCTGCATCTAGCTTTATGTAGACGTTTCACTATAAATCACTTCTGACGCACACTCCTTTATATTTAACAATTGTTTCCAGTAACTGCTCACCTATAGTACAATCAATAACAAAAAGTTTTACGGCAATTTAGGTGGAACATATTTCCAGTTTTCGTTTACTTTTAAATTCATTCGTCGTTAAAGACAACCCTGGGGTAAGGGTAGCGGTAATAAAAGTAATAGGATTGAGAAAACTCTTCGGAAATGATTTAAGGTGACAAGAAAAAATTTAAATCAGATCTCTATGATTAAGATTTTAACCAGTTTTGGATCTGAGTCAGTGCAGTTATTCTTGCGTTTTCTGGGTAAAAGAAACTGTAACAGAATTCTGAGAGTCAAATTATAGTTATTACCTGCTTTTCTTTTTATGCTTGACACATTCGGCAGTCGCTAGTCGTATCCTCAGCAAAAGGCAAAAGTATCTACCACAACGAAAACAGATTAGTTTCTTAAATACTGCTGACAAGAAATGTGATTTCTTACTTCATGTGACAGTAGCTCGCACGCACAACAACTCTCCAAATCAGAACTTTCACCAAGCGCTACGGACATTATTCTCCGATTGATGGTTGCTGTTGTCATTTGTAGTAATTTGTTGCTTTCTCCATAAATAGCTAGTATTTTCTTTTTGTTGATAACGTCTGCAGCTACTATAAATTTCTTTCGTTGCTTTAGAGAATAAAACAAAAAACATAAAATGTTTTTGACACTCATTTATCTTTCTACAGTAACCTCATTTGTCCTTTGAACAGAATCCAGGAAGGTAATGGATAATTGAATTCCTTTTGCCGTCGGAGGAATTGTTTAGATACATTTATCCGTTTTAAGGGGTTTATCGCTCTATGGTGTGAAAAACTGTTGAAACGATGATTACTCTTTGAAAAAGATCTTATCTCAGTTCGTGCACTTCGAATTTTAAACGCTTTGTTTTCTCAGTGCTAAAGGGCTCACCACGATAAACGAAACAATTTCGTATTTCAGTGATTGCCCTGCTCTTCATCACGTTGGCCCATTGTCATTACATCAGCCGCAAATTACAATTCTTTCAAAAAGAGGAAAGAGAACAGCGAACCTGTTTTGAAGGGTAAACAGAAAACTGAAACACTGTTCGCTTTGGTAGGGAGATACAGCCAGAAACGACAAATTCAAGTCGTCGTTGGTTGTATATTTGCTCCTCACCATGCATCATGTCTCGGAGCAATGAATGAGTGTTTCCACGAAATAATATCAGTACTAGTTTCTGTTAATTTTACGTTACGTAAAAAGAATTATAAAATCTTTTATAGTATAGATCTCTAGTGAATAATTTCATTAAAATGTTCATTTAGCACAACTGGAAACAAAAATTTATATATGTTGAACAAATAAACCAAACTACTGATTTCAGTCTAAAATATCCAACATTTAGCAGAATATCTCACACGTACATCTTTTCAGATTAAAATAGAGTGCATAGGACACCTTCGCACTAATTTCATCGTGCAGAAATATTCTTACTCTTCTTGAACATTTTTACGAAATGAGTAATAAAGTAAATATAGCAAATGGCTGTTATGTTTTTCTAAGCATTATCACATCCAAGATAAAAGAGGAATTTCGAACAAAGTGCGCATTCATATGAACCTGTGTTGTGTGACGAGCAGATACTTTATGAAATAAAATGACAGGAATGTCCACAGCGTTAGAGATAGAGGACAGAGCAAAGGTTCAGGCTGAACAAGAATAAGCAGGAAGACCTAAATCAGGAAGGAGCCAGATAAAGTTTTTTCCCTTTCCTCCCCCTCCAAAACTAGTTCAGTGCCTTAACCTTGGGCAGTCATTTAAAAAACCTCTACTTAGCAGTCATCATTTATTTTCCTGCAAAAATTAGCAAAACTCGTCTTCTACTTTAAGTATCTCGTTTCCTAATCTAATTCTCTAAGCATAACCTGATGTAATTCGACTACATTCCACTATCCTTCTCTTGATTTTGTTTATGTTCATCTCATATCCTCCTTCCAACTGCTCTTCCAAGTCCTTTGCCGTCTCTAGTAGAATTACATTTTCATCAGCAATCCTCGACCTTAATTCCTATTCCAAATTTGTTTTCGGTGTTCTGTACTGCTTACTCAATGTCCAGATTGAATAACATCGGGGATATGCTATAACCTTGTCTCCTTGTATCACTCCATTTTCAACCACTGTTTGCCTTAGATGCCTTTTAAGAGTCTTGTAACTGCCGTCTGGTTTCTGTACAAGTCGTAAATAGCCTTTCATTCCCTGTATTTTTCCCCTGCTATCTTCAGAATTTCAAAGAGAGTGTTCTACTCAACGTTGTCAAACTTTTTATTCCAAGTCTACAAATGCTACAAACGTAGGTCTGCCTTTCCTTTATCTTCTAAGGGAAATCGTAGGGTCAGTACTGCCTCGCGTGTTCCACATTCCTCCGGAATACAAACTGATCTTCTCCGACGTCAGCTTCTACCGGTTTTTCCATTATTTTGTGACGAATTCGTTTTAGTATTTTGCAACCATGACTTGTTAAACTGTTAGCAACAGCTTTCTTTGCAGTTGAAATTATTACATTCTTCTTGAAGTTTGAGAGTGCTCAGTCTGTCTCATACATCTCGCACACCAGGTCGAAAAGTTTCGTTATGACTACGTCTCCAAAGGCTATCGGTAGTTCTGACGGAATGTCGTCTACTTCTTTCACTGCTCTATCAAATCCTTCTCCCAGTGTCATATCTCCCAGCTCTTCATCGACGTCTTCTTCCATTTCTATAATAATGCTTTCAGTTTCACCTCCCTTGTATGGACCGTCTACATACGCCTTCCCCCTTCCTTGCTTAGGGCTGGTGTTCGATCTGAGCTCTTGATATTCAAATAGCTGCTTCTCTTTCCTCCAAGGACTCTTTAATTTTCCTGTAGGTAGTATCTATTTTTTAACCAAGTGAAATGTGCTTCTAAACCCTTACATTTGTCCTCTAGCTATTCCTTCTTAGCCATTTTACACTTCCTGTCAATCTGATTTTTAGACGATTGTAAGCTCTTTCGCCATCTTCATTTGCCGTATTTTTATATTTTCTCCTTTCAACAAGTAAATTTAAATTCTCCTGTGTTACCCAAAGACATCTAACAGACCTTGTGTTTCTACCTATATGACCTTCCGCTGCGTTCACTATTTCATCTTTCAAAGCTACCCATTCGTCTTCCACAGTATTCTTTTACCCTGTTCTAGTCAACCGTTGCCTAATGCTCCCTTTGAAACTCTTTTTCCAGATCTCATCTCCTTAATTTTCTATCTTTTTACGATTACTTCAGTTTTAATCTACAATTCATAACCAATAATTGTGGTCAGAGTCCACATCTGCCCCTGGAAGTCTATCACAATTCAAAATCCGGTTCCGAAATCTCTGCCTTGTCATTACACAATCAATCTGAAACCTTCCGACCACTCCAGGTCTCTTCCACGTCTACAGCCTTCTTGCATGATTCTTGAACCAAGTCTTAGAGATGATTAAATTGTGCTCTGTGCAAAATTCTACCAGCCGGTTTCCTCTTTCATTCCTTTCCCCTCGCCATATTCGCCTATTTTTCCTTCTCTACCTTTTCCGACTATCTCCTATCGAATTTCACACACTCGTCGCAATTAAGTTTTCGTCTCCCTTCACTATAATAATTTCTTTTATCTCATCATACACTACGGTTTCAAACGGACATTAACAATGGATGGCACATATCGTCGCAGACTAGGTATAGCGTGAATATATAGTCTGTATTGATTACTGTTTTCTCAGACGTTTGCAAGAGATCTTAAATGAATGCCGCAATCATTGTAATAGCTTAATTTTTCTGTGACGAATTACCCCAAAATTTAAAATAGACATAAATGAATCACAAAGCACTCATTTTAAATCCGAGTCCTATCAACAGAATGAATTCGGTGGGTGTTCCTTTATCAAACAGCCACAATGTAACATATTGCAAATACATCAAGTGTTCGTAGATACGAGCTGAATTATCTCACGAAATTTTAAGGGGATGAAAATTCTAGTAATTTTAGCAAGTTCATGACTTCGTTACACTGTAAAATATTCTTTTGACCATCAGAATATTTGTACCAGCATCTTTAGCCGTCCCACTCCATTATTATTTTTAGTAACATTCAGCTGTTATGTTAAGCAAATTGTAATATTGTGAGTATCCTTCTGTAAATACGGCAGCAAGAAAGAGAAATATTAGGAGAGAAACGTTTCCAGGAGACTGTCAATATCGTCGCTAAACTTGAAAAACTGTTTCTACATTTTCTCTATTTTCCTCATTTTCATCGCGTGGGTGACGTACAGAATTTCATAGCAGGATTTGTCCCCCCCTGTCTCCTGCACGTTTTAATTCTTTACAGTAGGTTAAGTGTCAACGAAAGTCAAGAGTCCATTATTATCTAACGTGTTTCATTGCGTAAAGTGCAGTTGAAATGTAAACAACGTATAACGGACATGGTAGTGGACAGCGCGAAAAATAATCAGTTCGTATCACAGTCTCAATGTAAGAATAGCTAATGCGAGCAATCAGTGTTAAGGAAAATTCTTGCAGTGTATTGTTAAGAAGTCTCTAAGACAAGGGTGGTAACGAACTATGTTCATCAGAATTTACATTTGCCAATAGTGGCGTATAGAGGAGGGAGAAAATGTCACAATAGATATCGGTCTTTGAATCAATACACACCGATTACCTTTATTTAAGTTTCTACAGGAGATACAAACCTTTGATAATTCCATCAGTATCATAATCTCCCCTCCTCAGCCAGTGACCAGACCTCTCCCACTAATTCTCTACACCCAATTTTTCCACTTCACACTCCTTTATACAAACTATAGAAGAGAATTAACGATTAACATGTTGAGTGAGGGCCACGCACCCCTGGGAGGCGGGGTGAGAGATTTATAGGGAGGACGGGGGCAGACAGCTCAGAAGAAAACAGAAATATGCGGTCAGGTATGTCAAAAATTTTTTACTCTTATTAGCTAGCGAGTGATTTTTTTCACGAAATTGGCAGCATCTGCTTTGTCTTGCGTCACACAGAGTTATAGCTGACTTAAGACATTCTTCACTCTGTATTCTTTACACAGAGTTCTTAGAAGTAAAATACTAACAGGTATTTAAGAAAGCAGTAAAGAAATATCTGTTTCCACTACTAAGACCATCCTAACACTATAATTATGTATTATTCCACATCTGATAACCCTCTTTTACTAAATTATGGACTGCAGATTATCGTCAAATAAAGTTTCTCGAAAGAAGCAAAAAAATTAATAAATAAATAAATAGAGTAAATAAATATAGTGAGGCATGACTCGGTATCTGATTGCAAAAGTGGGGCACCAAATAAAAAAAGCTTGGGAATCGCTGCGTTACAATATTCGAGACCGCCTCCGTAACCGAAAGGTGCGAAAGGATCTGGTTTCGATTCCAGTTACCATCTCGTATCTTCCTGAAGTAGGGAAACGTGATCACGTGTCCCATAAGCATAGATCGCTGTTTGTGCTCCCTTGTAGGTGCAAGTCCGCCGGCCGAAACAGACTCAAGGCCTAACCAGTGAGTGGTGTTCACGCGCAACGTCATGCTTATGGTCTTTGAGAGAGGCCAGTGGCTCAAGTACCAACAGGGAGTGCTATGCATTTTCGAGAATTCAGTTTATTAAAATGTGTGCTATTTTCTTCCAGTTTAACAGAAGGTTCATTTCAGCTCCCACAAATCATACGGTCAAGGGCTCCCGCGAGATGGGTGGAAAACCTTCCGTGCAAATGAACGATTTACTTTTTAACAGCTTACTTGGATTAACAGTGAAGAGCCGAGAAAGGCAGAAAAAGCCGACGTTGATGAAGGCGACTCTGATGACCGAAGCGTGGAATATAATGGGAGGATAAAGGCCATTAAAAGAAAAAAAGAGGAAAACAAAAATGCGCTCAGACACCAGACCACGGACCCAAAGGCCTCGGGTTCGATCCACGGTCAGTCCTGGAAATGTTAGTTAAAATGATAAATGAAGAGCGGCACCGTGGTTCGGATTCTACATAAAACTGTTCATCCTCTCAAGTCTGTTCAAAGGTTGGAGAAAGGCACAGCATATCACTGCCTATACGACCACACCTAGGGAAGTATGCTGGTGCTCAAATCAACCTTCTTATAAGTGAGCTAAGGCTTTCAGCGCATGCATAATATGCATCATAAAGCTATTAGTATTTACCACTAGTCACCACAGTTCTGCAGGTGCAGCGAGCGTCACGCCTCGCTGGACTCACTTTGAGAAGGACGGCGGCTCGAATCCCCGTCCGTCCATCCAAATTTAGGTTCGCTCTGATATTGTAAGGTATATGGCGGGATGAATCTTCTGAGAAAGGCCTCACTGATTTACGTCCCCATTCTACGCCAGTATGCGCTTGTGCTACTTACACAATTACTTCGTCATAGCGGAACGTTGACCTTCCCTATATCTGAGCGCGTTAAGCACCAGCTTTCGGGACACGGGGAGGCGCGCGCGGGCCCAGATCGAATCTGCTTGGGCGATTAACGACGACGGGCGGACGTGCCTGCCAGCTTAAATGTAGTTTTTCGGAGTTTTCCCAGACCCCACTAGATAAATATCGGGTTTACCTATGAACTACCTCAGATGCAGGCTATGCAAACATTTAGAATACGTTCTCACACCTTCAAATGGGGTAACACTAGACGCAGACGGATGTGGCACACAAATTCCGTCCCATGGGGGAGTGATGGCGCTAAGGAGGGCTCGCGGCCACCCACTAGCACTGACATTGCCACATCTGAAATAACTTGTCGACCCCATGAAGATACCGGAAGAGGCAAAATGTTCAGCCATAACATTGCTCCCTCCCTCCCACCCTTCCTTCTTAACTTCTGAAGGCACCAGACGAAAGGTTAGGGACGCAGTACCAACCAGCTAAGCACGTCAGACAATGGGTTCCTAGTTTGGTTCAAATTGCTCTGAGCAGTATGGGAGTTAACATCAGAGGTCATCAGTCCCCTAGAACTTAGAACTACTTAAACCTACCTGAGCTAAGGACATCACACACATCCATGCCGGAGGCAGGATTCGAACCTGCAACCGTAGCGGTCGCGCGGTTCCAGACTGAAGCGCCTAGAACCGCTGAGCCACACCGGCCGGCGTTCCTAGTTTATGGTGACACACTGGAAGCTTAGCTAATTCCGTCTCAGTCACCATCGTCACTCATATTTGACAACACACTGACGTAAAACGAGAAGTGACATGCATGCCGTTCGTCTGCTAATATGTAAACTCTATTTTGTGTGTGTTTTCAGAAATAACAGAACAAATATTGTGTTTCAGACATTAAAATACCTCCTACTTTCAAGGGCAACAAGGGCAAAGAGACTTCAGATTCTAGGCGAGACATACGCGAGGAGGCCGAAATAGTGTGTGTGTGTGTGTGTGTGAGTGTGTGTGTGTGTGTGTGTGTGTGTGTGTGTGTGTGTGTGTGTGTATGTTGTGGGGGGGGGGGGGGGGAGAGAGACCTCACTGTGTCGCAGGTTGTCATATGGCCCGTAGTTGAAATGTGTAAACGGTGGTGGGTGGGAATTACTAAACTTACATCTGTATATTTAAAAATTGTAGCGATATTTACAAATTAATCCGTTAACTTTTCATAACTGGGATTTGCAGTCGTGTGAAATTTCTTGAAAGACATCATGTTTACGCCAGTGACTGTTAAACGTTTTATTTCCACTACTGCAATTTCGGCCTTCGGCCTTTATCAAGTGCAGATGTTTTGGCTTTAAGCCATGTCTACTTTATACAAGCTGATACATTTAAATGTCGTTGTCATTTGCTGTTATATACATTCGTAGCGATATATGGACATGTGTGCTCGCACTACTTAGCAGCGGTGCAAATGTATATAACAGCAAATGACATCAACATACAAATGTGTCAGCTTGTATAAAGTAGTTATGACTGAAAGCCAAAACATCTGCACTTGCTAATGGCCTATGGCCGAAATTGCAATAGTGGAAATAAAAAGTTTAACATCACTGGCGTAAAAAAGATGTCTTTCAAGAAATTAATGTGTTGTGGATGTAAAATTGTAAGATCTCCTTTGAAAAATTATAAATGACTGTCCTGATAAACCTCTTACGTTATTTGATTTTCATTCAATAATATCCACAAAAGAATGGCCCTGACTAACAATAACCCATAGCTTTCATGAATCACTTACCTCACAAAAATCTTCATTACTCGAACTACTGCAATACAGCGAGCGCCAATAATGCCAGCTAAATAAAAGATTCTAACTATTGAAGGTACTAACTACGGATAGGCACAGTTAGCAAATGAAAGATTTTGATGGAGAACAAACAGTGTATTAGCTTAATAGTGTTCATGACATCCAGCTTTACAAATTTCCTTTTTCTGGCAAACACACCTCCAGATCGTCCGCATATAGCAACCTCTCAAAACTCTGGCATCTCTCTCTCCACATCCACCAGTGCTGGCGGCTCACCTCCAACTGCCCAACGCTACGCGCTGTTCACATGCAACTGCCCAACACTACAATAGAGAATATTCCAACAATGCCAACCAGCCGCAGACTGCACAGAGCGCAGTCAGTGATTTTCATACAGAGCGCTACGTGGCGTTACCAACATAAAAACCTAAACAGCCCACTTATAAAATGACTCGTCCCACATCACTACGATTTGTCGTGTAAATGATCCGAGGAACATGGAAGTAACTCAGTTAAACTAAAATAAGTTTAGACTAAATGCGACATGTTTGAATTGTTTCCACTTTCGAAAAATGATGTGTATTGAATACTACAGTGGCGCAGTTAATGTTACCATCCCGCACTTCCCGCTATTTTGAGTCCCTTTAGTGTTTCGTCAATGTTGCCGTTGCACTGATTGTGTTGTTACTTGTGTAATGTCTCTCAAAACTTGTTTTCCTCTGGAGTTCAAACAATTTCTGTGACGTATGCGCATTAGCTCTATTCTGAGCATTACGTGTTGCCACTCAGTAGCTCGTTGCTCCATCGATTGTAATTCACCCAGGTAAATGAGGAACGTTGGCGTAAATCGGAGGTCGGCCAATGCAAGGCGATCGCTCTACCACTACGGTTGCTCTATTTCTCTAAGCTCGTGAATAGATCATTCACAAGCAATTTTCGCAACAGTTAACGATAACTATAATGTCACTGAATCTCGAATTTCTGTCATTTTACAGACGCGGTCTCCAGAAGACCTGCCAGCAACCGAGGCCACTACCAGGCGCTTGTGCACTGCCATTCTTTTGTGAAGCAGTTGTTTGCATCATGGTAGAGAAAGAAATTTTGGAGAGTGCTTGAGCGCCATGAGGAGGAGAGGTGGCATCGCCACGTCCCTGAACATTATACATCGTTCCAACCTTCTGGTTTGAATTAAATTACTGGCCATTGAAATTGCTACACCACGGAATGACGTGCTACAGACGCCAAATTTAACTGACAGGAAGAAGATGCAGTAAAATGCAAATGATCAGCTTTTCAGAGCATTCACACAAGGTTGGCGCCGGTGGCGACACCTACAACGTGCTGACATGAGGGAAGTTTCCAATCCATTTCTCATACACAAACAGCAGTTGACCGGCGTTGCCTGGTGAAATGTTGTTGTGTTGCCTCTTGTAAGGAGGACACATGCGTACCATCACGTTTCCGACTTTGATTAAGGTCGGATTGTAGCCTACCGCTATTGAGGTTTATCGTATCGCGACATTGCCGCTCGCGTTGGTCAAGATCCAATGACTGTTGGCAGAATATGGAATCGGTGGGTTCAGGAGGGTAATACGGAACGCCGTGCTCGATCTCAACGCCTCGTATCACTACCAGTCGAGATGTCAGGCATCATATCTGCATGGCTGTAACGGATCGTGCAGCCACGTCTCGATCCCTGAGTCAACAGATGGGGACGTTTGCAAGACAACAACCATCCGCACGAACAGTTCGACGACGTTTGCAACAGCATGGACTATCTGCTCGGAGACCATGGCTGCGATTACCCTTGACGCTGCATCACAGACAGCAGTGCCTGCGATGGTGTACTCAACGACGAACCTGGGTACACAATGGAAAAACGTCATTTTTTCGGATGAATCCAGGTTCTGTTTACAGCATCATGATGGTCGCATCCGTGTTTGGCGACATCGAGGTGATCGCACATTGGAAGCGTGTATTCGTCATCGCCATACTGGCGTATCACCCGGCGTGATGGTATGGCGTTCCATTGGTTACACGTCTCGGTCACCTCTTGGTCGCATTGACGGCACTTTGAACAGCGGACGTTACATGGCAGATGTGTTACGACCCGTGGCTCTACCCTTCATTCGATCCCTGCGAAAGCCTTCATTTCAGCAGGATAATGCACGACCGCATGTTGCAGGTCCTGTACGGGCCTTTCTGGATACAGAAAATGTTCGACTGCTGCCCTGGCCAGCACATTCTCCAGATCTCTCACCAATTGAAAATGTCCCGTCAATGGTGGCCGAGCAACTGGCTCGTCACAATACGCCAGTCATTACTCTTGATGAACTGTGGTATCGTGTTGAAGCTGCATGGGCAGCTGTACCTGTACACGCCATCCAAGCTCTGTTTTACTCAATGCCCAGGCGTATCAAGGCCGTTATTACGGTCAAAGATGGTTGTTCTGGGTACTGATTTCTTAGAATCTATGCACCCAAATTGCGTGAAAATCTAATCACATGTCAGTTCTAGTATAATATATTTGTCCAATGAATACGCGTATATCATGTGCATTTCTTCTTGGTGTAGCAATTTTAATGGTCAGTAGTGTACAAATCACTCCACAGTGTCCCTTGGAGTGAGGACATGTGACACTATTGATGGTGATGAGGCGACGAGTGGATATGTCGAGCTCGGCTACCATCTTGGCGCTGTTCGCAACGCATATTCTATGTACCTGCACAGGGTTTCTCCCTGCTCTCCCCCGTTTCTCGTTAACGACACCATAAACTAAACGCATTTATTACCGACGCTGTAGTTAAAAGTTCGATTCGTGAAATGCATCTGAAAGACTCCCATTCATAATGCTTCCGCATGAAAACGAGTCACATGAAAAGTAAGTGTCCAGTTTCTGCAATGACTTTTCAAAGTGCTTTAAAATAACGATTTTTTTACCGAGTGACATGTTACTTTGTTCTAGAATAGTTTAGATACGGGCTTTAGTTGTGTGGTGCAGCAGCGTCAAAGGACAAATTAAAAAAGTTACAGGTTGTCTTTTCCTATCTCCCGATGTACAGTGCTTGGCATTTGACAGGTAGTGCCCTGGGTTGCTCCGGCCAGCAATACAGCACTGTGAGTCTGGCAGTGCAGACTCCCGCTGGGTTCCATTTCCGCTGCACAAAGCACTGTGCCTGCCAGCTCTCAACAAGGAAGCTTTTCCGGAAGCAATAATTCTGTCTATTACAAGGAAAAAAATAACTCCGGCCCCAGTTTAAATTAAGAACAGATATTTTCAAAGTGTTACACATACACAATAAATATCTGTCCTATGCGTGAATTTCAGGATTTTTACCTCATTTATGTGCGAGATTGAGACTTCAGTATTCATAATCGTTACTTGCAAAATAGAATAACTTTTACAAGCGATTTCAAGCAGCAGTATCGAATTTTTTTAAATGCATAACACACAACTGTGTAACAGTATTAGTGAAGTTCTGCGTCATGCATTTAACTAATTTCATAATGCAATGACAAATTTGCAAAAAGCAAATGAATAGCAAGCGTAGCCAGACACGCCATTTTGGAAATCAACGAAAAATGTCAAGTATTTCAGCGAGTTTCAATGTGTTCAAGATATGACGTGAAAAAGTTGCTGTTGCCCGGACGGAAAGATTTCACCCGTGTACTAGCTCTGGCCCTAATTGAAATTAAAAACAAATATTCCACACAATGAAAGGAATTATAGAGATCTACATCATACGTGAATTTCAGAAACTTTTTGTCGGCGCGGAAAGCGGACCGTTCTGGAAGAGTACAAGTCGCTACAACGTCACCATTTCGGAACTTAGACGTCATGTGCAAACTAATTAAATTGGGCTATAAAAACGATAGTTCAGGTTGCCAATAAACATTTCTAGTATTCATCTTGTGTTACACTTTGAACGTTATTCATACACATTGACACATGTCAGGTAATGAATGTGGCATGTAAATGCAAATTTAATGTATACATGTAATGTCATTATACTCACAATAAAACAAACTCCTTAAAAAGTGAATACATATACTTCCTGGTACATAACCATCTGTTAAATGATGAATGTGGATCAGCTAGCTACTTCCATTCAGTTTTTGCTGTTTGGTACTAATAGCTTTTTCTTAAGTTGGTTTTTTCTTTATATCCTTCTTCTACTCGTCATCTAGATATGAAACCGTTCTTTCGTTGAGGTATTTTCCTTCCTCCTCCATTTCTGGTTCCGTGAGGTTACTCAGCATGTAATAATGTCCAATATTTTCGTTTACTCTGGCTGACGTTGAAAACTGTATACTCATCATATTGAAACGAAGCAATTTGTGTTAAGGGATAAAAAATAATGTTCTGTGAACCATTATTTCGAAAATCATACATACTGATCTGAATCTCGATATTTATCACTCCATACGATTCCTGCAAGGAAATTTTCAGAAACTGAAAGTCTGTTTCGTAACAGCTATATCAAGCAGCGTTACAAGCAGGGCAATAAACTTTTCTTGAAAAAAAAAAAAAAAAAAAGAAAAAAAAAAAGAGATAGAAATGTTTATTGTGCTTTCAACGATTATTCGTTTCAAACTAAACTACTATCAATGGTCCTCTAAAATACACGGGGGCTGGGTGTTTCTGTTGTTCTCATCATTTCATCATCATCATCATCATCATTATCCGCCGGCCGGTGTGGCCGAGCGGTTCTAGGCGCTTCAGTCTGGAACCGCGCGACCGCTAGGGTCGCAGGTTCGAATCCTGCCTCGGGCATGGATGTGTGTGATGTCCTTAGGTTGGTTAGGTTTAAGTAGTTCTAAGTTCTAGGGGAGGTGTCCAGAGCCATCTGAACCATTTGATCATCATCATTCATGAAAGTGGCTACAGTGGATTGAGTAAAAACAACTGTACTGTGTAAAATTGGGACTTTGTACGGGCGCTGATGACCGCACAGTTAAGCGCCCACAAGCCAACCATCATCATCATCATCATCATCATCATCATCATCATCATCATCTAAAACACAGAGGTTATCTATTTCTCTTATGGAACAATACAGTACTAACATCAGAGAAAATCGTATTTTTTCTAAGGAATCTGAAAGCTAGAGCAGACACCACAAACGGAGCTTTGGTGGGATCAAGTATCTGAGAAGCGACCAAAATGAAATCACAGAAATTTGTCTACATTTCGCTTACTACATAACTCACGTGAATAGGCAAATGGAATTGTTGCCATAAACTCTCTTCTCCGAAACATGTAGTCATTGTTTAATGGTCTAAGACGGAACCATCAGTTGAAAAAATGCCGACTGAGGCTTTTTTCGTAAAATTTTCCTATTATTTTAGACACTACGTGACTGAAACTAGCAATCGGGAGCTTCAAATACTGAGTAAAATAGGCCTTCACAATAAACTACGTGTTGCCATCTTCATAACTGCAGCAATGTCCTGGTTCAAAGGCTCGAAAAACTGCTAACTAGATGAAAATGTCAGAGTTTTAGAAAAATATTTCATAGGACTGTTTCTGAGAATGTAAAATTTAATCATGTGATAACGTGGTATTCAAGGGAACTCGTGTTTCGTTCCGTTCAGTAGTTTCAATTGCCTGCAAATTCTTACGATGTGAAACTACAGTGCTTCGCTTCAGGCACGCAGGGTTTCCTCAAGGGACCTAATATAAATAATTATTGGATATGAAATAAAACTTTACTAAATATAAAATAAAACCATCACAATAGAGACCAAATAAATAAGATATTAGGAAACTTGTCAATGGTCTCACAAGGGTTTGACATACACACCCAAAACGACAGGGAGTATTTCTGAAACTTCAATGAATCACGACAGAAAGGACATATTCTTGCTAGTTTCACGACTAGCAACTCGACGTGTTCCAGGCCGCATCCACGCTTGGATGCGCCGTCGAGATTGAATCGTCTCCCATTTTGGCAAGAAGAAATACAAGCCCGCAGGTTATCCTAACCAATAGCCAGCAAGTGTTTTCCTGGTGGCAAGAAACTCGCTTCATGCTTTTGTTCGCACGACGAGAAACAGCCTCGAGAATATCAGGCCACGCTGGATACGTGATCTCGTTACGCTCTATCCGCCTTTTTCACGGAATGCAGGCATCTGCCGACACAGATACTATAGCACTTTCCGCTTCCGTGCACCGTCCCACTACTTTCTAGAATTTTCAGAGAAACACTTTTGGTTTCCTTGCTATCTGTACACGATTTCGAAATCTGCTTTACGCAGGTGTGTAGCTGAGACATCAGCGCGGCTGAGTGCCATGCTGAGGATCCTGGTTCGATTTCCGTTACTGCCAGGGATTTTTTCCTTCGTGGGAGGGTTGCAGGGGGGTGCACTCAGCTTAACGATGCCAGCTGAGGAATTTCTTGACTGAGTAGTAGCGGCTACCTGTCGCAAAGTCTGACAACGGCCGGGATAGCGGAGTGGTGACCCCACGCCTCTCCACACGGCTTTCGATGACGCCACTGGGAGAGGATGATATGGTGATGGGTCGGTACCGCTAAGCCTGCCAGGATCTGCTGACGGAGCTTATGTTTACCTTTCTTCCCCTGAGCACAAATTCTCATAGAGGAGGCTTTTTTCTCCGTGCTTTGATTATATGTTGTTGTTATTGTGGTCTTCAATCCTGAGACTCGTTTGATGCAGCTCTCCATGCTACTCTATCCTGTACAAGCTTCTTCATCTACCAGTACCTACTGCAACCTACCATCCACGCTGCCCACCAGTACTAAATTGGTGATCCCTTGATGCCTCAGAACATGTCCTACCAACCGATCCCTTCTTCTAGTCAAGTTGTGCCACTAACTCCTCCCCAATTCTATTCAATACCTCCTCAATAGTTATGTGATCTACCCATCTAATCTTCAGCATTCTTCTGTAGCACCACATTTCGAAAACTTCTATTCTCTTCTTGCCCAAACTATTTATCGTCCGTGTTTCACTTCCATGTCAAGTCGAAACTGTGAACAATATCTGCAGTGCAATCCGTAGAACGTCCTTCCCTGGTCGCTGTTCTTCCAGGCACTTGGACGATAAAAGTCTGCGGACAGCGATATGCACATGTACATACGGTGGTAGTATATAAAAGGGCAGTCCATTGGCAGAACTGTCGCTTGTACTCAGGTGATTCATATGAAAATGTTTCCGACGTGATTTTTGCCACGTGACGGGAATCGAGACACCTTCAGCGTGGAATGGTAGTCGGACATTCCAGTTTGGAAATCGTTAGGGAAATAAGTATTCAGAGACCCACTCTCAAGAGAGTGCCGAAAATACCAAATTTTAGGCATTATCTCTCACGACAACGCAGTGGCCGACGGCCTTCACATAATGACCGGGTGCAGCGGCGTTTGCGTAGAGTTGTCAGTGCTAACAGACAAGCAACACTGTGTGAAATAAGCGGAGAAATCAATGTGCAACGTTCGACGAACGTATCCGTTAGGACAGTGTGGCAAAATTTGGCATTAATGGGCTACGGTAGCAGACGTCCGACGCGGCTGCCTTAGCTAACAGCATGACATCGCTTGCAGCTCTTCTCTTCAGCTCGTGACCATATCGGTTGGGCCGTAAAGGACTGGACAACCGTGATGTGGTCATATGCGACACGATTTCAGGTGGTAAGAGCCGATTTAAGGGTTCGAGACCCCACGAAGCCATGTACCCAAGATATCAACAAGGCACTGTGCAAGCTGGTGGTGGTTCCATAATGGCGTGGGCTGTGTCCACGTGGAATGGACTGGTTTTTCTAAACCAACCGATTATTGATTAGAAACAGCTATGTTCGGTTACTTGGAGACCATTTGCAACCATTTGTCCACTTCATGTTACCAAACAACGATGGAATTCTTATGGCTTATAATGCGCTATGTCACCGGGCCACAATTGATCACCATTCGTTTCAAGAACATTTTGGACAGTTCGAGAGAATGATTTGGCCACCAAGATCGCACGACATGATTCCCGTTGAAGATTTAAGGGACATAATCGATGGGTCAGTTCATGCACAAAATCCTGCACCGGCAACATTTTCACAGTTACGGACGGCTATAGAGGCAATATTGCTCAATATATCTGCAGCGTATTTCCAACGACTTGTTGACTCAATGCCACGTCGAATTACTGCACTACGCATAGCAAAAGGTAGTCCTACACGATATTAAGAAGTATCCCGTTAACTTCCCACCTCAATGTATTACGCAAACTGAATTCAACTTGATGCCCAGCTAGGTTGAGCTATTTTTGCCAGCAAGGATGGCAGTTCTGTATACTAAATATCGCACTTTGCGTGTCCCCAAATCAGTTACAAATCGTAAAATCTTCATACTACGCAATATACCAACAATAAGGAAAATTTCTCTATTTGCTATCCTTTCTTGATTGGCAATTTTAATGGACTGCCGTGTACTTGCACTTGTGGAATGAGGAGCGATAACTTTTGATACAAATGTACCTAACACTGTTCGTATCAGTGCATTAAATCAAGAAATGTTGGTCTCATACGACCCTCGCCTACATTTTTCTTATAGGTTGTGTTGTCAGTGCCGGGTCGGTACCTCAGTCTTCTTGAAGGAAGACAACAGTAATACAGAAAAAACAAAATATGTATAACAGTCATGACAAAATTGAGAACTCATCAATGTTCAACTGGATAAGCTTAGTTTCTCTTCTGTCATATGTAATTTCATACACACCCCACCTTAATTTACTCTAAATCATCACACATAGAGAAGTGAATTTCTCCTGCACTGTGTTGGTCTTTTCGCATCTCTTATGTTTTCCAGCAGCACAGCATGCAAAATATATTTCGTGTTCCCTGCTGACAATTAGAGTGCCTAAGTAAGGTGCAGTAAGCACTCACAGATGTAGGGCATCAGATCACATTTTGTCACAATATATTGAAGGTAACGCACTAATACACCTTCAGAAAGGTATACCCTCAAATTAGGAGAATAATTTTTGTGGCAGTTTGGCATCCATAAAACAGATGCAGGAATCACATAGAATCAGGTTAGAACCATGTAACATGGACCTCCATTTTTCTATCTCCTATCGTTTTTAGGTTCTAGATTTAGGTATTGCCATAGGTGAAGAAAGATCAATCAGACACAAAGGCAAACGCCTAACCTACTGCGCGATTGATTTAATACGAAGAAAACAATAAATCCTTATAAAGAGACGACGTTAGTATCAAGGAAAGTTTCTTTTTATTACATGGGGCACAAGAAATTCATGTGCTGACTTACGGAAAATTTTCGTTTATATGGCTTTCTGGACCAATCGCATTGTATGCAATTCATTCGAACGGATGACGCCGTAGACTGTTTGCTACCGCTACTCAAGTTTACATGTAATCGGCGAAGTTTTACATGGAGTCAGATCCCATATTTTCTGCAATTAAGAAATGGCTAAATTAATACTTGTTCTGAATATAATTCATGGACAGGATGTCACAAAACTGTAACTGCATGTGCCGGCCGCGGTGGTCTAGCGGCTCTAGGCGCTCAGTCCGGAACCGCGCGACTGCTACGGTCGCAGGTTCGAATCCTGCCTCGGGCATGGATGTGTGTGGTGTCCTTAGGTTAGTTAGGATTAAGTAGTTCTAAGTTCTAGGGGACTGATGACCACAGATGTTAAGTCCCATAGTGTTCAGAGCCATTTGAACCATTTGTAACTGCATGTGAAAACATCGGCTAAGTTCACAGTGTCGCAACAGCTTGTCAGCGGGTACAGATATATGAAATAGTTAGTACGAGGTTTTAAAGGGAGAGAGCACTGTGAGGTCTGTACAAAGAAAGCAAAAGCTATGTGCGAAATGTACGCCACATTTGTTGAATTCAGGCCAAAAAAACTGTGAAAAATAAAAGTTCCAAAATGTTCAGACAGTTTTAAAAATAATGCATCCGATTTTGCGCACCGATTTGTTATTGTAAATGAGCCGTGAGTCCGCCGCATGGCCATAAACGAAACAGTCATCACAGAAGTGGATGGAAGCGGATCGCACTCAGCTAAAAAGGGCGAAGTGAATTTTACCTACTGAAAAATTTGTAATTCATGTTTTTCGAGATACAAAAGGTGTTACATAAGGCACAACAAGAAAAATACTATGCAACTTTTCTGAAATAGTCTGATGAAAAAGCTCTTGGGAAAAGGCTTGAACTGCGAAAGGAAGAAAAATTTTATCACAACAACGCAACTCCCGACAATATTACTTCGGCATTAGGGATAATGACTTATTCGAAGTCATAATTCTTAGAATACCGAATCTGTACGTCAGATTTGGCACTCTTTTAATACCACTTGTTAGCGAATGTAAAGATTTTTTAGCTGTAAATTATATTGCGTAAGACTAAGGGAGTATGACAGCCGTAGATAGATATTTTGTAGGCCTTCCAGAACTGTTTGGCATGGACGAAATATACTAATTGGAAACACGTTGGAAAAAATGTAGAGAGCATGAAAGTGGTCTACGTAGAAAACTCCAGTGTTTTGGGCATGGGTCTTCACGTGTGACTACAGCCTCCATTGAAATCTTGAATACCGCGAAGGATATTCATATTTAAAGGAACTCCAGCACAGAGAAAAATGCTTCGTGGTACCGACTGTCGTAACGCTCTGTGGCGTTTCATATTAGAACGTGCTTGCGAAATTAATTGAAGTTCGTAAGCTCACTGCTCATCCAAGACCTAGAGTTACTTCCAAAAAATATGTAAATGTGCCCGTATAAATGTGCCCGTCTGAAATAATGATAGTAGGTTTTGAAAATGTAAATGAGAAATATATTTCATTTTTAGGTAAATATTAATTGTAGGATCGTGTAATTATCGTGAAGAGAGATGCCATCCAGTAATAGTAACTTTAGAGAAAAGTCTCACGTTGCTAGAAACCGTAATCTTCTTTTGAGGTGCACTGACTTTTATCAGGTACGCACATAGTTCTGGGAAACCGGTTCGTCATAATAAGGCAAATATCTTGGGAAACCATAATGTCTGATGTGTTACCTCTCACCATAGTGAATGTCGTGTATGATGTAATGTAGGAGCTATGCAGTTCGTCTAGAATACGTCCCAGACGTGGGAACATAGTTCTCGGAATTGTAAGGTTAATAAAAATATAAAAATTCAACGAAACAAAAGTCAGAGAGTTCTCTCTTCTTTTAGCAATAGCTCGCGTACTATGCAGGCATCCAATCAGTTTCAATGAGAATGTCGCTCCCATCATTAATACTATCTGATTTTAACATGATCACATCGCTCTCCAATAATAATATATTGTTAATGAATGCACTTAGCAATTAAATTACTTAATTAAAAATATACTGTAAACATGTGTACTTTTGTGGAACCCAGGTTGCAATCAGCAGGAGTAACGGAAGACAATACCTAGATATTACATAGTAAATGGTCAGTAAACCGTTGTTAATTAGGAAATCATCTGGAAATCAATACGTGTTTGAAAATAGTTAATATGTAAAATTATACAATAATATCAGTTCTAAATAAAGAAATCATTACGTCTACTTCAATTTCCTGATAACAGAGGTAGAAGTATATCAGCAATACATAAATAAATAAAAATTTTTAACATCGTACATGAGATCCTGGACTGTTTTTATTAAAAACTTTTATTCCAGTTTTTGATCGCTGTTTTCCAGGAACAATGTTCAGAAATACGCTAGATAAATAAATATCTCATCCATCAAGTATCAAGCAATAAAAGGAAGAAATACGATAGGTGGTGACCGCCGTTCGGCCCAGAGTGGACAACTTTTGTGGCTGTTTCCAACAGAAGAAACAAGAGTTAAACACCACGTCGATGTCCAGCTCAGTAGAGAGAGCATCCTTGCTCAACTGGAAAGTATGGGGAAGGAAATTATCCTCGATTTTGTTGATGGAGACCTCTAAGCATTCAACTGAAGTGAAAAATGCGTGCAACATAAAATAGGATGATTGGACTCAGATGTGATATTCGCTCCATTTGAACACCAGCCCAGTGAGACAACTATCGTGGCAACTAACGCGGAACCAATCACGCTCAATAGTATTTCCAATCACTCTCAATAGTATTTCAACAACTGTGCATGGCACTTTAATGATTATCCTTCATAGTGATTGAAGAAAACTGCAGGCATATGCCTCTTACAGACAATATTACTTTTTAGCCTCTTTTCCTCATTTTTAACAGCTTCTCGAAATTAATGCGTAGTTTCATAAACGCATTACACTACTTCAATGAGTGCTTCACGTTTCAGGTTACATTTCCGAAGAAACTTTGAATACTAGATAGCAGCCGATCGTCTAACATACAGTAGTTTAGCGGTCACTCCATTTCAGACAGCAAGCACACCGAGCGAGGTGTCGCTGTGGTTAGCGCCCTGGACTCGCATTCGGTTCAAAGCCGTGCCAGGTCATCCTCATTTAGGTTTTCCGTGATTTCCCTAAATTGTTTCAGGCAAATGGCGCCACGGTTCCTTTGACAGGGCACGGCCGACTTCCTTACCTAATCCGAAATTGTGCTCCTTCTCATAACCTTGTTGTCGATTAGACGTTAAACACTAATCTCCATCGCAGCCCGCTTCTTTTAAGTAATAACAGAACGCTATATGCCATTCTCGTTCCTTATTTTGTACGCTGTAGATTTCTTGTACGCATTGTTTTATCCGCAGTAGATAAGTACAAATGTCAAAAAACACCTAATTTCGTTGTAGCTCACATGGTTCAAATGGCTCTGAGCTCTATGGGACATCTGAGGTCATCAGTCCCCTAGAACTTAGAACAACTTAAAACTTACTAACCTAAGGACATCACACACATTCATGCCCGAGGCAGGATTCGAACCTGCTACCGTAGCGGTTGCGGACTGAAGCGCCTAGAACAGCTCGGCCATCACGGCTGGCTGTAGCTCACATACCCAAACATTTTAGATGTAAAATACCTGCACAATTCTTGCGAATGTAAAGTGTGTGTTGCAAGGAAGGTGTCGAACGAAGTTTGAGTTCATCCGCGGTGTTCAGAGTGCGTTGCAATCAGAAACAGACTTGGTTCTCCCGGCTGTATTGATGTAGTTGTCGATCAAAATTGCCCCACTTTACGACTAAATATCAGCTTAGTGATATACATTTCTTTTTAATTTAATCGTAGCACCACGAAAGTGTGTCACGCCAGACACTGCTGCGTTTTCCGACAAAATAAAAAATTTACCAAAGAAGTGCTGAGAGTAGCTGAATATTGGCGTCGCCCCCGCTAATTACTGTAACGTCCAAGCTGTATGTAATAATCGCAGGCTAAAGTCTAAAACAAACATCCATATCGTCGCCGTTTATCTGTACAATGAGTGTCAGCATAAAACGTAATTAGATTTATGAAGATACATTTATATGACGGTAGGGATTGTTACTTTCTTAGTTTCATACAACGCTAACACCTTGTCGAACAGAATGAGAGACGTGAAAATTAAACCAAACTAGCAAATCAAAGCGACAAGTTTAGTCACAAGTTACTGATGAATCACTATGCGTTTCCGAGATCTCTACACGCCTTAACTCAGGATCACATTACACAGAAACTTTGATTCAACTCCGTTAAAACTGAGTCATGTGCATAATCTTTACACCTAATCTGCGACTGAGCAAGGTGGCGCAATGGCTCGCACACTGGATTCGCATTCGGGAGGACGACGATTCAATCCCGCGTCCGGCCATCCTAATTTAGGTTTTCCGTGATTTCCCTAAATCACTCCAGGCAAATCCCGGAAAGGTTCCATTGAAAGGGCACTGCCGGCTTCCATCCCCGTTCTCCCCTGATCGGATGAGACCGATGACTTCGCTGTCTGGTCTCCTCCCCAAACAACCCAACCCTTAACTTGCGTGCAGCATGTACCTCGATTTGCAAATTGTTAGTTACAGGTGCAATGATGGTGACACGTCTAGTAATCCAATAAACAGTAGTATTTCTTAGCGTGCTTCATATACACAATTATGTAAATATACCTTTTACAAATGTTAGCCAGCCGAAGTGGCCGTGCGGTTAAAGGCGCTGCAGGGTGGAACCACAAGACCGCTACGGTCGCAGGTTCGAATCCTGCCTCGGGCATGGATGTTTGTGATGTCCGTAGGTTAGTTAGGTTTAACTAGTTCTCAGTTATAGGGGACTAATGACCTCAGCAGTTGAGTCCCATAGTGCTCAGAGCCATTTGAACCATTTGAACAAATGTTAGTTATAAGTTTTATTTCTCTCGGTCGCAAATTATATTTCAGATATAACATGATACGCAATAAAGAGAAACAGAAGTTTTGTTTCTTGATGCTATAAAATGTTTGAAAAAGAGAAGACATAATCGTCAAGAATCTGCAATACATTTTTGGTTGTTCACGACTGGCGTAAATATTATTATCTTTTTATTTTGCAGCTCCTCGGCAGTCGTACCTGCTCTCTCTCTCTCTCTCTCTCTCTCTCTCTCTCTCTCTCTCTCTCTCTGCTGGTTTTTTCCACTGAGTGGTGCAGCAATGGATGTGATCGTAGTATCGGTTCCTAAGGCCTATGTGGCTCAGTTTTCTCTGTATTTTCCTGGTTGCAATGGATTCCTTAAGCCCCGTTTTCAAATCCGCAGCGACCTCACTAACACTAGACCACTGATCGCACCGTGTGATGCTAATGATGTGACAGGACGTCCGCTTGTCAAACACCTGTGGTCGTCCATTACCCCGGTTTAAACTTCTGGATACAATGTGTCTGACACACTGAAGATCCACTCTACATGCTGTATGTCTCGAAAACCAGAAGTCTTGTGTAGTCTCAGACAGGTTTTGTCCCTCGTGTCTTGCACCGTTTATAACCCCACGACAACTCGGAAATGGAAGAATCGGAGGGAAAAAGTCGTTAGAACCAAGACTGAAGTGGAGGAGACGTGGCAGTAGAATACAGTGGACTTTGAGATAAGGGAAATGTGCGACGAAGGGTACTTAGCAAACACAACAATCCGAATAGATTGCAGAACATACCAGAGCAAAATTAGGAACACAGTCATTGAGAATGCGGAAGAGATCAATACGTACGGCGTCGGTGAAGCAGGTGCAGTACCGGATTAGCCACGTAGTAAGTGTTAGTAAATGCCACAGGCCCAGGGCATCTGGGGGTCCCGTGCTTGGATATAAAAGTACCTGTCAGGTTAGATAAGAAAGGTACTCTAGTTACCGTCCAATGGGAAGATGGTGATAGTCATATCTAGAATGAGTTACAACAATTTTAGTTCGTCTGTAAGAGTGAGCTCTGGCCACAGCATACATTATGTGCCGTAAGTTGACAACATCCCAAAACTTACAGGGTAATTCCCTAACGTTGTCCGAGATAAAGTCGTAATAACCAAACCAATTGGAATATGGTTCTACTGACTACCAACGAGAAAGTAATTAATGGATTCCGTACTAATTTTTTTAAAGTCTACTATACAGTCCTTAATTCTTTTACAGTGTATTTACTTTACTTACAGTACATTTTATACGAGCCGTCTGGAGTGAAGATTCTTTTCTTGTTGGTGGACTATTCTTGCTCAACGAGGTTCAGTTTTGCGATTCCTGGGTTTCTTTTGTGTCGTCGTTTCTTTGCCAGTCACTCTGGACTAATGGGATACAGTTCTACCGTTCAAAAACGATACAACTTATTAAGAGAGTGAAACACACTGATGAAAAAAATCGCAGCATCAAAACATAATGAATGTAGAGTACTGTAGTGGCCTGCAGACACATCGTGTGCAGACTCGCTCCATACGTCGAATCTAATCGGAATATTCGGGCGCCACACATGCCGTATCTAGAAACGGGACAGCCCTTCGCGTGACTTCACTCAGTTTAAATTATGAAATGTATTACTACCAAAGATCCACTCGTGTCAACCGTCGCCTTCGGTAGCACCAGTGTATAACGTGCCTCTTGCACTGGAATCCAGCAGCTCGAAGACGCCTGTAGCGTTCAGTCTTTACACGACTTTGCATGTCCAGTGTTCATTAAGCCCTCAGTGTGTTCACGTGTTTATAAGGCCGACACGGCGCCAGTTTCCCGTCAGACCTGTGGGAGCACAGCACGCTGCTACCCTCTGGCCAGCACTTAGCGCCACGGCCGTTCTCGCTGGGGACGGCTCCACGACATGCAGAGCGACGCGCGAACACCTGAGTCGTCGCGAACTGACGGTCCTTACAGGGTGCGTGCCGGCCGGCAGTAACCGGCTTGCTCGCAGTATGTCCGGTGCGCCGTCTCACCGCCCATTACGAGATGTTTCGCTTATGGCCGCAGCCTAGTGACTTACCTAATTTCTTTTGCGCTCCTTCGCCGGAGGAAATTTTAAGACGAATATAAAACTGCCGGTACCTTGACACAGCTATTATATACTATGACATCTCTCAGTTTAGAATTGCTGGTTCCCAAAATATTTCACCTGAAAGTCACGTCACGAAACCATTACAATTATTGCCTGTCTAACTCTACCGGTATGCTTAAAGAGCGAGAAATTATTACGGAAATGAAATAAGCGGACAAACTTTGAACCTAATTTGTATGTAGCATGTACCTCGAACTGCAAATTGTTAGCTATACACGCAATGATGGTTCAAATGGCTCTGAGCACTATGGGACTCAATTTCCGAGGTCATCAGTCCCCTAGAACTTAGAACCACTTAAACCTAACTAACCTAAGGACACCACACACATCCACGCCCGAGGCAGGACTCGAACCTGCGAACGTAGTGGTCGCGCGGTTCCAGACTGTAACGCCTAGAACTGCTCGGTCACCCAGGCCGGTGGCAATGATGGTGAAACGTCTAGTAATTCAATAAATTTTTGCTAAAACTGCTCGTGTGAACTGTTTTTTTGAAGTAAGCATCAGCAGTATTCCATATCTTAACAGCGAATACTTTACGGAACCGTTGCAGTATCATGGAAGCGATAGAGCGAAATGTACATACCAATATCTTACGAGTGCAGCTCTCGTAATTTCAGTATCTATACAGAGTTCGAAACAACTCCGCTTTCTTAAAGGCATTAAGTACTTTGCTGGCCGGAGTGGCCGAGCGGTTCTAGGAGCTACAGTCGGACCAACCACACTTAGACCTGGTTTCTTTACAAATCCTAGAGAAAATGCCTGGTTAATCCCTTCAAAATGGCCGTGCCGGATTACCTGCTCGATCCTTTCTTTACGAGCTACCGCTAGGTCTGTAATAAATGTCCACCCAGACGCTTCTCTCTAAACTCCCTTATTTCCTTTGTCATAGATTAGCGTTATGGATTTCAAATCCATCATCCACCTTATCTATTTTGAGAAAATCGTTTACTAAGAGGTTTTTTCGGATAAAATGTTTACACAATCTAATCAGACATTAATATGGGGTTTGTCCACTCGTCGAATTTACGTCTGCTTGAACTCTGATGGGGAAACTTTCAATGAGTTTCCTGTATGTCAGTGGAGAAATGCCAGCCCGTTCTTCACCGAAAGCCGAAACCCAAACCAAAGAAGGTAGTTATGTTGGTCGCGGGTATCTGTAGCGAAATTAACGTTCGAACACTATCCAAAAGTCGCTCTACTAAGTACAGATCGGGACTCTGGGAAAACCAGTCCATTTCAGAAACGCTATTGTCCACAAACCATTATGTCACAGATGCGGCTTTATACCATCGTGCGCCGGCCAGTGTGGCCGAGCGGCTGTAGGCGCTTCAGTCTGGAGCCGCGCGACCGCTACGGTCGCAGGTTCGAATCCTGCCTCGGGCATGGATGTGTGTGATGTCCTTAGGTTAGTTAGGTTTTAGTAGTTCTAAGTTCTAGGGGACTGATGACCTCAGAAGTTAAGTCCCATAGTGCTCAGAGCCATTTGAACCATTAAGTACTTTAAACCGCATTCAACCTTGATAAGAATAATCGCAATGTAGTTGTTAGGGTTTGCAACAAAACTTTCCTCGAAAAGAGACAGAAAGTACAGGATTAAACCGACAGCTACAAAATTTCGGTGATTTTCCAGGGATATTTTTTGAATATTTTGATTTATATCAAATACTCATATCTCTGGTCTCTCTAAAGAGTAACTGCAGTTTATCTGATTTCTTACCCTCAGCTTGGTACCTGTACTGCACAGAAGATATATGTACAATAGCAGGAATGTCATCGGTATGTGCTCTGTGCTTTGTTTGCATCAAACCTGTTCATTCACTCTCATGTGTAAGAAATAAAATAATGAAATATTTTTCTTTATATAGCCATACTGCTATAATGAAATGTACATACATCCAGGCGTAAGATGAAAAAATAATACACACTCCAAGAACAGTAAAAAGTTAAGTCAATAAAAGTTAGACGAAGGTATCGGTAAGTGAAAATATTGTCTGGCAATCGTTAAACAGTAAAAGATTGTTGATGGAAGAAGCTCCTTCCCGTTAATCACTCTTGTTGGTCTTGTCTCACAACTCTCACAATTATTGAACGATATGAAAAGAAAACGTAAATTAGTTACAAAGAACGGCATGCACACACTTTATTCAACATGTAAACGTCTCTACAGATATTCGGATTTAGGGATTTAGGTTATCAGATGTTCGACATTGCCTGCCAGCATTGGCGATGATGTGGCGCAGACGAATAGTGAAATTCTGCATGACTCGCTGAAATGTCGGAACATCGATGCTGTCGATGACTTCCTGAACGCCTGTTTTCATCTCAGAAATGGTTTTGGGGTTATTGGAGTACACCCTGTATTTAATATAGCCCTACAAAAAGAAGTCGTATGTCTTCAGATCCGGAGAATATGGCGGCCAATCGAAGCCCATTCCAGTGCCCCAGAGCCAGAATGCGGTCCCCAAAGTGCTCCTCCAGGACACCAAACACTCTCATGCTTCGATGGGACCGAGCTCCGTCTTGCAGAAACCACATCTTGTCTAAATGAGGGTCAGGGATCGAGCTCCGTCTTGCAGAAACCACATCTTGTCTAAATAAGGGTCACTTTGAATAATGGAGATGAAATCATCTTCCAAAACCTTCAAGTACCATTCGGTAGTCACTGTGACATCAAGGAATATAACACCGATTATTCCGTGACTGCACATTGCACACCACAAAGTCATCCGTTGAGGGTGAAGAAACTTCTCAATAGCGAAATTCGGATTCTCAGTGCCCCAAATGCGCCAGTTTTGCTTATTGACGAACCCATCCAAATGAAACTGGGTTTCGTCGCTAAACTAAACCATACATGCGCATACTACGGTTAACGCAGTCACCTATAGATTTCTCATACGTGTTTTTATGCTGTCCATTTTGGGATGGTGTCTCATGAGAGGTAACGTACATTGTTCGAAAACAGTCAGACCGATCTATTCTGAATAGAACCTGGATATTTAAATACGAAGTCAGATTCAATTTTGCTACCTCTATTTAAGGGGGAAATAAATTAATTTTTTTTCACAGTCAGCCTGCTTATCGAACGATGGTACCTTCATCAGCACCTTCGGTCTGATACACTCACCAATCAGTAAGCGTCAGCGATTTCATTTTCATATAGAATTCACTTATACTCTGTAAGATAATTAATATTTTCAGATGGTTGGATGCAAATACCATACGGCATGCTGTCGCTTCTGTGATGCGCCTTTTGACGGGTAACCTTTAATTCATGCACCAATACTATTGTGCAGATTCACTTAAGTTTGTCATTTTCATACTTGCTGACTGCTGCTCGACGAAGGATGCATTGCAACTCACGGTACTTGGTGACGACACAGTAATGCTAACTTCGTTCTCTACCCTCAAGCCTGCATTCAGTACTGCTCAAGTCCGTTTTTAGATCAGTGTTATTTGCACGCCAACAGTGGTACACAGCAGTATGAATCAGTTTACTGATGAGGAACTGGTCGATATGATTTTGCTGTGTGGGTTCAATGAAGGCAACGAAACAGCTGCACAACGACGCTATGCCGAGCTGTTACCGCATCAGTGGCGCCTACACCGCAGAAATTTTGCAGCTCTTCATCAATAAACCTATCCATAATTCTGTCTAAATATGTTAACTTACAAATAGTGCTTCCGGAAAAACAAACCCGATACATAACCGAACACTAATTAATGCAAGCAGAACTGGCACGAATAGCTCCGCGTGTTAGCAAGCTGCGTCCGGGATTCGGAGAGGTGTGCCGGCGGCGAATCGAATCCGCCCGGCTGAGTAACGACGAGGGACGGCGGGTCGGCCAGCCTGTATGTGATTTTTAGGTAATTCCCACACCCGACTAGGTGAAAAGCAGGCTGGTGCCCACGTCTTGCTTCAGGTACAGATTTATAAAAGGTTACATACTTTCACATGGATAGAAATACACGCGGACGGCTGGGGTACACTTATTCCTTCCTGGTAGATCAAGTGGTGGCGATAGGCAGGACATCCGGCCAACCTCTAACGTTAACAGTGCTAAATCCGATAATTAACTTGCCGACCCTGTGCAAGTACCGGCTAAAGGCAAACGAAGAAGAAGAATGAATGCAAGCTTGAAGGCGAAGAATACAGTGAGTAGTACTGTTGTCAAAGGCAAGTACCATGAGCGAATGGAAAAGAAGCTGTTTGCAAACAAGACACGCACCTCATGAAGTCGACATTTACATTGTTGTACCAATACCGTCAGTGTAATACTGATGGAAAGATATATCGGGTCCTCAGTGCTTGATTCATAAAAACGAGGTTCCGTTACTGCGACCATCCAGGAGGTGTTTTTGAAATTAGTCTTCTTAAAGAATTATTTTAATGTTTTTCTGAGCGTTTTAAAAGTCTGAATACATTTGATATTTTTATTACATCGCTTCAACTGCAGCAATCAGCAGTTCTGATTTGTTTTTTTCGTCAGTGGTATCGGTATGGCGTATCGGTGCGTACCGTCACAAATCAGGCACAGGCCCCTTATACCAAAATACTCGGAAAATGCCAGTGAAAAACAGGAATTTTGTCTGCGTAGTTCAGGTTCTCCCTGTAACTTGTTCGACTAAATGGCAAAACAAGTGAAACACTGAACGGTTGTACTGGTCCTCATACTTAACATTTTCCCTGCTTCTTTCTGAAAAATGTTTCATTGACAATTATAAAAGCGAAGTACCGCGATAGTTCTCATTTCAGCAGCAGTTCATACTGGAAAAAATAGTACACAATTTAGTTTTAAACATTTTTTTAAAATTATTTTCTCAAATAATTGGATTGGCGGTAACTCTGACGTGCCAGAAAATGGTCGTCTCTTTTCAGAACAATGATGTGTGGGACCTTTCGAGAAATACCTTAGATGTTTTCAAAGTGCGTTTCTTGCCAAGAGCTGTTACCATCCGCCGACCGAACATAGGCATTTGTAGTCACTTCAGGCTGGATACTCGAAGGATACTCCACATGTAATAACTACCTCTCGATCACAAGCCTAAGAAAATGTGTAAAAAGAATTTTTCTGAAGGAACCACTAATATCCAAGAAGCCAATAACAAATATGATACAAAAGGTGGTGGTCTTTACGAATACCGTGCGTGCAGCGGCAGGGGCTGCTGTATTTTGCGACACCGTCTAATTCCAAGTATTCGCATTTTAGGTGGTCGTTTCGTCGTCAGAGTCGAGAGGGGATCCAGAATTTCATATTGCAGTGAAGGATTTCGCAATAGCCTTTACCAGGAATTACTCCCTTATTAAATTCCAAAGTCTGAAAAAAAAGCATGTGGAGCCATGTACAGTCCGTCCTTTTGTGTTTCAAAGAGTAATTCATAAGAGCATTTAACACTCTGGTGGCCCTTATAAACGTGACAATACTAGCCGTCGTCAGGAAGAATCGTATGTGAAGCGATCTTTCGAAAATATCCTTGTCATTCGCACATTCATAAGTTAAGCAAAATATTCGTAAAACGAGGAGCAAAGATGAAACATGAACTATCTCATCGCGTAGACGATGTGTGTGTGATTTTAAGAAAAGATTAATAAACTTACAAGTATTTCAGTACTGCAGCCTGTTCATTTTAGAGTTTTGTAGTTGCAGTCTTAGATTTAATTGCTTTTGTACATAAGTACTCATTCTAATAAAATATTTATTGAAAGTCTTGAGACAAGATAGAAAGCAATTAGGGATAAGCTAACGAATTCAGGACATTTATCTTTCATCTAGCAACTCTGTTTGGAGTGCCACCGATTTTTAGAAAGTCATCGTACAAAAATAATATGTTTAAAGACAAGCCGCTTGTATTGGAGAAGTAACCCTTCGTACTATTCAAATTACCTTAAGTGCACTGTCCAAAGGTTCTGACGAAGTAAAAAATCTCTTTAATCTTTTAATATGTATTCTGACCCGATAAAATTGCAGAATCACTCATACGGGAAGAATTAGTACGTTTTTCTACTTTATCTGCAATGTCGCAGTTTCCTAGGACTTTAGCAACAAAAATGCAGGGTGTTTCACGAATTATAGTGAAAACTGACACGAGTGGAAGAATACGACAAAAGGAGAAATAAACTTTCCAGTAATGACGGACTTGTGACCGAGCTGTTTTGAAGATATTTGCGAATGTGGGAATGTGAGTTATAACTGATTTCAGAATAAAATATTGTCGAATTTAGCAGACATGTATTGGGAAGGTCAGCCTTTCCATTAAATCCCTATTTCTCTGAGTTGAAATTTCGCCCTTGTCTTACCTTAACAAGAAAACCAACACAGCTTCAGCTCGTTACAGGTTAGAATTTACTGTGTACTAGCACCTATTCTTCTACGTGTCGCACCCGCATTTGCAATCTGCAGAGATCGTTGCAAGGAGCTAAGAATTTTTTTAGAAGACCACTGGGTCAACCAGTGAATCTTGATAAAAATGTACAGTTCCCAGTTCTCCAACCATGCCTGCTGTAGACATCACTTTTGAGATGACATCAATCAGAAAAATCCAGGGGATTGAAGTCAGACAGTAGCAGAGGACAGTATACAAGCCTCTCTATCTATCCATCGTGGACTCTATTAGCTTGTGAATATCGTCAGTCATCTTACAGAGGCGGTAAAAATGCAGGTGCGTCGTCATATGTGAACCACGTTCCCCAACCGTGGGCCATGGGTGGATTTTGAGAGTACTTAGAAGGGGCTGAATCGGAAACTTAACATTTCAAATATATTTCTACTAACTTCGGCATTATTCAAGTGAGTGGTGGATCGAAACCACGCTTTCGCAATTGTTGTCGCAAACTGGATCATCGGCTACGTAATTGTATGTTTTTCGTATCGAAATCCCAAACTATATACCACGTCAGTGAGGACAAAGTATTTACACCTTTTGTTGTTAATGTCTCGTGTCGGTTCGGGACGGGGAACTGGGGTGCCGCGGTGCGGGGCTAGAGTGCAGGCAGGGTCCCGGAGTACCGGGTACTGACCTTGGTCGCGGAATGGTGCAGCGAGCGGTCTCGGTCTGGCTGTTCGCTATGCGCACGGCCGGGGAGCTGTCTGCAGTCGTGGCGAGCGGGTTGCGGGTAGCGTGCTCGCAGGGGACGGCGGCGACTCGAGCGCGGCGGGCGCGCGCCCCGCAACTTATAGCGGCCGCCGGCCAATCGCAGCGCAGCAGGCGGCGCCGCGCCGGCCTTCCATTCAGCGGCGCCCCCGGCCGGCGGGCAGCAGGTAGGCGGAGGGGGCCTGGCCCACCGCCGACGTGCGCGGCCAGGTCGCATGCACCGGCGGCGCGGCCCCAGCTGCACGAATGGTTCGTGCGTTACACGTTATGCAGGCAGCATCCCACAGCTCGTACAAACGCTTCCTTTAACACCAAGACCAGCTAACAAGCGTGTCTTTACTTCTTACTGTTTTCAGTTTTTCTGTTCGTAATATAACAACATAAAAATGGAAGATCGTCCAGGTAATATGTTTCCTCAGGAAAGACGCAGGTGTCTAGAGATTAGATTAGATTAGTACTTGTTCCATAGATCATAAATACGACACTCCGTATTGATGTGCAACGTGTCAGGTTAATAAAAGGTGTCTATCATAGAGTAAATATCTCTGGAGTGAGCATTGCGTTCTGCGCATGTTGTCAACATTAAACCAGAATTGTCACGTGTTTTCGGGACTTCGCTGTGCGTGTGTGCTTTCTGCAGCGTTTGAAGTTTATAATATCAAGAGTTTTTGTTGTGTTTCACCGTTTATTGATAGTGTAATAGCGAGGGTGAATTACTGTTGTTGCTACTGATGCAAAGAAAAATATGTGAAAGGAGGGATAGTAACTTTTCATGGGTACATATCATGTAGCTCTAATTATAGTTATTCGTAAGAGACACTGTATATGTTTAAAAATTTGGAGACGCCTTATAATTAAGGCTTGATTCTGTAGACCTACTTTTTTACGATTTTATGACTGTAAAACAGATATTACGGCTCGTACAAAAGCTTACAAACAATCGCTTCCTCTCGTAAATTTGCTAGTGGAACAGGAAAGGGAAAGGTTAGTTTTTTCAGTAAATACTATCCTCCATGCATTTATCAGTGACTTGTCAACTATGTATATAGATTACTCAGTCTACTATTTATTTAATAAACTGGGAGCAAGTACTTAAAATGCGTTAAATAAATACCTCAAAGTGCCACCAGTAATAGAAATTGTGCTTTAGGTCGCAAAAACGAGAAAATAAATACGCAGAAATACAAGAAAAAAGGACGAATTAGCAGGGACATAATCGCTAATGTGTGGCAAATTCGGTGTTTTTCGGACACTTGCAAAAGTACTAACGTACTGTCAAGTCGTTTTACAGGACTATCACTGCAAAAATGTACTTCAGGCTCTGTAATACTATAAAGTGCGGTATCATACCAAAAACTACCAAAAATCGAGTGCATCTGAACTATGACACCTATCGCAAAGAAGCTGAATGTAATCTACATCTACATCTACATCCATACTCCGCAAACCACCTGACGGTGTGTGGCGGAGGGTACCTTGAGTACCTCTATCGGTTCTCCCTTCTATCCCAGTCACGTATTGTTCGTGGAAAGAAGGATTGTCGGTATGCCTCTGTGTGGGCTCTAATCTCTCTGATTTTATCCTCATGGTCTCCTCGCGAGATATACGTAGGAGGGAGCAATATACTGCTTGACTCTTCGGTGAAGGTATGTTCTCGAAACTTTAACAAAAGCCCGTACCGAGCTACTGAGCGTCTCTCCTGCAGAGTCTTCCACTGGAGTTTATCTATTATCTCCGTAACGCTTTCGCGATTACTAAATGATCCTGTAACGAAGCGCGCTGCTCCCCGTTGGATCTTCTCTGTTTCTTCTATCAACCCTATCTGGTACGGATCCCACACTGCTGAGCAGTATTCAAGCAGTGGGCGAACAAGCTCACTGTAACCTACTTCCTTTGTTTTCGGATTGAATTTCCTTAAGATTCTTCCAATGAATCTCAGTTTGGCATCTGCTTTACCGACGATCAACTTCATATGATCATTCCATTTTAAATCACTCCTAATGCGTACTCCCAGATAATTTATGGAATTAACTGCTTCCAGTTGCTGACCTGCTATTTTGTAGCTAAATGATAAGGGATCTATCTTTCTATGTATTCGCAGCACATTACACTTGTCTACATTGAGATTCAATTGCCATTCCCTGCACCATGCGTCAATTCGCTGCAGATCCTCCTGTATTTCAGTACAATTATCCACTGTTACAACCTCTCGATACACCACAGCATCATCTGCAAAAATCCTCAGTGAACTTCCGATGTCATCCACAAGGTCATTAATGTATATTGTGAATAGCATCGGTCCTATGACACTCCCCTGCGGCACACTTGAAATCACTCTTACTTCGGAAGACTTCTCTCCATTGAGAATGACATGCTGCGTTCTGTTATCTAGGAACTCCTCAATCCAATCACACAATTGGTCTGATAGTCCATATGCTCTTCTTTGTTCATTAAACGACTGTGGGGAACTGTATCGAACGCCTTGCGGAAGTCAAGAAACATATCACTTGCCCTTAAAAGTTACGTACCTGGTTTATTCCCGGTATAAAATGGATACTGTTAAAATGTCTGCGCAACATATGTAAATAATCCACGTCACGTACGAAAAGAACCCGTCTGTACTAGGGATGTAGTGACATTCTAAATATACAGGGCGCTATACGGACAAACACACGACGTCCCGAGATCACGTGACCAGGCCGGCAATGTATGTTGACAACACAAAATCTGTTCTGCGCATGTGAATGCTCACTCCAGAGATATTTACTCTATGGTGTCTATACAAGATATTACATTACACAAAATATTACATGACACTTAATATTTTTAAATCTTTTTTGTGGGGTTTGGGGAAATTACACACTTACTATGTCCAAGAATTCATCTAATGAGTAGAAGGAGTTGTCATTAAGAAATTCTTTTAATTTCCTTTTAAATGCCATATGGCTATTCTAACAACCCTACCACAACAAAGGTCAAAATTTAATAATGATTGTGGTGTTGCTCACGCTACTAAATATTACATTTTCGGCCAACAACATAGTTATTATGTGGCAGGTGTCATTAGAGGACAGTTAATAAAGTCATTTCATGTAATAATGAATAAACTAGGCACTCATCTTTTCGTGTTTCTCACGCTGGTCTCGTTGTAAAATCACGGCTCAATCGTCGAAAATCTACGTGGTGATGATTCCAAGCTCGGATGCACGGTTTTATTCTGCTATATTCAAAAGTTTTGTAGATGCGCTTCACAAACCATTCTTGAAGATTAAACCTTTCAAAGTTAGCACAATACTGATGTAAAAAAAATAATCAACATTCCGAATTTAAGTTACGCTTCCTTTTAATTATTTCAATATCACGTAACACACAAAACATCACTTCACAATACAAAACATACCTCAAAACATCTTCCTTACAGTCACTGTTAAAGTTCACATCTTATAAACTGGCTACAATATGCGTCTTTCCAACATGACGTCCAAGACTTGACCTTCTCAAGGTCCGACTCTCTAACAACTAACTAATAATCGCTTACGCGCCCAAAAATCAGAGTTACAAGTACGTCAAAGATCATAGTGACAAAAGAAATAATACACATATCATTGCAATATAAATATATCGGTGTATCAAAGTACCTCTACATTAATGAAACCAAATCTGAATGTTGTCTCAGAAATATGTTAACTACTTTACAGAAACACAGTAGAATATTGCTGGTATCGAGAGGTTCAGGTGAGGTGCCGTAATGGTTGCGTAATTCAAGTAACATTACACTATCTGTCAGACTTTTGATTCTTTTAGGTAAGTGACCAAAAACTTTTGTGGCAGCATGATTTACCCCCTTCTAAGCCGAAGTTAGATTTAACCTTGAGTAGTGAAGATCATCCTTTCTCCTGGTGTTGTAACCATGTACACTGCTATTACTTTTGAATTCGTTCGGGTTGTTAATAACAAATTTCATAAGTGAATATATATTGTGAGGCTATTGTGAAGGTCCCTAGCTCTTTAAATAAGTTCTACAGGATGATCTTGGATGAGCTCCAGCAATTATTCTGGTCACACGCTTTTGTGAAATGAACACTCTTTTACTCAATGATGAGTTACCCCAGAATATGATGCCATACGAAAGCAGAGAATGAAAGTAGGCGTGGGAAGTTAATTTACTGAGATGTATATCACCAAAATTTGCAGTGACCCTAATGGCATAAGTAGCTGAACTCAAACGTTTGAGCAGATCCTCAGTGTGTTTTTTTCCAGTTCAATCTCTCATCAATGCATACACCTAGAAATTTTCAATATTCTACCTTAGCTACCGATTTCTGATCGAAGTCCATATTTATTAATGGTGTCATTCCATTTGCTGTGGCGAACTGTATATACTGTGTTTTGTCAAAGTTTAATGACACCCCATTTGCAGAGAACCACTTAATGATTTTCTGAAAAACATCGTTTATAATTTCACCAGTTAATTCTTGTCTGTTGGGTGTGATAGCTATACTTGTATCATCGGCAAAAAGTACCAGCTTTGCATCTTCGTGAATATAGAAATCTAGGCGCTCAGTCCGGAACCGCGCGACTGCTACGGTCGCAGGTTCGAATGCTGCCTCGGGCATGGATGTGTGTGATGTCCTTAGGTTAGTTAGGTTTAAGTAGTTCTAAGTTCTAGGGGACTGATGACCACAGATGTTAAGTCCCATAGTGCTCAGAGCCATTTGAACAATTTTGAATATAGAATGGCAAGTCATTAATATATGTACCCTTGGACACACTGTTGTTCTTCCCTGCGTACGTCAACGTATAACATCACCGTCTGCAGTTTGTGAAATGTTTTGAGAAACTATGTCCAGAAGTCTGTCTTTGGTAGTAACGTTATTAGAAAACTGAGGACTATTTTTATCTTTGATTTAAGCTCATTTATTTCGTGAAAATCAAGAACGATAATAATACTATTGACTTTCATTTACTTTCGAACTGCAAAATAGCTACAGCCAACAGTTAGCTTGGAAACAATTCGTTTGGTATTTTACTGACTGTGGAAAGAAATGAAGTTTAGCTTTATAATAATTGCGCTCAGAAAAATGATCGGAGTTCGCGAAAAAAAATTACTGCTAGTTTTAATTAACGTAATACGGAAGTAGTAATTACACACAAAATGCCTTTTGAGGTACTCGCGGGCCTAACGAAAAGTTTCTGTATTTGATTTCCTCACTTTTTATGAAAGAAAACTATTCCTTCGCTTTATCCAAAATGAAAGAAGATGTTCAAACAACATAATTGTAATATGGAGTTTATCTGTAAGCATTTATGAACAGTCAATCTACACAAAACATTTTTAGTAAAACAGATTAGCGAAAGCGATCAAGAAAGACCCAATTCCCAACAAAACCTAATCATGAGAGCTAAAGAACAAGAGGGATTCTCATATTCGTACATATAGTTTTCAATATTCTAATAGTGTTATCTTTGCGTAATTTTTGTCTGAGTGCTTGTTACAAGGTTCATGCATCGCTGCATTGCATAGATATTTTGTTCAAAAAATAAATATTTTTTCACTTAAGCGTATTAGATGTAATTAGTAATCATTTTTTCTGGTATAGGGGAAAGTTCGTTTAGTCCAGCTGTGACAAAACAAACGATATCTTGTCGATTATGTTGAAGTTCTTTTCTGTAGCACTAAGCATCTAAATTTGATACCATCTGTCTGATCATCATTAGAGAACATAAAAATAAAAGACCTTCCTGGAAGCAGATATTCTCAGGAGTACCACAGGGATTCGTATTTGCTCACAGTTGTTCTCCTGTAAACATCATTACCACGCCGAGGAGCGTCAACTTTTCGCAAGTGCCAGACGTGGAGATACCAGGTGATATCCACGTGAATGACGATCTGTATTCATTGTCCTGTGAGTAAATGCGAAGAAGACACAAGCATTTCACGTAAGTTGCATTCTAACACAAATCCATAGCTCAACCATTTTTGTTACACGTTTGTAATAGTGAATTAGTGTTTATTCTTGGGCAACTCACAGAAAATCAAATCTGTTTTGATGAAAGCTTGAAAAACCATCTGAAGATGAAGTGTGAAAAATTCGAAACCGGTAACAGTACTTTTTTTAATGAAATAATGCAAAACTAATTCGTGGTTGGTTGCTGTACACCATCAATAATTTATTTAAGTCACAAGCAATTTTAGTATACAAGCAGAACTTAATTAGTTCTGAATTCCGCGAAAGATTGCCTCCTGTTCCTCTCGATGATATCCCCATAACACATGAGAAAACGGTGAAGAAATTGGGTGTAGCTTTGTTTGAGCGCTTCAGCTGGGGAGTAAATACTGTCGCCGCATGAACGAAGACTTCTGCTTTCTTCTGTGTCATCTAGATATTTCATAACTTATTTCCGCTAGATTTGAAACGTACTATCGTGCAATCACACGTTCTGTCGAGCCTCCACTATTACGGAGTAATCAGCTACGTCACGAGTAGTGAATACTCTAGAGGGTTAGAACTAACAATGATTGCTTAGGTGCTCTACATGACCCTCATCCGTTTGTGTGACCTGTCATTATCTCGTATGTCCCGTTAGGATGATTGTAGTCACACTTGTTGCATAACTGCCATACGGCTTTTAGTGTGTATTCACCCCATTACGTCACTCCAGCCTCTAAGTATCTCTCGTCACATAGTCTCACTCACCTGGTATCCTAGTCGAACACATCCACAAAACTAGAACACTCGCAAACGCTTTCTCTGTTGCTTCTGTCCTCCCCTGCACACCATTCAGTGCACTTTTGCACTTTGTCAATCTCATAACATTTAGCTAAAAATTATCAGATTTCTCTCTGTAAATTGTAAAGGAAATGCCTCCACGTTCTCCCCATTGTGATTCATTCTCTTTTAATTTATCGATCAGTCGCTCCATGTTCATTCTCTCTCTCTCTGCGACTCATTTCTATCGGGTTCCTCTACCAGCCCCTCTTCCATTCCTCTCTCTCTCTCACGTCCATTGCTGCCACGATAAGAACAACACAACACCCAGTCCCTGAGCGGAGAAAATCTCCGACCCAGCCGGGAATCGAACCCGGGCCGTTGGGTACGACATTCTGTCGCGCTGAACACTCAGCTGCCAGGGGCGGACACACCTAGATAGAGTGATAGGTACTTGGGTACGTTTCACAAGAGATGGCCCATTGGAAATAGTACATTTTCAATTGCTTCTGGAAAGTCTTGCGTATATTTACATCAATACAACGTATAGAAAACAGTTCTACACACACTGCCATTACTGGACCGTAAAGGACAAGTTCATTTCTTAAAAAATACGTCACATAAATAGCTTTTAACATTGGCGACAAAATGTTGAAAACGTATGCGTAAGCTCCCCATTACGTTTTCAATTATTTCTTTAGGAACAGCCTCTGTCTCTTCACGAATTGCGTCTTTCTACTTATAAGTATTGTGCAGTCGCCGCAAAGAAACTTAGTTCTTGGGATGTGTGCGAAAAATACGGGACTTTTCCTCTGACAAGCCCATTCACATGGAAGTTTGGCACTTCAGACGTCACAAGGTTTATATGAAATGCGTCATCTTGGTCCGTTCTGTCCAGTAATATTGTGTAGAAATTGTGCCTACTCACTTCATCCCCCGGCCTCAACTGCTGAACCACTTGCAGCTTGTAAGAATGGTGCTTTACACTCTGTTCTACAATCCTCTGCGACGGACAAATCAGTCTGGGCTTCGTGGCAGATCCGTAGTGCTCCACATTGGTTAGAGGACCTGTCTCGCGCCACTGCTTTATTCAATTGGATATTGTTCTCCTGTCTGGATACCGAAAATGGCAGGCCCTTCTGTCGCGCTTTGTGCGTCGCGCAACTACAAGCATCTGCATATGACAGAACACCTCCACTGCCGCAGTACGCACCTGCGTTGCCCAGGTTCCATACTGCACTGAATGGCATACGATGTGGGTCCGATCAGATGTGTTAGGCCGTTATGCACATCTACACATTAGCAGGGTGGTCAGTTGAAAGTGTTCTGTTTCCCGTGTGTCAGCCTGCAGTAACTCGTCAATATAACAGGCCAAGGGACACACACTATGGATATTTTTGCACTCTTGTTATTGGACATGAAGGATTCATTTAAAAAGGCAATAGAATAAAACTGTTAACTCTTAAATTATTTTTGTGTCAGAAAGGTCTATAAAACCGAAAGATAGTTAAAAATATATGTAGCTACTGGTTTAGGTTAGCTACACTGAAACTAGAAGCTGTGAAGACTACGCCCACCTATATATTCCATCTGCGAGTACCAAACTCGCAGCTGGCGATACAAGTCGGATGACGTGTTATAAAATAAATAAATAAAATAAAATAAAATATTAATTATTAATTATTTTATTATAGTGATTGGTTCTAATTAATATTTGCTTATCTGGAACGGGGACGTTTAATTATTTGGCATCAGACGCTTGACAATGGCTTTTTCGTAAATGCAATGTTATTCGTAGTTGACCGTGAACTAAGACTCAAATAATCGGACTTCGTATTTAAATCGTTTCCAAAGACTGCTGCGGTAGGTGCGGACTCAAAATCTAAATCTCAATATTAGAATAATTTGCCAGCCATGTCAATACGTCGTACAGAGGTGACTGTCTACTAAACATAAAAAGTTTACACAGTTAGTTAAATCAGATATATTCAACGAATAAGCCTATAGTTAAATAATTCTACTTACTCTCATAAATATAAATTCTTTACAGAATCGAGTGCCTAGTAAGATCGCAACTCGCAGTGTTCTTATGTAACATCAAATATGGCGGTGAGCCAGTTAATAAAATATACGTGCTTCCAGCCTCAGCTATTCTACAAGACCAACTCCTTCTTAATGAAACATAAGTGTGTCATAATTGTATTTTGTTTTATCAGCGGCATAGCGCTGTAGTTCTGTGCCATAGGCTTTATTTATTTGTCAGAGATTAATTATTTAATTAAGATTTCGCGTTTCCGAGGAAACTCACGCACGGCATGCAAATGTGCCTTTATATTGCCCCCTGAATTGCGAGGCGAAAGGACACACCTGCAGGCGAGCAATTCACCTAAAGGCACAAGAAAATCTAAATTATCTACAACTATTTACATGTCATACATTATACAGTATATTATATACAAAATTCGAATGAACCACGTGCGCCGTAAAAGTTCTATGTTGGCAAAATAGAGTGCGCGCATGCGCAGAAGCGTCTATGTGACTCCGGCACTGCCGTTATATCGTAAATTTAGATCACGCGGCACAGTATTGCAGTTCATATTATTCGTGTGCGCCCGCGTTTCTTAGTCGTTGCATAAAGAAAATATTCCACCATGATTACATATGAAGAGTACATTCTGTGACAGGTAACTTAATTTTAAAATTACAATTTTGTTATAATACAATACAACTTTAGATTGTTGAATGTTCTTAGTTACATAGTATTGCATTGAAATGCTTCAAAGAAAAATGTCCTTTTGTTTCAGGTGCGTTGACCTATACACATCGTGTCGTTATTACAGTTTATATTCATCTGCTGCACAGTAATGTTTCACAGGTTAGTGTCGTCGTGGTAAAGTTCTTTTTTTTTACAGTAACATCGCTGTATAACAACGTAATTGATACATAAGCATGTCCATTTCCTATTTCCATTATAGTCGTTGTGATGCAGTTCGTTGTGACAAAAAGCATTGTTTATTACACATCGGACGTGACCCGTCGAGTAATTGGTCCATATGCAGTTTGTTTTCAATATTCCGTGGAAGCTTTGTTGCAGAACCTCGGACGGCACATAGCTGGCGTCGATCCTTGAATAGTCCACGTAAGTGTGTCCGTCACATTTCGAGAACATTCCATTCCCTGAAGTTCCAACCAATTTTCTTCCACTCGTCGTGTTGTTGTCTGGACAGGCACGTTGTGACCATTTAATCCAGTTAACATCTTGAAGTTAGGTACTGTAGTAATGTCACTAGACGATGCACCAATTACGCACTTCACATTTTCAGTTTTTTGCTAAATATAGCTCACCTAAATGTTCGTAGTTACTTATCAAAGAAATCGTTCATCGCGTTTACAAAGGTACGATGCATGATGAATGTCATTAACAGTTTCTTTCACATAGGTTTCTGCGTAGTTGCAGACTTAGTAATGTACGTTAATGTCCGTGAACAGTGGTTCACTACGCAATTGTTTTGAAGTTTTTCACATTTTGGCACTCGTTATTGTTCAAATTTTCACATAGTAACAGTTACATTATACATCATTTTTTTAAAAAAAACATAAGTAATCATACATATACACGTCACATATTTTTTTAGCATAAACATAATACAGTTACACATAAACATGTTTACATCATCATTACATAGCTATAAATTATTACGTTATGTCACATTTAATTACATGAATTGCAGATATTTACGTTCTCTTTAACGGTTTTGCTGGGATTTTATCGATGTTTTTTGTGATGTCATCTGAAATTAAGATAGGTTAGACACAACATTCATTACATCAGTAGGCAAGACCAGGCGTTTTCACTACTCAATAAATATTCAAAATAGTAAGAGACGGAAAACTGTTAGATTCCTCGCGTTTTGTGCGTGTGTGTATAGTGTCTGTGTGGCCTTGGCTACTGGTAGATGCTTTACTTGCTGAGAGATGTGCGTCTAATCTATTTTTCGAAGTAAAAGGTCCCTTCACAGATGACGTCTGTCGGTTCGTCAGGTGTCATACCAAGTCAGTGGTACCTACAGTCACAAATGTTGTGAAAAATTAATATATCATTCACTGCTACGTAATCATAAATTTTACCTTAATATTCAGTCTTCTTGGTAGTGCCGCGGCGTTGAAAGAAAAGTTCTTCTGTCTTCAACTGCGTCACTGGTACAGCTGAAATGAAAATTTCTATACTACTTATTATCTGTGTTGTAGCAAACAGAGTTTTGCGAGTTGCTTAGCAAAGTTTTCATGGATGTGACTTTGACATTATTTAGCATGAAATGCTCTAAGATCTCGGTGTGCGTATAGCCCAATAATTTTGTTAGTTCTAGGATGTTGTAACAGATACGCACCAGGATGCGGTATGTTAACAATAATATAAGGTCCTTCATGTAGCAGACGCCACTTAGCATTGCGTCGTTTGAGTGCTACAGATTTATGATGAGTACGAAGTAGTACAAGCATTCCTGCTTTGAATTTTTGTTTTCTTTTTATTATGTTTGTGTGATGTTTGTTTCGTATCTGTGCGTGATGCGTCAGTGTAGTCAATACTAAAATAAGTTAGCGAGATCTATTATGGAAAAATATTTTGCGTCTAGAAATTTCTGTAATTGCTCTTCTAAATTTTCGGGTTTTGTGTGAACCGGTAAAATTATTTCATTAATTGCTCGTACGTCTAACACTAGCCTAATGCTACCATTTGGTTTTTTGACAACAAGTAGAGGACTACAGTAAGGCGAGGTGGATGGTTCTATGACTTTCCAGTCTAACATTTGTTTTAGTTCTTGCCACACAGCAGGTCGTTGAGATAACGGTACGTTATATGTCTTGTGGTAGAAGATCTTGTGAGGCTTAACTTCAATCTTCTACACGTACGTGTTGATAACACCTAATCGTTTGGTAAAAACTTGTGAATATTTGGATAACACTTCCTGTTGTTTCATACGTTCATGTACACTGAGAGCTGTAGCTTCATTTATGTTATGATCAAGCAATGTTTTCATGTCCATTAGCTCTGTGTCAGATGAGTGTGTGTGCGTGTCTTGAATGTCTTTGTCAAGTACTAACTGAACCTTGTACCCCGTACAGTGTTTGTCATGCTTTAGAGTTCGCCTGTCCAAATCAATAATAATTACACTGCCTTTATCATTTAAAATACATTTAGCTTTGGAGAAGTCTATAATGCAGTCCTTCTCGCTCATAATATCTAATCCTAATATGCAATTTGTCACAAGGTTTTGTACAACCAGGAATGGCCATTGTACGGTTCCATTACCTATTTTTATGTTTACAAAAACTTGCTTCTTAACCCTACATGACTTATTACCTAGAGCAGTAGTTATTTTACAGTTATGGGTGGGAAACTCAGGCACAGGCTCCAATTTACACATCTTTTTATAGAAATTAAAAGACAAAACGCTCACAGCTCCACCTGTATCTAAGATAATAGTAGTTGGAATCCCACATACTACACCAGTAGTAGATGCTAAAACAATTTCATTTGTGTTTGAACGACATTGTGTACTGTCTTGCAAAAGTTCATCTGATATATTGTCATTGTGGTTGTATCTTATAAATAAAACAGGTAGTTTTTGTTTACAATTATTAGGCATATCAATATTTTGTTGTTCAATGGTGGTGTCAAATAACTGATTAACATTGAAGTCGCCCTCCAAGAATTCTTCAGCCACGACCCGGGGCATAGAAGTGACTGTTTCTAGTTTGTTGGATTAGCATTTGTATTAGGTACTGACACAGATTGAGGTTGTGTATCAGGTGTCACTTCTATTATATTCACATTCGGATATTGCCTGTTGTGATCTCCAAACTTTTGCAGTTGTTGTTGCTGTTGCGCATTATGACTTACCTGTCGGTCGTAAGGTATGCTCCAGTTTTGTGCTGTTGGCTGCTGTGGTATAGCAGTGTTTGAATGAAAGTATTGATCGCTACGAGTCCAGCCTTGATGCTGTCTTGGCTCGTAGTTATTATTATTTCTATTTCTGTTTGTGTTTTTGTTGTTACATTTGTATCCGTTGTTACCGTTGTTGTTGTTGTTGTTGTTGTTACCGCGGTGCCATTTGTATGGATTGCCGCATGAAGTGTTATTACTGTTGTAACTGTTTGTATTGGAACACGCGTGTTGATTTTGATTTCCGTATTGAGACTGCATGTGAGTTTGCTGTTATTGCTGTACCGCGTATCCAACTGTGGGCGCGCCAGAATTGAGTTGGCAAGCCTGCAGGTTTTGCATACCACTAGTATAAACATTGTGGCTGCTGTTTTGCCGCGCGAAGCGCTGATCTTCTAGTAACATGTCAACCGAATCTAAAGCTGTTAAAAAATAATCGGGATCGTCATTCGGAATATGTGAGAGTTTTTCTTTAATGTTGAAATGCAATTTGGCCTTCAACGCACGAAGTATATCACGTGTTGCGACTGGTTCGTCCAAAAAATGTCCCATGTTCAAGTGTTTTTCAAAATATCTGCGTAAGTTACCATTTTTACTGTTAAAAGTTTCAGGCTCTAAAATTTGTCTTCTGAGTCGCTCCTGGACGGATTGCGACCAGAATTTGCTCGGAAAGGCACGCTCAAACTCACTGTACGTGGTACATACGTCAGTTTGACTGAATGCACAGACAGCTGCATCGCCTTGAATGTAACCGACAATATATTAAACATTTTTCCGGTCACTCCAAGTGCGTTGAAATGGTTTTACTAGAAGATTTAAGAAAAATCACCGGATGAATGGTTCGTTTTTCTGGGATCAAAGTCTGAAATTGCCTGTGTTTTATTAAGCTTTCTTCTTCCTTTGCATTATAACATGGGTTTGTTCCACTGTAATTACTGTAATGTTCAGATGGCGAGTAATTACGATGATGTTGCTGTGGTTTTGCATGATAATAGCTTGTGTTTGTGTTTGCACGACGTGGTATGTGTTGTTGTCGTGGTGTGTTTTGTTCTTGTGTGTTTGTTGTGTGCGGTATGTGTGCGTCATACTCGTGTGTATATTGGTTTCTGAGGTGTACATTTTGACTGATATTTTCGTTACATTCAGACTGTGGTTGATCGATGAATTGTCTCATGGGTGCAGTGACAGATTGTACTGCGTCACTAATCAGCTGTTTGTTATTAGTGATGTATTCCGCTACGGAGTCGTGCACAATTGTTGGTAAATTTTCACGTATGCATCTATCAAAATGTTTGTCTTTGGTCTCTACGCAATCATGAAATTCTTTATTAATATTTTGAAAATGAGCTGTGGCATCAGATTGTAATCTGTCAGTCAGGTGTTGTTCAACATCGTCAAATTTATTCTGCACGTCAGTAATTCGTTTTTCAACGTTGTCGTGTACTGAAGGATATGTTTGAATTTGTCCAGTAAGAGCTTCACACGTGACATTAAGGTTTTTTACTTCTGTCTGTAAAAGTGCTACGTCATTTGTAGTCTTTTCATGTATCGTATTAAGCTTGGAAAATTTCGTACTGAGTTCAGTCATCTGTTTGGTCAGTGTGGCGTCTATAAGTTCCACACGTTTACATAAAGTGTCATTACCTGTCTTGATTGCTATGAGATCAGATTTAATTTCGTCATTTTGTGTCTTTAACTGTTCATTTTGTGTCGTTAACTGTTCATTTTGTGTCTTTAAGGTTGCCATGTTTTCTGCGTTTTGTTTCATTAGCATTTGTAACATGTTGGCAATGTTTGCTGTTTGCAAGGTATCTGCCCCCGCCGTGTCATCTTCTGTTCCAAGATGGCCGCCGAGTAAGTGACGCCAGAAACCATTTCCAGAAAGTTAAGTGATGTAGACAGGAATATAATTTAGTTTAACGCCGACAACAAATTAAATACGTGCATTAGTGTATCGTTTAGTCTTGCCGTTAAAGGTTTGACTTTTCTTTGCGTATTTTTTCAGAAAACACGAAAAGATCGTAACTTCGCGAAGTCGCGCTTAGGCTTAAATTTTGTAAACGTGTTTGTTTCTTGTTTCACGGTAATTTAACTAGTTTCTCGGTAACAAATAAGTAAACTACCGTAAATAGCGTATAACTTCAATGTTTTAATACAGATTTCAAAAAAACAGCGTAACTTTATATCAGAAACTTGCCTATATACATTTGTTTATAGGCCTAATTCTCGAACGTTTTTGGAGAATCAAAGTTAAAGTATCTCGTTTAATTGTCCTTTTTTTCATTCCATCGAGTGAAATATATAATAATAGCGTATACCTTCGTTGTTTTAATACAGATCTCAGAAAAACAGCGGAATTTTAAATCAGAAACTTGCTTATATACATTTGTGAATAGGCTTAATTCTTGTAACGTCTTTTTTGATTTTCGGTAATTTAATTGATTTATTCTAGCTAAAGTATTATTTTTGCCATGAGTGAGAAGTGCCTGACTTGCCGTAGAATTGTTAGTTCCGGGGTTTGGTGTGATGGATGCAGTAGTTTTTTTCACTGGGGGGACTGCAGTGGCGTGGGTGTTGGGAAAGTGGATCAGGCTCATCAGTGGTTATGTAGTATTTGCAGCAGAGATAGGAAGATAGTGGAACAGGAGGGGAAAATTTCTGCCCTTCAGGCTGAGCTAGATCAGGCTAGGGAAGATCTGTACAGGTTAAGGAGGGAGAAGGGCAAAGAGAGGTGGGAAGTGGCAACAGGTAGCAGAAGGAATAGGCCTAGAACTAAGTCTGACAGTTTTGTGGTGAATGTCAAAAATAAGTTTGACCTGTTGCTTCAGTTAGAAACTGATGAGCCTCAAGCAGAGGTAGGTGTAGACAGGACACAACAAACTTTCAATAGGAAACTGAAAAAGAATGTAGGAAAGTCATTGAAAAGGAAGAAAGTTTTGTTATTAGGCAGTTCTCATGCCAGAGGTGTAGGCCAACTTCTGCAGGAGGAATTAGGACCAGAATACCAGGTCACAAATCTTTTCAAACCAAGTCCTAGTCTGGATCAGGTGACAGAGGATTTAGGTTCACTCTGTAAAGGATTTACCAGGGAAGACAGCGTGGTTATTGTGGGAGGGCCAGGGAACAGCATCGACAGAGATCCTGGGTACAGTATAGAGTGTGACCTGGTAAAGATTGCGTCAGCATCGAGACACACCAATGTTGAATTTGTATCTGTCCTGAGACGCCATGACCGGCCTCATTTGAACTCTTCTGTTGGGAGAGTTAATTTGGAGTTGGAACGGATGCTTGGATCGGGTGCGGGGGCTCATATTGGTGTGGTTCCTGTTGATTATCTCAGTAGGTGGGACTATACCAGGCACGGCCTACATCTCAACAGGAAAGGGAAGGGGAAACTGGCTGGGGTAATAGCAGGAAATTTAAGGGGGGGAGGCACTGCCATGAATGGTAAAATACCAGTGGTTACAGGTGTTGGAGCAGCACCTTTTTTAGGATAGGTAAGACAGAAAGATGTCAAGTTCTACGAGAGGTCAGGATTGAAACAAATCTTCAGTTTAGGAAAGAAATTAAACAGCACAATTCTAGCACATTGGATCACCAATCACAGCTATCAATTATACATTTTCACCAATCACCAGAAATTTTATCTCCACCAAGTTGTATCTCAGTCCTAGGTAATTCCATTGATGAATTAAAGTCACCCAACGCAGTTGGCATAATCTGCCTCTCTGAACACCATGTGACCACTGGTATAGGAACTAGGCCTAAGCACAATGAGAAACTCAGACAGGAGAGTACTGCAAATGTTAGAATAAGGAAAGGTTCTCATAAAAGTATAATTAAAAATAATGTAAGTATATTTCATCAAAATATTGGGAGTTTAAAGAATAAAGTAGATGAGCTTCTGGTTTGTTTAGAAGATTTAGAAGCTGAGAATGAAATAGATGTACTATGCCTGTCCGAGCATCACATTGTTACTGATATGGATAAGGTAAATGTAAGTGGTTATAAGCTCTCTGCACATGTAATGAGAGAAAATATGGAGAAAGGAGGAGTTGCCATATATGTCAAAAGTTATCATTGTGCAAAAAGTATAGAAACAAAAAAGTATAGAAGCATGTGCCTGTGAGCTTAAATTAAATAAAGGTACATTTATAATTGTAACTGTATATAGGTCCCCATCAGGAAATTTTCATCTATTTCTGAAAAATTTGGACTCCTTGTTGTGCTATCTGTCAGACAGGGGGAAGCAAATTATTATTTGTGGGGACTTCAATGTAGATTCTCTGAAATAGGGTAATAGGAAAAATGACCTTGAAGTATTACTCAGTTCTTTCAATTTGACACCCATTATTGATTTTCCTACTCGGGTGGTAAAGGATAGCAGCTCACTGATAGATAATTTCTTTATAGACCAAGATAAGTTTAACCAGATAAATGCTCAGCCTGTTGAGAATGGTCTTTCTGATCATGGTGCACAGCTAGTTACAATATATGACATAGCTCCATTCAGCAAAACTAAACAGTCCTCCAAAGTAGTACGTTCAGTCAACGATTTAACAATTGCAAATTTCAGGGAAAGCCCACAGCAGTTAGACTGGGATGAGGTGTACCGTGAACCTGATGCCAATTTAAAATATAATTTATTTCATGACATTTTTGTAAATGCATTTGAAAACTGCTTCCCCAAGAAAATAGTTAAATATACTCGTAAGAAACCTTGTAACAAACCGTGGCTTACTAAGGGTATAAAAATATCTTGTAACCGGAAAAGGGAAATGTATCTGACAGCAAGAAAGAGTAGTGACCCAGAAACTATCAAAAATTATAAAAACTACTGTGTTATATTAAGAAAAGTTATTAAAAAATCCAGGAGTATGTGTATCATGTCTGAAATCAGCAACTCTGATAATAAAATTAAAACAATTTGGAATATTATTAAAAGAGAAACAGGTCAACCAAGAGCAGAGGAAGACAGTATTACCATCAAATTGAATGAAAACTTTACGAACAAAAAGTCAAAAGTTGAAAATATTTTAATAATCATTTTCTAAATGTTGTGGATATAGTAGGATCCAGGTGTTCATTAGAAGATGCTAGGCTGTTAATGAAAGAGGCCATACCTATGCAATTTGATACAATTGAAATCTCACCCACTTCTCCCTCTGAAATTAGGAAAATAATAAACTTGCTTAAAAGCAAAAACTCACATGGAATTGATGGCATTTCCAGCAAAATACTAAAAGCTTGTTCTCAACAGATAAGTAAGATTCTCAGCCACCTGTGTAATAGCTCTCTGGAACAGGGCATTTTCCCTGATAGACTGAAATATGCTATCGTTATACCTTTGCATAAAAAGGGGGATAGATCTGATGTCAACAATTACCGTCCAATCTCCCTTCTAACAGCTTTATCCAAAATTTTTGAGAAAGTAATGTATTCAAGAGTAGCTTCACATATCTGTAAAAATGAAGTACTAACAAAATGTCAGTTTGGTTTCCAGAAAGGTTTTTCAACAGAAAATGCCATATATGCTTTCACCAGTCAAATTTTGAATGATCTGAATAACCGAACACCTCCCATTGGGATTTTTTGTGATCTCTCAAAGGCTTTTCATTGTGTAAATCATGAAATTCTGCTAGACAAGCTCCAGTATTGTGGCATGAGTGGGACAGTGCACAAATGGTTTAATTCGTACCTAACTGGAAGAGTGCAGAAAGTTGAAATAAGTAGTTCTCGTAACATGCAAAGATCAGCACATTCCTCAAACTGGGGAACTATCAAGAATGGGGTTCCACAAGGGTCAGTCTTGGGTCCTTTGTTGTTCTTATTATATATTAATGACTTGCCATTCTATATTCATGAAGAGGCGAAGTTAGTTCTCTTTGCTGATGATACAAGTATAGTAATCACACCTGAGAAACAAGAATTAACTGATGAAATTGTCAATACTGTCTTTCAGAAAATTACTAAGTGGTTCCTTGTAAACGGACTCTCACTGAATTTTGATAAGATACAGTACATACAGTTCCGTACAGTGAATGGTATGACGCCATTAATAAATATAGACCTTAATCAGAAGCATATAGCTAAGGTAGAATATTCCAAATTTTTAGGTATGTCCATTGATGAGGGATTAAATTGGAAGAAACACATTGATGATCTGCTGAAACGTTTGAGTTCAGCTACTTATGCAATAAGGGTCATTGCAAATTTTGGTGATAAACATCTTAGTAAATTAGCTTACTACGCCTATTTTCACTCATTGCTTTCATATGGCATCATATTTTGGGGTAATTCATCACTGAGGAATAAAGTATTTATTGCACAGAAGCGTGTAATCAGAATAATAGCTGGAGTCCACCCAAGATCATCCTGCAGACATTTATTTAAGGATCTAGGGATATTCACAGTAGCTTCTCAGTATATATACTCTCTTATGAAATTTGTTATTAACAACCAAACCCAATTCAAAAGTAATAGCAGTGTGCATAACTACAATACTAGGAGAAAGGACGATCTTCACTATTGAAGATTAAATCTAACTTTGGCACAGAAAGGGGTGAATTATACTGGCACTAAAGTCTTTGGTCACTTACCAAATAGTATCAAAAGTCTGACAGATAACCAACAAGTATTTAAGAAGAAATTAAAAGAATTTCTGAATGACAACTCCTTCTACTCCATAGAGGAATTTTTAGATATAACTTAAAAAAAAATATTAAAAAAATAAAAAAATAAAAAAAATAAAAAATAAATAAAAAAATAAAAAAACACAAAAAATAAAGTTGTTATATTACCTTAAGTATGTTGTTAAATTAACCTAATTATGTCATGTATTGGAAAATTCGACTCGTTCCACATCATTACGAAATATCGTATTCATGATCCATGGAACTAGTATTAATCTAATCTAATCTAATCTAATCTAATCTAATCTAGACGTGACATCATGTATTAACATGGGCTCTGACTGAGACTGAAATTTTTGTGGTGGACGGCCTATTGTCAAAATTTCCGTTAACACTTGCGTCAATATTTGATGAATCGTCACTACCGGTTGCTGTCGTAAAGTCATTTTCAAACATTTGTCCCTCGTCCGAGTCGGATTGCGTCTGAATAGTATGTCTTTGCTGTTCCATCTTTGCGTATTGTTTTCTAGTTATGACCATGCCACACGTAAGATATGCTTCGAGAAAATAAAGTTTGAAACTGGTTTTAAAATAAAATGCAGTTGAACATGAATCGCTCGTAGCAACAATGGCTGTTTGTTAATTTAAAAATGTAAACTGAATATGGGAATATTGTTAATGGCTGCTGGCCATGTTACAACGTATCGTACAGAAGTCGACCATATTGTACACTCGTGTATAGGTATTGTTGCAGAAGTTATTGTTTAAGGAAAAGCACTGAGAATGAAATTTATCACTGAAAACTGCTACGCGCGAAAGAAATACTACAGAATCTACTGAAGAGCTAATACACTGAATTATGCGTCTGGTCAAGCCTACCAATGCATAGACGCTGCGTCTTACCTTATTTTGCTGGAAGCTTCGTTGCGTCTTCCGCAAAATTTTAGAATTGGAAAATATCTTCAGATTTTTGTTATTTCTCATATATTCAAGTCCAGGTCCAGAAATTTGATTTTTCACATGAAACAAAGAGAACAATGTAACAAATGACAAAATAACAAGTCCGACACGCAGTCGCCAATATAAAATAAATAAATAAATAAATAAAATAAAATAAAATAAAATATTAATTATTAATTATGTATTCTAGTGATTGGCTGTAATTAATATTTGCTTATCTGGAACGGGGACGTTTAATTATTTGGTATCAGACGCTTGACAATGGCTTTTTCGTAAATGCAATGTTATTCGTAGTTGACCGTGAAATAAGACTCAAATAATCGGACTTCGTATTTAAATCGTTTCCAAAGACTGCTGCGGTAGGTGCGGACTCAAAATCTAAATCTCAATATTAGAATAATTTGCCAGCCATGTCAATACGTCGTACAGAGGTGACTGTCTACTAAACATAAAAAGTTCACACAGTTAGTTAAATCAGATATATTCAACGAATAAGCCTATAGTTAAATAATGCTACTTACTTTCATAAATATAAATTCTTTACAGAATCGAGTGCCTAGTAAGATCGCAACTCGCAGTGTTCTTATGTAACGTCAAATATGGCGGTGTGCCAGTTAATAAAATATACGTGCTTCCAGCCTCAGCTATTCTACAAGACCTCCTCCTTCTTAATGAAACATAAGAGTGTCATAATTGTATTTTCTTTTATCAGCGGCATAGCGCTGTACTTCTGTGCCATAGGCTTTATTTATTTGTCAGAGATTAATTATTTAATTAAGATTTCGCGTTTCCGAGGAAACTCACGCACGGCATGCAAATGTGCCTTTATAGTGTGTGTGTTTAAAAAGGAAAGACTACTCCCATAAGAAGTATGATTAAGTCCACACACACACACACACACACACACACACACACACACACACACGCTCGCACGCGAGCGCGAGCTCACGCACGTGCACAAATTCAGCACTACGGAGATAACTGTGGGCTGCATATTAAATACTCGTATGTTGCACAGTCTATACCGATTCACAAAGACAAGGAAGTAAATTGAAGAAGTTTTAATTTTCTGCTTATAGAGCAGTAAAGAAGTCTCCTCAATTTTGTAATCATCAAGGCGATACGCAAAAATAATTAAATCATGTAACAGAGCAATTAAATAATGTTTCTCATTCTTACCTAACATGGTAATAGTAAGCAAGATTATGTATCACAATGTCTGAGAGACAGCACGCGCCGATCTGTTTATGAATCTGAAAATTAATAGCATGCAAAGAAAATTCGCATATTCTCTGTGTCTAATGACATCGAAATTAACAGATTTGATTTCCGATACACCTTGATTTCAACAAGATGGCATCCATGCAACGCGCCACACTCGAGTAACTTAATACAAAGAATGATAGGGTACAATTCCGAAGACAATCTGAAAGAAGCAGATCGATAAGATTGTAACTAAACACAAGAAACTAGCTTTACAGAGACGCAGAGATGCGCAAAGCAACAAGTACAATATTTAAATTTACGACAGTCAAAAGATACGTAGTTCCCTCAACTCTCACAGCTTGAACAAGTGGATATTATTTCACACTTCAGAAGAGGGTAACATCTTTGAATTTACAGTAAGACAAAGTGGGAAAATAATCAACTTTCATTCAATTAAATATTATCAAATAATGAGCTTCCATTTTACTAAACGTAAGAACAATGTCCGATTTCTAAGTGTCGAGTGATCGTGATTTAGCTATATCGATCTAACGTCATCAACAACTAAGCTCCACAACGGCAAATAGATTAAAATATAATGAAGAGAAATGAAAGCGCCGAGGGAACAAATACCTTTCAAAGTGTGCGTTAAATACTCACAATGAAACAACTGTTTAATAGTTTTACTGTTAGTCGTGTGCGAGCTGGCACGAAAAGGAACCATAGTAAAAAAAGAGACAAAAACAATTGTCTTGCACTTAAAAGAATGCTCTGCTGCAAAGTTATTTTTATTATAAATAACGCATTTCGCCTGGTTAAGGTTTAATCAGATTTTATCTAAAAATAAAAGAAAAGCAAGGACATGTCCATACAAAATTATAATCCTGTGGCATGGTTCTTAGCTACACTAAAAATTTATTTAATTTTTTTTTCAAAAACGAGGGAGCAAGTAAACGTTCGCGACACAAAAGAAGATCAAGTCATGCACCACCAGGCATTTGCTGAACGTTTGGAAGTTAACCACCACCGTCCTCAGACCTTCAGTAACGTAAAAATATTTCATTTTGAAAAAAAGCGGAAAAATCGAATTTACTTGCAGAGATTGTAATAACTCTACATTTAACCGGTAATAACGCCAGGGTTCTGAATGATCTGTTGGTCAGCAAGGATCAAGCAAGCATTTTATGATCTCATGTAATCTGTTATATAGTCGATCTCATACTTCACTAGCTGGTTCCGTTTTTATAATCTACTATTCTCCTGCTTCATTCCATTCCATTACCCCTTAATGTATACGCAATTTTTAACTTTTTAGTACGTTTACCGCTCTTCTTTGAACCAAAATTTGGTATGTCATATTAGTTAATTTCAACGTTTCTTTCAGTACTCAGCATTTTTCCGTTTTTATCTTGGGCGCTATTATTTACCTTTAGAAGTGGTGTTATCTATTCACGTATTTCACTTCTCTTTTCCGCTTTTTGCTTGATTTGCATTTTACGATAATACGTTTTTAATGCATTGTTAGTTTTAGTCACTTCTTTATAGTTTCATGACTGACTTACGAGAAGAACACGGTCAGTGCCATGATCCAGTTTCCCAGAGACTTCGCTCAGTGCTAGAGAGATCGAACTAAGCGAACACGTATCTAGGCTTATCCGTAAATACTCGACATCTGCGAGAAAATGACGGACAAAGGTTTCGTGATACTTTGTGTACCTCCTAATGAAAAAATAGTGCAACTGATGTGGTGACACAGTGGGTACTGTCGCGGCTTTACACTCACGCGCTCGTGTTCGGAACCTGACTACTGTTTTTATTTTTGCTTTTCATCTATCGACCCATGACCGTAGAAGATTACTATACGAGTGTTGTCCTTATTCGTCTACTGCATCTGGTAAATGAATTTAAAAAGTAAATGAATGAGAAAATTATTGAAATTGTTTTCTGTGAAATACCTGTATCTTGATTTAGAATCAACAGCAACCGTCATTTTTCGCAATGTGTTATGTTTGATTTTCCGCGAAATTATTGCCGACGCGTGAAATCTTCGGTAACGTTAACGATGTTTCTTTCCCGAGTGAGATTCATACGAAGAAATATCACTGTGACAAACCTGCTCTCGCGCGATGCTCTAGGTATTTGGATGTTTCTACGATTAGTATAATCCAAGGAAACGTACCGGAAGAATAGACACAGGAATAAAACTTAAGATTTAGTTTAAGGATTGATATAAGAACGAAATATATTGAAGAGCCAAAGAAACTGGTACAGCTGTCTGCAGTTGTGTAGGGCCTCGCGAAGACACAGAAAAGCTACAACACGACGTGGCATTAACTCGACTAACATCTGAAGCAGTGCTGGAGGGAACTGACACCATGAATCCTTCAGGGCTGTTCATAAATCCGTAAGATTAAGAGGGCGTGGAGATCTCTTCTGAACAGCACGTTGCAAGACAGCCGGATATGCTCAATAATGTTCATGTCTGGTGAGCTTGGTGGCCAGCGGAAGTGTTTAAATTCAGAAGAGCGTTCCTGGAGCCATTCTGTAGCAATTCTGGACGTGTGGGGTGTCGCATTGTCTTGCTGGAATTTCCAAAGTCCGTCGGAATGCACAATGGTCATGAATGGATGCAGGCGATCAGGCAACATACTTGTGTACGAGTACATGTCACCTTGCAGAGTCGTATCTAGACGTATCGGGGGTCCCATATCACTCCAATTGCACACTCCACACACCATTACAAAGCTTCCAACAGCTTGAATAGTCCAATGCTGACATGCAGGGTCCATGGATTCATGAGATTGTCTCCATACCCATGCACGTCCATCCGCTCGATAGAATTTGAAACGAGACTGGTCCGACCAGGCAACATGTTTCCACTCATCAACAGTCCAATGTCGGTGTTGACCGGCCCAGGAGATGTGTAAATCTGGGATCGTACAGTTATCAAGGGTATACGAGTGGGCCTTCGGCTCCGAAAGCACACATCGATGAGGCTTCGTTGAATGGTTCCCACGCTGACTCTTGCTGATAGTCCAACAGTGAAACCTGCAGCAATTTGTGGAAGGGTTGCACGTCTGTCACGTTGAACGATTCTCTTCAGTCGTCGTTGGTCCCGTTCTTGAAGGATCTTTTTCCGGCCGTAGCGATGTCGGAGGTTCAAATGGCTCTGAGCACTATGGGACTTAACATCTGAGCTCATCAGTCCCCAAGAACTTAGAACTACTTAAACCTAACTAACCTTAGGACATCACACACACCCATTCCTGAGGCAGGATTCGAACCTGCGATCGTAGCGGTCGCGTGGTTCCAGACTGAAGCGCCTAGAACCGCTCAGCCACACCGGCCGGCCGATGTCGGAGATTTGTTATTTTATGGATTCCTGATATTCACAGTACACTCGTGAAATGGCCGTAAGGGAAAATCTCCACTTCATCGATACCACGAAGATGCAGTATCCCATCGCTCTTGGACCGATTATAGCACGACGTTCAAACTCACTTAAATGTTAATAACATGTCATTGTAGCAGCAGTAACCGATCTAACAACTGCGCTAGACACTTGTTGTCTTATAAAGGCGTTGCCGACCGCAGCCACGTATTCTGCCTGTTTACATACACTATGTGATAAAAAGTATCCGGACATCTTGCTCAAAATGACCTACAAGTTCGTGGCGCCCTTCATCAGTAATACTGGATTTCAGTACGGTCTTGGCCCGCCCTTGATGACAGCTTCCACTGTCTCAGGTGCTAGAAGGTTTCTTGTGGAATTGCAGCCCATTCTTCAAGGATTGTTGTACTTAGGAGAGGTATCGATGTCGGTCGGTAACGTCTCGCACGAAGTTGGCGTTCCAAAACATCCTAAAGGCGACCTATAGGACTCAGGTCAGGACTCTGTGCAGACCAGTTCACTACAGGGACGTTTTTGTCGTGTAGCCACTCCTCCACAGGCCGTGCATTATGAACAGGTGCTCGATCGTGTTAACAGACGCAATCGCCATCCCCAAATTGCTCTTCAACAGTGAGAAACAAGAAGTTGCTTAAAACATCAATGTAGGCCTGTGCTGTGATAGTGCCACGCAAAAAAACAAGGGGTGCAATCCTCCTCCATCAAAAACACGACCACACCATAACACCACCGTCTCCGAATTTTACTATTGGTACTACACACGCTGGCAGATGACATTTACCGGGCAATAGTCATACCCACACCCAGTCATCGGATCGCCACACTGTGTACCGTGAATCGTCACTCCACATAACGTTTTTCCACAGTTCAATCGTCCAATTTTTACGCTCCTTACACAAAGCGAGGCGTCGTTTGGCATTTACCGGCGTGATGTGTGGCTAGTGAGCATCCGCTCGTCCATGAAATACAAGTTTTCTCACCTTCCGCCTAACTGTCATAGTACTTGCTATGGATCCTGATGCAGTTTGGAATTCCTGTGTGATGATCTGGATAGATGTCTGCCTAATACACGTTACGACCCTCTTCAACTGTCGGCGGTCTCTGTCAGTCAACACACGAGGTCGGCCTGTAAGGTTTTGTGCTGTACGTCTCCCTTCACGTTTCCACTTCACTATCACATCTGAACAGTGCAGCAAGGGATGTTTATAAGTGTGGAAATCTCGCGTACAGACGCATGACACAAGTGACATCCAGTCACCTGACCACGTTCGAAGTCCGTGAGTTCCGGGTGGCTCCCCATTCTGCTGTCTCACGATGTCTAATGACTACTGAGGTCGCTGATATGGAATACCTGGCAGTAGGTGGCAGCACAATGCACCTAATATGAGAAACGTATGTTTATTGGAGTGTCGGGATACCTTTGATCACATAGTGTATGTGTTAAAGTTCCCGACAGATTTTAACTGCGAGGCAGATAGGGACTGGAATCAGGTACCTTTGCGGTTAAGAGCTCGAGTCCCACCCAGCAACCAGCTGTAATCTGTCAGGAAGTTTCAAAACGGCATACACTCCACTTCCGAATTAACTATTCATTCTGGACAAGTGTGACACTTGTGAGAAACTAAATTAAAGAGCAGGCGAAGTACTGTTCAGATTGACTCATCCAACGACCAGTCATGGATCAAGTCAAACCTCTAACCACTCGCTCTTATTCACTGATCCATGGCTCAATCCGCTGCATACCTTTTTTGTTACGTACGTCCAGCATAGTTTTTATTTTGACTTCTCCCGTAAACAGGGTTAAATTCAACAGGCGTCCAAGCGTCCAAGCCAGCAGCTTCTCTCTTATAAGCTCGGATTAAGACATGACCACTCTTCGTCATCAATTCTCTATCGCTACCTCTCGTCTGTGTGTGTGTGTGTGTGTGTGTGTGTGTGTGTGTGTGTGTGTGTCCACGTCTTCCTCCGCGTTCTGATAATCACGTTTTAGTAGATAGGGTTTCTTCAACTAGAACGTAGATCTCCGAATATTTTATAGTACACAACGTTATAATGGCCTTTCTCTGAAACAGTGACAATATGGACGGAGATGGTATTTGCACGATATCGGAACAATACCTACGTAATTACGACTAAAACCGTCGCTATTTCGTGCACTGATGACTAAAATATGTCCACACAGCGGCCATCAGTAAGAATATGTATCGTTAGGCTGCCATTCCTAGCTAACACCAGTACTCCGTAAACTGATTCGAAAGACAGGGCTTAAGGCGCACATATGTATATGAAGAAATATATATGTGCCCTCTTCACAATAACTAGATTATTCCATTCCAGAACAAGTTCAATTTTTTCTTAATTTTAATACGTACAAGCAACTGTGCACAAGACAGCACCCGAGCTACGTATCAATCATTAGTACTAGGTGTTGTTGGGTAGTTGTACGTTGTTGAGCTTTTTAATAACGAGTAGATAACAATCGCTACAGTTTCACGTAACTGAAATCTAACACTATCCTTCTTGTTCCTTTTTTTACCCTGCTGTTACACTTTTGCTTTTGTGTTTTACAAAACAAAATGATAGGAAATCTGTATGCATCTACTGAGATAAAGACCAAAACATCTGCTGTGTTGTAGTAACTGCGTTGTAGTCAGTTCGCGAATACCATTTATGCTAATTTCACGAGACGTAGCCTTATTTAATTTATTTACAACAATAGTCAGTTAAGAATGATCTTAATGCACAGTTCAATCGCAGTTACATCGTTGACTATTGTGAATGACCCAAATTACTTAATGATTAATCTCTCTACATAAACGTGTAAACCACCAGTCGTGTACTAACTACAGTTAATTCTGCGAAAACTTGCCGCATAAGGAATTTGTTTTACTTGCAGTAGTTTACGTACGCCTCCATATCTCAGTGGTAAAAAAGAAGTGGTCAGAGCAGCGGAATGTTCTGCAAAGGGTCACCGGTTCGATTCAATGCTGGACGGAGATTATTTCAGCACAGGGACTGGGTGTTATGTTGGTTTCATCATCATCATATCATGCCCATCGGCGTGCAAATCACCGAAGTGATGTCAACTAAAAAGACTTCCAAAAGGCGACCTGTCCACCAGAGGGGGGGCTCTCTCCACACGACATTTGTTCACAGTATTGTATTACACATAATGATAAAGCTTCTCCTTAAATTGTAAATTAATGTCGCCTAGTTGATCCAAAGAGACAATTTAACACTGAGTCAGCGATGCAATTTCGATATAAATTAAATGTCTTTTATATCTTCTTTATTATTTTCCAAAATATTTACTAAGAAGCAGTTCCGTAAATATTACTCGCCTATAAGGGACGTTTGTCTGGCCTCTCAACAGATACCTCTCCGTTGTGGTTGCACTTATGGTACGTCTATCTGTGTCGCTGCGGCAAGAAAGAAAATTTAAAAAGGCAAATGGATAGGCTAAAGCTACGTGTAGTGGGAATTTGTAAAGTTCGGTGGCAGGAGGAACAAGATTTCTGATCATTTAAATACAGAGATATAAATACAGAATCAAATAGGGGTAACGCAGGAGTGTCTTTAATAATGGATTAAAAAATAGGAGCATGGGTAAGCTACCTTGAACAGCATAGTGAACGTATTATTGTAGCCAAGATAGACACGAAGCCCGCGCTTACCACAGTAGTATAACTTTATATGCCAGCTAACTCCGCACATGGCGAAGAGATTGAAGACATCTATGATGAGGTAAAAGAAATTATTCAGATAGTGAAGGGAGACGAAGATTTAATAGTCATGGGGGACTGGAATTCGATTGAAGGAAAAGGAAGAGAAGAGAAAGTAGTAGGTGAATATGGAATGGGGGTAAGGAATGAAAGAGGAAGCCGCCTGGTGGAATTTTGCACAGAGCATTACTTAAACATAGCTAACAGTTTGTTCAAGAATCATGAAAGAAGATTGTATACGTGGAAGAGGCCTGGAGATACTGGAAGGTTTCAGATAGATTATATAATGGTAAGACAGAGATTTAGGAACCAGGTTTTAAACTGTAAGACATTTCCAGCGGCAGATGTGGACTCTAATCACAATCTATTGGTTATAAACTGCAGATTAAAACTGAAGTAACTTCAAAATGGTAGGAATTTAAGGAGATGGGGCCCGGATAAACTGAAATAACCAGAGATTGTAGAGAGCTTCAGAAAGAGCATTAGGGAACGATTGGCAAGAAGGGGGGAAGAAATACGGTAGAAGACGAATGGGTAGCTCTGATAGATGAAATAGTGAAGGCAGTAAAGGATCAAGTAGAGAAAAAAACTAGGGCTAGTAGAAATCCTTGGGTAACAGAAGAGATATTGAAATGATGAAAGGACAAAATATAAAAAATGCAGCAAATGAAGCAGGCGAAAAGGGATACAAACGTCTCAAAAACGAGATCGACAGGAAGTGCAAAATGCCTAAGCAGGGATGGATACAGGACAAATGTAAGGATGTACAGGCATATATCAGTAGGGGTAAGACAGATACTGCCTACAGGAAAATTAAAGAGGTCTTTGGAGAAAAGAGAGCCTCTTGTAGGAATATCAACAGCTCAGATGGGAAACCAGTTCTAAGCAAAGAAGGAAAGGCAGAAAGGTGGAAGGAGTATTTAGAGGGTCTATACAAGAGCGATATACTTGAGGGAACTATTATGGAAATAGAAGCGGACGTGGATGAAGATGAAATGGGAGATATGGAACTGCGTGAAGACTTTGGCAGAGCATTGGAAAACCTAAGTCGAAACAAGGGTCTGGGAGTAGACAACATTCCATTGGAACTACTGATAGACTAGAGAGATCCAGCCCTGACAAAACTCTACAATCTGGTGAGCAAGATGTATGAGACATGACAAAGAAAGCAAGTGTTGACAGGTGTCAAAATTACCAAACTATCAGTTCAATAGGTCATGGATGCAAAATGATAACACTAATTCCTTACAGACGATTGGGAAAAATGGTAGAAGTCGACCTCGCCGAATATCAGTTTGGATTCCATGGCAATGTTAGAACACTTGAGGCAATACTGAACCTACGACGTATCTTAGAAGACAGAAGGCAAACCTACGTTTATAGGATTTGTAGACTTAGAGAAAGCTGTTGACAGTGTTGACTGGAATACTCCCTTCCAAATTCTGAAGGTGGCAGGGGTCAAATACATGGAGCGAAAGGCTATTTACAATTTGTACAGAAACCAGACGGCAGTTATAAGAGTCGAGGGACATGAAAGGGAAGCAGTGGCTGGGAAGGGAGGGAGACAGGGTTGTAGCCTTTCCCCGATTTTATTCAATCTTTATATTGAGCAAGCAGTGAAGGAAGCCAAAGAAAAATTTGGACTAGGAATTAAAATCCATGGAGAATAAATGAAAACTTTAAGGTTTACCGATGACATTGTAATTCTGTCAGAGACAGCAAAGGATCTGGAAGAACGGATTGGACAATGTCTTAAAAGCAGGCACTAAGATGAACATCAACAAAGCAAAACGATAATAATGGAATGTAGTCGAATTCAATCAGGTGATGCTGAGGGAATAAGATCAGGAAATGAACACTTAAAGTAGTAGATGACTTTGTCTATTTGGGGAGCAAAATAAATGATGATGGTCGAAGAAGAGGGGATATAAAATGTAGACTGGCAGTGGCAAAGAAAGCGTTTCTGAAGAAGAGAAATTTGTCAACATCAAGTATATATTTAAGTGTCAGGAAGTCGTTTCTGAAAGTATTTGTATGGAGTGTAGCCATGTATGGAAGTGAAATATGTACGATAAATAGTTTAGACAAGAAGAGAACAGAAGCTTTCGAAATGTGGTGCTACAGATGAATGCTGAAGATTAGATGGGTAGATCACGTAACTAATGAGGAGGTAATGGATAGAAATTGGGGACATGAGGAATTTGTGGTACAACTTAACTAGAAGAAGGGGTCGATTGGTAGGACACATTCTGAGGCATCAAGGGATCACCAATTTAGTATTGGACGGCAGCGTGGAGGGTAAAAATCGTAGAGGAAGACCAAGAGATTAATACAGTAAGGAGATTCAGAGGGATGTAGGTTACAGTAGTTATTCGGAGATGAAGAGGCTTGCACAGGATAGAGTAGCATGGAGAGCTGCACCAAACCAGTCTCTGTACTAAAGACCGCGCCGACAACAATGAGGCTAATATATTCCCTCCTTATTTATTTTTGTACATAAAGTTCTACTTACATTATTTCTTCACTGCTGTTAAATAATTGCATTTCTGCATTTTGTTCCTTCGTTCAAAGAACCATCAGAGCTATTAATATATTAGTACCTAATTTTCTCTTCTAGATTTATTAAATATTTGTTTCTTCAAGTTAATTCCACTACATTTTTTGGGACAAGTTAGTTTGGCGCTAATTCGATTAGTTCCAATTAATATTATGGAACTTCTTCACCTCAGGTTAACGTACCGAAGCTTTATTTGCCTTTTTCGTGTACATTAGAAATCGATGGGAGTGTACGGGTGCGAGCAGTCCTCTGTTCCCCAAAACAGCGTTTTAAAATCCACAAAAATGAAACAAAAGAAACCTTCTTACCACCACCACTTTGGCTCCTGAAGTTAAACAGTTCAAGCAAAATCAGTTCTCTTGTAGTATTAGTGAATCGCGTCCGGCTATCGTTGCCTACTTTAATGATTACTCGCCACTCCAAACCAAAAAGTTATCTGCATGCACTGTAAATGTTCACTGCACATTTTTGACATCTTCGGAAGTACCATTTTTGACTATGTTTGATGATGTGAAAATTGGTCTCGGCCAGAAACCAGTCATCGAATCAATAAAAGTAAAAATTTGCAACTTGAACTGTTGTTCCGTTTTATCAAAAAGGAACGATAGTATGTGACGTGCTTACATAAAAGGATCTAACATTTTACTACGGGAAAGATCCCGGCCGTTCACGGGCAATCTACACTGTACGACAAAAATGCAGTTTTGTTCCGAAATTCTCTATTGCCTGTCCAATCAAATCGCTGCAAGCTAAATTACTATCGCTCATATGAACAACCAACCGCAAATCAAATCTCTACACAATGAACGTACTAAACTATCCTCTTAGCGTGCGCTAATCTTCCACATAAACGGAGCAAACACTCAGTTTCACCACAGTGTGCTAACCATATAAATTAAAAACACAGCAACACTCAATTGCCCCTGATTTTGCTACACATGAACTCTAGCCAAAATGTACAGAACAATCTCGATCGATATTTGACCGTAAATCCTGTCACGTATCAGTAATAAATTTTTGGTCTCAGTGCAGTCCTTTCAGTGAAATAAATAGTAGGAAGGGCTTTGTCCATTACAAAATGCAACCACATCATCTATGGATCGTTGCGCCCAGTCTCTTATAAGTCGCTTAATTACTAATACACACACGGAATTGTTCACAAGGCTTATGGAATTCTTTCTTTCACAATTGTCGTCATTCTTAACACATTAAAGAGTATTTCAAACTTGGTCCTTGTCTGAGCTTTTGCCACCAATGTCAGATCGAATTCAGTATGAACTGAAGTGTAAAGACTAGAGCCTGATAACATTTTGTCATTTCGCGATCCTGCCGTCACGAACTGCCGTTATCCTGTTTGTAATACGCGGAATTACGTGAAGAGCGACGGTCAATATGTGTAAAGAATTCTTTTTTGTTTTCTATTTATAGATTTCATTGCACTTTTGCTACCACGGCAGCGGAACTGGATCCAACCTTTTTGTGCGAATGGGTGTAACTGTAATAATTTATGAAATTTAATATCACTTGTACTATTCTAGCATGCTTGAATATGTAAATCTGTCCAGGTAACTCTTATTGTCCTTGCCCTATCCCACCCGTTTCGAACATCATGCTAGGCAATCATACAATAATACCCTTGTGTCCATCATTTTTGTTCAGATTATTAAGACTAAATTATAGTCTTTTGTGCGTATGTCAGAATTTCATTTTTTGTGGAAATTATGATAAGCTCAGGATTTCTAATCATCAATAAACTGCCATTCTTTGCGATATTTAATCCCATATGTTCTTGTCACCGGATACGATTTCATACTTGCTCCATTTCGATAAGTTCAACCCACTTCAACGAAGTGATATTTACATCAGTGTTTTAGGAAGAAAATGTTGTTGATTTAGAACAATGAACCTCAGGCCAGTCTTTATCACTGAGCTTCCGTCTTCACACATCCGAATTACCCATTGTTCTTATCATCATTATTAATTCTTTATTGGGTCTATGCAATCTCATAACGTCAGACTGTCTACAGATGTCCTCTAGATCATGAACGTGACGGTCGTAGAGATCATTTCCCTGGCCAACATGTTCTAATCTAAGATTTATTTTGTTAATATGCATACCTTTTTGTCATTAAACATCCATTTTTATCTGAAATTCCGCTGAGAAGTTTTTCTTTTCGCCACTTGTATATTATTTTGGAACACCCAACATTTAAGTTTCAGTTTTTGTTTATAGCGTTTTTCAGTAGGATATTACTGCCTAGGCTCTTACAGAGAACATTTATAATCAGTATTCTCTGCTAATGACTATTGATTCTTACGTACGAGAAAGGATTCCATCTGTCCACCGTTTGATCAATCTCCAGTCCATTACGATAAGAACTGACGACAACACGAAATGTTTTATGAACTATACTTGCACTTCATTGATTGACATTGTGCTCTTTACCGGAGAAGATCGACAGCGAAACAATTGAAGCGGTTTCGATCCTCCTGCAAATTTAACTTCTTAGACTCAGTACTATAGCTCAACATGCCTGGAGCGGTCGTTAGACGGTACGAATGCTCGTGACCAGTAGGCCCTATCTGACGAAGTACACAGAAGGGATAAATTGAGCATGTTTTTTAGTCCACGTCACAGACAAAAAACGTTAAATAATAACGTATACCAACATGCAACAGAAATATCAGGACTACTAAACAGGGTCTGAACGTCAAAAATGATTCGAAAGGTAGGAAACCATCTAGTTAGTCAGGATCAAACGAATGTGAGACACGTATAAAGTAATCACCGATGCATCGTCTTTCTGCACAGCAGTTACCTCTTCCTTTCGAAATCAATTTTTTTATTATTATTATTTGTGAGGAAACGAGGCTATCATCTCTTGATTCCTCTTCGAGGACTAGGTAGAAATTCTGATGTGCACATGCAAATTTAACAGACAATGGCTATAGTCATAGTGGACCCCTCGGATGGGACCTTGAAAGGAGTGTTCTGAAAGCATTAAAGTCTAAAAATTTGAATCCAAAGGGAAGGAAAGGTGTTGGAAGCGGTCTCTGCTTTCCTCCGCCCCATAATTGTGGACCATGGGTGTAATGTGCTGCACTCTCTTCACTATCCAATACAGGCGTTCTCGCATGCAAATCCCGTCCCTTGTGACGTCGCTCTGGCTGCAGTAATCCAGCCCACTACGAGATAAGCACAATGGATAGAAAATTAGTCACTCTCCAGGGGACATCAGGGTAATATTGTGTAACAGCGTCCCTAGCTTTAGTAATGGACTCAGTTCAGAGTGGTGCAACATTTTTACCTACAGTTTCGATCAGCAAGAGAGTATTACGGAAGTGCTCCGTCAACTCAAATGGAAATTCCTAGATGAAAGATAACGTTCTCTTCTCGAAGCGCTAATGAGAAAATTTAGAGATTTAGCATTTGCAGCTGACTGCAGAACGATTCAGCTGCCGCCAACGTAGCACTCCGTGTAAGGACTGCGAATAAAAAAGAAATTACGGATAGTATGAAAGCTTGTAGAAAGTCCTTCTTCTCTCGCTCCATTTAAGAGTGGAACAGGAAAGATAATGACTACTAGCGATACTAGGCACCCTCTACCGTGCCCCGCGTTGTGGCTTTCGTAGTAGTGTGTACATATAAGTGTAGAGGAAAAGAGTGCACGCGTTTGTTCAGGTATGCCACTCCCAACTGAAGAGACTCATTGACGATGGGCTCCCACAGAGCTACGGTTCACCCACTATTCCAAATATTCCCATTGCATATGGGTCTGAAACTACCTCTTTAATCTTATTGTTTTTATTAAATACTGACCTACAGAATTTTCGCTCACAAAAACAGCTCAAACTTAACCTATTCATTTATTGGCTCTGAGCACTATGGGACTTTACATCTGAGGTCATCAGTCCCCTAGAACTTAAACCTAACTAACTTAAGGACATCACACACATCCATGCCCGAGGCAGGATTCGAACCTGCTACCGTATGCATATATTACCCACAATATACTAGCCCACCGCAATCTGACTGCTATACGTTGACAACATGACTTCCAATAATTAACACAAAAGAATGGTCCTGAATTGCAAGAAATCCTAACAATAATACAAATCCAAAAAGTATGGAATTAAAGAAATATGAAACTACCTCCAACACTGTTAATTGCCTAAACTCATTTCCCAAATCCCGATAGTGGAAACGCCATTCTTTTTCGTAAGTCACACCCCACACAGAAAATCTTCATAACACCAATTACAGCAATTACAACAAGCAGCAACAACACCCAGCTAAATGAAAAGATTCTACCTACTATAGACTCTAACTACTAGAAGGCATATGGTTTGCAAAAGAAAGCTTTTGTTGAACAGCAAACAATGTATTTAGAAAATTTTACTTTATTCTTGAGACATACAGTTCTAAAATTAATATAGTTGTCAATAGTTCCACTACCCAAACATTATCAACGACATTCATCATCATACATTTCCCTGCATATTTTCTTATAAAGATATCCTTTCATCTCACTTTACATTGCGTGTCCTACGAACACAGAGACTCCACTAAGAAAGTCATGTCCCTTACACTTCCCTGTCCACTCATTAAACGCTAGTCCGTCCAACTACAGAATCTCTTGCCGAGGACGGTGAGCGCTGTCAGCGATACTAACTCAAATAAATGGTTCAAATGGCTCTGAGCACTATGGGACTTAACAGCTGAGGTCATCAGAACTGCTTAAACCTAACTAACCTAAGGACATCACAGACATCCATGCCCGAGGTAGGATTCGAACCTGCGACCGTAGCGGTCGCGCGGTTCCAGACTAAAGCGCCTAGAACCGCTCGACCACTCCGGCCGGCGATATTAACACAGTCTATAGAGCTGCCAACATACAAACAGGCTACATACAGGACTAGCTTAGCACCCATTGCTTCTCTCATCTAGACTATATGGTTTCCACAGATTCTTTCTTCTTTAATCGAATTTTTATGTTGTTCACAAATTGCAAAATCTTCTAACCTTCGGACGCTAATTAAATATGGTCTGACCAAAAAGCGATTCTTTTAGCTAAAGTCGGAGGTCTTTGTTAATCCTATCTTTTGAGTTCGTGTGGTCTTACTTCCAGAGAAACTTTCATCTCCTAACACACGTTTCTTTAGAAGTCAAACACATATTTTCATAGGTTTGGCTTTGAAAATGTTTTAACATAATGAAATACTTCCATAAAAAATTTCATCCTTTATTTCAACACATTATAGATTCAATTTTCAGGAAATATTGAAAGATGTGTTTTTGTATTTCCAGCCAAGAAGACAAATTTTCATAGATTTAGCTCTGAAAATGCTTTCATAGTGAAATATTTTCAAAAAAGGTTTTATTTCGACCCTTTAGGGGGCTGAATTTCCAAAAATTCTGAGGCTCGTAATTTTTTTTCATTTGTGAACCAGAAGCCAAATACCAATTTTCGTAGTTCTAGCTTCAAAATTGTGTAAGTAGTGACATACTTTAAAACAACCTTTCATCTTCTGCTTCACACCCTTATCGAAAAATCCGTTCTTAAACGAGGCCTACAGTATAAAGTCAGTATCCTGTCCACATTTCAATTTTCTATCGACAGTGGTTTGTTCTGGGCGATGATGACTCAGTCAGACAGTCATCATACAGGGAGTCCAGAAAAGTGCTTCCTTATTTCAAAATTAAATATCTCGAAAACAAAGATCGATAGAGGAATTCAGTAAACGGTATGTTTATTGTGAAAGCTGTAAGAAGTTTATACAGCAGTTTGAAATAACAGTTACAAAAGTTGCTAACAGATGGCGCTGTACGCTGTACAGCTCATATCAGCATACATAAGTGAAATAATCGTACGAAAACAATCGTTGCAAACAATCACATCACAATGTTTTCAAAATGTTCACCATTGGCACTACAGAGGTGGTGCAAACGATTCGCCATCAAATTTCGTAGTGTCTCAACCGAAATGGATTCACATGCCACAGAGATCGCCGATTCAAGCTCGTCCAGCGTGTCGGGATGCTTCGGCTAGACCATGTCTTTCACTGTGCCCCACAAAAAAAAGTCACAGGGAGTCAAATCCGGCAAATATGGAGGCCAATCCATGCCTGCACCAGTAAATTTGGGATATTCCAAAGCAATGACTCGATTCTCGAAGTATTCCTCAAGAAAGCGAAACACTTGTTCGGTCCAATGTGATCTGGTTCCATCTTGCATAAACCATTCAGTACCTGGTCGATCCTCTAACGCTTGCTGTGTGGCGACAAATTGTTCCAAAATTGCAACGTAACGTGCACCAGTGACAGTTTCTCGAATGAAAAAAGGGCCAATAATGCCTCTGCTGCATACTGCAGCCCACACAGTAACTTTAGGAGAATACAGGGGTTTCGCTTCACACCAATATGGCTTTTCGGAACCCCAAAATCGCCAGTTCTGCTTATTCTCGTATCCATTCAGATGGAAGTGTGCTTCATCTGTAAACCAGATGCAGCCAACATCAAATCATTCACTATCAATCATTGTGAGCATCTGATTAGCAAAGGCAACCCTTTGTTGCACAGCTCGTACGGGTATGGCCTGGTGCGTTTGAATTTTGAATGGAAACATGTGTAGGCTCTTTCTCAGTATTTTCTGCGTGTTGGAACGCTTCAAACCAGTCTCAGATGCAATTCTACGGACGGATGACATTGGATTTCGCTGAATAATTCCAGAAACTGTGGCGATATTTTCAGGCGTAACTGCGGTTTGCTTGCGGCCAACATGCCCCACTAGATCATCAGTTACGCTGCCTGTTCGTTGAAATTTTGCGAAGAGCGTACGAATAGTTTTCGCATCGGGTCCTTTTGGAACATTAAATCGTGCTTGAAAACTTCGCCTTGTTGCCGTAGGACTCTCTTCTAACCTGTGGTATTCTAGCACCAGAAAAACGCGTTGTTCAATGGAGTACATGGTTTTAACCTCTTCCTTCGGTATGCTAACCTCCTTTCACTTTTCAATAGTGGTTCAAATGGCTCTGAGCACTATGCGACTTTTGAGGTCATCAGTCGCCTAGAACTTAGAACTAATTAAACCTAACTAATCTAAGGACATCACACACATCCATGCCCGAGGCAGGATTCGAACCTGCGACCGTAGCGGTCACGCGGTTCCAGACTGAAGCGCCTTTAACCGCACGGCCACACCGGCCGGCTTTTCAATAGTGGAACTGAACTGATAGCTCTGGGCTTCGGATCACTATTTATACTAGGCATTACGTATGGCGATTACAGCGCCATCTGTTAGCAGCTTTTGTAACTATTATTTCAAACTGCTGTATAAACTTCTTACAGCTTTCACAATAAACATACCGTTTACTGCATTCCTCTATCGATCTTTGTTTTCGAGATATTTAATTTTGAAATCAGGAAGTCCTTTTCTGGACACCCTGTATTGCCTTTTATATATGGAGATTGGTATCGAGTGTTTTATCGAGCCAGTCGAGCACAGGGTGCCTGAGTGTTCGGCACACTAGGAAGGTTTCTGTGTACCTATGTGAACACAGCTGTTTTCATCATGGAAATCAGCAGCGTCCGTAAGAGACTCGTCGTGTAGAAGAACAACGTGTCACCGAGCATCTTCAAATAAATGTCCTCGTTCATGTCATGGCAATCTGAATGAGTGAGACCAAGTTAAGCGCCTTACTGGACCTTCTTTGCTTGGATCCTTTGGAGAGGCAAAATCGAGACTTTTTGCACCACACTACACGCCTTCAATAAACTACTGGTACTTTCCAGATTCTGACGATTGGTTCATAGAAAGTGTCCAGCTGCCCGTAACGCTGTGAGCAATGGCCTTTTGCGAGGCTTAATATCCGTTTCCTTCAAGCCCCTTCTCGGTGTTATTTCGGAAACTGGTTGAGACGGACGTGCATTCAGTGACAGTAGCAATTCCTCTCTGGTTTTAAACCGTATTTGAGAACGTGTGTCACTCATCTTTGGTTCCTCTCTCCCAGAATTTCTTTTCGACTACTGCTTTACGTGTTTTACCTTGCTATGAGTGGTACATCAGTCACGTTGGACAGTCCACTATGATCCACCAACAAACTGGGTAACGTCATTCGCGATGTGGTCATCCTGAGGTCCAAACACGAAGGCTTTTTTCCAACATTCTCGAACGTTTCCATGTCGACCCACCCTACTGTACTGATTACATACAACGATCTGGCAAGCACACACCAAATCAACGCCATGACTTACGTCAGCGATGCAGCGTCACCAAACAGCCTGCCACCAGTCCTACACCATCTACGGCGCTCCAGAGCGATCGGTGCGTTCTTTTAAGGCGCTCCGGTGAGCTTAAAGGGAGAGACACCGGCATTGGCAGCCAGTCAGCTCATGGCGAAGGACATGATGAATACCTTTGAAAAGGCAAGACACCGAGACAAATGTATACCTCTGCAGTCTGTCGCGGCAGTATATATAGTGTAAGTCATCTCCCCCTGTCGCTGTAGTTATATACAACCCGCAATGTTCTTGCTTGCCTTCGAAAACCACGCGCGAGATTGTCACATTCTCTCGCTTGGTACGCGTGAACTATTAGTCCCACAGAAAAAAATTAACAGGAACTTTTTGTAGAAAACTTAAGGTCAGGGGAAAGAATAACCTCAGGCCTCCTGCGGTGTATCACATTCTGGTCGAGAGGTAATTCTTTCATCGGAGAAACGTAACGCTTACTCTCCGTACGCTGCACGCAACGCAGGACTCCGGCATTAAAATACACTACTGGCCATTAAAATTGCTACACCACGAAGATGATGTGCTACAGACGCGAAATTTAACCAACAGGAAGAAGATGCTGTGATATGCAAACGATAAGCTTTTCAGAGTATTCACACATGGTTGGCGCCAGTGGCGACACCTACAACGTGCTGACGTGAGGAAAGTTTCCAACCAATTTCTCATACATGAACAGCAGTTGACCGGCGTTGCCTAGTGAAACGTTGTTGTGATGACTCGTGTAAGGAGGAGAAATGCGTACCATCACGTTTCCGACTTTGATAACGGTCGGATTGTAGTCTATCGCGATTGCTGCTCACGTTGGTCTAGATCCAATGACTGTTAGCAAATATGGAATCGGTGGGTTCAGGAGCGTAATACGGAACGCCGTGCTGGATCCCAACGGCCTCGTATCACTAGCAGTCGAGATGACAGGCATCTTATCCGCATGCCTGTAACGGATCGTGCAGCCACGTCTCCATCCCTAAGTCAGCAGATCCCCATCTCTTTGCAAGACAACAACCATCTGCATGAACAGTTCGCCGACGTTTGCAGCAGCGTGGACTATCAGCTCGGAGAGCATGGCTGCGGTTACCCTTGACGCTGCATCACAGACAGGAGCCACTGCGATGGTGTACTCAACGATGAACCTGGATGCACGAATGGCAACACGTCATTTTTTCGGATGAATCCAGGTTCTGTTTACAGCATCATGATGGTCGCATACGTGTTTGGCGACATCGCGGTAAACGCACATTGGAAGTGTGTATTCGTCATCGCCGTACTGGAATATCACCCGGCGTGATGGTATGGGGTGCCATTGGTTACGCGTCTCGGTCACCTCTTGTTCGCATTGACGGCACTTTGAACAGTGGACGTTACATTTCAGATGTGTTACGACCCGTGGCTCTACCCTTCATTCGATCCCTGCGAAACCATACATTTCAGCAAGATAATGCACGGCCGCATGTTGCAGGTCCATTACGGGCCTTTCTGGATACAGAAAATGTTCGACTGCTACCCTGGCCAGCACATTCTCCAGATCTCTCACCAATTGAAAACGTCTGGTCAATGGTGGCCGAGCAACTGGCACGTCACAATACGCCAGTCAATACTCTTGATGACGTGTTGTATCGTGTTGAAGCTGCATGAGCAGATGTACCTGAACATGCCATTCGAGCTCTGTTTGACTCAATGCCCAGGCGTATTAAGGTCGTCATTACGGCCAGAGGTGGTTGTTCTGGGTACTGATTTCTCAGAATCTATGCACCCAAATTGCGTGAGAATGTAATCGCATGTCAGTTCTAGTATTATAAATTTGTCCAATGAATACCCGTTTATCATCTGCATTTCTTCTTCATGTGGCAATTTTAATGGCCAGTAGTGTAGATCTACACTGTCCGTGCATAACTTAACAGAAAAGCGCAGTCTTGATTTCGAAAAGTCGTTTGTTGTCTATTCAGCTAAAGGATTTGTGGGACAATATTGCTAAGAAGGAAATCGAGACGCCGGCCGCTGTGGCCGAGCTGTTCTAGGCGCCTCAGTCTGTAACCGCGAGACCGCTATGGTCGCAGATTCGATTCCTGCCTCGGGCATGGATATTAGTTGGGTTTAAGTAGTTCTAAGTTGTAGGGGACAGATGACCTCCTATGTTAAATCCCATAGTGCTCAGAGCCATTTGAAGCATTTTAGAAATAGAGAAACGAATTTCGACGAATTTTGTTAATCTAGATTGGGATATTGCTCTCAGCACAGCTTTTCAACTAGCCTTTGGAGTAATAAGACAGGAGAGGCAGCAGTCTGCAAGACGGGCCGCTGCCAAACTGCGGTGGAGTGGCTGCAGCAACATTTGAATTCCCACTGCCGATTCCTGTATGAGGGGGTGGACAATGACATACCGGTCCTTAGCCAGAAGACGGAAAAAGACTAGATTTTATTATAAATTTGTTATGAAGATAACCACCACACAGGTTTCGCAGGTGTCCAGGTTAACATGAAGGCAAAAGGTGTCACTATAACACTGTAAGTGGGGGTTCACATTATTTTGCCCGCCACTCCACAGAGTTGGACGGCTGTTTTCCTGGCAGGAGAAAGCGGGCTGTGCGATAGCCGCTGCTCTGGGGCCACTGCTGCTACACGCGCCTCTCAAAGAGCTGTCGATGCCGTGAGCCGGCTGAGTGGCTGGCGGCCGCCGGGGTCTGCGCGACTTCCGCCCCCACCCGCCTTCACCCTTTCGCGTCTCCCCCACCCCCCACCCCTCGCCTCCGTCGCTAGGCGCTTTGTGCCGCCCGCTGCCGCCACCGCCGCCGCTGCGCGATAAACCTCCCGGGGACGTCCGGGCCGTTTTAAACGCCACCTGTGACCACCAGCAGGGGCCCCTCTGAGTTAGTTTATTTGAAATTTTCTCACCCGACAACGCAATCACAGGGAGAGCAGAATCTCTTTCAGCTGGCGAAAGCTACATCAGTTCAATCGGGTGTGTCGCGCGTGCGTTATACCTGTTGCGTTGGCAGGAGCAACTGGTATACCAATTCTGAAACAGAAAAATTCCTAAAGGGTTGTCACTGCTGCAAAAATGAACTCCAGTGACTAGCAATAATCACCCCCAAGCGCTCGGCGCCATAGGTTCACAGTATCCTTCTTTTATCTTCATCCACACTGAAGTGACAAAAGTCGTGGGATACCTTCTGATATTGTGTATGACCTCATTTTTCCAAGGGTAGTGCATCAACTCGACGTGGCGTGTACTCAACAAGTCACTGAAAGTACTCTGCAGAGATATAAAGCCATACTGCCTCTTAGCCATCCATAATTGATGATGATGTTTGGTTTGTGGGGCGCTCAATTACGCAGTCATCAGCGTCCGTACAAAGTCCCAATTTTTACAGGTGCACTGAAAAACGCGCCCAGTGAAAAACGCGCCCAGCGAAATTCGCGCCCAAAAAGGGTCGAGGACGGGTCCGCTAATCCCCTTGCCCGGCAGACAAAAAGAGTTGAGGGACGCTACCTGGAGGTTTCCGAGCTGGAGTTTTCAGCCGTCAGACAGAGGAAAAGAGAGAGAGAGAGAGAGAATTTTCTCCACACACCACTTCAAACTGTAGTAAATACAAGCGATTACATTCTTTTGCTTCACTTGCAGTACCATTCAGCAGTCATTATCAATATCATTTTCATTATAACAACTACATTTCTTGAATACTCTGAAATATCAAGTGACTTTTTAAGTCTTAATTTATAAAAACTAGTGAGGAATTGGGGTGGTGACTCTTGAATGAGAAGTATAATTGTAAAGGGTTGACTCTGAAAAGGGTTCGCTTTTGTTTTGGTGTATTGTAAAACACATATACTGTATTTTAAAAATAATCTGATTCCCATCACACTTTATCCAGGCTTTGAACTGGCTAAAGAGCAAAAGTTATTTAGGCGTGTTTAAAATCAGCTTATAAGCATCGTCAATATTTTTTAATTTTTATTACTTTTTACATAAGTTGCTACTTACATTTGAACACTATAGTATCTATATACATCTTCTGATAAATTCAGTCAAGTTTCTGTAGGTAGGATATGGCTTTCAAGCAATCCTTGATCTCACCATCCTCTTCATATTTTTTATTATTTTTCCCAACCTTTCATCACGTTTCATGTAGACTGTTTTTTCCGTTTACCTTCCATACTCAGTTCTGCCCTCATTAAGGCGCACGCTGAATTTTCTGCTTCTCTTTTCAGACACCTAATAGCGTCATTAATTTTCGGATTTGGTTTAGCAAGCATGTTATTAATTTTGTGGTGCCAAACTTCTACAGCGTTGGTTGTTCGCTGGCGCCTTTTGTAGCAACTCCAAAGGTTGATAGGGGTTTCTTCATTTTCCAACCATCTATCTACGAAGTAGTCAAAAAATACAGAAAGTTTGGGGATAGCCGGTGCATGTGAATGTATCTCGAGCCAACCATCACATACATCTTCAGGTCGTAGAAACGCCAGCGCGGCACACATGCGAACATGTTGTCTCACTTCTTCGTTTTCTTTGTATTCACGAGTAAGTCCTAGCTCTTGAACTTTTCTCCAGAGACACTTTTTCATACGGAAATAACATCCATGCACTTCAGCTGTCGGAAATACAACTTTAATTGCTGAAATCGCAGCTGATTCGAAGTCTACGGTCACGTTTGCAGGTTTCCATTCTGGAATTTTTTTCCATCAAATTTCGGAAAAGACGGACGTACGTCTCATTTCTTTCGTTTGGCAGTAGTGCAAAGGCAACTGGATAGATGTTTGTCCCATTATTTGTACTCCCAAAGTCGGTGTGAATGGTGTATATTTGCGAAAACTGTTTGCTGCAGCACTTGAACGTACCATCCATAAAAAAGTCTTGTTTACTCCTTAGAGCCACTCTTCCTGCCCTTCCGCTAAAAACTATTATCCTCTCTCTTAATTTGTCGTCGCTTAACAGAAAACTGCTGCCATCGTTCATAGCTAGTAAATCTGCCTTTAGGTCAATTTCTTCTCTTGTCGGTGGAGCTCTCTCATTTCCCTGTGATTTTGCCCGCTGGTAGTACAAAGCTCTCTTTGTTTGCTGCTCTGACATTTCAGTGACAAAATCATAGCCTCGATTATGCAGGCAACCCAGCTCCTCTGAATATATTTTTGAAATAGATGTCTCTTCGTCTCTTGCCTTCTTCTTTGCGTGGTTCAAAGTCTTCCTTACTTCCAACCGAGTGACATCCGGAGGTCCACATTGATACTCGAATGAAAAAAGCACTGTCGAATCCTTCGTTTTCAGCATTCCTCGGCAATGGTTTGCTCTCTGTCTTGAACAGTGCCTCGTTACTGTTCCATCTTCTCTAGTTCTCTTCGCTTAAGAATAACCTTCGTAGTGGCAACATGGCTTACCGTGATTAGTGGTTGAAAATTCCATATCTGAACTACTGTGTCAAAAATACACGAATCGCGCAATGTGAACACTTCGACAGCCAGAGCGGCACTAGCCACTAAGGCTGTGTTTGTGTATCAGACAGTCGGCGGCTGCGCTTAGTTCCGGGGGGACATGTCGCTGTGTCCGAGGAGCAGGTAGTTTAGGGTGATTAGGACGGACCGGGCGCGGGTAAGCCCGATACAAAGGGAGCAGGTTTTGGGCGCGAATCTCACACATTTGTGGTTGGGCGCGAAACTCATTGGGCGCGATTTTCATATATTCATTTTCACACAGTCCAATTTTTTTCACAGTCCAATGTATCCAGTGTCACGAATGATGATGATGATGATGATGATGTTGAAAAGATGAAAACACAAACCCGTGCAGAGAAAAATCCCCAACCCGGCCGGGAGTTGACCATCCATAATTGCGAAAGCGTTGCTGGTGCAGAATTTTCTGCATTAACTTACCTTTCAATTATTTCTCATAAATGTTCGATGGACGGCCAAATCATTCGCTCGAATTATACAGAATCTTCTTCAAGCAAATCGTGAACAATCGTTGCCGGGTGACTTTGTGCACTGTCACCCATAAAATTCCGTCGTTGTTTGGGAACGATTCCAAATGGTCTCCAAATAGTCGAACAGAAGCATTTTCAGTCAGCTATCGGTTGATAGGACCCATCCCATTCCATGTGAACACAACCCACACCATTATGGAACCACCACCAGCTTGCACGATGCCTTGGGTCCATGACTTCGTGAAGTCTGCGCCACACTCGAACCCTACCATTAGCTTTTCCAACTGAAATCTCGATTCATCTGACCACGGAACGATTTGCCAGTCTCCTAGGGTCCAACCGATATGGTCACGAGCCCAGGAGAGGTGATGCAGGCGATGACATGCTGTTAGCAAAGGCACTCCTATCGGTCTTCCGCTGCCATAGCTCACAAACGCCAAATTCCGCCCCATTACACTAACGGGTATGTTCGCCGCACGTTCCACATTCATTTCTGCAGTTATTTCACGCAGTGCTCTTCATCTGTTAGCACTGACAACTCTAAGCAAACGCCGCTGTTTTCGCTCGTTAAGTGAAGGCCGTCGGTCACTATGTTGTCCATGGTGAGAGAGAATGCACGTGATATTCTCGGCACATTCTTAATAGCGGAATACCGAATTCCCTAACCATTTCCGAACTGAAATGTCCCATGCCTCTAGCTTCAACTAACATTCCCCTTTCAAAGTTTTTTAAGTCCCGTAGTGTGGCCATAATCACGTGGGAAACATTTTCACATGAATCGCCTCAGTACAAATGACGGCTTCGCCAATGCACTGCCCTTATGTACCTTGTGTACGCGATAGTACCGTCATCTGTTTATGAGCATGTCGCTATCCCATGACTTACATCACTTCAGTGTATATCTACATCTACAGTCACATTCTGTGAGCTACCGTGAAGTATATACCAGAAGGTACTTCCCACTGCCTCAGTTGCTAGGGTTTTCTCCCCGTTCAAATCAAGTATGGAGCGTGCGAAGAATGATTATTTAAATTCTTCTGCGCATGCTGTAATTAAATTTTATCCTCACGATCCCTATGGGTGCGATATTTAGTGGGCTGTAGTATATTCCAAGCCTTATCATTTAAACCTAGTTCCTGAAATTTTGTGAGTAGGGGGCCTATACTTTCTCGGAATAGTTAACGTCTCTCTTCGGCAGTCTGCCAGTTCAGTTTTTTCATCTCTGTGACACTCTCCCGCGGATCAAACAAGTCAGTGACCATTCGTGCTGCCCTTCTCAGCATAAGTTTGGTATCCTCTGCTATTCCTACTTGTATGGGTTCAACACACATATTCTAGGATGACTCGCGCGAGTGATGACTAAGCAATCTGTTTTGTAGACGGATTACAAGTCTCTAGTATTCTACCACTAAAGCAAAGTATGTTACCTGCTTTATCCACGACTAAATGTTACACCTGAGTTTACCGAGTCTAGCTGTAACTCTTTGATATGATAGTCATAGGATACCACGTTTCTTCGTTGTGTGAAGTTCATAATTTTACATTTCTGAACATTTAAAGTAACGTGCCAATCTATGCACCATTTTGAAATCTTATCAAGATCTGAGTGAATATTTGTGCAACTTCGTTCAGTCTGTACTTCGTTAGAGACAACTGCATAATATGCGAAAACTATGTGGTTAATACAGTAATAAGATTGTCTGCAAGGTCATTAGTACACAACATTAACAGCAAAGGTTCCAACGCACTTGCCTGGGGTACACCTGAAGTTACTTCTACATTCAAAATAACATGCTGTGACCTCCCTACCAAAAAATCCTCAATCCAGCTACAAATTTCGTCTGACACCGCATACGATCGTACTTCTGATGGTAAGCATAGGTGTGGTACTGAGTCAAATGCTTTTCTGAAATCGAGAAATATTGCATCTACGTGACTACTTCGGTCCATGGCTTCCAGAAGGCTATGTGAAAAAAGTGCGAAGTGTTTCCGAAATCCGTGCTGGTTGGCTTGGAGGTAGTCGTTCCGTTCGAGATACCTCATCATGTTCGAGTTCCAAATACGTTCTGAGATACTACCACAACAGGATATCAATGTTATTGGACGGTAGTTTTGTCGATCACTTCTGCTACCTTGTAATGTTGTTGCATTAATTTGTTCTGAAAGTGGTGCTGATATTCAAGACCATAAAAGTGGGTTAAAAGCTGTGAGCTATCTGAGGAAGTTAACCTTGCATTACTGCGCAACTGTTTCACCAGGTATCCAGTCTAGCTTACCAAATTCCCAACCAGACTAACATTAATTATAATCTTTTAGTACTCATCTTACGATGACCGACGATATATATATATATATAAAAAGACAATTTAAATAAAAATTAATAAATCAGTTTATATTTGGACATTTATTTTAACATTGATCATTGTTCCGTTGAAATTTCAGCATATCAAACTTGATTCATAACTAAACTGGTGCCTTATTTAGGATTATGTAAATGTGAGTTTGTAATCTTACGGAAAACATCAAATAGGGAGCCAAGATTGGAAGACTACATACAACACTGCATTCATAAAATAACACACGAAGAACGTTGAAACATACGCAAGAGGGAATTAACCACAACCAACCGATTCAATTTTCACCCAAAGAAGTTACGTTCGTAGCGCAATCCTGTCCGTCATGAAATTACAACACACTGGTATACTAAATTCATACTAACTCTCTGTGAAATCTTCCCGAAAAGAATAGCTGAGCGCTACTTTGATGCTTACACCACATGCTTGACGTGGTCAACTTGGTTTACACAAAGAGTGTAACTCCACAATAATTTTGATAATTAAAATAAATTACATCGAAACGCAATTTACAAAAGAAAAATCTCGAACTGGTTACTATCGTCTTACTATTAACCTGATGGGTCAAAAAATTGTATAAGCACGTGGTACTGGTCTCGCAAAGTACACCCCACGTGGGTTGAACATAAAGAAAAGTTGCTATATTGAAAAAATATTGTCAAGACAAGACTTTATAATCTCACGCACATTCGCATTTAAGATTGATGATCTTAGTTAGAGTTACTGATCAACACGTGGTCCCACTTTACTCACAAAGTAGTGACAAAGCAACTACCGGAAGATATTCTGAACTTCACCCTTGAATTACACTGCGTTGCTATTTAAGATAACATTAGATATTTTAGAGCTAAACCTGAAATAAAGGTGATTAAATTTTCAGTTAGGCTGAACTTAAGAAATCCATTGTCCTATGGACTTAGCAGAGACACGCTTAGCCAGAGATCTTACCACTTCAGACGCTCGCCGCGGACAGACTGACCTGGGCCCCTACTGAGCGTGCTTAACAGATACAAACGGAAGTGACCAGAGAGGCAGCTTCCTATACCAACATGACAAGGGACGGACAGGACCATACTAAGAATAGAAACCTCTCTGCTTTTAGAAAGCGTAGCTACCTGTTCCGACGTTGGTCCTACTGTTCTCTAGCAGACAGGCTTGTCTGCTACCATCAAGCATGCAACTAGAAATACATTTGCTCAGTCATCCTCTCACACAGAAGGGAAGGGGGATGACAGTATCTTATCATATACAGTATATAAAAGAAAGCGGATGTAGGTTCTGTACGAGAATGTGTGACATGAATTACATATAAACTGTGTTTTAAAGTGTAGTAGTGTGACAGATCGTTCTTGTTTATGTGTAAAAGTAACACGTTCCACTGCTCAGTCTCCTCCCAGATAGCCAGAAACACCACAGTAAATTTAGAAGAGGACTTTATGCCGTAAATGACAAAATATTTAAGAAATTAACATGAAAGGAATCCAACAGAGACCTTTCAACCTTTGTTGTAGGTAGGTGTGGTCTGTGCTTTCTTCCAGCTACTAGACACGGTTTTTGTCCGAAGGATCTACAATGGATTATAGTTAACAGAGGGGCTAACTCAGTCACAAATTGGGTATAGAATAGGACAGTGTTTCCATCGGGCTCTGGGACATCGTTTCTCAACATAACTAACACTAACACTTATTGGTCTCACTTTTGGGGAAGGGGTACGACAGTTAAATTGGGGTAACACCCCTGTATTTTCCTCTGTAAAGAAACATTTGAAAACAGTGTTAAGCATTTCTGCTTTTGCTTTGCTACTCTCAACCTTAGTCCCTTCCTGTCTTGTCCATTGGTGACTGGTCACTAATTTTGGTGTCAATAACAGCCTTTACATTCGAAAAGAATTTCTTTGAGTTTTGAAAAAATTCTTTCCACAATATTCTACAACAGTAGTCTTTGAAGGCTTCAAGCATTGCTCTCTTGCTCTCTTGACTGCTAAGAGAATTTTATTTAGTGTCTGTCTATCTAACGCCTTAAGATTTGCTTTATTCCTATTATACAGTAGTTTCTGTTTCTTTAGAAGTTTCTTTACAGTTACTGAATACCATGGAGGATCTCTCCCATCACTAACTGTTCCACTGGGTACATACACCGATGAGCCAGAATGTTATTATCATCTGCTTAACAGCTTGTCTGTCCGTCTTTGGAACGAAAGACATCACTGATTCACCGTATCCGGGATCCGACGTTTGCTGGTAGTTTTTGGAGGCACGTGGCATTAGATGCCTACACACAGGTCATGTAATTTCCGTAAATAACGAGCCGATGATTTGCGTATGCTTTGATGGCACCCGATAGCGACCCAGACGGGTTCCATAGGATTTACATCAGGCGAGTTTGGTCACTGTGAGACATCAGCGTAAGTTCACTATAATGTTCCTTAAACCACTGTAGCACGCTTCTGTCTCCGAGGCACGGACGATTATGTTACTGAAAGACGACGTGGCCGTCGGGGAAGACATCAAACATGAAGGGATGTAGGTGGTTCGCAGCTGTCGCTTTGTTTTCGATTACTATCACAAGACCCATGCAAGGGCAGAAGAATGTCTCCCATGGCATAATATTTCTCTCACTAGCATGCGTCTCTGGCGCGCTGCAGGTTGTTTCGAGTTACTGTTCGGTGACGGCGTTTGTGGAGACGATCAAGCGACCTAGTGTAGTGAAAATGTGGCTCACCCGAAGAGCCGACATGTTTCCATTGATCGGTGATGTGTCCACTGTAATGATAATTGACGATGCCGTTGGGTCAACATGTGACTACGTAGTGGTGGTCTGCTGCGGGGTTCCATGTTCAACAATGTACGAGACCGGTGTGCTCCGAAACACTTGTGCGAGCACCATTGTGCTCCTTCGGCAGAGATGCCACAGATCGCCATCTGTTCTGCTTTACAGAGCAGACAAGTCTCCGAAACCCACGTTCTGTGAAGAGTCGTGGACGTTCAAACGTTTACCGCTCAGTGGCAGTTTCACTGTCCTCCTACCTCTTTCCGTAGATGCTCATGACTGTAGCACGTGAACATTCGACCAGCCTCGCCGTTTACAAGATATTCGTTCACAAGCTCTGCGTAATAATAATCCACTATTTGTCAAATTCGCTCATCTATATAGATTTCCCCATCTGCAGCTTATATCTTCGTACGTGTCTGCTCCGTTTACGTACTTTTGTTACCGCGTTCCGTGTCCGCAGCGCCGCCAGGTGTTATCCAACGTCGTGATTGGCAGTGGTCATAATGTTTTGGCTTATGAGCGTATCTATCCTGTGCATGATCAAATATTGTGCTGCACTCGAACCATAGTTGTTTTACATGTTCATGTCCTGAGCTGGAAGTTTACAGTTCCTCACTGAGATATTGTTTAGATTGCTTAACATATAAATCTTCGTATTTGTTTTCGTTAGCGTTTGTACTTCGGTATTCATTGTTGCTATCTCATAGTCACTGATTCCAGAGATATATATGGAGTCTTGTTATTTGATGGAGATTTATGAGGTGAAGATTCGATTCTCACCGGCAGCTTGTGGAACATGCAGAGCTGCGAAAATAGATGCTCATCGACGTTTTGCAATGTTGATATGTATCGTCTAGATTTCCCCATAAATGACATTATTCAGCAACAAGCTTCCATGCTGCGCCTCTATTCTAATTTCACTTACCTTCCACTAGAATGTCCTGTCGGTCTTTCCGCATCGTTTGGAGTCTAATAAAGAACTTTCTTCGTTCATCGAACAAAAGCCTGTGTCCCTATCATTTTCATTAGCCACGGCTGATTATTCCATTACATTCTGTTCCCTGACTCCTTTGTTTTCTTGTGTCTTCTTTTAATTATCGACATCCATTTCTCCACTGCTTGCTGAAGAGCCTTGAATTGTATAAATCTATGAGCTTTGTTCAAATACGTTCTGTTAACAGCCCGCCCGTTTAGCCGTTCTGTCTGACGCACTGCTTTCCGGGCGGGAAGGCGTGCCGGTCTCCGCCACGAATCCGCCCGGCTGATTACTGTCGAGGTCCGGTGCGCCGGCCAGTCTGTGGGTGGTTTTTAAGGCGGTTTCCAATTTGCCTCGGCGAATGCGGGCTGGTTCCCCTTATTCCGCCTCAGTTACACTATGTTGGCGATTGCTGCGCAAACATTGTCTCCATGCACGCGTGCACCATAATTATTCTACCACGCAAACATTTGGTGTTACACTCGTCTGGTGTGAAACGTTCCCGGGGGCGTCCACGGGGGCCGAACCGCAGAATAACCCTAGGTTCGGTGTGAGGTGGCGGTGGGGTTAGTGAACTGCTGTAGCCTGTGGTGGGGTTGTGAACCACTGAGGGCTACTGTGGGGACGAAGCCTCTCCGTCGTTCCTAGGTCCCCAGTTCCATACAATACAATACGTTCTGGTAACACGTAAATCTTCGTTTGCCAGTTGAAGGATTTGAAAAGCTCCTGTAGCACCTCTCAGAGAAGCTATAACTTCCTTTCAGTTATATGTACGGAGTGAAGCAGAACTCCACCAACAAACTTCCATAGATGATAGCATGTTTTGAACAGGAAGAAGGAAAAAATACATGTTTGTCTTGTTTTGGTCTATGCTGCCACCTCTGAAAGTTTTTCGGTGTAATTATAGTTCACTCTAAATACTGGATACCATTTGTGCTACAAACGCACATGAAAGCGATGTGTGACGTTACACATGTGCTGGCTTGACGCTTGTCACGAGTGCTTGAAAATGACCGACGGTCGAAATCAACTAGCAGCATAGACAGTAAATAGATTACAGACTGCTTGGAGCATTTTTCGTTCCTAAAATTGTATTAACTTTCTCCTCCTTACGATTATGCATTCAGGAATGACACAGGAGAATACACTGTCTTCTCGTCGACTAGTAAAGCTAAACTGAGTATGTAACAATGATGAAAATAGTCTCACTGATCTGAGACTAGCGTTGCTGTGCGGTAAACAGGAAATGGAAGACCCGCCTTGAGCATGAATCTAAATTTTAATTGTGCTCTGTCTGTTTGTGACTGTCTGAAAAAATGGTTCAAATGGCTCTGAGCACTATGGGACTCAACTGCTGTGGTCATCAGTCCCCTAGAACTTAGAACTACTTAAACCTAACTAACCTAAGGACATCACACACATCCATGCCCGAGGCAGGATTCGTACCTGCGACCGTAGCGGTCACGCGGTCCCAAACTGAAGCGCTTAGAACCGCACGGCTACACTGGCCGGCTGACTGTCTGAACCAATATATATTCAATAATGATATAAAATGAGTTTACAAAGGCAGTTCACTGACATAATTCCATGGATTATACGACACACATTTTTAAGAAAAAATATTTTTAAACTATTATGTACTAGTTATGTATAAGTGAGGTTCATTACCATTTATTGTTGTTTGCAATAGATATTAGAGTTCTAGCAATGATGACTAGCTGTTGAAACTCACTGAAGCCACTGCATATGTAACTGAGGCGAGGAGAAATGAAATAAACGATAGTCGTACCTAAAACAATCAGTTTCATAATAAGAGACACACACACAGACATCTCAATACCTTTGCTACACTGCATAGTTGGTTTCGAGGCTTAGTGAGTGTTCATTATGAGCGTAGTGGCTGTAATAAGCATGGTTTCAGGAACCTGTGACATGCACGTTGCAATGTTCTCTGTGTGCGTGCGGTAGGTTCAGGTTATGTAACAGTTTGAAGAACGTTGCCGGCTTACAGTCTACACTTTTGTAGGCCGTAAACACAAGAAACAATTGATTTCGCGCATCATATGGAATTTGTGCATTGATTTTTCCTTGAAGCGCTCATGTTGCTGTATTCTACACTTACGTTACTCACTGGCCTGCTCCATGTAATCCGGTTATTTTAACAGCTGGAATAGTTATGTCTGGGACTATGAGAACCTAAATGCGATTGTTGTTAGAGCTTAACAAAATACGTGTCCCATGAACACTAGTACCGGAATGTTTGTTAAGCTCATTCTGGAATTTGCACTTCGTCCAGAGCTTCCAGCTGCTGCAAGCTACTCTTACGAAAGGTCTTGGCACAATAGTGCTCTTTGTTTACAGATGAGCCTCGTATTTAAAGAGTACCATCCGATTTACTGATTTTACGGGTGATTTCAAATTTGTGAAAGTAGAAGGTATAACATATAGGGAGCCGAAGGTTATTTAAAGTTTGTTCAGAACCCAGACCACAGCTCTATGAGTCCAAGCACATGGAAGAGAAGCTATGGTTGAGAAGGGACAGGGATACAGCCCACCCCAGGTATTATTCAAATTGTATAACGAGCAAGCAGTAAAGGAAACCAAGGAGATATTTGCCAACGGAGTTGAAGTTCAGAAAGATTTTTGCCTATGACATTGTAATTCTGTCCGAGATAGTAAAGTACATGGGAAAGAAACCGAACTGAATGGATAGGGTCTTGAAAATAGATTGTGGGACAGACGTCAACAAAAGTAAAAAAAAGTAATGGAATGTCGCATAGTTAAATCAGGTGATGTTGAAGGAACTTGAGTAGTAAATGAGACACTAAGACTGTTAGGTTAAGTTTGCTATTTGGATAGCAAGATAACTGGTATAGGAGAGGATATAGGACTCATGCTGGCTACAATATGAACAGCATTTCTGGAAAAGGAGAATTTGTTAATATCTGGCATAAATTTAAGTATTACGAATTCTTTTCTGGATATATTTATATAGCGTATAACTTTGTAGGAATCTGAACGACAAACAGAAATGATGACAGCAGTAGGTTTTTAAATGTGACACTACAGAACTGAAGATTAGATGGGGATGTCGAATAAGTAATGAAGAATTAATAAATCGAATTGCGGACAAAGAAATTTGTTGTATTACTAAAAGAAAGTATCGGCTAATAGAACGCATGACTGGCATCAAGGATACGTCAATTTGGTAATGGAAAGAAATGCGTGTGGGAGTGGGGGGTGAGGCGGGGGAATTGTAGAGGGGGACCACGGCTTCAGTACGGTAAGGAGGTTCACATGGAAGTAGGATGCAGTAGCTACACAAATATAAAGAGGCTTGACAGAGCAGCGTGAAGAGCTGCATCAAACCCGTCTTCGGACTGAAGATTATAACAACAACAACAACAACAACAACAACAGAAATGGTTCAAATGGCTCTGAGCACTATGGGACTTAACATCTGAGGTCATCAGTCCCCTTAACCAACCTAAGGACATCACACACGTCCATGCCCGAGGCAGGATTCGAATCTGCGACCGTAGCAGTCGCGTGGTTCTGGACTGAAGCGACTAGAACCGCTCGGCCACCGCGGCCGACAACAACAACACAAAAATGGTCACTGAAAAGGCATCGGATTATCTGAATGACAGAGGTTACTTGTCTTGAGGCCACGTCTGGGTGGTCTTAAGTGACCTGGTTTCCCTACGCCGCGAAGTGTCCAGTGTCAATAACAATGCTTATTATTATTAACAAATCAACGAATTAAAAAAAACTAAAACAGATGGGGAGAGTGCTGCGTTTATTCAATTCGCAGTTCATATAAAAGCTAGTATGCGCTCCTATTTTTTAATATTGATCATAGCTGTGCTTCCGTTCTGAGATAAGGTGCGTCACTGTTTTGCAATTTCCCAAATGATAATTCAGATTCTAGTTCTGCTTTCACGACATTAATAACATCTAACACCTTCTTCTCTGTACTCCACTCCCGAAAAGAAATACACTACTTCCTTCGCCTGCGCGTCATTAAAACTTATTACTTTCCCTAATTCGGTCACAGTTCCCATCATATCTCTTCATCTCCATCTTAAAAAAATCAGCTCAACCAGTATTTCGCAAAACGGATGAACTGATCGTTTACTTGCAACTGATAATTGATAACTGATTCATTTGATTCCCCATACTGTTTAAAAATTACTACCCAGTAAAGGATCTAGTGCTGCCCGAAACGGTAAATTCTGTAACATTTCAGTACTAATGTGGAGGCATAAAGTACTATGTTCTTTACCAGACATGGTACCAGTTGTGAAGGGAGCATGTCAAGAGCATTGCTCCATTTTCCAAGAGGTCTGTGCTGATTTACCGAGTCAATAATGCATTATAGCGTATTGAACAGGAGCTACATCTGCATCTGTATGTCGAATCTGCAATTCAAGCTACTTTTCTACTGTTCCAATCTCGAACAACGTGCAGGAAAACGAACACCTAAACCTTTCCGCGAGAGCTCCGAGTTCTCTTATCTTTTACGTTGATTATTTCTCCGTATGTAGAAGGGCTCCAACTAATTATTTTCGCATTCGGAGGAGCAAGTTAGGTAGAAGAAAAAAGATACGTCAGGAACGGAAAACGCCTTTGTTTTAATGATTCCCATCCTAACTTGTGTGACATATTCGTGACACTCCCTCCTATATTTCGCGATAATACAAAAGAAGCAGTCCTTCTTTGGACTTTTTCCATATCATTCGTCAATCTTAACTGATGCGTACCCCATAAATCGCAGCAGTACTCCAGAAGAGGGCGGACAAGCGTGGTGTAGGCTGGCTCTTTAGTAGATCTGTTGCATTTCCTAAGTGTTCCGCCAACGAAACGCAGTCTTTGGTTCGCTTTGGTTCAAATGGTTCAAATGGCTCTGAGCACTATGGGACTTAACACCTGTGGTCATTAGTCCCCTAGAACTTAGAACTACTTAAACCTAACTAACCTAAGGACATCACACAACACCCAGTCATCACGAGGCAGAGAAAATCCCTGACCCCCCCCGGGAATCGAAACCGGGAACCCGGGCGTGGGAAGCGAGAACGCTACCGCACGACCACGAGCTGCGGACTTGGTTCGCTTTCCCCACAGCATTATCTGTGTGATTGTTCCACTTTTGGTTATTCGTAATTGAAAGCCCTAAGAATCGAGCCGAAATGATGGCATTTAGACTTGCGTAATTAATCGTGTAGCCGAAATTTGACTGATTAGTTTTAATTATTCACGTCAGGATCCTGCTGTCGAGGGATCAAACAGTTAATGAGACTCACATCAGACTGTAAATTTATATGTATATACCATTAATAAAACGACCCGCGCAGATGACCGTACGCGTAGCACGTCGCTTCCGGGATTCTGGGAGAGGCGACAGCTCCGGTTCGAATCTGTCCAGTGGATTTATGCGATTTCAGTCTTTCTCGGCGTATTCCACTGATGAGTTTCGTACCCATCACACTTCGGTAGAAGATGATGAGTACGAAACTCATTGAAACGTTGCGACAAGACGACGCCACAACTCGGCTGATAACCCGAGAAGAATTGGCTCTGAGCACTATGTGACTTAACTTCTGAGGTCATCAGTCCCCTAGAACTTAGAACTACTTAAACCTAACTAACCTAAGGACATCACACACATCCATGCCCGAGGCAGGATTCGAACCTGCGACCGTAACGGTCGCGCGGTTTCAGACTGTAGCACCTAGAACCGCTCGGCCACTCTGGCCGGTTCCGAGAAGAATTCATCACTGTCCAGTGGATTACCTGCGAGGGTCGATGGCAGACCAGCCTGGCTGTGGGTTTTTAGGCAGTTTCGGACTGCCGGCTAAATGAATAGCGGGCTGGCACTCGACGTACTTACGCAAACATTTAGAAACACTAAGCACTGACAGGGCGTTACGGTGCGGGGGATGGTGACATCCGGCCACCCTGTACACTCCACTAACAAACCCAAATATTAAGTTGCCATGCCAGTGAAGATACGGGATAGAGGCCAGTAAAAAGACAAAAATGACATTAACAAAATGTAATTTGTGCACAACTATCTTTATTAATTCTTAGAACCTTACTGAAGGTTCAAACCAATAGCTCATAAATCACAGATTAAAAAATGTTTCCAAACAAAAAATAATATTATCCATGTGATCGTGTAACATTAATCACCAGAAGGTGATGCCACATTGGGCGCCTTGCGTGTCGGAGATAATGAGATGACGAGGAGGACAACACAACACCCAGCCCACGAGCGGAGAAAATTTCCAGGATGGCAGCGAAACGAACCCGGGCCCACTGCGTGGTAGGCAAATACGTTACCACTCAGTTAATCAGGCGGACTCTTCTCCAGGTGTTCTTTTGCCATTTATGCATCCACGGTGAAATTCTAAAACACCCTTTTCTTTTTGTTGTCCGCATCTCGTGGTCGTTCGGTAGCGTTCTCGCTTCCCACGCCCGGGGTCCCGGGTTCGATTCCCGGTGGGGTCAGGGATTTTCTCTGCCTCGTGATGGCTGGGTGTTGTGTGCTGTCCTTAGGTTAGTTAGGTTTAAGTAGTTCTAAGTTCTAGGGGACTGATGACCATAGATGTTAAGTCCCATAGTGCTCAGAGCCATTTGAACCTTTTTTTGTTATTGTATACCATTGAAACTAACGAAATTAACCGATGTCGAGGAAAAAGGTTATTCAGTAAATGACTTTACAACCAGAAGAAAGTTAAGATAACAAAAATGATGGCTGAGTCAGTACTGACAGTCAGGGCCACAATCAAGCACACATCTGGGACAGGTATTTGGCCGTGGCATATTGTCAAAACGAGACATGCAGTGCGCTATATATGCAAAGTCCTGCAGACACAGGGTTTTTTTCCGTATTGCTTGAAATATGTCGATAGACGTTTCTCGATAGCCATCCCCGAAAAGGTCAATAGCCGCTTCCAGCAACGCATGGGGTTTCAAAGGCCGCTATTGGACTGCAACACCAGACAGACAGATAAAAACCCTGCCACTCCAGTCGAGACCCTCCGCTTATTGCACTACGCTGGGTACAGAGTTCACCATAGACACGGGAACACCGCCTTCGTGCAGACCAGACGTGGCGGATTTTGTGCGTGACAAAGAATGTAAGGCGATTCGGGAAGAGTATAATTTAAGATTTTTTTATATATACATTTTCACCTGCCTTCCAGAAAGTGTTGCGTATATTATAAGAATATTTAACATATTGTACATGACATACTGCTCAACAAGGTCCTCACTTGTACCATTTAGCTATGTTAAATTAATCTGTTAGTAAACTACATCTTTTGGAAACATGTTAGCGTCTTAGATTTATAGTCATTTAGAATTAAGATATCTAATATAATTAAATGGTTTATGTTATCTTATTCAATATATTTATGACGTTGTAATAATTTTGTATAACGTAACGCACAGCATGCTGGCTTGCGAGGCGAGCTAGATCCTGATCGAATCGGCACAGAGGGTTTATGACAGTGATCTGGAATGAGATTTTCACCCTGAGGCGGAGTGTGCGCTGCTATGAAAGTTCCTGGCAGATTAAAACTGTATACCGGACCGAGACTCGAACTCGGAACCTTTGCCTTTCGTGGGCAAGTGCTCTACCAAGTTTGGAGGGAAGGAGGCGAGGTACTGGCAGAATTAAAGGTGTGAGGACGAGGCGTAAATCGTGCTTGGGTAGCTCTGACGGTAGAGCACTTGCCCGCGAAAGGCAAAGGTCCCGAGTTCGAGTTTTGTTCCGGTACCCAATTTTAATCTCCCAGGAAGTTTTGACAGTGACCTTGTACACCGGCCAGGTGTTTTCAGGTGGTTTTCCACACTCGTTAAGGCAAATGCTAAACTGTTCGCCAAATTCCACCTCATATGATATCATAGACAACCAGTTAAACTGCTACAGCACACAGAATAAATTTTATATCAATGACAAATAAAGGCGCACATGGTTTCCCTCCCTTGGGTTACCTTAACGACAGTGGCATCAAAACGGGCATCCAGTCACAAAACTACACAGACACACCACAACACGAACAAAGACACAATGACAGCTCGCAACACGACACACTGTAAACATATACATGCAATATACAATGAGAAGCGGAAGTGAAGTGTTGCAGTAGATGTGATCGGAAAAACGCCAAAAATCTTAGCTCCAGAGTATGAAGACCGACTAAATACATATCTAAGACGACACACACGGACTGACAACATCAGGAATCGGAAGTAACAGCAAATAACTTAACTTCACGGAGCCTGTACTTCAAAAGTTTCAGCCCCCGGTCGACTGACACTGATCCGGTTTTCAGCCACCAGAGCCATAGTACGTTTTTGTACTGTCGTACGTTTTTTTACTGCGAGGCGATCATATGAGGATACGTACCTAATAGACCAAGGAAGCTCCTTCCACACCATCTCTCCATACAGCGCTCCACTTCATTGCCAGTTCGCCCCAAGCTACATCCCCCAGGTCTCCAACTCCTTAGTCTTCGGTGACGGAATCCCCACAGTTGTTTTTCGGCAGACCTTCAGAGCCAACATAGGTCGGTGCCTGAGTCGACCCAAAAAGATTACATTTCGCTTCAAATTTTGCATCCATACTTATACAAGAGTCGCAACATCGCAGCACATATTGACTGCATAACGTCCTTGAAGCGGCAAACATTCGAATTTTTTGCCGCCGTCGCACATCGTTGTCCCCAGAGCAACATGTTGCAATGAAATATACCTGCAGCTCTTTTTGCAGATACTTACTGCAAAGCTTCACACACCTTTTTCGATTGTAGCATTTGCTCGGAGAACACATCTACATAGTTCAAAATCACATCTGTAGAGTTCAGAATCGGGATCTGTTCTCCGATAGCGAACAAAGATGTGTTAAGGGGACCGAAGTCGCCACACAAACACACACATATGAGGTGGTCAATATTTAAGAACTGTGACTGCATTTTATTTCATGGAAAAACGAAGACAGACACTGTACGTAAGTTGTCACATCAGTCCTTCATTCAGTAATCGACGACAAAACTTACATTTACAACCGAAATTTTGCATGTAAACAGCTGAATACTTGTCGTTATTAGTGGAGAATACTATGTGAGAACTGAATTATTTCTCATTATCTGCAACATTTAAGTAGACAACACAGTACGTTGCAACATGTGTGCGTAAGATGGCGTAAATGAAGGGTGCACAATAAATGTACGTAAATATCCGTCAAACGAGGCGCTGAAGTAGAAATAAGTAAAAGAAAATGCAATTAAATGACCCATACTGACTTAAAATCCAGCAAATAATGTAAACCAGCCTTTCGACTTCAAAGATGCACCTGGAAAGCCGATAATTTATTCATAACAAAGATCTAGATTTGCGTATACGACTTCCAGCAATACATAGAATGATTCAAGTTGCAGAAAATAATGACAAAATTGAATGTACAGTGCGCCGAGCTAAATGACCAGAACACGACCTTGTAACCACATTCGAGCTAACGGAAAAGACTCTGAATTTTCGTGACATCTCGCGCCTTAATATCAGCTCGCTTTCGCAATTCATCACAAGCTTAACACGCGAATCTAGTGAAAAATAGCCCGTACGATACGAATACTATACGAATTAATTGATTGCAACACCTTTCCTATTAGCAACCACTTCAAATAAACGGAACGTTCAAAAAATGTAACGGCGTACGTGGCTACTTGCTGAAAAAATTGCCTACTGGCTTCCGTCTCGGGTCTTCGGCCGACGTTTGTTTGATGATTTTTCTGAGGTTTGACCAGAACGAGTGCCCAGCATTGTCAAAGCTTCACCCACCACTGCTGAGTTCGCCAAAAGCAATGGAGCATGAAGCTTTCACAGTGGCAGCCCCTCGCGCTGGCGAAACGGCAGAAAAATGATTAAACGTAGGTCGAAGCTCCGAGACAGAAGCCAACAGTCAAATTGCCAAATGGCATGTTCTCATCAGACATGCCAAATTTCTACCTCCGCTTGCTCTCGGAGCGCGTCCCTTTCACATGGAAGCGCGAGCATACCCATCTAAACGCCAACGATCTGACTGGCTGGGAGGGCGCGGAAATGACCAGAGATGACAACGCTTTCGCCCAGGGCGCAAATATTTTTCCACACAAGCGACTTATAATTCGGCCTCACCCCCTTTTTTCTCTCGTACGCTTTCAGCCGAATCAGTTTTCTCTAGTAATCGTGCTACGCACTGAATATAAATGTTGCACTTGGGAGCCCCACTCAACTTGGCGCCCCAATTGGCTCATACTCATTATGACACGTCATTGCGGCTTGCGTCGCTTGGGCCTCAAACCGGCCCTGTGTCGTGTTGCAGCTTCTCAGAGAGACGATTCAGTGAACTTATACCGCATGTCGATACTGGCTACAGAGCATCTCTCCAAAATGTTAGCAATAACCTGTCGCTGACGTACTGAAAGCAAAACTATCGAAAAATTGAATGTGTCGTCTATCGAAGTGGCGTGAAATCCTGCTCCTCGTATTGTTTACTTCACGTCCTTTGTGATATCTGTGCTTCCTCAGTAAGACAGTGCTTTTCCCGTCTCCAGTCTGTATCGTAATGGTTTATGATCACTCCATGCGCACGAGGGCACTTGCTCATTCCCCGTTCCGATCTCCGCTCAGACCGAGTGACCACTCGTGGAGTGCTGTCGAGAACGGCAGCAGGGTCTCCGACCTCTGTGCCCTGTGCCTGTCTCCCTAATTAGTCTATGGCTATAGACTGCTCATCACAACGCGATCTCTGACCTGAAGATGCAGTCTCCTAATAGTCGAGCTCACTGTGAAGATCTGTTAAAATCAATGGGGATTTTAACTACACAATGAAAGTGCGTTTAGCAGTCAGTTATGCACATCAAAACTAACGTTAGTAAGTACTGCACAAACAGCTCTGTTCATGATAGTGGTGCAAGATCTAAACTGAGATTCTTATTACCAAGAGAGAAAAAACCTAAAACTCAAAACGGTAAAAATGTGCGAGTGCACAAAGATATTAAAGAGATTACTAAAACGAAATTGTTGAAAAATGCAGTTAAAAATGCCTGCTAAGCAATACATTCTGCACATTGAAGGATTACTTAGATGACAAGGAGTGGGAATTTGGTAATAATGTTGGGTTGGCGCTTAAGTTCGTAACATTTTATTCGGTACGTTTAATAAACATATCACATACACATAACAGAGACTTTAGTCTTCAATAATATATTCTCCTTCACTGCCTGTGAACGTCTGCCAACGCTGGGGTAATTTCCGATTCCGCGATCGCAGTAATCACGTGGTTTTGAGGTGAAGAACTCGTCTAGCCTTATCGGAGCGCATTTACATCTGGAAACGAAGCGTCTTGAAGGCTGTTCGATAGAGAGCGGGAAAGGTGAATATCTGAGAGTGCAAGATCACGTGAATAAGATGGGCGCGGATTTACTTCCGCATCCAATTCCTGCATAGTGCTTATTGTGAGACTAGTAGAATGCGGGCGGGAGTTATCGTGGAGTAGCATCACTTCACGCAGTCCTCCTGATCGTTGTTCTTGAATTGCTTCTGCATGACGTCTCGGATGTTGACAATAGATGTCAGTGGTGATGGCTACACAGCGGTGGAGCAATTCGTAGTACACCGCTCTTGGCTGTTCCACCTTATGCAAAACATCTTTCGTGGATGCGCGCAGGTATTTGAACAGACTGCTGCTGCTTTGTTTGGGCTGAGCCATTCCTTTCTTTTCCTTACGGTAGCACACAGACACCAATTCTCGTCACCAGTAACGATAAAGGATAGGAATGGTCGGTGTACCCTGCTGTGTATCCCTCACGAATACACATTCCAAAAAGGTCACTGGAAGACACAGTTCTTTCCAAAGATCAGTATCTGATGGAAAGCGCCCAGATACCCCTACGTGCTGCGGAATTGGCCACCCTATGTTGCGCTAGACTGAAAAGAGGTGAGGGAGGGCGGGGGGGGGGGGAGGGGGGGAGTAGTGTGTTGCCAGCAGTGAACCAGTAACAGCAGAATGGGTCGGTCAGAAGAACTCAGTCACTTCGAACGTAGATTAGGGAAGCTGAAATTGGAAATCACCTGCTAACAGATACATCGCTGACATTTCAACCTTTCTAAAGGATTGACGGACGGGGACCATCGAGCATCGTGCAGGGTTGCTGTAAAAAAATCGCTTGAAATCGGTAGAAAGAATCTCTCGTGAGTACCAGAGAGCTACCAGCAGTCCAAGTGGCACAATTACTGGCCGTCAAGAGTTTAAAGAAATGGGGAACAGAGGTGGAGCAGCTTCTCATCTGCCACACATTTCTGTAGTCAGTGATAAGCCACGTTTGAGTTGATGTAAAAAGCGACGGCCTTGGACCGTGGTTGACTGTAAACAAGTGTTTTGGAGTCATGAATCACTCTATACCCTGTGGCAATCTGATGGGAGGATTGGGTTTGGCGAATACCGGGAAACATTATCTGCCATCAAGTGTATTGCCAAAAGTGAAATACTGAGGTATGCTATTATTCTATGACGGTTTTCTTCGTGGTTAGGATGTGATCCCGTTATTGCACTTAAGAATATATGGAAGGATAAGAACACCTTTTACGGTAGGGGAACAGTTCGGAAACGATGATTGTGTCAGCATAACAATGCACCCTGTTATAAACTACAATCAGTGAGGCAATGGTTTGTGGAGAACGGCATTGTTGAAATGGATCGTCCTGCCAAGAGTCCAGACCTGAAACCATTGCAACACTTTAGGGATCAGTTGGAACGTCGACATCGCTCTAGACCCCCTCGTCCAACACAGCCTTCACTGGTTCTGGCTGTTGAGGAAGAATGGCCAGGCATTTCTCCACAGACATTCCGACACCTCATTGAAAGTATCCTCATCATGGCACAAACGGTCATAAATACAAAGGGTGGACCCACTTCATTTTAATGTCCACTAACAGGTGTGCTGTTACTTTTTACCAGACAGCGTACATATAAATAGAGCAACTTACCATTTAGCTAGACAGGCGAACTAAACAAGTTGAGCATGTTACCTAAAATGTGATAGATCGCATCTTAAGGTTACACTATCACGTCGTATATAAAACTTCCTGTAAATGATATCAGAAAAGAACACACAAACTATACGTTTTAAACAGAGTGTTTATTGAAATCAGTCTAAGATAATATCCAATCTAAAATAATATCCAACGTGCGTTTGAATTCAGCTAAGGACTGCACAACAAGAAAGTACTGAAATATCACGCGGGAGCTCATAAATTTGTCACTTTCGTGAATATATAACAATATTGGTCAAAGTTATTCAAGTGAAATGGTTAGACTCTTTCATATGTAATCTGCGTCACTAAACGAATAACCCAAGTACAGGTCAGCTAACTTCAGCCAGCATATCTTCAAGTGATCTCGGCCTATGTCATTATTTACTATTTCCGCTTACACCTAAGCGGCAATGATACATAATTACATTACACGAGATCACTTGAAAATATGCTGACGGACACCGTATTTTACATGCTTACTGACGCGTTGAGACTGAGTAAATGAACTAAATAACTCGTGAAATAGTAATTCTATTGTTTGGGTGCTAGCTCATAATACTAACATAACGTTTCTACAGATTGAATGCTCGCTACCGCATAGCTCGAAAATAAAATTGATTCACACGGAACATTACACAATGTTTTTATTCGTTGATGGATGGTTACGGACTCCCTGTGACTTTTTGCGCAACGCCCATTTAAAGACGCTAGTAGGGCAGACACTACCAGTGTCGACATATAATGCAATTACAATTTAGATAGTAATATAAAAGACAGGAGAACTGTAGATTGCAAACGAACTGTTCTGATTAAAAATGGGTTCGGTGTCCTCAAGTTGTCACAAATAATAGTTCGGTTTTATGAGGCGGAAGTCGTAGTGTGGACTGGTATTTCCAAAACCCGCCAAGATTTTTGTAGAAACCCATGTTTTATAGTAGAAATATATCTTAAACTAACATGTTATTCCAGGAAAATTATACATTTTTTTAAAACACTGAAACTCTGAAAGGATCGCATTACAAAGTTAGAACATTCTAGAAACCAACAGTTTTGAATAAATATTTTTGAAATATGCAGATATTTGAAAAGATAAGATGCTTATTAGAAATATGAATAACATATGCTGGTTCTAAGACGAACAGTTATTAGTGGGGTCAAATCTGAAAGTTTCCTTCATTTCAATGAACTGTAAATTTCAAATAATTATTTAAATGAAAAGTTTTTCAGTATAGTACTTGCATTGTTATTACGAACAGCCTGTAAACTGTATTCTGAGTAATAAAGCTTTGAAAACTACAGGGTGCTCATAAACAGTAAGCGTGTTGCAGGAGAGGTTGTGCTGAGAAACAATTGTTAGGAAAAAAATTCGGTACGTTGGACCGTTTCCGAGTTATTTACCACTAAGTTGGCCGGTCAGGTGGTTGAGTGCGCAAATTCAAGCATCTATAAGCGCTAAAATGCTGTAGTTCACAGACAGCTGTGGATTCGACAGTTACCACTTGTTCAAATATTGATTACCTGTTAAAATGTGTCTTCTTCGGAAGTGATAAATTTCAGCTAAGCGATCAAAAGCCATGTTAGTTTGAGGAAGCTAAACGAAGAATAGACTGCTTGAATTTGTTCGCGACGACTTGATCCGCTAACTTCAATATTACATAGCTCGGAAATGGAACAAAGCGTATCGAATTTTTTTCTTAAGTTATTTTTCAGCGCAACCTCCCCTGAAACACCTTTTCTGACCACCCTGTTTACGTTAGACGTGGGATTATCGCAACTGGAGGCATTCCACCTTGCTACGTTTGAAAGAGAATTTTATTGGAAAGAACACATAAAAATTGTTTTAGGAAAAGCGGACACCAGATTGAGTTTCATTGCGAGGATCTTAATGCAGCTAGCTTTTAAATTCTTGAGTTCTCGTTAGCAGCGTGAGATTTTTACGAGGAAGGAGTGATGAAGGAGAGCCTACCTGTAACGACGTTGACAGTGCTGGAGGTCGTCGACACCCTTGAAAGGTGGAGAGGCTACGAGTGGGCTTATCAGGGTGGTCGGTACGAACCCACCCACACCTCTAGGCACGTGGGTTGCCCTCTGGGAGCAGAATCACATCCAGTCACGCTCCGATTAGAAGCAGTTGCCTCATTTCCTACGTTCCGCCCACGGAGATCCAATGACCACGACCTTCAGACAGTAGACGGATGTCGAACCCACTGTTATTTATTGCCGTGTTTCGTAAGACAGCTTGTAAACAGTGAAGCGCGACTTTTTGTAGCTGCCTGTTAGTGCCGGTCACGTAACCCTGCCTTCTGGTCTAGCGACGGTGGTGAGATGTTGATGGCCGACGCGGCGGCGGCGTACAACGAGCTGGGAGTCATCGGAGGAGCGAACCCCGGCTCTCGACGTCTGGTTGGTGGCGCCTAGCGACAGTAGATGCCAAGCAGGCTGGTGGCTTGAAGGGACCTAGTCGACCCGCATCCCGTCGGAGCCGTACGGCGGGCCACCATGTAGGATGATGGACGATGATGGTTACACGGGCGAATAGCGGTAACGGAGCACACAGTTGTGGCTCGCTCGACAGCGGTCGCCGCTTCTATGCCTGTTTCCGGCTATATGGCAGGCGAGTTGACATTCTGATGCCCCAGGCATTACGTAGCTCCCCTGCCGGAGCGTCTGGAATTCGGTAACAACTCTGGTCTCCGAATGAGTGTTCGTACCAATGTACCGAGGTCGGACGCGATGGGGAAATGCTGCTTATTGCAATCATCGAGGTTACGGCAGAGGTCACTTGCGATGGCTAGCGCATGGGAAGCTCAACCTTACGTTCTACGTACGTCTCCTCTGGCTCTGTGTTTCTCTACAGCAGAATATACTGCACCAATCTGGCAGAACACGGCACACATCAGCCACGCTGACACTGCTCTTAACCAGACAGGCTGTATTGTAACTGACTGCCTACGACATGCTCCAGTCATAGGCTTACAGGCATGGCTTCCTCTATAGCTATTAGAAAGAACTGAAGAACAGTGACAGAGGAGAAAAAAAAAGAACATTAAAATGATTCCAGACTTCCAGTGTTTGGAAGGGAAGCATCATGCAGTAAACTAAAGTCGAGAAGGAGCTTTCTTCGAACAAGTGAAGCCATTACATCATCACGTTCCGCTCGCCGAATAGAACTGTGGCGAAACAGTATAGCTTGAAGTAATAACCAAAACCTAAAGGAAGAACCCGCTGCTGGTTTCTAACTAGCCTGCCAGACATGGAAGACTTTGAGCAAATTGCGAACTGGAATGACGATGTGCCAACAAAATGTGAAGTGGTAGAGCTACGTTACTGGAGATGGAACCTGCGAATGTGGAGGAAATCAAGATGCTGAGCATCTCTTGGTCCGCCCGAAGTTATCTGAAGCCTGAACGTTGGAGGACCTCGTTTCAGCAAATGTTTCAGCAATCAAGACTGCCAAATATCGGGTCTCCAATTTGACATGTACTAAGTCATTTGTATACATTGCAGATAGGTTTTGAATTTATAGATAACTGTACTGTATTGGATACGAAAACAATAATATCTTCATTACTGCTTCGTTTGTCAAGGACGAAAGCGCCAGTGACACATTCACACAACTCGTAGCGCAAGTGCTGCAAATCTGGCGTCACGGAGAGGTTTTCTGATAAAATTCGAAAAGCGTATGTTCCAAGAAGAAACAAGAAACCTATAATTTTCTCCCCATATATCTTACGAAGTAACAGCGGCAGCAAAATCGAAGTTACGAAGCTTGCCATCAGTGCTCTTCCCGCGCATCGTCCGCGAAAGGGGCGGAGTCGGGAGGGGGATCATAAGGATGCAAGAAAAATCTCAACCACACAGAGAGCGGCGGCTTGGGAAATATAGTTGAGATGTAAACAACACCTTCTGCTCAACATTTCTCAGTTTTTAACTACAGCAGAAACAGGAAACTTGCTATTTTTGTCAACTATCTGAAAGTAATTAAACGGTCTTTATTATTACTACTGTAGCCACATTTCCACTGAAAAATTCGCCGGAGTTCTCCAATTTCGAAAACTCTTTCCCAAGAAGTTAAAATGTATTTTGCTTCGATATAGTTTCATACTACTGCAAGAAAATGATAATTTGCTTCTCTCTTCCATTACCATAATTTCGCTTTAAAGAATTAAGCATTAGTTGGAATTAGTAAATAGTCGAATAGAAAATAGAAAAGGCAGACTGCTTAAAAGTGAATGAGCAAAGAATCAAAGAAGAACTTTACAAGCCACCAGGAGGTCCATGGTAATGAGAAACAGCAATTCAAAGCCGTTAACGACGCAACATACCGTTAATGGCGCCATAAACACCTGGGAATGAAGTCTGCGTTCGGTGCGCAACCATAGCAGTCACTATTTGCCCATGATGTGTCTCTTATTAAGAGTACGACAGCATAATATCAGCAGGTAATGAAGGAGTAATTTCGTAAGTGGAAGTACATGCTCATAGAACGGACTATGTTTTATAACTACATTGTGCAAAAGAATTTAAGGATCACTTTTTCGAAACATCTTAATTTCCTTCCATTGCCCTACATAAGTTTGAACTTTGACTCAAAGGTGCCTAAAACATTCTTCTGTAACGGAGCATAAGCGTGGTGCACTGCGTCGTCACCCTCAGGCTCGGCGACGCTTCAAACAGCCAGGTGTCGACACACGTGTAAAAGAACGCCACACCTCAGAAGTTCATGTGAGCAGCAAGGTGGGCTTACCACGTCACATTGGCACCAGTTTTCACACAAAATCTGCCCAACGCCACAGTGCATGTACTACACGATGAGAAGGTCGTCACAGCCCCTCTTACACACATTTTACTCCTTCTTATGATGTCTATTCCCCCCGCCCCCAAGAACCATGGACCTTGCCGTTGGTGGGGAGGCTTGCGTGCCTCAACTATACAGATAGCCGTACCGTAGGTGCAACCACGACGGAGGGGTATCTGTTGAGAGGCCAGACAAACGTGTGGTTCCTGAAGAGGTGTCGCAGCCTTTTCAGTAGTTGCAGGGGCAACAGTATGGATGATTGACTGATCTGGCCTTGTAACACTAACCAAAACGGCCTTGCTGTGCTGGTACTGCGAACGGCTGAAAGCAAGTGGAAACTACAGCCGTAATTTTTCCCGAGGGCATACAGCTTTACTGTATGATTTAATGATGATGGCGTCCTCTTGGGTAAAATATTCCGGAGGTAAAATAGTCCCCCATTCGGATCTCCCGGCGGAGACTACTGAGGAGGACGTTGTTATCAGGAGAAAGACAAGTGGCGTTCTACGGGTCGGAGCGTGGAATGGCAGACCCGTTAATCGGGCAGGTAGGATAGAAAATTTAAAAAGGGAAATGGATAGGTTAAAGTTAGATATAGTGGGAATTAGTGAATTTCAGTAGCAGGAGGAACAAGACTTCTGGTCAGGTGAATATAGGGTTACAAATACAAAATGAAATAGGGGTAATGCAGGAGCAGGTTTAATAATGAATAAAAAATAGGAATGCACGTAAGCTACTATAAACAGCATCGTGAACGCATTATTGAGGCCAAGATAGATACGAAACCCACGCCTACCACAGTAGTACAACAGACCTGTAAGAGCAGTTGAAAGGAATGGACAGTGTCTTGAAAGGCGGATATAAGATGAACATCAACAAAAGGAACACGAGGATAATGGAGTGTAGTCGAATTAAGTCGGGTAATGCTGAGGGAATTAGTTTACGAAATGAGACAGTTAAAGTACTAAAGGAGTTTTGCTATTCGGGGAGCAAAATAACTGATGATGGTCGAAGTAGAGAGGATATAAAATGCAGACTGGCAATGGCAAGAAAGCGTTTCTGAAGAAGAGAAATTCGTTAACATCGAGAATATATTTAAGTGTCAGCAAGTCGTTTCTAAAAGTATTTGTATGGAGTGTAGCCATGTATGGAAGTGAAACGTGGACGATATATAGTTTACACAAAAAGAGAATAGAAGCTTTCCAAATGTGGTGCTACAGAAGAATGCTGAAGGTATTGAATAGCATTGGGGGGAAGAGAAATTTGTGGCATAACTTGATTAGAAGAAGGGATCGCTTGGTAGGACATGTTCTGAGGCATCAAGGGGTCACCAATTTAGTATTGGAGGGCAGCGCGGAGGGTAAAATTCGTAAAGGGAGACCAAACAGATTCAGAAGGATGTAAGTTGCAGTAGGTACTGGGAGATGAAGAAGCTTGCACAGGATAGAGTAGCATGGAGAGCCGCATCAAACCAGTCTCTGGACCGAAGACCACAACAAACAAACAACATTATGTCTCTGCGATGGAGGTCAGAACCGCAACACCTATCGTATAAATCACACGATTTTCTTATGGTTGCGTCAATGAAACCACCCCTTTCCCTGGAGATTCCACCAATTCGCGGTCGAAATCGACAGTTCGCTATGTGATGAGCAGAGGAAGATGTTTTTGACAACCTTCGACACTCCTGAATCCTTCGGACGTTTCAATTTTTCTCTAAGGAACTCGTGGGGCTGCATCCCCACCGAACGTCATCGCACCACTATGCAGTACAGAGCGAGCGCAATTTTTGTTCTTATGTACAGATTGGAACCACTAGGAACCGTTCATAACCACTGAACGAAATCTGAACGTGATCCGAAACAGCAAAGGGTACCTGCGCTTTTTTAACCGTTCGGTTTCCGTCTTCCTGTGGCGTAATAACGAAGGAGTACAACATTAACAAGTGCGTGGATACAAGGGGTTCACGTAAGACAAACCCAGCCCCCACTCCCCAGATCTGCAACACCCTCGCTGTCTCCCACGCACCTCTGTTGAGCACATTAGAAACGTACCTCCGGAAGTTACCCCTCCAAATCAGCCTGGCGGTTGCTCTAGTGCATGAAGGTTAGGCAGCCATTTCGACAATACTTGGGTGTGGTTTGCCTATCTTCAGGTAATAGACCATTCACCCGGCTGCATTCGTATCAGAGTTTCCCACAGATACGTTTGTAAAGTGCTCAAAAAAGTGCCAAGGGTGGCACCGAGGGTGTTGTCCAACTGGGGGATCTTAGACGCATCCTTGCCGTTTTAATAACCCACGAATTAACGTGCACTCCCACGTGATCACACTAGAGGAAGGAGGAAAACAGGTGGGTTGAAAAAGCGTATGTACCCTTTGCTGTGTTACGGCACAGAGTAATGCGGGTTCCATGTTATAAAATTTGTAACTGAGTTCAACCATCTTGACGTACGATAGGCTGGTTACGCCACGATTAGCGGCGGGCGAGGAAGCGCCTTGGTGCAAGACAGATGGGCAGCATAGTTTGCAACTGTACAGTAGCTGAGTGAGAGAGAGCACACGCAGCGGGAAAACAGAAAAAGACAGCGTTAAGCAAAATAACATGCACGGTCGTTTGCGCGGCGGGATGCTGCGAGAAGCAATAGACATGGCTACGGAAAACACTCATAGACCAGTTTAACTAGCTGCTAATAGAGAATTAAAGCAAGAGGAGCAGAATAACGAAGCCACATGCGGTCGTCGCTAGTTAACCGCACGTCACAGAACTACGGAGCGCTCTTTAAATACTGAGCCCCAGCTCCAAGTAGAAGAGAACGGTTCAGGTCAATGGAAACGATGGAGTCCGCGTCAACGACATTCCATTCCATGACCATTCTGTTTTAGTTAAGTCTTGTCTCAGATCAACCAGCGCTGTACCATCTGGCCGTAGAGTGCCGCAGAGCTGAACTCCACTGACGAACCTCATGCTTTGTAACAGCAACCACTACTGATGGGAGAGCTGATGTGCTGATGAACTACCAGAGCAGTCCAGTACCAGGTGCTGGACTCCCTCAGTGTGGGACGGAAGACGACGACCAGAGTTTCCAGCAGACCACCGTCCACACCGCGAATGGTGTGGTGGGAAGAAGAGGCATGGAGTAGAATCGAATCCCCTTCTTCAGGAGGTAGCAGTTATCCATGCTGTACCAGGCTGGTCTAAGCATCCGTATCGATGCAAGCGGAACGGCGTCTCGCTAGGACGAAGGGGCACACATTTCGTTGAATGGTTTTGAATGGTCCATAGTGGATCCTATCTGTACACAAGATCAAAAACTGCTCTCGTCCTGCATCCTCCGAAGGATCTGCTATCATGTCCAACGGCGATGCAGCCGCACAATGTCCTGACAGCAGTGCCAGAGGTTGTCAAAAACATCTTCCTGTTGCTCATCGTACTGCAAACTGCCGTTTTCGGCCGCGAAATATGTAGGAATCAACGCCCCATGGGAAGGGATGGTTTCATTGTCGCCTTTTATGTCGCTTCCTAAGGCCTTTTCGTGTCGACTCTGACCGGCGGTGAGTCTGAAATGTTTTGCTCGGCCACTCATCAGAAAACCGCGTGATTCAGTGTTGTGTGTTGTAGTTCTGACATCCATCGCATAGACGTTAAAAGACTGGCTTTGACGGCTTTCTCATCGTGTTACACGTCCTCGGTACCGTTGGCAGAAGTACTGTGAAATTTGGTGTCAGTGTGACTCCATTAACCCACCTTGGAGCTCACGTGAACGTCTGGGCTGTGGTCTTTTTTTTCACATGTATCCACACTTTGCTGTTTGAAGCGTCATCTAGACGTCGCAGGACGCCACGCTCCTGCGCTACTACAGGGGAAGACTTGTTTCCACGTGAAGTCTTCAACCCACCATTCCCCAGCACTAAGCGTTCTTCTTCCATCCTCAAACCACAAATTTTCGTCCAGCCCTTCCGTCCAGTGTGTTCCCCCATTACCGCAGCTGCCTAGCTTGTCACTGCTTGTGTACTGACGGATCTTAATACAATATTAAAAATTAACAATTTTCGAGTATATTGGCTGATTTACATAAAATACGTCTTATATGAAGCGAACTAGAACTCATGTAAATTTACTGTTACAAAATCTATAAATAATCAATTATTTCTTACATACTGTTAAATTAATAGTTTGCAACACCGTTCAGTTTTTTCGTAAATAGTAGACTAAATCGCAGTCATTTATTGCACAATCATTTATTTCGTGTGTACAATTCCACTTGGAACTATAGACAGCTATGCAAGAATTCAAAGAGGTACTGCTTTTGCGTAACGGATGTTCTAATTTTGCATATTTTTGGTTATTTTCATATGTTATCCCGTCCTTGCGTGAATTTCTGTATCACCGTTAGTAATTCGGAATCATAGCTATGTTTCTGCGGGTTTCCTCCTTACGTTGGTCGCGCTAGCATAGCTAAGGAGCCCGCCAGTAAGCACTTTCCGCTCCAGCTTGTGATAAATTCTTATACAGCACTTCAACTTTTTGCCATTGATTTCACAGAGACACATATGTTGTCTATAAAAATTTTTGTGTATCTTGTTTCATGATAGACCATCGATCTACAGGTTGACCCAAAAAGTCCGTTAACAATTGAAAATGCACAAATTCACGGAATAACGAAGGCAGGGAGGTAAAAAGTGACACACCTGCTTGAAATGACATGGGATTTTACAGAAACCAAAAACGAGTGCAAAAGCTGGCCAGCTCATGGCGCTGGACAGTACGTCAGTGACACCGCATGAGTATCGTGTATAAAATGAGCTGTAAAGAAAGAAAAATCAGATCATCCCTCGCCTCTCTGACAAACACCTGCTAGAAAGTACGACCTGTATTCAGGATGACGCTCCACCCCGTATTGCTACATGTGTGAAACATTTCTTGCGCACATCGTGTTGCGAGGACAATGTGTCCGTCATGCTCGGCCTCCCACGTTCCCAGACCTCAATCCGCGTGAACAACATTGTCCCTCGTCTACAAGGGTTGTTGATGAACTACGGCTGGCATATTGAGCATCTGTTGTAAAGAACATCTTCTTTGTTACAAATCATTTGTGTAGTGCGTCAGGGTTTCGTGACACTTGATACTGAGCGTCAGTGACAGACAGGAGCAAAGGTCATTATTTTGTCAGGGACTCCGGCAGAGAAAGCGACACGTTGTGGATGGTGGAATGTTTTTTTACGGCTCAGTGGGTGAGGCGTGAGAGAAACATTGCTGGTTCCACTAACACACAGTTACTGAGGCGTAAGTCCCTTTAAACAATCAAAGTATTACAGTATATTGTAACTCGCTCAGTTGCCCGCGGCAGCGGAGCGGCGGAATCGTAGCGTGCAGATTCCAGTGACCGTCTTCTCCTTTGAATTCGTTCGTTGCGTTATTAACCAGCGGCTAAGGCGTGGCGCGGAATGCTACGTTCCAGAATCGTACCAGCGACCCTCAGGTTCGGCTCCTTCTGGCGGAGTTCATGAACCTCTAGGTTCACAGATGACCCATTTGGTGAGATCGCAGTCCCTACGTCCTCACCAGCCTCCTGGGTAAGTACCACACGAACTTCTTTCTGGTAACATCTGGGATGGTATCCTCTGTGTTGACCTACTGGCGCGGTACCGATCTCTTCTTCTGTGGTTCAAATGGTTCAAATGGCTCTGAGCACTGTGGGACTTAACGTCTGAGGTCATCAGTCCCCTAGAACTTAGAACTACTTAAACCTAACTAACCTAAGGACATCACACACATCCATGCCCGAGGCAGGTTCAAATGGCTCTGTGACCGTAGTGGTCGCGCGGTTCCAGACTGTAGGCCGTAGAGCCGCTTGGCCATTTCGGCCGGCCTCTTCTTCTGTCGAGCAGTGTAGCGGCTAAGACGTTGTAGCGAAGTATGAGGTCCACTGATAAACCATAGGTCCGTCCGTCCAGGCGATGTTTCTTCGTCCCTTCTTTCTCCTCTCGAAGGACGGCCTCGTGCCTGTTTGTCGGGGGTATTTATTCGATGTTTTCGCCAATGTCGCGAAGTTTGATCTGTGCTTCTCACGTTGTGCAGAAACGTGACAAATGTCGACAGAAGTGCAGGCTTTTCATCGTTTTACCTCTATGCTGCCGCTGTCGGGCATTGCCCTTTCTACCTCCTCCGCATCGCCAGATACGTCATGCACGTGAGTTCAGTATGCTGACAGTTCCTGGAGCTTTGACCGCTGAAGCGCGAAATGCGCTGCTTGTTGTTCTCCTTGGAAGCATTGACCGTCTGCTTGGCCCTCAACCTGTCGAAGTGCTGACAGGTGCTTCGCAAACTCAGCTGGTCATCGGCCTTCTCACGTTGGGCAGAAACGTGAGCAATGTCGACACACGTGCCGGCTTTCCTTGTTCTACTGCTGCCGCTTCCGAATATTGTAGTTCAATGCGTCAAAGTGCCTAAAATGTTCGCTTAACCCATAATAAGTCTTTACGTATTTTTCTACTGTATCTCTGCTTTGATCAACTATAAATAACACGTAATTATGGCATACAACCACAAATAACATTAAATGCATACGTGCATCCCGTTCACGTGTTTATGCTAATTATTACGCACATTTATGCGATCGGGAACGCTCAGTAGCAGCCAGGCTACATGCCCATCTGACAATTATGCGTCAGCAAGCGGCATTGACGAGAACAACGTAAGAGGCAATGCTGTGCAACATTAGTAAGGACAAGATCCAACTATTTGGGAGTAGGATCTTACAATCTGAGACAGCATTCCGAGACAAACTTCTGTCACAATATCCGCAAACATGACCTCAGATCCGCCTGGCAACAGCGATCTAAGCACAAAAAAAAAAAAAAAAAAAAAAAAAAAATGGTTCAAATGGATCTGAGCACTATAGGACTTCTTTGGTCATCAGTCCCCTAGAACTTAGAACCATTTAAACCTAACTAACCTAAAGACATCACACACATCCATGCCCTTGGCAGGATTCGAACCTGAGACCGTAGCGGTCGCGCGGTTCCAGACTGTAGCGCTCAGAACCGCTCGGCCACTGGGCCGGCTAAGCGCCCATTGGCTGAAAGTTTTGATATATATATATATATATATATATATATATATATATATATATATATATATATATATATATACAGGAGACGATTGGAGTGTCCCTATTGGCTGAAGGAGAAAGGTGAGGTCTCTCTTGTACGTCGGGAAGGCAGGGCGAGTCAGTAGCTAGGCGTCACTCAAAAACGCACGGTCGAGTAACCGGAGGCGGCTAGAAAAGAACGGTCGCGAGTAAATATAGCAGTGATAAACAAGATATAAAGTTAAAGTGAGGATATTAATTATCAGTGAACGCCACGTCTCGTGGGCAGTATCTATAACGAGTATGGAAAGTGATCAATGTGTTGTAAAGGGTTGTGAATAGCGGTGTAGCCAAGAGCCGCCCTATTGGAAACTCTGTGATGTGTGTTTCAACGTATTCTTCATTAAGACGGGTATATTACAAAACGTTGTTAACATTTAACAACTGGCATCCCGACATACCCCACTTCAGCAGGAACACAGACCTACATTGAACCTGGTGCCTGAGCGCTACCACGATGCGACGAGGGACAACAGAAGCAGCAAGACACCGGATTAGTGATACAGAAACCAAACAAGTAAGGCAGAGGCGCTTCTTTCGTTGTAAACACATAATTATTATACATATTATTATACACCCTACAGTTGTTATGCATAACACCATTTCATTTCAAACATTTGTGTAATTTTTTACCTCTGTACTTGCATTATTTCGTGAATTATTGAATTTTCAAATGTTAACAGATTTCTGGGTCACCCTGTATTTCAAAGAAAGAAAACTGTGGACAAAGAACAATACCATACGATATTTCCAACTTACGGGAGTCCATTCTTAATTTTAATATATGTGACATCATTTGTCGCAACATGGCTGAACTGAAGGACATTATGTGTCGTCATCTTCACCTAAACCCACAGAGTTTCATCATTGAGCGTAGTTCTTATCATTATCGTATTCTCTCTTATCGCAGGGTCACGTAATACACTGACTGACTCTTCCCAATGTTTATTTGCAGTGCAAGTTTGATAATGAGGTAGGAATCTCCCTCCTTAATTCAGGAGTTTCAAACCTTGTGATCAGTTTGAAAAGCTAGACAGTCTTATGAAGAATCACTTCACCACATTTCAGTGCTTACAGTAATATTTACTGACAGCACTGTCTTCACATGTACGCTGATGGCTCTCGACATCGATACTTGATCAGTAGGATGTGCATTTCTGTTCCCACGATGATACATTTTAAGCAGTTTCGTCTGCCCCATATTGTTCAGTTTTTACCACGGAAGCGATAGCGATTCGAGATGCTCTCAGATTTGCTGCTTTAAAAACCCGAAGCGGGATAGTAAAATAATATTCAAATCCTGGAGACTATACGAGAATCATTTCAAGATAAAATAGCGGTATGATATTTTTCTATGAGCCAATGGAAAGACAATGACAAGGTTGACCGATTGGCGAAGAAGGCCAGTGTATGTGGTACTAGACTAGACGTCAGTCTACAATACACCGCCGGCCGGAGTGGCCGAGCGGTTCTAGGCGCTACAGTCTGGAACCGCGCAACCGCTACGGTCGAAAGTTCGAATCCTGCCTCGGGCATCGATGTGTGTGATGTCCTTAGGTTGGTTAGGTTTAAGTAGTTCTAAGTTCTAGGGGACTGATGACCACAGCAGTTAAGCCCCATAGTGCTCAGAGCCATTTACAATACACCATTTTCAAGTAATGGATACGGAAACTATCCGAGGAAGAATGGGCACAGGTACGAATGAGTACTAACCATGGTTCAATTTCTTCGCACTTGTATCGGATAGGTATCAAGGGGAACCATTTCTGTGACTGTCTTAAGAACGAAGAAGGCAATGAAAACCATTTGTTGCTTCCTGCAGTTTCTCAGCAGTACAGCAAAAACCGCTTGTCGAAAAATTTTGCGGAACTGATAGTACCCCTTCCAACAAGCGCTTCTGTTTTATTGTGTCATGAAGTTCCTCAGATGCATAAAACCCGTTTTGAATTCATACAAGATAGTAATTTTTGTTTGTGTAATTTGATGGTCAATCTGTGGTTGCATAACACTCTAATCTCCAGATATATACTCCCAAATCTCTGTTGACTTCTTTCTTTTATGTTCTGTTTTGTTTTCAGTTGGTCTCATGTCAAAATTCTTGAACTGTTATTATAACGTCGATGTAAAATAACCTTAAATCATTGTTCAAACTCTTTATTTTGTAATTTCTCTGTATATATGTTTTTAATATATATTTACTCCGAATCTGTATCGTACAATAAGAACGAACCAGAATTTTAAAATTTTTTGAAAAAATTTTGACAGATTTGGTTTCTCCGCTGTGTTGGTATCCCTCCTACAATTTCATTTTACACATCCCCTTTAACCATTTATGAGATCGATGATTTCTGTATCCGCATTTGTACACTAATGCGTCCTGTGTGTACTCTTCTGCTTTAATATTCCATCTGCGGCTGGATCATTAAGGGAGATGGTTGAACAATTCTGTTTGTGTGTAATGCGTGACACCGCCTGTAAATCGCAATGGCCAATGCGTTGTCATGTTGCCAGTTTCCGCTCCTAATTGCCGCATCGCTGCATGCGTCTGTGAGCGTCTCTTGCTCTTTCACTTTTGTCTCCCGCATCCCTTCGATAATATATTAACAGACGTGTTGTTTAATGGTAATTCTGGTGGGTATCATTTGCAGGGCATTTACTATACTACTAAGAAATAAAATATTTACAAGTGTCTCATCTCAGGTTTTAGCGCACACATATCAATTTATTTTACTTATTAATAAGTAGACAAAAATGTGCTGAACATCTTTCCGAGTTACCTGTACTGCACATGTATACACAAGCTACCAAATAGGAAGTCCTAATTAAATACACAGAGTGATTCAAATAGGAAGAACATATTTCAGTTGTTTATTGTAGACAAACTGTGAAAGATTTAAACACATTGCGAATGTCACTGCATACAGGAAGGTCCAAAGTTTTACGTTCGTACGGACGCTATACTATACACACAACATGAGCACCATGCGTTGTTCGAGAAACATCGAAACGGTAGTCCATTTTATTCCACTCACAAATCAACAGGTGCCTGTTTATCGAGTTGACAGCTTCAGCAGTTCGATTTCTCAGCTCTTGAAGAGTAGCCGCCATGGATGGGACAAAGACTCTGTCTTCTATACGCCGCCACAGAAAAAAAAATTGCAAGATGTGAGGAATGCACGTTGCACGTGGAAAATGGATTAACGTTGAGCAACGTCCAACATACAAAATGATTTCTCTTGTAGTGTAGTCCCCATGTTGCTACAAACAAACAACAGCGCAGTAATCTCAAGGCTTTGAACCTTGGTCTATCCAGCGATATGCGCAATGTATTTCTGTTTTTTATAGATTGTCTGTCATAAACAACCGAAATCTGTTCTTTCTTTTTGAATCACCCGGTATGTATCCACACGTATGATTCGTTCGTGACGTGCAAATGCCGCTATTGTTTATGAATACTTGCATGTAAGTTTTTTTTTGTTTTTGTTTTTAGTTTTCAGTACTTGATAAATGTTTAGCCCCGGTAGATTACCGCTGACAGTTTTGAACCCTGTTGTAGTGATAGGGAGCGGGCAGGTGCTGGACTAAAATTAATTGCTAAATTAATATTTTGACAAATATTTTATTACACTCAGTTTCAAAATACAGTAAAGAAATTATGAAAACTAATAATAAAAGATAGATTTAACATTTGCATAAAATGATCAAAGACTTTGTTCAAAACCACTGATCTGAACTTTCAAGCTATTTGCTTTATAAAGCAAAATTTTAACACACTACTCTGAAAGAAGTTAAATTTTAATAAAGTAAATTTTAAAAAAAAAGAGAAGTCTTCCGAAGTAAGAGTGATTTCAGGTGTGCCGCAGAGGAGTGTCGTAGGGCCGTTGCTATTCACAATATACATAAATGACCTTGTGGATGACATCGGAAGTTCACTGAGGCTTTTTGCGGATGAATCTGTGGTATATCGAGAGGTTGTAACAATGGAAAATTGTACTGAAATGCAGGAGGATCTGCAGCGAATTGACGCATGGTGCAGGGAATGGCAATTGAATCTCAATGAAGTGTACTGTGCTGCGAATACATAGAAAGAAAGATCCCATATCATTTAGCTACAATATAGCAAGTCAGCAACAAGAAGCAGTTAATTTCATAAATTATCTGGGAGTACGCATTAGGAGTGATTTAAAATGGAATGATCATGTAAAGTTGATTGTCGGTAAAGCAGATGCCAGACTGAGATTCATTGGAAGAATCCTAAGGAAATGCAATCCGAAAACAAAGTAAGTAGGTTACTGTACGCTTTTTCGCCCATTGCTTGAATACTGCTCTGCAGTGTGGGATCCGTGCCAGATAGGGTTGACAGAAGAGATAGAGAAGATCCAAGGGAGAGCAGCGCGCTTCGTTACAGGATCGTTTAGTAATCGCGAAAGCGTTACGGAGATGATAAACTCCAGTGGAAGACTCCGCAGGAGAGACGCTCAGTAGCTCGGTACGGGCTTTTGTTGAAGTTTCGAGAACATATCTTCACCGAGGAATCAAGCAGTATATTGTTCCCTCCAACGCATATCTCGCGAAGAGACCATGAGGATAAAATCAGAGAGATTAGAGCCCACAGAGAGGTATACCGACAATCCTTCTATCCACGAACAATACGAGACTGGAATAGAAGGGAGAACCGATAGAGGTACTCAAGGTACCCTCTGCCACACACCGACAGGTGGCTTGCGGAGTATGGATGTAGATGTATATGTAATTCGGGCAACTAAAAAGTGGAAGTTAAGGCTCCTGCATGGAAAACTAAAGAACCGTCTATACAACCTGAAATCCACTTAAAACTTAAATATTTTTCTATAAAATCAGTCTTAGCTAACTGTAACTGTAGTTATGTAACATTTCTCGATAGCTCAATAACTAAATAACGTGACTTATATAGCCTGAAACAAATGTCTGCTTCTCGAAGCCCAATATTAATGCCTAAAGATAATATCGAGACTCAAAGTTGCAGCAAACATAAAACAGTCAAGGATCAGAATTACGTAGTTACAAGGGAGGCAGCTTGTAAGAGAGTAAATGAAGTTTACAAAAATAGCTTATGCAGAGGGTGTCGTATTCAACCATTACTAGCACGAGAGCCATCCTCTTTCAAAGTGGTCACCGTCATGCGAGTCTGCCGCTTCCTGTAGCGCAGGATGAACTTGCATGCTTTTGGACAGAACGAAACAAGTATGCAACCAAGTGCTTTAACACAAAGCGATTGCTACACGCAGCTAACCCTACACAAAGACACACAAGGTAAATCACTTACAATGGAATCTTTTTAGTTACTCGTACTTCTATATTCATTTTGACAAATCTGGACCAGAAAGCATAACACACTAACAATATCTACTTATCCTCGAAAACTAGTCTCTAGACATGTCCTTGGAACCTCAGAAAAGTAAAGCTGCCAATATTAAGCACTCTAGTTTCATTTTAACAAATGTCGCCAGAGTACTTCCTATAGCTAACTGTCAGCCCGACAATCTAATACAGGATTGTCCTGGAATAATAACCCTATATTGTTTCTCCTACATCGTAAAACAAGGCAAGTCACAAACCTATGCTTCGGAAATTAGAAAAGTAACAGGAATTCCAACAAATGCAGAAAATAGCTTCCATCTCCCATCTCGCTTAGCCGAAGATAAAGGAACCATTTCCAGGAGGCTATTCCAAGAGAGAGAGAGAGAGAGAGAGAGAGAGAGAAAGAGAGAGAGCTGATCGCGGTCTCAAAGTCGTCCAGATAACGAACACGATTTGCAACAGTCTCTTGTACCCCACTTAATGTGAATAATTTCACTTCCGAGTCACATAGCCTTATGCCATTCCATTTCCTATTTTTCTGTGGAAATATACTTGTCGTACGAAGTTACTGTTTTATCTTCGAATGAAATGGAGTATCATCTCAATTGTGCAAATGGTCCCATGATCTCCTGTTAGATAGATTGGTAGTCATTGACGGGAAGTCATCTAGTGAAACTGAAGTTTGAGGGGTTCTCCAAGGAAGCATTATGCGCAGTATGTTGTTCTTATTGTATATAAATCTTGAGGGGACAGTGTGAACACATCCCCTTAGATTGTTTGCTGATGATGCCATTGTCTACTTTCTAGTAATCAGACAGTAAAAACGAATTATAGAATAATTGAGACAACGTAGGTATAGTTGAAGTGGCAATAATAACGAGTAACGTCCTCTGTATTGGTACTAAAAAATTTGGTTACATCGTAAATCACAGACATTTAAAGTTCATTATTTGAACTGAGCACCAAGGGATTACATTTACGAACATCGTAAAATGGACCATTCCATACAAAATCTTTTGGGGCACGCGAATCAAAGACTGTATTTCTTGGCAGAACACTCAAACGGTGTAACATATATGTGTAACGAATCTACAAATGTGCAATAGTGCACTCTAGGATTGCCCGTTCTCTTCTGAACTGTTCCTACAGAGCATGCAACCCTTAGCATATGTGATGCACAGAGGCACTTTTCGTTACGCGTAAGTAATTTTTTGATTCCCGTCTACATAAAGAGGAATACCCAGAGAAATGACAACTTGCCTGGAAAATTTTCTCAAATACTATTCGAGACTGCGAAATTTTCTTTGGCGTTGCGATGGATGTTATATTCTACACTGCACAAAATATCTACCTTTGAAAGCTACACACTTCTGCTGCATGCGTTAGTTTCAAAACTCTGCAAACAGCTTTAACGTTTTGTCATGAAGCTACAACCGTTTTTCCACAGATTTAACTAATCTGATAACTGCCTCATAACATTCCTCACAAACATTACACGTTACAGAATTGGGACAACACACATGTCAAGTTTTCACAATACGTGTGGAACGCTACTGACAAACATCACATCGAACTGGTAAACACATCGACTGGATTACTTTGATGAGTAGTTAGTACCTATAGTTAAACAGGGAATAAAGTTTGTACAGTAGTAGAGATGACACATCCTACGAATATTTGGGAAGAAGACTCGCAGCACCGGGTCTTTGCTCTCGCAGGCAGCGGAGCTCAGCTGGCACCGACGATCAGTGGCCCGGCGAGTTTGCAAGACAGGATGATCACAGCGTCCGTACGAGAGCTACACAACGTTAATTTCACTGGGAAATTATAATTATTGCTAAAAAAAAATAGCCACGTAACCGCGCAGCGCAGATGTGTACAGAGGGAATACCTGAATTTGAGTTTCCTGGAATGTGTATATTTGGCCGGCCGCTGTGGCCGAGCGGTTGTAGGCGCTTCAGTCCGGAACCGCGCTGCTGCTAAGGGCGCAGTTTCGAATCCTGCTTCGGGCACGGATGTGCGTGATGTCCTTAGGTTAGGTTAGGTTTAATTGGTTGTGAGTCTAGGGGACCGATGACCTCAGGTGTTTAAGTCCCATAGTGCTTAGAGCCATTTGAACCATTTTTCTGTGCTTGTTTGTTTCCTGTCGCTTGAAATGTGGAGATACAACACCCAGATTTGAGTCTGGGTTTCCTTCATTATGCGTATCTTAGAGGACTAATACCTTTCAGATCATGTTCCTTGAAATGCGGAAGCGTAATATGAATCAAACGTCAACAAGGCAAGACTTACTGCATGTTTGCCTGTTTGGACTGGTTGGAACACGGTTATAATAAGTGGGGACTTAATAAATAGGCATTCCGTACTAGACAAGAATAATCGCACAATCAGCTTAACAGCTCATGCGTCCAGGTTACTGACAAGAATAATATGCAAAAGAATGGAAAAGAAAATTGGGGATGTGCTAGATGACGATCAGTTTGGCTATAGAAAAGATAAACGCAACAGAGAGGCAATTTTTGCGGCTGATAATGGAAGCAAGACTAAATAAAAATCAAGACACGTTCATAGGATTTTTCGAATTGGACAAAGCCTTCGGCAATGTAAAATGGTGCAAGATATTCGAAATTCTGAGAAAAATGGGGGTAAGCTATAGGGAGAGACAGGTAATATATGTACAACAGCCAACAAGGAATAATAAGAGTGGGTGACCAAGAACGAAGTGCTCGGATTAAAAATGGTGTAAGACAGGGATGTAGTCTTCCGTCCCTGCTGTTCAATATATACATCGAAGAAGCAATGATGGAAATAAACGAAGACTTCAGGAAGCAAATTAAAATTCAAGGTGAAAGGATATCAGTGATACGATTCGCTGATGGCACTGGTAACATGGTGAAAGTGAAGAAGAATTACATGAAATGCTGAATGGAATGAACAATCTAAACGCTACAGAATATGGATTCTCAGTAAATCGAAGAAAGACGAAAGTAATGAGAAGTAGGAGAAATATAAGCAGCGAGAAACTTAACACCAGGATTGACGGTCACGAAGTAGATGAAGTTAGGGAATTCTGCTGCCTGGAAAGCAAAATAAACGACGCACAGAGCAAGGAGGACAGCAAAAGCAGACTAGCCCTGGCAAAAAGGGCATTTCTGTCCAAGAAAAGTCTACTAGTATCAAATATGGGCCTTAATTTGAGGAAGAGATTTCTGAAAATGTACGTCTGGAGCAGAGCATTGCATGGTACTGAAACATAGATTGTGGGAAAGCCGAAAAAGAAGAGAATCGAAGCATTAGGGATGCGGTCCTACAGGCGAATGTTGAACATTAGGTGGACTGATAAAGGGAGGAATGAGAAGGTTCTGCGTACAATCGGAGAGCAAAAAAATGTGTGGAAAATACTCATATGGAGAAGGGACAGGATGATAGGACATCTGTTGAGTAAATTATTGACGACATAGATTGCAAGTGCTACTCTGAGATGAAGAGGTTGACACAAGAGAAGAATTCGTGGCGGGCTGCATCAAACCAGTCAGAAGAAAAAAAAATTCCTTGAATGCGCATGCATACGTCCACCCCCTATCACCATCTGATTCAAGGTGGGTTATTAAAAAAATGGGCTCCACTGAGAGCAAGACATTGATGTCGTATCATCACAGCTGTCATACCATTCTTATTTCAAGGAAACATGCAGTAGCGTGAGTAGAGGCTGTTGTTTCCGACAAAAAAAAGACCACCAAATCATGACGAAATTCGAAGCCTCTGTGCCACGTGGCAGTTCTGTACGAGAATCCCACATCTTTCGCCTACTTCTCCTTCTCTCTGAAAAATTTATGCTTCTATAGGTTGTTCGTTCAGACATTTGTTATACATGCTTCTGAGTTGCAGTCATTTCGACAGCTTTCAGTGTATTCAGACCTTGCATATACATGGATGCAACCAAATTCACCTAGTTGTTGTAAAACTCAGACGAGCCCTTTCTGGTAGCCAGCTTCGCGGAAGTTGAATGCCAGTCGGAGGAAATAACCTAGATCTCCGTTAGAGGGTATAGTATAGCCACAGCACTGCGCCCGTGTAGTGAGCGCGACACATGTCTCGTCACGTAAATAAGCCGGCCAACAGTGTTTCTCACACACGGCATAAATACGGCTATTCAGTGTTCACTCATACGTGTTGTTCAGCTGGCAGTCGGATCTGAGGTCTGCACAGCGCTGTTGAAAGTGGATCACTAATCGTTGGAGGACATCCTGCGCATCGCGCACTCGTTCGAAATTATGCAGGGTACAGACTGTTAACGAATGACTCATGGCGACTTCACAAGTTTCGGTGTGCTACCACGAATTCCATCCCTGCGTCGCAGGCATAGGACGATCCCAGATTGCAGCAACGTTGTGATTCGTTTTTGTCTAACCTCTCTATAGGGTTCGAGCATCCAACTGCCCCTAGCCCATCGTGTCCCTTCGTGCGTGCAGTGTTTCTCCGCTCACTCCCAAACAGACTGTCTGGATCACATGGAATCCTGTAAGCGCTGTGACAAAGGTGGGCATCTCCACTCAGCAGCACAGAGAGAGGTGGCGCAGTGGTTAGCACACTGGACTCCCATTGGGGAGGACGACGGTTCAAACCTTCGTCCGGCCATCCCTATTGTCTTCCACGATTTCCCTAAATCGCATCAGCAGATTGCTGGGATGGTTCCTTTGAAAGGGTGCAGCCTACTTCCTTCCCCATCCTTCCCTAATCCGATAGGACTGATGACCTCGCTGTTTGGCCCCTCCCCAAATCACCCAACAACCAACATCCACACAGCATGTCAAAGCTGTTCAGCTCGCTCCTCTCCTGCCTTACGAGCGTACAATGATACTGCACAAGTGCTGCAGTCAGCTGCCCTCCAGGCGACCCCTTCATGTGGAAACTGTTTCTCACTATTCGCATTTCTCATCAGGACATCTATTTCCAAGTGGACATGGGGTCCAGAGATTCTTTGATATATCAAGCGACGTACACACCACTGGGCTCCCCGGGTTGTCTCCACACTCGAGCATTTGGTGGTCTACAGGGACGGTTCTATTCTTGTTTGTGGCCTGATCTCCATCACTGCAGCCTACAAAAGCGTTATGTGGGTTTTCAAGTCTACCCATCTGCTACCAACATTTTCGGCCTCGACCCCTTTACGTTGTTTGAATTCTCTATTTCTGATGAAGTCAAGATCCTATCAATCTCAATTCCTTTCCAGGAACTGTACGATCTCTGTTCTGCGTTTTCACCGCTATTTCAGACAGATTTGGGATTCGCTTCAGACTTTCAGACATTCATCATTCTTCAGCCGGACGCCACACATCCTTTTTACCTTGCGTGCTGCTGTAAAGGAGGATGTAGACCACCTCCATGCTGCTGGGGTTATCGAATTGGTGAAATCTAGTGCACGGAAATTTTTCCTATCCCCCAGCCAGAAGACCTCATCACCAGGCTTGCTGGAAGGAATGCTCTCCATGATCGACCTCGCCGATGCTTACTTCCAGTTACATCTAGATGAGGAATCGAAGAACATCGTTGTTTTTAATACAACTATTAGATTATACAAGTATAAGCAGCTCCCATTTGGCATTGCCTTGACCCCAACAATTTTCCAAAGGCTTCTTGAATGATTCAGCATAGTCCTCCTGGTATGAATTATTTAGAAGATATCAAGAGCTGCAAGAGAATTGGTAAAATCTCTGCAGCATTTCTACTAGCTTGGGGACACAGGACTGTGTTGTCGTTTAGAGATGTACATGTGTTTTCAGCTGGAAGTGGCGTATTTGATGCCACTGGCTCACTAAAGACGTAATCAGGCGCACTGCTCAGGATGTCACCTCAATAGACTCCTTACCCAGCCTACAAACTTACCTGAATTGCAGGTGTTTTTGGGCAAAATCAACTATTTTTCCAATTGCTTACTCCACCTGGCACAAATTGCGTAACCCCTCCATCAGTTGCGTAAAATGGGCGTACTCTACAACTCGACCCTGGCGTGTGACTGGATTACTACTCAATTGAAAACAATACTGAAATTCATCCCTACCCTGACACCATTCTCTCCCAGTCGCAAGCTTATTACGGCGGCCGACATATCCGCTCATGCCATTGGGGATAGCTCCAAACAACCTACAGCATCGAAAAGGAGGCACTGATAATAGTATTTACTGTTGAAATAATTCAGGACTGCCTTTTTGGAACACAGTTCTCTTAAGTAGTCGATCTTATAAATATTTAGGAACACTGCTGCACTGGCGATCGCTTCTGCATCCACAAGAATCTGTGGAACCCCTCGTATGCCCTTAGCCAGTGCTGTCCCAATAGACGCTGCCGAGCATCCTTCCTTCCTGTAGTCGAAGGGACGGGGTCTCCACCTGTGCTTGCAACCAACTCTCTCCGGCTTTCCTAGTTATACGAGCCTGTTTCAGAGGGAGGAGAGAGGGAGGAAGGGGGGAAGATGTATCTGGAATCAGCTCCGCAAGCCGGCTTTGTGGCCGAGCGGATCTAGGCGATTCAGTCCGGAACCGCGCTGCTGCTATGGTCACAGGTTCGAATCCTGCCTCGGGCATGGATGTGTATGATGTCCTTAGGTTAGTTCGGTTTAAGTAGTTCTAAGTCTAGGGGACTGATGACCTCAGATGTTAAGTCCCATAGTGCTTAGAGCCATTTGAACCATCAGCTCCGCAAAAGTTGAATACCTCCGAGGAAACGGACCTAGATGTCCATTGGAGGGCATAGTATCACCACAGTATTGCGCCACTCGCCTTGGCACATGCATATCCCAGCCAGTTGTATTCCTCATGGCCGGTCAGTGAATGATCAGTCAATTCTGTACTCGTGACTGATATTGTGATATTGTAGGTTACGATCGTTGTACTACAGACTATTGGATAACTATTTCGCTTAGTTCTCTCTCTCTCTATCTCTCTCTCTCTCTCTCTCTCTCTCTCTCTCTCTGTGTGTCTCTCTCTCTCTCTCTCTCTCTCTCTCTCTCTGTCTCTCTCTCTCTCTCTGTCTCTCTCTCTGTATCTCTCTCTCTCTCTCTGGTTCCATTTCGGATTGTCTCCCACTTCGCTCTTGGCCTGTGGCGAAGATTTCCATTTTGCAAGTCGTTGTTGCATAAGGGGCATTACAAGCTTGTACATCATTCTTGGAGACTTGGCGTTGTCAACAACAAATTTATGGCCTTTCATAACGACAAAATAGATGAATATTACATTAAACCGGGTGTCTCTCCTAAGAGCCGTCAGCCGCATTTTCTGCGAACTTTAGTCTGATATTTGCAATTTCGTTCTTGCAATGTAGAGGTGCAGTCAGTCCAAACAAAAACTGATTACCACGTTTTTCATGAGATTCCCAGTGTCGCATGAAAGCATCCGTTTGTTTCTCTTTGCAAACAAAATGATTTTTAAAGCGGAATTTTAGGTACTCATTTGATACAGCGGTCTCAAATTAGTCTTGTTCCATATTCGTTTTATCGATATGTATTAAGAAAGACAGTAAACACTAAAAATAACCAGTACTCCAGCAGCGACAGCACCGCCCGGTCCCGCACCGACTGCTGCCGTCGTGCAGAAACACGTTCAAAAAAAATGGTTCAAATGGCTCTGAGCACTATGGGACTCAACTGCTGAGGTCATTAGTCCCCTAGAACTTAGAACTAGTTAAACCTAACTAACCTAAGGACATCACAAACATCCATGCCCGAGGCAGGATTCGAACCTGCGACCGTAGCGGTCTTGCGGTTCCAGACTGCAGTGCCTTTAACCGCACGGCCACTTCGGCCGGCCAAACACGTTCAGGTACCTGGTTGAAACTGTCTGCAGCACAGTTCAAGCCGTCATAAAGGCGAAGCGTGGAGGCACCTCATATTAATGTCTACAAATAGGTGCCAGGATACTTTTGATCAGATAGTACTTTTATATAGCAAAATGGTCATGCAGGTAAAATTAGTGAGCTTCGGGATTACACATACCAACAACCGCTCGTCCTAAAAAACTGCTATGATACCACGAGAAGCACAGTGGGACGCGGTAATTATTACAACGACACACAACGTACACTTTCCTATACGCCATAAGTTGCCTTTTGAAGCCGAAGTGTGGAAATGGATGTATGACGTGGCCGGTCGATACTTCACGATTCTCCCCGTCTCGTGGGTTCTTCTAAAAATTCTTTCACCAGCTCCTCTGCGGGCGAAGTCCGGTATTGAAAACGCCGGCGGCTGATTAGCGTCGGCGTCGGCGGCAGCGGCTGCACCTGATGAGGCCGGCCGGCGGCCAGCAGCCACGCCTTTGACGCGCTCCGCTAAGTTCGCGATGAGCGCCCGCCCCCGCCTGTGTGTGCCCCAGTAGGCAGCCGGAGCATTCACTGCGGCGGCTGAAGTTCTGTAGCAACTACACAAGTCTACAGTCTGTATGAAGTCATCTACAGGAATCACCATTTCAGGCAGAAAATTTGATCTAGTGTGAGAGATAAGTCCAAGACGCCGTATTGTATCTCTCATAGCGTATCCAGTCTATAATAAATTCATACTACGTTAAAATCCACAACGGCCTTCGGAAGCTGAGATTGCATTCCACAAAAAAGATCTTAAACTTTCCATAACGATGGAATGTAGTCAAGAGACATTCTTACCTGTTGATACATTACAACATCCACTCGCTTCTAAACTGATACTGTTATTACTCAGCTTAGCCGCGAGTCCGTAGAGGGTGGTATATGTGACGTACAGTATAACTGGTCAGCATTTCCACCCGGAATTTGCGAGTGTAATTCGGACCTTCCTTGATGCGCCTTGGTGGGTCGTGTCGTCGGATTTCCTCCTGCCTGTGCGCGGTGCAGCTCTCGTAAATGTCGTCCCTTGCAGATTCTTCATTGGCGCATTGGATGTCTCTGTCGGTGGAAGCTAACTATCTGAAATTGCTGTCGATCAACTTTGGGGTATCTATTTACTCAGAATTCCGTAGTACCACTTTTATTCCTATTGGATCAATAATGAAACACCCATGTCACAAACTACTCGTAACCGAGAGCATGGCTACCATCTTAAGGCCGACTGCCAACTTTGGTGCGCAGTCCGTATTTTTTACTAGTTTCGTCACAGTTCGTGGATTTCCGATCACGTTCGTACTTACTGAGATATGCATTTGTTAATGAACGGGTGTGAATTTTAACGAGGAAAAATTGTGATAAATAGTTTTAAACATTCAGAGGCTCCTCCTAGTATTAATGTTCTCATAAATGAGTTTAATTATTAAATATAAATAAACAAAATCGGTGACTTTCGCCCCAAGATGGCGATACTTCCCGTCATGTATATTTCCCAGGCTGACACTTGTTGCTACGTTCCAGCCCCGAGCCCCACCCCACTACGCGCGACATAGGTCGCTTCGTCACCTAGCCAGCCAGCGTCGGAAATGCTCTCCGACTCATGGCCGGCTACGGACTACAGCACTTCCTAACTATCGTGAATACATCAGTAAGAGACAATAATTTATTAAAACTTTTAAAAATGTCTTCCTCACGTAAGAGGCACCTTACAACATGGATGGATGAGCAGTTTCCTTATGTTCTTTTTCACGTTATATTGACCAGCCAGTTAATGTGAACACATGTCAAAAGCCTGAATAACCAGCGTGGACGTACGGGAACAGAGTCGGTGAGGTTCTGGACGGAACCGAAAGGCATATGGAGACATGCCGACTACAGTGCCGTGGCCAGCTGTGGTAGGTTTGTCGGTTGAGGATCCGTAGCATGAATAGCAAAAATTCCCGACTGGGCTTTAACCAGCGAAGTTTGGTGGCCAGACGAGTACGGTAAGTTGATCCTCTTCGAACCACAGACTTACGCAGCGAGCTGTGTGACGTGTTGCATTTTCCTACTCGTTGATATCGCGCCGAGGAATAACCAAACTGCATGTAGGGGTGGACTTGGTCTATCAAGGATAGATGCAGGCTTGTGTTCATCCGTTGTACCTTCTAGAATCACAAGATCACCCAGGGATACCACGAAAAGATTCCCCAGACCATAACTCTCCCTTGTACAGTTTCGACCATCCAACTCCCCCCCCCCCCCACAACCACCCCCTGCCAGCCAGCACAACCACCCCCTGCCAGCCAGGGGATTGTTGCAGGGTTGTACACGCCAATTGCCATCTGTCCGATGGAGCAAGAAATGTGGTTCATCAAAAAAGGCCACCTGTTGCCACTCATTGGTCACAGCTGTAATAGCGAGCAGATTCCAGTTTTCGTGGTCGATGAACAGCAGTCCGCGTGAGTGCATGAACCAGGTGCCTGCTGCAGAGGCCCATCTGCTGCAACGTTCGCTGAACGGTCGTAGTGAATACACTGTTGGTAGGTCCTCCGTTCATCTTGGAGATCAGTCGCTCTACAGTTGCACAACTATTCGCCCATATACCTCTCCGCAGCCATTGTTCACTCCTGTCATTTATGATCTAATTTTGGATAGTGCCTTTTCTCCACACACAGCCTATGTTCCAATCCAAAAGAAAGCAGGTGCTTGAAAGGTCTCTGTAGGATTCCTTTCATGTTGATTTCTTAAATCTGTTGTCATTTACGGCATAAATTCCTCTTCTAAATTTACTGTGGCGTTTCTGACTATCTGGGAGGAGACTGAGTAGTGGAACGTGTTACTTTTACACATAAACAAGAACAATCTGTCACACTACTACACTTTAAAACACATTTTATATGTATTTCATGTCACACAGTCTCATACGGAACCTACATCCGCTTTCTTTTATATACTGTATATGATAAGATACTGTCATCCCCCTTCCCATCTGTGTGAGAGGATGAATGAGCAAATGTATTTCTAGTTGCATGCTTGAGGGTAGCAGACAAGCCTGTCTGCTAGAGAACAGTAGGACCAACGTCGGAACAGATAGCTACGCTTTCTAAAAGCAAAGAGGTTTCTATCCTTAGTATGGTCCTGTCCATCCCTTGTCATGTTGGTATAGGAAGCTGCCTCTCTGGTCACTTCCGTTTTGTATACGGAAGCACCCTTGGTAGGAGCCCAGGTCAGTCTGTCCGCGGCGAGCGTCTGAAGTGGTAAGATCTCCGGCTAAGCGCGTGTCTGCTAAGTCCGTAGAACAATGGATTTCTTAAGTTCAGTCTAACTGAAAATTTAATCACCTTTATTTCAGGTTTAGCTCTAAAATATCTAATGTTATCTTAAATTGCAACTTACTGTAATTCGCGTATGAAGTTCAGAATATGTTCCGACAGTTGCTTTGTCACTACTTTGTGAGTGATGTGGAACCACGTGTTGATCAGTAACTCTAACTAAGATCATCAATCTTAAATGCGAATGTGCGTGAGATTATAATGTCTTGTCTTGTCAATATTTTTCAATATAGCAACTTTTCTTTATGTTCAACCCACGAGGGGTGTACTTTGTGAGACCAGTACCACGTGCTTATACAATTGTTTGACCCATCAGGTTAATAGTAAGACGATAGTAAGCAGTTCGAGGTTTTTCTTTTGTAAATTGCTTTTCGATCTAAATTATTTTAATTATCAAAATTATTGTGGAGTTACAATCTTTGTGTAAACCAAGTTGACCACGTGAAGCATGTGGTGTAAGCATCAAAGTAGCCCTCAGCTATTCTTTTCGGGAAGATTTCACAGAGAGTTAGTATGAATTTAGTGTACCAGTGTGTGGTAATTACATGACGGACAGGACTGCGCTACGAACGTAACTTCTTTCGGTGAAAATTGAATCGGTTGGTTGTGGTTAATTTCCTCTTGCATATGTTTCAACGTTCTTCGTGTGTTATTTTATGAATGCAGTGTTGTATGCAGTCTCCCAATCTTGACTCCATATTTAATGTGTTCTGTAAGATTACGAACTCACATTTTCACAGTCCTAAATAAGGCACCAGCTTAGTTATGATTCAAGTTTAATATGCTGAAATTTCAATGATACGTGTTAAAATAAATTTCCAAATGTAAACTGATTTATTTGTTTTTATTTAAATTCTCTTATATATATATATATATATATATATATATATATATATATATATATATATATATATAATCACCGGTTGTCGTACGACTATTAAAAGATTATAATTAATGTTAGTCTGGTTGGGAATTTGGTAAGTTAGACTGGATACCTGGTGAAACAGTTGCGCAGTAAAGCAAGGTTAACTTCCCCACATAGCTCACAGCTTTTAAATCGCTTTTATTGTTTATCAGTACCGCTTTCATTAGCAAATTAAAGTAACAACATTACATGCTGACAGATGTGAACATTACCGAACTATAAGTGTAATAAGCCATGGCTGCAAAATACTAACACTAATTCTTTACAGACGAATGGAAAAACTGGTAGAAGCCGACCTCGGCGAAGATCAGTTTGGATTCCGTAGAAATGCTGGAACACGTGAGGCAATACTGACCCTACGACTTACCTTAGAAAACAGATTAAGGAAAGGCAAACCTACGTTTGTAGCATTTGTAGACTTAGAGAAAGCTTTTGACAATGTTGATTGGAATACTCTCTTTCATATGCTGAAGGTGGTAGGGGTAAAATACAGGGAGCGAAAGGCTATTTACAATTTTTACAGAAACCAGATGGCATAAGAATCGAAGGGCACGAAATGGAAGCAGTGGTCGAGAAGGGAGTGACACAGGATTGTAGCCTATCCCCAATGTTATTTAATCTGTATATTGAGCAACCAGTAAAGGAAACATAAGAAAAATTCGGAGCTGGAATTAAAATCCATGGAGAAGAAATAAAAACTTTGAGGTTCGCCGATGACGTTGTAATTCTGTCAGAGACCTGGAAGAGCAGCTTAACGGAATGGACAGTGTCCTGAAAGGAGGATATAAGATGAGCATCAACAAAAGCAAAACGAGGATAATGGAAGTAGTCGAATTAAATCGGGTGATGCTGAGGGAAACAGATTAGGAAATGAGACGCTTAAAATAGTAGAGGAGTTTTGCTATTTGGGTAGCAAAATAACTGATGATGGTCGAAGTAGAGAGGATATGAAATGTAGACTGGCAATGGCAAGGAAAGCGTTTCTGAAGAAGAGAAATTTGTTTACATCGAGTATAGATTTAAGTGTTAGGAAGTCGTTTGTGAAAGTATTTGTATGGAGTGTAGCCATGTATGGAAGTGAAACGTGGACGATAAATAGTTTCGACAAGAAGAGAATAGCAGCTTTCGAGCTGTGGTGCTACAGAAGAATGCTGAAGATTAGATGGGTAGATCACATAACTAATGAGGAGGTATTGAACAGAATTGGGGTGAAGAGGAGTTTGTGGCACAACTTGACTAGAAGAAGGGATCGGTTGGTAGGACATATTCTGAGGGATCCAGGGATCTCCAATTTAGTACTGGAGGGCAGCGTGGAGGGTAAAAATCTTAGAGGGAGACCAAGAGATGAATACACTAAGCGGCAAGGGATCTCCAATTTAGTACTGGAGGGCAGCGTGGAGGGTAAAAATCTTAGAGGGAGACCAAGAGATGAATACACTAAACAGATGCAGAAGTATGTAGGTTCCAGTAGGTACTGGGAGATGAAGAAGCTTGCACAGGATAGAGTAGCATGGAGAGTTGCATCCAACAGTCTCTGGACTGAAGATCACAACAATAACAGCCTATGTTAACCACAGTAGCAGGCGAATAGTTTACAAACTTAGCCATGTCGAAAATGGATCCACCCCCGCCCCAAAATCCAATGACAATGCCCCTTGGGACCACCCGAAAAATCGTTCTGTTTCCACATAATGACAATGACTACACTGTTTTCCCTGTCTCCCCGACGCGATTTATATACCCTCCACTGCTAATGCTATGAGTTTTGCTAATGTTTCCACCTGCCGTCTATAAATGGTTATTGCACGTTGATGTCGAACATTGTGTGATGTGATAATGTGACTGGATCTTGTAAAACGTTTACTAATGTTTGGGATAATTAAAATTCAGCCATATATCTCATCAAACTTTAGTTCTTACAGTAACTATTAATCCAGGTCACTATCATATTTCAGCAATCGGACTTCGCTCTGGTTAGGGTATTGAACGAGATTCAGTAATTTAGAGTATGCACGATCTAAACAAAAGTTATTAACGATAGAAACGCACGTTCTACATAAATTGCTCACGTTCCAGTTCCCACTGCAGTTCGTGAAAGCCCGTACAAAAGCACTCCGCCCGTAGCAATAAGCTCCGCTGAAACCACCATTGTTTTCAACCTCTACTGTTCCCCTTCTCTTTCTGACTTTTCACCATGAAACTGACACGTCACAACGCAAAAACTGGTACATCCATGCCGCTACTCCACATTACTCTCACTTGTGTAACTACTGCTTCGACTAACAACATTGAAAGGCAGTTCTCAACTTCATGGATAAGTTGAGCTCAACAGATATGTGAACAAAATCTAAAAAAAATTTCTGACTAATTTTACTACTGAGACGTTAATGAGAGAAGAAACAGCAACTAAACATCTTTCTTCTAACAACAAGTGTCAACAGTGACAGAATTAATTAAGCAAAAAATACCTGAGCTAGTTAACTCCATTGCTTTGAATTTATGTTCCCTAACTGCTCTAATATGTTTCCCCGCTAAATTCTCCGAAAAAAACTTGCGGTGTGAGCAGAGTAAGTAATTTACAAGTATGACAAGTATGGTAGCTTATGTAAATGACATTCTGAACCACCGTTACAGCATTGTCATCCACACAAATTATAAACATGAATGTGCATTTGCATGTATGTTGTACGTCTCCTCCTGAACCACTGAACCGATTCCAGCCAAGCCTGCTGTACATATCATTCACTATCTGGAAAGAATCACTATGGGAGTAAGAACAATCAAAAATCTTTCGAAAAAGACCTCCGTACACTTCAATCTGCACTTGATGTTAACAAATTTCTCTTCTTCAGAAACGCCTTCCATGCCATAGCCAGTCTTCATTTTATATCCTCTTTATTCCCACCATCATCAGTTATTTAGCTTACCAAATAGTAAAACTCATTTATGGTTTTAGTGTCTCATTTCTTAATGTAATACCCTCAGCGTCGCCTGATTCAATTTGAATACATTCCATTATCCTCGATTTGCTTTTGTTGATGTTCATCTTATATCCTCCCTTCAAGACGCTGTCCATTCCGTTTAGCTGCTCTTCCAGGTCCTTTGTTGACTCTGACAGAATTACAATGTCCTCGGCAAACTGCAAAGTTTTTATTTCTTCAAAAAATGGTTCAATTGGTTCTCAGCACTATGGGACTGAACATCTATGGTCATCAGTTCCCTAGAACTTTAGAACTACTTAAACCTAACTAACCTAAGGACATCACACACATCCATGCCCGAGGCAGGATTCGAACCTGCGACCGTAGCGGTCACGCGGTTCCAGACTGAAGCGCCTAGAATCGCACGGCCACACCGGCCGGTTTTATTTCTTCTCCGTGGATTTTAATTGCTACCCCAAATTTATCTTTTGTTTCCTTTTGTGCTTGCTCAATATATAAATTGAATAACATCGGGGATAGGCCACAACACCGTCTCACTTCTTTCTCAACTATTGCTTCCCTTTCATGCCCCTCGATTCTTATGACTGCCATCTGGTTTCTGTACAAATTGTAAATCCCCTTTCGCTCCCAGTATTTTACCCCAGCCACTTTCAGAATTTGAAAGAAAGTAGTATTCCAGGTAGCATAGTCAAAAGCTTTCTAGGTGTCTCTAAGTCTACAAATGCTAGAAACGTACGTTTGCCTTCACTTAGCCTGTCTTGTAAGAAAAATCGTAGAGTCAGTATTGCCTCGCGTATCCCAACATTTCTAAGGAGTCCGAACTGATCCTCCCTGAGGTCGGCTTCTACTAGTTTTTCCATTCGTCTGTAAGAATTCGTGTTAGTATTTTGCAACCGTGACTAATTAAACTGATAGTTCGGTAATTTTCACACGTGTCAACGCCTGCTTTCTTTGGGTTTGGAATTATTACATTTTTCTTGAAGTCTGAGGGTATATCGCTTGTCTCATTCATCTTGTTCACCAAATGGAAGAGTTTTATCATGGCTGGCTTTCCCAAGGCTATTAGTAGTTCTACTGGAGCGTTGTCTACTCCCGCGGCTTAGTTTCGACTTAGATGTTTTAGAGCTACGTCACATTCCTTACGCAGTATCATACCTCTCATTTGATCGTCATCTGCGTCCTCTCACATTTCCATAATATTGCCCTCAAGTACATTGGCCTTGTATGGACCGTCTACACACTCCTTGTCCGCGCGGGGTAGCCGTGCAGTCTCAAGCGCCTTGATACGGTTCGCGCCGCTCGCCCCGTCGGACGTTCGAGTCCTCCCTCGGGCATGGGTGTAAGTGTTGTCCTTAGCGTAAGTTAGTTTAAGTTAAATTAAGTAGCGTGTAAGACTAGGGACCGATGACCTCAGCAGTTTGGTTCCATAGGAAATTTCCAAAAACATTTACTCTTCCACCTTTCTGCTTTCCCTTCTTTGGTTTTGACGGGTTTTCCATCTGAGCTCTTGATATTCACACAAGTGGTTCTCTTTCCTTCAAAGGTCTCTTTAATTTTCCTGTTGGCAGTATATCTTATCCCTAGTGATATATGCTTCTTTATTCTTACACTCCTCTAACCATCCCTGCTTAGCCATTTTGCACTTCCTGACGATCTATTTTTGAGCCGTTTGTATTCCTTTTCGTCTGCTTCATATATTTCGTTTTTGTATTTTCTCCTTTCACCAATTACATTCAATATATCTTCTGCTACGCAAGGGTTTCTATCAACTCTCGTCTTTTTACCTACTTCATCGTCTGCTGCTTTCACTATTCCATCTCTCAAAGCTACCCAGGTTCTTCTCAATCTTACCCTAATACTCTCTCTGAAATTCTCTATTGCCTGTGATTCTTTTAGTTTATCCTGGTCCCGCCCTCTTAAATTCCTATCTTTCTGCAGTTTCTTCTGTTTTAATCTACATTTCATAACCAATATATTGTGCTCAGAGTCCATTACTGCCCCTAGAAATGTCTTACAATTTGAAACCTGAATCTCAAATCTCTGTCTTACCATTATATAATCTATCTGAAACCTTCCAGTGTCTCCAGGTATACAACCCTCCTTCATGATTCTTAAACCAAGGGTTAGCTATGATGAAGTTATGCTCTGTGCAAAACTGTACCAGACGGTTTCCTCTTTCATTCGTTACCCCCAGTCCTTATTCACCTACTACTTTTCCTTCTCTCCATTTTCTTACATTCCCGTTCCAGTCCCCCATGACTATTAAATTCTCGTCTCCCTTCACTATCTGAATAATTTCTTTTATCGCATCATACATTTCTTCAATCTCCTCATCACCTGCGCAGCTAGTTCGCATACAAACTTGTACTACTGTGGTGGGTGTTGGTTATAATAATGCGTTTACTATGCTGTTCGTAGTAGCTTATCCGTGTTCCTATTTTTTTTTTTTTTGTTCATTATTAAACCCACTACTGCATTACCGTTATTTGATTTTGCATGTATAACCCTGTATTCACCTGACCAGGAGTCTTGTTCCTACTGCCACCGAACTTCACAAATTCCCAGTATATCTAACTTAAACATATCCATTTCTCTTTTTAAATTTTGTAACCTGCCTGCCCTATTAAGGGATCTGACATTCCACGCTCCGATCCGTAGAACGCCAGGTTTTTTCCTCCTGATAATGACGTCCTCCTTAGTAGTCCACGCTCGAAGATCCGAATGGGGGACTATTTTACCTCCGGAATATTTTATCCAAGAGGACGCCATCATCATTTAACCATACACTAAAGCCGCATGCCCTCGTGAAAAATTACGGCTGTAGTTTCCTCGCCCGCATCTCGTGGTCGTGCGGTAGCGTTCTCGCTTCCCACGCCCGGGTTCCCGGGTTCGATTCCCGGCGGGTTCAGGGATTTTCTCTGCCTCGTGATGGCTGGGTGTTGTGTGCTGTCCTTAGGTTAGTTAGGTTTAAGTAGTTCTAAGTTCTAGGGGACTGATGACCATAGATGTTAAGTCCCATAGTGCTCAGAGCCATTTGTAGTTACCTCTTGCTTTCAGCCGTTCGCAGTTCCAGCAGAGCAAGGCCGTTTTGATTGATGTTACAAGGCCGGATCAGTCAATCATTCAGGCTGTTGCCAACGCAATTCCTGAAAAGACTGATGCCCCTCTCCAGGAAACACACGTTTGTCTGGCCTCTTAACAGATACCCCTCCGTTGTGGTTGCACCTACAGTATGGATATCTGTATCGCTGAGACACGCAAGCCTCCCCACCAACGGCAAGGTCCGTGGTTCATGATGGTCCTCTTGATTATGTTCCATATATTTTCGATAGGATTCATGCCTGCAGATCTGAGTGGCTAAATCATGTACTCGAATTGTCTGGACTGTTCTTCAAACCACTTGCAAACAATTATGATGCCCTGACATGGCGAATTGTCATCCATAAAAATCGTTTTTTGGGGACATTACGTCCATAAATGACTACAAGTGGTCTCCAAGTAGCTTAACATAACCATTTATAGTCAGTGATAGGTTCAGTTAGAGAGGACCCCGTCTATTCCACGTAAATACAGCCTACACCATTATGGACCCATCACCAGCTTGCACCGTGCTGATAACTTAGGCCTATGGATTGTTGGAGTCTGTACCACACTCTAACCATACAGTCATCTCCTACCAAGTGAAATCAGGACTCATCTGACCAGAGCACCATTTTCCAGTCGTCTAGGATCCAACCAATATGGTAACGATCCCAGGGAGGCACAATAGGTGATGTGAAGCAAAGGCACTCGCGTTGGTCGTCTGCTGCCATAGCCCATTAACGTCAAATTTCACAACCCTCTCCTAAAGGATATGATCGTTGTACGTCCCACATTGATTTCTGCGGATATTTTACTCAGATTTGCTTGTATGTTAGCACTGACAACTCTATACAAACGCCGCTGCTCTCGCTCGTTAAGTGAAGGTTGTCCGTGGTGAGAGGTCATTCCTCAAATTTGGTATGCTTGGCACACTCTCGATACTATCTCGGAATACTGAATTCTTTTATGATTTCAGAAATGGGATGTCCCTTGGGTCCAGCTCCAGCTGTCATCCCGCGTTCAAAGTTTGTTAATTCCCGTCATGTAGCCACAATCATGTCGGAAACCTTTTCAGATGAACCAAATGAGTACAAAGGACAGCTCCGCCAATGCACTGGCCTTTTATACCTTGTGTACACGATACTACAGCCATCAGTCTATGTGCATATCAGCATCCCTTGAGTTCTGTCACCTCAGTGTACATTCAGTGCTGTTTATATGGAAAAAGTGATTCTTTGGATTAAGGGATCCATCAAGTAGACTAACATGTTGAGTGCTGAATCTGAAATTAATTTTATTTTGAAGTAATTCACAAATATGAAAATAAAAGTTAACGTAGATCGCCTCAGTACAAAGAAAAATGGCTGGTTCAAATGGCTCTGAGCACTATGGGACTTAACATCTATGGTCATCAGTCCCCTAGAACTTAGAACTACTTAAACCTAAGTAACCTAAGGACAGCATACAACACCCAGTCATCACGAGGCAGAGAAAATCCCTGACCCCGCCGGGAATCGAACCCGGGAACCCGTGCGCGGGAAGCGAGAACGCTACCGCACGACCACGAGCTGCGGACTCAGTACAAAGCCTGGTATAATATGGACAGTAGGCCACACCATTGTGGAGTGGCAAGAGTACGAGCTGCTGACAAGGACGGCAAAATATTTGCAATGCAACCACAGTTCGTCATACACAACCCGGTATCATGCAAGACAACAAAGCTTAGACCCTGTGTTGTGATACTATAAGAAGAAGTGACAAACGGACATGTGGTTATGTATTATCTGTTGACAGAGGGCATGGAACAACTGAAAAGTGAGTACCTGAACAGTATCAGTGCTGTACGTGCAGACAAGATGTAGAGCAGTATGTTAAAATGTCTGTGTCATGTGCACGTTATGCAAAGCTGAGCCATCAACATATTCTGCTGTAAAGATTACCAGAAATCAGAAAATTTTTTTATAATGTTTGGGATCTATCTTTTATGATTTTTCGCCAAACAGTAGGGAACATGTAAGTTGTGACACCTGACCATTTCTCGCATTATGTGGGAATGATCGCAGTCCTGAATCGGCGCAGGAGATGATGACTAACTGGTTACTACAGTTTGGTCTTCCAGACACTTTAATTCCGGATTAGAGAACCAATTTTATGTCGGAATGTATGAAGCAGTTGTACCACCTACTCCTTGTTTGCATTCAGATAACGAGCCCATTACACCCACAGGTGAATCAAACAATGGAGCACGTACATAAAAGAAATGCTAAGCCACTATATGAATAGCCATCATAACGATCAGTATGCTTTATTGCCATACGGTGTTGAAGCTTACAATTCGAAGAACTATGAAAAGGCAGGTCTATTGATGTACAAAGCAGTGTTTGTTAGCCAGTCTTCTGACAGGTTTGATGAGACACTTGCAACCTATGTAATCAATTATTTGCTAGATATATTCCAGTCTCTGTCTTCCTCTACAGTTTTTGCCCTCTAGTACCATGGGAGTCATTCCCTCACGCCTTAATATATGTCCTATTCCTTCTCCTTATCCACATATTTCTACCCTCTTCGATTCCGCGCAGAACCGCCTCATTCACTACCTTATCAGTCCACCTAATTTCCATCACTCGCCTGTTGCACCACATCTCAAACGCTTCGATTCTCTTCTGTTCCGGTTTTCCCACAGTCCATGTTTCACTAACATACAATGCTGTACCCTAGACGTATATTCTCAGAAATTTCTTCTTCAACTTAGGGCCGATATTTGATATTAGTGGACTTCTCTTGGCCAGAAATGCCCTTTTTTCCATTGCTACTCTGATTTTGATGACCTCCTTGCTCCGTCCGTCATTGGTTATTTTACTGTCTAGGTAGCAGAATTCGTTAACTTCATCTACTTCGTGACCATCAATCCTGATGTTAAGTTTCTCGCTGTTCTCATTTCTACTACATCTCATTACCTTCGTCTTTCTTCGATTTACTCTCAATACATACTTTGTACTCATTAGACTGTTCATTTCGTTCAGCAGATCATGTAATTCTTCTTCATTTTCTCTCAGGATATCAATGTCATCAGCGAATCGTATAATTGATATATTTTCACCCTTCATTTTAATTCAACTCCTGAACCTTTCTTTTATTTCTATCATTGCTTCCTCAATGTACAGACTGAACAGTAGCGACGAAAGGCTACATCCTTGTCTTACACCTTTTTAATACAAGCACTTAGTTTTGGTTGTCCACTCTTATTATTCCCTCTTGCCTGTTGTACATATTGTATATAACCCGTCTCTCCCTATAGCTTACCCCTGCTTTTCTCAGAATTTCGAACATCTTTCACCACTTTACATTGTCGAACCCTTTTACCAAGTCGACAAATCCTATAAATGTGCCTTGGTTCCATTATTCCATTATTAGCCGTAACGTCAGAATTGCCTCTCTCATGCCTTTACCTTTCCTAAAGCCAAACTAATCGTCATCTAGTGCATCCTCAGTTTCCTTTTTTCTGTGTATTATTCTTGTACGCAACTTGGATGCCTGAGCTGTTACGTTGATTGTGCGGTAATTCTTGCACTTTTCAGCTCTTGCCGTTTCTGAATTGTGTGGATGATGTTTTTCCGAAAGTCAGATGGTATGTCGCCAGACTCGTACATTCCACACACCGACGTGAATAGTCGTTTTGTTGCAATTTCCCCCAATGATTTTAGAAATTATAATGGAATGTTATCCATTCCTTCTGCCTAAGTTGATCTTAAGTCTTTTAAATTCTGATTCTAATACTGGAACCCCTATTTCTTCTAAACCGACTCCTGTTTCTTCTTCTATCACATCAGACAAATCTTGCCCCTCACAGAGGCTTTCAGTGTATTCTTTCCACCTATCCTCTCCCTCCTCTGCATTCAAAAGTGGAATTCCCGTTGCACTCTTAATGTTACCACCCTTGCTTTTAATATCACCGAAGGTTGTTTTGACTTTCTTGTACGCTGAGTCTGTCCTTCCAACAATCATTTCTTTTTCGATGTCTTCACATTTTTCCTGCAGCCGTTTCGTCTTAGCTTCCCTGCACTTACTATTTATTTCATTCCTCAGCAATTTGTATTTCTAAATTCCTGGTTTTCCCTGAACGCGTTTGTACATCATCCTTTCATCGATCAGCTGAAGTACTTCTTCTGTTACCCATGGTTTCTTCGCAGTTACCTTCTTTGTTCCTATGATTTTCTTTCCAGCTGATTGCGATTTTTAGAGAAGTCCATTCCTCTTCAGCTGTATTGCCTACTGAGCTATTGATTATTGCTGTATCTATAGCCTTACAGAACTTCAACATTATCTCGTCATTCTTTAGTATTTCCATGTCTCACTTTTTTGCGTATTGATTCTTCCTGACTAATGTCATAAACTTCAGCCTACTCTTCATCACCACTATATTGTGATCTGAGTCTATGTATGCTCCTGGGTACGCCTTACAACCCAGTACCTGATTTAGGAATCTCTGTCTGACGATGATGTAATCTAACTGAAATCTTTCCGTATCACCCGGCCTTTTCCAACCTCTTGCGAATCTTGAACAGGGTATTCGCTAGTACTAGCTGAAACTTGTTACAGAACTCAATTAGCCTTTTCCTTCTCTCATTCCTTGTCGTAAGCCCATATTCGCCTGTAACCTTTTCTTCTACTCCTTCCCCTACAACTGCTTTCCAGTGTCCCATGACTATTAGATATTCATATCTCTTTAAACACTGTATAACCCTTTCAATATCCCCAAACAGTTTCTCTAGCTCTTCATACTCAGCTTGCGACATCGGAATGTACACCTGAACTATCTTTGTTGGTGTTGGTTTGCTGTCGATTCTGATAAGAACAACTCTACGTTCCTATCCATAGCGAATCCTACTTTCATTATACCATTTTCTTCTGCTGTTTATATTACCCAATACTCATCTGACCAACAATCCTTGTCTTCTTTTCACTTCGACTCACTTCACTTACCCCTACTACATCTAAATTGAGCCTTTGCATTTCCCTATCAGATTTTCTATTGGATGGACGCAAAATGTCGCCGCTATTCAAGACAGTCAATCTGCAACGTACTATATGGTTTATGGTAACAAATAAATGAAGTGAAACTGATCGTCAAATGAAACCATTTTGTTGCTATCTAACCACGAGAGGCCGAGAATACAACCATATAGAACTTAGGGCTCCACTGATAACCTACGGAGCCTGTTGCACACTGATACATTGTGGCACAATGAAATATTTGAAATCATGAAAGGCCAGCCTAAGGAAGTCAATAAAGAAATGGAAAAGGACAGATAAATTTGAAATACCAAATGAGACGATATAGGAATGGCCTGTTAGAAAAGGATATACCCTGACAACAGCATTAAGAGTCAATCTTTATTTTAATTAATACAAGAAAACAAGTTATATTGAATGGTGACCATAAAAATTCTAACGTTATGTAGAGTGAAACAAGTATAATTTTAAGTAGTAGTGCCATCAGAGACAAGGAGAGTGCCCACATGAAACGTTTAATTCCCCACATTTAGCCAGTTCCCTCACATGTATTTGAATAATTTATTCACCAAAGTAAAGTTCAGTAACAAATTATAGTACACAGTGGATAAACATTCCCAAGTTTGCAAACCGTTGCACTGAAATGACTAAGTCCAAAGTGGCTACATACCACGCTATCGTACTGCTCATAAGCCGCACAATGGCTTACCACTTTACCCAACAACCTGTTAACTGCAAAGGCCCCTTATATTTACTTTGGCATGTGATCGACTACCTTAATCAAAAGAGTGCTCGTATCAGCACGCCCATCACTTTTAAATACAGTAGAAGCCCGATATACGGCACTCTGATATATCGCGGACTCGGGTATAATGCGGTATAAAATGCGTCCCAAAAAATTAAATATCGTTTATAAATGACTTTTTGCACACTCAGTATATTTCATAAACTTGAAAAAATCTTATCATAGTCTGTATGTAGCCTTTATGAAGTGTAATTTACTGCTCCAACCTCCGAGCTCTCTAAACAAGAACCAGAATAAATGGACGTAATAAACGCTAACTTTTGTTTGTCTTGTCAGTAAATCAGGATTGTTGCTGGACAGAACCTTTGTATACGCACCTCGTCGGTAACAATGTGACGCTGTAAACTAACTTATTAAACAATAGTGCTTGCTAATAATCGAAATGAGCACATTCATCATATAGATCATGAATTATTTATTCACTGCCTAGATGTGTGCTTGTTACGATTTCACAGAAACGAGAAAAGTATTCTGTGACAGACAAAGTAAAAATTATTCATCGTGCGAAGAATGATGAAACTAAAGTAAGTTCGTCACGCGAGTTGGTGGGTGAAAGAAGAGAATTAACTTAGAAGTTTTGTAAACGCTTTAGAAAGTGGTGTGGGAATGGACAAAAAAGGATTAAAAAGGAAAAGACAGTCAATTTGAAGAATATCTTTATAGCTGGTTTTTAATAAAGAGTAGCGAAGGTGTGCCACTTTCAGGACCAATTATTAAAGCCCAAGCTGATAAATTTCTCTTTGCTTTACATGACAACAAAGATTTTGTAGCTTCCGACGGATTGTTTTCAGGCTGGAAATGTGGCAGTGAAATTCGCCAAACGACCACAAAAGGGGAAGCAAGGTCTTGCGACAGTCAGTCTGGTTCACAATTCAGAGTAATAGTAGAAGAAAATTTAAATGATCATCAAGTATATAACCGTGATGAAACGAAGCTGCAGTACTGATTGCTTCCAGCCAGAACTCTCGATACAAAAAAAAAAGAGAGAACTGAAAATAAACAAAGACAGGATAATCCTCCTCTTTGTCACAAATAAATAGGGCAGCAATAAGCTGACACCTCTTACTATAGGCAAAAGTAAAAGCCCTAAATGTTTCAAGCATGTGAACATGTCATCTTTACAATTCACTTACAGAAAGAATTCTTGGACGACCGATGAAATTTTCTCCAACTGGTTTCGGAAACAATTTGTTCCGGTGGTGAGAAAGCACCTACGTCACTTAAACTGAGAGAAGAAGCTCTGCTAATCCTTGATCACTGTCCGGCTCATCCACCTGCTGATGTGTTGCAATCAGAGATGGGAAAATAAAAACTTTTTGTCAAAAACACACAAAGACATTACTCCATCCACTGGATCAGGGTGTCATATTTGCATTTAAGGCTCATTGTCATCGTGAACCTCTAGGTTCAAGTTCAAATGAGGAAATGGAAATGTTCTTGAAATCTGTAAATCTGAAGATGTTTCGTATTCAGTAGGCCTGGCTTGGCAAAACATCGGTCCTACCACTTTTAGGAATTGCTAGGACAGATGTTCCTTTGAAGAAAACGTAACATATGAACGGTAGAGTGACATATCTTTCAACAGCAGTGACATCAAGCTGCATGCAAATTGGAAATTTGTGGTAAGTTCCTATGGGGACAAACTGCTAAGGTCATCGGTCCCTAGGCTTACACACTACTTAATCTAACTTAAACGAACTTTCGCTAAGGACAACACACACACACACACACACACACACACACACACACCTATGCCCGAGGGAGGACTCGAACCTCCGTCGGGGGAGCTACGCGAACCGTGACAAGTTGCCCAGACCGTGCGGCTAACCAGTGTGGCATACCTGCATTTTATGTTCTACAGTGCAGCATTGATCTTTAAGACCTCAACCGTTCGGTAATCGTCGACAACAAAGAATCGACTTAAGAGACCATCATTGATGTTGTTCTAAATGAGTGTAGTGGAGCAGATATGATGATGATGATGAAGCTGAAGAATAAGGTATAGATGATATTCCCAGTACACGCTCGATGGAGCAACAAAGTGAAATGAATGAAATTGAGGTATTTCACCTGAAGAGCATAAAACAATACGCACTATAGAATCTGCGATACATAAGCAACCAAAAAAAGCTAACTGGCAGCTTTTAAAAAGTAGACTAATGACGTACTGCACCTTGCAGGCAGAGTTGTAAATTACCAAACCTTATTTGATGATGTACCTTTTATACCGTACTGGAACTGGCGTTATTGATTGTTCGACGTCTGAGTGTAGTTTGCGTAATTGCTGTACCCCTTTTGGTAAGTTTCTGAAACATTTCACTTATAATGTTCTTTAAGTTTAAATACAGTTTAGTATCATGTGTATAGTATTGCATTATATGTTTTTCCTAATATTTCATGTGTATTTTGTCCTTATACTGCTCACGCTCAATAACCCACGTGTTCGCTATAACGTGGGAGTTAAGCATGTTTCCTGACAATCACGTTATATGGGGATTTTGTTGTATTCCAGATATATGCATAATATATGACTGAACAACTGCACTTGAATACCATTTAGTTACAGTCAATTGTTACCTTACAATGAATTTCAAATTCCATTTTGTACGTCAGTGGCGACCTCTAGTCAAAGGTACTTCATTCTCTGTTGCCAGCTCCTCACTACACTATCCAACTAACATCTTTACAACCATTAATTCGCGAAGTCTTACTAAATAACATAAACAAATAAAAACAATCGTTCAAATAATTCATGCAGATGCTAACCTTTCTGTGTTCCTGTGAAGAACGTTTTGTTTTGGTACTCAGTAAAAAGATATAGTATTTCACTTGTAAGAAATTTTGGTCTCAAAATTGATTTGTTAAATGTCCTCATTTTATAGCCTATTTAAGTACCGATTAATCTGTGTATCAAATGTACAGGGTTATTATAATTAAAATTAAGTTTTCAAACCGCTGTATAAATAACACCACTGGTCAGAATGACGTCAAATTGCAACGAAATATTATAGGAAATGAGGGAAAACGTACGACAGAAGAAAAATAAATAGTTACAAAATGTAGCAATAGATGTCGCTGTAAGCATTATCATTTAGTAGTAGTCGACTATAAATGTCCGCCACTGGTAGCTGAGTGGTCAGCGCGACGGAATGTCATACCTAAGGCCCCGGTTCGATTCTCGGCTGGGTCGGAGATTTTCTCTGCTCAGGGACTGGGTGTTGTGTTGTCGTTATCATCATCATCTCATCCTCATCGACACGCAAGTCGCCGAAGTGGCGCCAACTCGAAAGACTTGCACCAGGCGAACGGTCTACCCGACGGGGGGCCCTAGCCACACGGCATTTACATTTGACTATAAATGGCAAACAAATCATACAACAATGCCTAAGTTGTACATTTGACATTAGGCAAACTGTACTACTCAGTGTGCATGGGTGTACAGGTGTAATACTGTTAGTTACGTATGCCTATCCACCACGCAAGGTCATAAGACATCGGATGGGAAAAATCGGTTTCTAATTGTCCTGAGGTCAAAAACAGTATAAAATACATCACTCACATCGGTCTTTAAGTGTCCTGCGGCCACAAACCGCATAAAAAGCATCAATCAAAATCAAATCAAATTAATTTCCGTGGGACTGGCGTAAAACATGTTCAATATGCTGTCCACCGTTCTCTGCAGCAAGTTGAAATCGAGAAACAGCATGTTCAACAACTGATCGAAGTGTTTTCGGGGTCACGTTCAGAATGTGTTGCGCAATGCGTACCTTCAATGCCGCTAAGTTTGCAATCGGAACACTGAACACAACATCTTTCAGATCACCTCACAGCCAGAAGCTGCACGTAGTAAGGATAAGGATATCTGGACGGCCAGGGTGTAGGGAAATGGCCACTTAGAATTCTAGCATTTCCGAAATGACGCTTCAGCAGCTGCTTGCCTGGATTTTCAATGGCGCAGGGGCGCCATCTTGCTTAAAAATGATCCCATCTATACATCCTTTCTGTTGGAGAGCTGGAATGACGTGGTTGCGCAAAAGACACTCGTAGCGCTTATCTACCCGTGGTCTAGGGGTACGCCGGCACGGTAGCTCAGCGTGTTCGGTCAGAGGGTTAGCTACCCTCTGTAATAAAAAAACTGAGCTAATCGATCAACAACGAACTTCAGCGGATGTCTTACGATGTCCGCCCCGAGCAGATGCAACGAACAAAAGCGAACAAAATGAGATTAAAAAAAAAAGGGGGGGTGGTAGGGTCTTTGATTCATAATCAGAACGTCTTCGGTCCCGGGTTCGATCCCCGCCACTGCGGCCGAAGACTTCCGGCATAAGAAGTCAGCCTCATTCTGCCAACGGCCTTGTCAAAGAGGGCGGAGGAGCGGATAGAGGTTCAGGGCACTCTCTTGTCCTAGCGGTGGGAAATTGCCCCTAAAGGCGGAAGAATCAGCAATGATCAACGACATGAGGATGCAGAAGGCAATGGAAACCACTGCATTAAAGACATGTAACGTGTATCCACAGGACATGTGGCCTGTAATTGAAGAAGTGTCATGATGATCTCTCCATTGGCAAAAGATTCCGGAATAGTCCCCCATTCGGATCTCCGGGAGGGGACTGCCAAGGGGGAGGTTACCATGAGAAAAATATTGAATAATCAACGAAAAGATAACGTTCTACGAGTCGGGGCGTGGAATGTCAGAAGCTTGAAGGTGGTAGGAAAACTAGAAAATCTGAAAAGGGAAATGCAAAGGCTCAATCTAGATATAGTAGGGGTCAGTGAAGGGAAGTGGAAGGAAGACAAGGATTTCTGGTCAGATGAGTATCAGGTAATATCAACAGCAGCAGAAAATGGTATAACAGGTGTAGGATTCGTTATGAATAGGAAGGTAGGGCAGAGGGTGTGTTACTGTGAACAGTTCAGTGACCGGGTTGTTCTAATCAGAATCGACAGCAGACCAACACCGACAACGATAATTCAGGTATACATACCGACGTCGCAAGCTGAAGATGAACAGATAGAGAAAGTGTATGAGGATACTGAAAGGGTAATGCAGTATGTAAAGGGGAACGAAAATCTAATAGTTATGGGCGACTGGAATGCAGTTGTAGGGGAAGGAGTAGAAGAAAAGGTTACAGGAGAATATGGGCTTGGGACAAGGAATGAAAGAGGAGAAAGACTAATTGAGTTCTGTAACAAGTTTCAGCTAGTAATAGCGAATACCCTGTTCAAGAATCACAAGAGGAGGTGGTATACTTGGAAAAGGCCGGGAGATACGGGAAGATTTCAATTAGATTACATCATGGTCAGACAGAGATTCCGAAATCAGATATTGGATTATAAGGCGTAACCAGGAGCAGATATAGACTCAGATCACAATATAGTAGTGATGAAGAGTAGGCTGAAGTTCAAGACATTAGTCAGGAAGAATCAATACGCAAAGAAGTGGGATACGGAGGTACTAAGGAATGACGAGATACGTTTGAAGTTCTCTAACGCTATAGATACAGCAATGAGGAATAGCGCAGTAGGCAGTACAGTTGAAGAAGAATGGACATCTCTAGAAAGGGCCATCACAGAAGTTGGGAAGGAAAACATAGGTACAAAGAAGGTAGCTGCGAAGAAACCATAGGTAACAGAAGAAATACTTCAGTTGATTGATGAAAGGAGGAAGTACAAACATGTTCCGGGAAAATCAGGAATACAGAAATACAAGTCGCTGAGGAATGAAATAAATAGGAAGTGCAGGGAAGCTAAGACGAAATGGCTGCAAGAAAAATGTGAAGACATCGAAAAAGATATGATTGTCGGAAGACAGACTGAGCATACAGGAAAGTCAAAACAACGTTTGGTGACTTCAAAAGCAACGGTGGTAACATTAAGAGTGCAACGGGAATTCCACTGTTAAATGCAGAGGAGAGAGCAGATAGGTGGAAAGAATACATTGAAAGCCTCTATGAGGGTGAAGATTTGTCTGATGTGATAGAAGAAGATACAGGAGTCGATTTAGAAGAGATGGGGGATCCAGTATTATAATCGGAATTTAAAAGAGCTTTGGAGGACTTACGGTCAAATAAGGCAGAAGGGATAGATAACCATCCATCAGAATTTCTAAAATCATTGGGGGAAGTGGCAACAAAACGTCTATTCACGTCGGTGTGTAAAATATATGAGTCTGGCGATATACCATCTGACTTTCGGAAAAGCATCATCCACACAATTCCGAAGACGGCAAGAGCTGAGAAGTGCGAGAATTATCGCACAATCAGCTTAACAGCTCATGCATCGAAGCTGCTTACAAGAATAACATACAGAAGAATGGAAAAGAAAATTGAGAATGCGCTAGGTGACGATCAGTTTGGCTTTAGGAAAACTAAAGGGACGAGAGAGGCAATTCTGACGTTACAGCTAATAATGGAAGCAAGGCTAAAGAAAAATCACAACACTTTCCTAGGATTTGTCGACCTGGAAAAAGCGTTCGACAATATAAAATGGTGCAAGCTGTTCGAGATTCTGAAAAAAGTAGGGGTAAGCTATAGGGAGAGACGGGTCATATACAATATGTACAATAACCAAGAGGGAATAATAAGAGTGGACGATCATGAACGAAGTGCTCGTATTAAGAAGGGTGTAAGACAAGGCTGTAGCCTTTCGCCCCTACTCTTCAATCTGTACATCGAGGAAGCAATGATGGAAATAAAAGAAAGGTTCAGGAGTGGAATTAAAATACAAGGTGAAATGATATCAATGATACGATTCGCTGATGACATTGCTATCCTGAGTGAAAGTGAAGAAGAATTAAATGATGTGCTGAACGGAATGAACAGTCTAATGAGCACACAGTGTGATTTGAGGGTAAACCAGAGAAAGAAGAAGGTAACGAGAAGTAGTAAAAATGAGAACAGCGAGAAACTTAACATCAGGATTGATGGTCACGAAGTAGATGAAGTTAAGGAATTCTGCTACCTAGGCAGTAAAATAACCAATGACGGACGGAGCAAGGAGGACATCAAAAGCAGACTCGCTATGGCAAAAAAGGCATTTCTGGCCAAGAGAAGTCTACTAATATCGAATACCTGCCTTAATTTGAGGAAGAAATTTCTGAGGATGTACGTCTGGAGTACATCATTGTATGGTAGTGAAACATGGACTGTGGGAAAACCGGAACAGAAGAGAATCGAAGCATTTCAGATGTGGTGCTATAGACGAATGTTGAAAATTAGGTGGACTGATAAGGTAAGGAATGAGGAGGTTCTACGCAGAATCGGGGAGGAAAGGAATATGTGGAAAACACTGATAAGGAGAAGGAACAGGATGATAGGACATCTGCTAAGACATGAGGGAATGACTTCCATGGTACTAGAGGGAGCTGTAGAGGGCAAAAACTGTAGAGGAAGACAAAGATTGGAATACGTCAACCAAATAATTGAGAACGTAGGTTGCAAGTGCTACTCTGAGATGAAGACGGTAGCACAGGAAAGGAGTTCGTGGCGGGCCGCATCAAACCAGTCAGTAGACTGATGACAAAAAAAAAAAAAACAAAGCACTTATCAGTGACGGTAAAAGTAACAGGACCGGAAGCACCTGTCTCTTCGAAAAAATATGGCTCTATAATAAATCATGCCATAAATCTCCACCACACGGTGACCTTTTCAGGATGATGTGGTATTGGTTGATTTGCATGTGGATTTTCCGTTGCCCATATTCGGCAAATCTGTGTATTGACATATCCTGACGGATGGAAGTGGGTTTCGTCTGTTCACAAAATCTTACATGACCAATCATTGTCCACTTCCATGCGAGCAAGAAATTCTAAAGCAAAGGTCTCTCTTGCTGGCGGGCCAACAGGAAGCAAGTCGTGAACACGGGTAATTTTGAATGGATAACAAAGAAGGATATTTCGTAGGATTTTACGTACCGTCCAATGTCCGCGAAATTTTCCGTGTACTACACGTTTGCACGCCATCACTCGTCTCCTCCTGCGTTGCTGTGGACACTGCTTCCACTGACGTCGAATCAAATCGTTTCCTCCCTCTGCCAGGTTGCACACCAAAAGAACCCGTCTTTTCGAATTTCCGAATCATTTTCTCCAGACCCACAGCAGTGATCGGACCAACGCTATTTTCAAACCCTTCATTGTCCTGAACTTCTGCGGAGCGACGTGTGCACAGTCATCATTCTTGTGATACAGCTTTACAAGCAGAGTGCGATCCTGCATTGAGACAGTCATGGCGAAAGTCGCAGACGCGAAAAGAGGAAAAGCCGTGTACCCGGCGTGTTTATACCAACTTCAATGGGTCGTGCACATGACAGCTGTTTTCATTTACGTATTCTGACGCATACAGCGCCATCTGTTGATCAATTTTCACACTACTTTTTTCCTTCTGCCTTACGTTTTCCCTCTTGTTCAATAATATTCCGTTGCAATTTGACGACATTCTGACCAGTGGTGTAATACAGCGTTTTGAAAGTTTAACTTTAATTATAATCACTCTGTGTATTTAGTATGTCTGTATTACTTGTTGTTTTGTTATAAAAATTGTACCCGTGTCACTTTTACTCTATTTGTTTTATAATTATGATACTAATTTTGTTGAACCAGTCTCTTCTTTGCAGTTTCAATCCTGTTATCAGATTTTCTGTGGCTTGTCTGGAAGTTGTTTTAGTGATTTTAATGAATGGCTTCTGTTTTTGACACAATCAGCCATGCTACGTAACGTCCATAGCCACTCAGTGTCTCGATGTTACCCCTTACCTCCCACGGAGATCTCTAAGTGGCTTCCGCTTACTTGCTCGCTAGATACCAAGCCATTTGCTAGCTCAGCTCACTATGGCACCTCTGACCTCTGGATGGCTACTTTTATCTGCTTGATTTGGCCTCTTATACCGCGACTTGTCAGCCACATATCGGACAACAAAATCTCCTGTTCTTTGACCAGTTTATCTATCATATATACCACTTGTTGTAACATACCAAAACTCAAGATGGGGAAAGTGGTGAGTGAGTGCAAAATTTCACGAAGGCTTCGTGAGAAGTAAGGAAGTGGGTACAGAAAACCAACACTAGTGCCTTGAACGTCAGGAACCAATAGGACAGCGTAGTGCTTAATTCTTGGAGCACCTTGTAGGTCAGTGAGTAATACTGACAAGGTCATACACCCCAAAGCGGGAAACGAAGAAATTCGTCACCCAGCGTCTGGGTCCATGTCAGATAATTGGGTGACCTTACCACTGAATGTGACACCGCAGTTTCCAACAAGTGGAGTGGTCGTACGTGTTGGATGTATGTGACTATGTGGGGCACACCAGATTCACTGCCACAAAAAACCGCCACTCTCAAAAAAGGACGGAGAGTAATGTAAGAAGAAAAGACAGATCACACCATCACAAGTTACGTGCACATTACCGTACGTGTTAAGGCCAAGAGAAGTGGTACTGTATTAGGTACTTTTTGTGTTTTATTAAGTGTATTTTTTGTGTCATTGCCACAGTAAAGAAGGTGTATGAATTTTGTACAAAACATGAAGTTTTTTTGTGATAGTTTTGAGATTTTGTTTTGCGGACTTTAATATGTGGGTAGATTTCATATTGTGATAGGTTGAAGATTATTTTGAGAGATATCATCTATGTAGTTTACTTGAATTGACTAGTCTTGTTGTTATAGTAATTCAGGATTGTTCGTGTTTGCAAAGAAACACTGACAATTCTAAACAGTAGCTTGGGTCTCAACCTATTCAGTTCCAAATTACAGAGTCAGATCCGGAAAGGTACTGAGTCTGCATGGCTAAGCTTCCACTCTGGAACTGTGGTGGGGGTGTTTACCACACGTCGGGCCGGCCGCGGTGGTCTAGCGGTTCTAGGCGCTCAGTCCGGAACCGCGCGACTGCTACGGTTGCAGGTTCGAATCCTGCCTCGGGCATGGATGTGTGTGATGTCCTTAGGTTAGTTAGGTTTAAGTAGTTCTAAGTTCTAGGGGACTGATGACCACAGATGTTAAGTCCCATAGTGCTCAGAGCCACTTGAACCACACGTCGGATCCTGACATTTGGTCTGGGCCCCGCACATGACCGGAATCTGCGCTTTTTCATGATAACGCCAGGGTCCGCGATGATTATCTGTCGTCGACTGCTGCTGAACGCCTCCATCCCAGCCGTCGACCCACTGTGGATCATTCAGCGTCGTCTACAACTGGCCGCTTCCTCTGCCAGCTGCTGGTCTGAATGGTAATCAAACTTAAGTGGACTGGTAATGAATGAGATGGCTGCCCACAGAAACAACGAAGAATGTACGAAAAACACTGACAAGAATAAGAGAAGGAATGACAGGACAAGTTTTAAGATCTCAGGGAACAACTTCCATGACACTAGAGCAAAATTATGACAAAATCTGTAGGGGAAGACGGAGATTGAAACACATCCAAAAAAATAATTCGAACTTTGGATAGAAGTTCTACGCTGCGATGAAGAGGTTGACACAAGATAAAAATTCCCGAAGGGGTACTTGAAACACGTGAGAAGACTGATGACTCAAAAAAATTATGTTTGGAAACAAACACTCCATTGATTCTGAGTAAAAGTTCAGATTGGATCATTGTGCACCATTTGACATCCTGTCCTTATGGAATCTAAAGAGAACATTGGTTCAATTACTCATCTGTTATAAACGTCCGGCAGAGCTCCATTTATTTCACTTATATCACAGTCATTATTGCGCCTCGCTTTCAGGTTTGTTCCCTGGTCCACGTATTCCTTGTTCTGTGCCCACCTGAATTTCTGCATTAACTTCCGACCATTAGTTTTTGAATGCTTTTCGCATCAGAAGCCCATATCTCACTATCGTAAATTAAAACTGATAACAGACACTGACTGCAGACGATCGTATATTAATATAAATGTAGATCCATTCAGACAGCACTTCAGCACTTAATCTCCGTTTTGAAAACTCTAATTTAGTGAACGGAAGGAACTCCAAGCCAGTTTTCCTTATACGTATTCTTCTTTGTCCGTCAATCAGGTCGTCTACACTTGCCCTAAACATATTGTTACGTTAATTATTTAAAACACTGCGTGCTACCCAACATAAAGAAAAGTCTCCCATTGTATGAGTAGCGCTCCTGGTTCAAATATTTGCAGAATAATGCTCTTGCCGCCTGTGGCTATTCCGTGGTTTCCGCACGAACATTACATGTCGGCGAGAGAAGATTCATTTTACGGCCAGAACCTGTTGCTGCAGCAAGTGTGGCCACCGTAAAACGTGAGACTCTGCCCGTTTGAACGTACAGCCCTCATGTACCGTGTCATCAAAAAGTAACAGAAACAGTGAAAACTCAACAACTCCCGAAGTAGTGTCAGTAATGTGACGCAATCTCAAGCGCACGGGAAAATTCTTAGTTTCAGAATAGAAAAATCTCTCATGAACAGCGCTGCACTAGTCGGAAGTGTTAATACCTAACAACTGTGGACTAAAGTATGCCACTGTACAAGCTACCGACTCCACTTCTATCGATGAAGAATGTAATTACGCAAGAAATAATTTTTCCCTATTAAAAAATCCCACTTTACTGCGGATGTTATTGAATAACTGATCTTCCCAGTTTCTGTCATAAAGGTTTCTTGAACTAGCGCTTACGGATGTCTGTGTTCAGCTCCACGCAACATACTCATGGCTGCCTCATCCGGTGTACTGAAGCGCGGTAAGGGATCCTTACTAGATGGAAATGATATAACACATCGACAAATTCAGAGAAGGGTAGTCCAAAAAATGGCTCTGCGCACTATGCGACTTAACTTCTGAGGTCATCAGTCACCTAGAACTACTTAAACCTAACTAACCTAAGGACATCACACACATCCATGCCCGGGGCAGGATTCGAACCTGCGATCGTAGCGGTTGCTCGGCTCCAGACTGTAGCGCCTAGAACCGCACGGCCACTCCGGCCCGCAAGGGTAGTCCGTTTTGGATGATCGCGAATTGGAAGACAAAGTGTTATGCAGATAATACTCTACTTAATATATTTTTTTTCCTTTCTACATTGATCTTTACACTAAATTTAAGAGAAATCGTAATTTTTTCACAAAAGGACAATTGCCAGAAAAGGTCATTCCTGGCCGTCATTATATTGTGCTATTAGTCTCGCACATAGTCTATCACAACAGAAATCAAGCGCGTCATGCCGGCCCCTAAATCCCGGTCGTAAAACTAACGACAGCTCAAGTGCAGCCAGACTGCGTAGGAGTGCACAAAGCTCTCTTCTCCATAGTTGCAAACGAGACTGGAGAGGAAACAGATCAGTCCCCGGGTAATAAAGATAATCTCCCACACCGCACGATGCAGCAGTTTGTAGATTGCAATTGGATGGGTACTCTGCTGAATGAGGGAAGATAGGCGACACGCAAGCGACCATTGAGCTGAAACAAATCGTCAAAGGCAGCACTCACGTGAGAACTGTACACATATACTAACGAGCCAAACTATTGTCCACGAAATGCAAATTCTACACGATTCTCGGCTGTTCGCCATTCAATACTGGTGTTAACTCTTATATTAATCGACATGGGTTAATATATAATTGGAATTACCGGATTTGGCTAAATTAGACCATCTCCAGATATAGCACGATGATAATTAAGAACCAAATCATTATGTACTTCTTATCTGTGTCATTTATGGTGACATACGGTGAAGGTTTATAAGTAAATTATCTGGTTACCTAAAATACAGTTCAGCTGCATCAGCTGATGGCCATCGTTACTATTGAGAAAACATCGAAAGTTCTGCGATTGCATATGACTGTATGTCAGCAAGTTGTCGTTAGTATATCAATAAAACAGTACGCCAAATACGTACATATTGACATATATACTGGTTTTATTAGTAAATTTATTATAAATGACAAAAACAGAAATTTAAAAAACGAGGATACAGTTTTGCAATATGTTAGCTTCGTTATCGGGACAGTGTAATATGTTTGCTTCCATTAAAATGTTGCACAAACGGCCCAATCTGACGATAATAAAAGGATTATAACCTCATACAATAAAGAACAAAACATCTAGCAACTGAGTGGCTACAATTAAAGTGCAGCTACCCACGGAGATCCAGTGCGGATTCTAATAACACTGGCCAACAAAAAAAAAAAAAAAAAAAAAACAATTTTTGAATGTTTCTTTCACTTCATGAGTCAATTCCCACTAATTTTGGGTTGAGAAAAATGAATATGACAATGAAAAATTTTTCTTAGCTCTAGTTTCTGTGTTACACACTAGATGGAAGTATTTCATATTAAGAGAAAAAGATACATTTTAATTACATATGTCGACAAAACCGAAAGTGTACTTGAATTTCTTAAAACAGTAGTTACATTTTAAGAGTTATAAATTGCTGGAAAAATATTTCGCAGATAGTTGGGTCTGTAGAGAATCATGTGGTGGCTGCATGAGATCGTCGTCTTTTAGCTTGCCTCTTGTAATGGAATTCCAGGGTATCCCTACACCAACAGTAATCCACAAGCACTGCTTCATTTCAATATCCCTGATCTCTTTGTTCCATAACAGAAATGTCCTTATGGAATCTTTCTCCATGTTCATCACTGGCATCTCCACAACTAGGAGGGAAAATGTCTAGGTGGGAGTGGAGAAATTGGATTTTAAGGGATGTGTTGCATCCAAGGTTATGACATTTTTGTAGGTGCACTGTCACCAACTGGGTATAGTTATCACCTCTTTTGGTGCCTAAAAATCCATGAACAACTCCCCTGAAGGTTTCCCAAACTTCCTTTTCTTTCCCCTCCAAAATTTGGTCAAAGGCAGGAACCTTTACTAGTACTCGAATTTATGGCCCGACAAAAACTTCGGCATCAATTTCGGAAATTTCTCTCTTATGTACTTAAAGGCCAATCTTCTTGGTTCATAAATATGACAAAATATACACTCCTGGAAATTGAAATAAGAACACCGTGAATTCATTGTCCCAGGAAGAGGAAACTTTATTGACACATTCCTGGGGTCAGATACATCACATGATCACACTGACAGAACCACAGGCACATAGACACAGGCAACAGAGCATGCACAATGTCGGCACTAGTACAGTGTATATCCACCTTTCGCAGCAATGCAGGCTGCTATTCTCCCATGGAGACGATCGTAGAGATGCTGGATGTAGTCCTGTGGAACGGCTTGCCATGCCATTTCCACCTGGCGCCTCAGTTGGACCAGCGTTCGTGCTGGACGTGCAGACCGCGTGAGACGACGCTTCATCCAGTCCCAAACATGCTCAATGGGGGACAGATCCGGAGATCTTGCTGGCCAGGGTAGTTGACTTACACCTTCTAGAGCACGTTGGGTGGCACGGGATACATGCGGACGTGCATTGTCCTGTTGGAACAGCAAGTTCCCTTGCCGGTCTAGGAATGGTAGAACGATGGGTTCGATGACGGTTTGGAGGTACCGTGCACTATTCAGTGTCCCCTCGACGATCACCAGTGGTGTACGGCCAGTGTAGGAGATCGCTCCCCACACCATGATGCCGGGTGTTGGCCCTGTGTGCCTCGGTCGTATGCAGTCCTGATTGTGGCGCTCACCTGCACGGCGCCAAACACACATACGACCATCATTGGCACCAAGGCAGAAGCGACTCTCATCGCTGAAGACGACACGTCTCCATTCGTCCCTCCATTCACGCCTGTCGCGACACCACTGGAGGCGGGCTGCACGATGTTGGGGCGTGAGCGGAAGACGGCCTAACGGTGTGCGGGACCGTAGCCCAGCTTCATGGAGACGGTTGCGAATGGTCCTCGCCGATACCCCAGGAGCAACAGTGTCCCTAATTTGCTGGGAAGTGGCGGTGCGGTCCCCTACGGCACTGCGTAGGATCCTACGGTCTTGGCGTGCATCCGTGCGTCGCTGCGGTCCGGTCCCAGGTCGACGGGCACGTGCACCTTCCGCCGACCACTGGCGACAACATCGATGTACTGTGGAGACCTCACGCCCCACGTGTTGAGCAATTCGGCGGTACGTCCACCCGGCCTCCCGCATGCCCACTATACGCCCTCGCTCAAAGTCCGTCAACTGCACATACGGTTCACGTCCACGCTGTCGCGGCATGCTACCAGTGTTAAAGACTGCGATGGAGCTCCGTATGCCACGGCAAACTGGCTGACACTGACGGCGGCGGTGCACAAATGCTGCGCAGCTAACGCCATTCGACGGCCAACACCGCGGTTCCTGGTGTGTCCGCTGTGCCGTGCGTGTGATCATTGCTTGTACAGCCCTCTCGCAGTGTCCGGAGCAAGTATGGTGGGTCTGACACACCGGTGTCAATGTGTTCTTTTTTCCATTTCCAGGAGTGTATGTGAAGCCCAAGACTTAACCTGATCCTCTACTTTCATACTGAAATAATGCTGTTAGGCAGTCTTCACATGAGGCATCAGATTGCATTTCTGTGATGAAAATGTTTTCTCACCATAAATGTAACCCTACTAAAGCACTCTCAAACCAGAAATTCTTCTTCGATTATAGCAGAAACTATATGAAATTCAGAGTTGCAGCAACAGTATCTATGTTTATCACTTACAAACAGCTTAAGAGCATTTGTGTTTTGTTACTGGACAGGTGTGCCAACTCTGAAAACAAACTTTCCCCCAAAACTGAAAATGTTGATTATAAAAAATGAAATGTCACTTTATCTCTAAAACAAGAGCTAATCTATCATTTTCACGGTGATTTTTTAATTCAGCAGATGGAAATACACGAGAATTAGCTATTTTTGAGCAAAAAATATTTTCATTGTTGGCCAGTGTAATCGTATGGCAGCGAAACGTGGTAGACATGCTAATACATTAATGCGAAACTAATTTATGCAGGAAAAAATTAGTTCTAATTATCAACACCAGACACAGCTCTGGCGCTATACATCATCTCGTCGACGTCTTCGGCGTTCATACCTGAAGAAATTGTTTAAGCGGCAGTCAATGCCAAAATCATCATTATGCCCTTCTCATTTGCCTTACGTTTTCTACCCATGTCCTGTTTCTAAACCAATACATATCGAAATATTTATCTACGTCATTCTTGAACGCATAGCGCTAGATTTGCACATGATGGGCAAAATTGGAACTAATTTTTTTTTCTTGCGAAAATCGGTTCCACATTAACGCATTGAGGTTTCGCTGCCGTACGATAATTTCAACCGACAGCGGACATCTGTGAGTAGTTCCATACACGGTATACAAAAAGTAAGACTTGTGCCATAACTATCATTGGGTCATGTAGACGTAGACTGTCTCTTCAGACGGAGTTCACTTAAAAGTGGAATAGTTGCTCGCTTCTGAAGAAGTTGGTTGGTGCTAGCTCAGTTGTGGCTCCACTGGCGGTACAGACGTATGGCCTCACATTTCGATCAGCACGACTTTCAGAATAGTGTCTTACAAGGTAAGGCTCACTCATTTATCAGTACGTACAAGAAGAAATATAAATGGCATGGGATAAATAAAATATTTATTGTTGTTGTTGTTATGGTCTTCAGTCCTGACACTGGTTTGATGCAGCTCTCCATGCTACTCTATCCTGTGCAAACTTCTTCATCTCCCAGTACCTACTGCAGCCTACATCTTTCTGAATCTGCTTAGTGCATTCATCTCTTGGTCTCCCTCTACGATTTTTACCCTCCACACTGCCCTCCAGTACTAAATTGGTGATCCCTTGATGCCTCAGAACATGTCCTACCAACCGATCCCTTCTTCTAGTCAAGTTTTGCCACAAACTCCTCTTCTCCCCAATTCTATTCAATACCTCCTCATTAGTTATGTGATCTACCCATCTAATCTTCAGCATTCTTCCGTAGCACCACATTTCGAAAGCTTCTATTCTCTTCTTGTCCAAACTATTTACCGTCCATGTTTCACTTCCATACATGGCTACACTCCATACAAATACTTTCAGAAACGACTTCCTGACACTTAAATCTATACTCGATGTCAACAAATTTCTCTTCTTCAGAAACGCTTTCCTTGCCATTGCCAGTCTACATTTGATATCCTCTCTACTTCGACCATCATCAGTTAGTTTGCTCCCCAAATAGCAAAACTCCTTTACTACTTTATGTGTCTCATTTCCTAATCTAATTCCCTCACCATCACCCGACTTAATTCTACTACATTCCATTATCCTCGTTTTGCTTTTGTTGATGTCCATCATATACCCTCCTTTCAAGACACTGTCCATTCCGTTCAACTGCTCTTCCAAGCCCTTTGCTGTCTCTGACAGAATTACAATGTCATCGGCGAACCTCAAAGTTTTTATTTCTTCTCCATGGATTTTAATACCTACTCTAAAGTTTTCTTTTGTTTCCTTTACTGTTTGCTCAATATACAGATTGAATAACATCGGGGAGAGGCTACAACCCTGTCTCACTCCCTTCCCAACCACTGCTTACCTTTCATGTCCCTCGACTCTTATAACTGCCATCTGGTTTCTGTACAAATTGTAAATAGCCTTTCGCTCCCTGTATTTGACCCCTGCCACCTTCTGAAGGTGGCAAATATTTATTATGATGACTTTTATTATGTGCATTGAGTTTAGATCATAGTCTCTATTTTCGTGTAAATTTCAGATTCTTCCAACAGGTTTAAGAAGTGTTGTTTTGCTTGGAATTAAACACATTTACGTTTACGTTTTTAACATAACGATGGCTCTTCAGTTGAGGCAATGCAAAGCTGTTTTCTTATTCTATGTGCGAGAGTTCTCCTTGTAGTATATTTCAAAAGATTTCCCCTGTTTGACATGTTAATTACAGGAATATTCGTCTCTAACATTGGTAGCTGCTGATTATATGTACACTGTTGGCCGTTAGTACTGCAACACCATGGAAGGGTATTTAACAAACATCAATTTGGAATGAAATGTGCTACATCCCTGGATCATCATTTTAATTCAATCGCACAAAGTATATAGCTGTAACACCCCTTACATTCGGTATATAAGTTCGAATTATGCAACTGATTTCTCATTCAGAAATCGCATTTCAGTGTTGGTTGTTTGTGAGGAGATTTTGTTACACCTCGTGTATGGAAAGAAACGCCTACCAGAACATGACGGAATTCGACAGTGGCAAGAACCTGACCTATCGAGATTGCAGTTCATTGACCTGTGCTATTGCTGCTTGCGTTTCTGGTCTGACATATGTGTATTGAATCAATGGTTTCAGTTACACAATCTGTCTCAACGACATGCAGGATCGCAATGTCCCAAGCGACAAGCACCGGAAAAGAAAGACATATGGGTTCGCTCAGGTGTACAGGGTTGTACTTGCGAGATTCCAGGCCGAAGATGTGTCTGGAGACACTCCGGAAATTATAAACATTTGTTTGAGTGTACATGTGCATCACGTCTACATCTACCGATTCCCTCTCATTCGGAGAATTCCTTCGTTGTGTATGCTTTCTTTTTGTCAAAAGCTCTACGTAGAAGCTATAGACATTTCAACTGCATGTTACTCCTAATTAAGAAATCGAACTATGAACACCTGAAGTTTTTTAAAGATTTCAAAACTGTATCATCTCAGTAAGAATCATTTTAGATAGGAAGAAAATAATGCATCATGTTCAACACCAGAAAAAGTAATCGATGTTCTGATAGGCTAAGATTCCTTTTTCTTGCGCTTAATCTAGATCTGCTTGGAGCTATGTACAAAAAGCATACTTTCGAAGTAGGCGGCAACATTCACCGTTCGGAAGTATGGTTTCACGGGTCTGTATAACTTTTCAGACTGTATTTAGATAATAAATTAGTAAATAACATCAAAATGAGGTCGTAATGCTCCAAAATATGTGACATAATCACACAACATAGCTAAAGACAAAAAACTGACCAAGCTCAATTTCAGAAGGGGAGAAAACAGTATGACAAGATCTTTATCACACGGTAACAATTAAAATGCATGTTTTCGTATTACATAAAAGTAAGTTCATAATACATATTGGCTTACTGCGAACATGAGATGTAAACATGATAAAGACAGTGGTGTAACAAGATAGAATGAAATATTGCTAAAAATAATAGTGGAGCAAAACAATTAAGGTCGATATGTCGAAAATTCGGCTTTTACACCAAAATAAAATTATTTTTCCAAGTAAATAAATATTTCGAGAACACACTCAGGTAATATATAAGTTGTTATAAAATCATGAAGAATGTAGCAACCAGTCGCGGAAACATAATTTATCTTGTTGCAAATCGATTTTTACTGATATCAGTCATCATCGGTGCATTTTTCTAACCGATACATGCCATAAGTAGAAGTACTGTCCTTGGCAGATTTCTATCGTGATAATGCATCGATGATGACTGATATCAGTTTCAACAAGATAAATAAATAATGTTTCCGCGACTGGTTGCTACATTCTTTATAATTTCACATTCCACGGTCGCTGCACAGAAAGGGAACCTTATGGAGCCCAACATTCAAAAATATAAGTTGTTTTTGTTGTGGTCTTCAGTACAGAGATTAGTTTGATGCAGCTATCCATGCTGCTACGTCATGTACAAGCTTCTTCATCTACAAGTAACTACTGTAACCTACATCCTTCTGAATCTGCTTAGTGTATTCATCTCTTGGTCTCCCTCTACGATTTTTACCCTCCATGCTACCCTCCAACACTAAATTGGTGATCCCTTAATGCCTCAGAACACGTCCCACAACCGAGCCCTTCTTCTAGTCAAGTTGTGCCACAAATTCCTCTTCTCCCCAGTTCTGTTCAGTAGCTCCTCATTAGTTATGTGATCTACCCATCTTATCTTCAGCGTTCTTCTGTAGCACCACATTTCGAAAGCTTCTATTCTATTCTTGTCTAAACTGTTTATCGTCCATATTTCGCTTCCATACGTGGCTACACTCCATAAAAATACCTTCAGAAAAGCCTTCCTGATACTTAACTCTATACCCGATGTTAACAAGTTTCTCTTCTTTAGAAACGCTTTCCTTTCCGTTGCCAGTCTACATTTTATACCCTCTCTACTTCGACCATCATCAGTTACAGAAAAACTCATTTGCTACTTTAGGTGTATCATTTCCTAATCTAATTTCCTCAGCATCAGCTGATTTAATTCGACTACATTCCATTATCCTGGTTTTTTTTTGTTGATGTTCATCTTATATCCTCCTTTAAAGACACTGCCCATTCCGTTCAATTGCTGTTCCAGGTCCTTTGCTGTCTCTGACAGAATTACAATGTCATCGGCAAACCTCAAAATTTTTATTTCTACTTCTTGGATTTTAATTCCTACTCCATATTTTTCTTGTGTTTCTTTTATTGCTTGCTGAATATACAGATTGAATAACATCGGGGATACGCTACAACTCTGTCTCACTACCTTCCCAACCACTGCTTCCCTTTCATGCCCATCGACTCTTCTAACTGCCATCTGGTTTCCGCATAAGTTGTGAATAGCCTTTCGCTCCCTGTAGTTGACCCCTGCCACCTCCAGTATTTGAAAGAGAGTATTCCAGTCAACGTTGCCAAAAGCTTTTTCTAAGTCCACAAATGCTAGAAACATAGGTTTGCCTTTCCTTAGACTGTCTTTCCTTAACATTCCGATAGCCAAGCGTATGTGTCAGATACGCAGAAACAATGTTCGTTACCTTTTCTTGTAAAGCGGAAGGGAGGTAAGCTATGTTCTATCCTCCTCTTTCGACCCCAACTTACTGCAGTCCTGGCCGGTGCCCGCTACCCTAAACAGCAAGCTAGAAACACGCGTTTCGTATCTGAGGAATACGCGTGACCCTCCGTTTAAGTTTATAACTTTTCATTTCCATTATTTATTGTTAAATGCTTAATGCTTATTAGTAATTTAAAGTGGTGTACAAGGTCAATTTACATGTGTCTCGAATCGACAATGAAATTAAATTAAATTGTATGTGTCAGATACACACGACCTTCAATGCTTGCATCATGTTATTTATTCAGTTTCGTTTCATATTTATTTCTTAGGTACCATGTGGGACAAAGAGATGTACAATTTAAACAGTCCTTTGCATGTTGAAGCTGTAATAAATGCTATTCTGCGTGATACCGACGATGAGGATGATCAGGATTCAGTTTTATAGAGGGTAGTGACACTGATGAAAAAGAGCACGTATCGGAATGAGATGGAGATTCTGATACAGAACTGTGTGCTCAGTCCAACTCAGAAGTCGCCGAAGGTGACAGCATGAAATCGACATTTTAAGCTAAATAAAAGAGGTTTGGTGATGGCAAAAAAATCCAAGGAACAGGCAAAGACGAGGTAATCAAAATATTTTACTTCATCTGCCCAGAGTAATCGAACCTGTGAAAAACGTGACTAATATTCTATATTCTTGGAAACGCCTCATCTCTGACTCGAGCATTCAACGCATTGGTGAAAATACAAAACAAATTTATTCCTACAGTACAAGATAACTATTCTCGTTCAAGGGACGTTCAACAGACAGACACATTGGAAATGAAATCCTTATTCGGGCTGCTTTATCTTGCTGTGGTGTACCACACGAATCGTCTGAATCTCGACGACTTATTGCGGATGGATGACTTCTTAACCGTCATGAATATACAAATATTTCAGTTTTTAATGCGATCTATTCGTGTTGATTGTGTGGAAACAAGAGGAGAACGAAGAAAAACAGACCGCCCAGCTCCTATAAGAATTATTTGTGAGATATCGGTTGTGAACTGATAAAAATGCTGTTTACTTTGCGAAAATGTCACAATCGACGAAAAATTCGAGGCTTTTCGAGGTAGATGCGGTTTCATGCAATATATGCCAAAAAACCAAAGAAATATGGCATAAAAATTTATACTTTGGTCGACTCTCGGCTATAATGTACTATGGAAATGTACACTGGAACCCAACCAGAAGGTGTATTTAGTGTAAGCAATAAACCATTTGACGTTGTAAAAAGGTTAGCAACGCCCATTTTCTACAGTGGGAGAAATATCACTGACAACTATTGGTTCACGGATTACTATATGGTAAAGAAATTGGAATAAAAAAAATTATACGTTCCCACGTTACGTAAAAATAGAATTCACAGCGACCAGAAAGCTAGAGTCCCACTCAAGTCTGTTTGGTTTTCGCAAAGTGGCAACACTTGTTCCACATGTGCCAAGAAAGTACAAGAATGTTCTGTCGATAAACAGCTTTCATGACGATGGAAAAATCGAAGGATCAGGTTACTCTGGAAAGGAAACACCAGCAACAATCACAAGAGAGTAAAATATTTCAGAGATCTTTCGAACGAACTTGTACAGGAACATGTAAAAAGGAGACGTACTAAAGCAACTGGAGACTTCCGTACTAAAGTTTTAAATGTGTCGCACACAGAAGATGAACACCAGCAGCAACAAAGAAGAGGAGAAGAAGATCACCTCAGGAGCCTCTGAAGAAAAGATGCAGGCCATGTTTATCTAGTGAGAAAAAGAAGATCACCCGTTTCAAATGTGAAATATGTGGACAATTTATTTGTTTACAGCATTCAAGAAATGTTTGCAATGACTGTATTTCAGCTTCAAAATAATCAACCGTTTCAAATGTGAGGTATATAGATGGTATGCTTTGTTGACATCGTTCAAGAAATATTTACATTTATTGTATTTCAACTTCTAAATAACTTTAATATGTTGAGAAACCAAAATTTCAAGCATAATTCTGTATAAATTTGACACTCGTACACGGAAAGTAAGGATCAGTAGGTCGAGAAGCTGAGGGAAGTGTGTGTTTGGAAACATAACGTTATTTTTAAATAGATTTTTTACCTTGTCTTTGTTTGTATTACCCATGAATAATACCTAATATTATTTTTACTATAAAAATTTAATGTTTAAAAAGACATAAAGTGTATTAACAACAAGTGGTATCTGCGAGATACGAGCGATCGCCCTTGTCCGACTACAAGGCACGCCTATCTGAAGGTTAATCTATCTTCTGAGATAAGTCGGATGGTCAGTATCATATTGATCTTCTTCCATTCGTCTGTAAAGAATTCGTGTTAGTATTTTCCATCCGTGACTTAATAAACTGATAGTTCGGTAATTTTCACACCTGTCAACGTCTGCTTTCTTTGGGATTGGAATTATTCTATTCTTCTTCAAGGCTAATGGTTATTTCGCCTGTCTCAGACATCTTGCTCACCAGATGGTAGAGTTTTTTCATGGCTGGCTCTCCCAAGGCTATCAGTAGTTCCAATGGATGTTGTCTACGCCCAGGGTCCTGTTTCGACTTGGGGCTTCCAGTGCTCTGTCAAATTCTTCACGCAGTATCATATCTTCCATTTCATCTTCATCTACGTCCTGCTCCATTTCCATAATATTGACCTAAAGTACATCGCCCGTTTATAGACCTTCCACCTTTCTGCTTTCCCTTCTTTCCTTAGAGCTGGGTTTCCATTTGAGCTCTTGACATTCATACAAGTGGTTCCCTTTTCTCCAAAAAGCACTCTGTCTTCAGGCCAGAAGTGGCCCATCGGGACCATCCGACCCCAGTGTCATCCTGAGCTATGGATGCGGATAGGAGGGGCATGTGCTCAGCACACCACTTTCCCAGTCGTCATGATGGTTTTCTTTGACCGGAGCCGCTACTACTCGGTCGAGTAGCTCCTTAATTGGCGTCACGAGGCTGAGTGCATCCCGAAAAACGGCAACAGCGCATGGCGGTCCAGATGGTCACCCATCCAAGTGCCAGCCACGCCCGACAATTCATAACTTTGGTGATATGACGGGGACTGGTTTATCCACTGCGGCAAGGCCGTTGCCGTTTTCTCCAAAGATCTCTTTAATATTCCTGTTGGCAGTATATACCTTACCCCTAGTGATATATGCCTCTACATTCTTACATTTGTCCTCTAGCCATCCCTGCTTAGCCATTTTGCACTTCCTGTCGATCTCATTTTTTAGACGCTTGTATTCCTTTTTGCCTGCTTCATTTACTGCATTTTTATATTTTCTACTTTCATCAATTAAATTCTATATATCTTCTGTTACCCAAGGATTCCACCAGCCCTCGTCTTTTTACCTACTTTATCCTCTGCTGCCTTCACTATTTCATCTCTCGAAGCTAGTCATTCTTCTTCTACTGTATTCATTTCCCCCATTCTTGTCAATCGTACCCTAATGCTCACTCTGAAACTATCTACAACCTCTGGTTCTTTCAGTCTATGCGGTTCCTAAATCTCTGTCTTACCATTATATAATTTATCTGAAACCTTCCAGTGTCTTCAGGCCTGTTCCACGTATATAACCTTCTTTCATGATTCTTAAACCAAGTGTTAGCTATGATTAAGTTACGCGCTGTGCAGAATTCTACCAGGCGGATTGCATTATTCGTTTCTTACCTCCAATCCATATTCACCTACTACATTTCCTTCTCTTTCTTTTCCTAAAATCGAATTCCAGTCCCCCATGACTATTAAATTTTCGTCTTCCTTCACCGTCTTAATAATTTCTTTTATCTCACCATGCATTTGTTTAATCTCTTCGTCATCTGCGGAGCTAGTTGGCATATATACTTGTACTGCTGTGGTAGGCGTGAGCTACAATAATGCGTTCACTATGCTGTTCGTAGTAGCTTACCCACGTTCTTATTTTTTTTATTCATTATTAAACCTACTCCTGCATTAACCCTATTTCATTTTGTATCTATAACCCTGTATTCACCTGACCAGAAGTCTTGTTCCTCCTGTCATCGATCTTCACTAATTCACACTATATCTAACGTTAGCCTATCCATTTTCAAATTTTCTGACCTGCCTGCTCGATTAAGGTGTTTGACATTCCACGCTCCAATCCGTACAATGCCACTATTGTTTCTCCTGATAATGACGTCCTCCTGAGTAGTCGCTGCCCGGAAATCAGAATGGGGGACTATTTTACCTCCGGAATGTTTTACCCAAGAGGACGCCATCATCATTTAACCATACAGTAAAGCTGAATGTCCTTGGGAAAAATTACGGCTGTAATTTCCCCTTGCTTTCAGCTGTTTGCAGTTCCAGCACAACAAGGCCGTTTTGGTTAATGTTACAAGGCCAGATCAGTCAATCATCCAGAATGTTGCCCCTGCAACTACTGAACCACATTTTTGTCTGGCCTCTCAACGGATACCCCTCCATTGTGCTTGCACCTACAGTACGGCTATCTGTATTGCTGAGGTATGCAAGCCTCCCTACCAACGGCAAGATATGGTTCAGAACTCTCGTAATGAAAAAAATTTCTGAATTTTCTCCAAAATAAGATTGTATTTTTCTCAAAATACATAAGATTTTGAGAACAAAAAACACATGGCAGTTGTTCCATAAAATTTAAAACAGAAAGGCACATGGCTTCTGTGTTCGCACTATTGATGAAATTTACAGGTTAAGCAACACTAGTTAATGACCAAAATTCCACATCCATACCAAACTTTCCAGGAACGATGGAATTACATATTTCTACATCAAAACTGTTTGTATTACTCATCAAAATTCATGAATATTGCTTATTGGCACTACTGGAAAAGATTATTCAATGACCTTAGTACAGTCTTTGCACCACAAATTAATTATGGAATAAATAACAATGTGCTCTATAACATTTCAAAATGTACGAGTAAATGGACGCTACTGATCATCTGACTTACAGCTTAAGGTTCACTTGTCGATGAGAATAGTTTGATAATTGTACCAAAATAGAAACTAGTATTTCCATATCTTGCGTCTTAGATCAGATAAAACTGATATTAAATTCATCCAAATTTTATAGTGATTTCATGTTAGAATATTAACTTTATCTTACAGTCAAAACTTTTTTCATGTTCTGCTATCATACAGTGGAAACAACATGACACATTCCCCCATATGATGCCATTTTTCAGCAAACATGTAAAAAAATTGCCCCAGACATCGCCATATAATACATAGACTCTTACAAATTGTCCCCTTTTATATCAAAATTGTAAAAATTTCAATAAGTGCATCACAGTGTTATACCAAAATTGTAAAAAATTGTGTCGTATTTCAGCAAAAATATTACAAACTGCTCTCCATCTCACATCAAAAATTTAATAATATATACCACGTTACTGCAACAATGCAGAACGTCCTACCTAAATTAACATATTACAGCAAAATTTAACATGTTGCCCCAACATCACCTAACCACAATAAAAATGTAATTTTTTTCCTATATTATGGCAAAGATGAGACAAAATGCTCCATATATCATGATCTTAAGACAAAACTATTGTAAATTCCTCCATGCTATAACAAAAATGCAATAAAAGAGACCTATGTTATAACAAAATTGTAAGAAAATGCTGTATGTTACAGCAAAATTGTAAGAAATTAACCCCTAGGTCATGATGACTTACCCCATAGATCATGATGTTGTGTAACAGATTTCTCCATTTTACATCAAAAATGTAACAAATTTGTTGAATATTGGGGAATTTGTTATGTTGTTGCAGTAACATGGGCAAATTTATTATAGTTTTGTTGTAACATCGTAATGTAGCTACATATACATTTATACCCACCAAATCTCTGTAAAATTAATGGCAGAGTGTACATCCCATGGTGCCAGTAATCGAGGCTCTCTTCCATTCCATTCATGTATAGATCACGGGCCGAATTATTGCTTAAATGATTCAGTAAGAGCTGTAAATAGTCTAAACTTGTCTTCGAGATCTGTATGACAGCGATATTTATTGGACTGTAATATATTCCTAGAGTAATCACTTAAAGTTGATTTTAGAAACTTTCTAAGTAGGGTAATTTCCATCTGTCTTCAAGTATATACCAGTTCAGTTCTTTCAGCATCTTTGTGGTACTTTCCCATGGGTAAAACAAAAGTGGGAACATTACCGCTGCTGATCGTATTATTCCTATTTGGAACAAGTTTCATAAAATTGATCAATATTCTTAGATTGACCAGATGAGCGTTTTGTATGCGGTATCCTTTGTAGACCGATCGTATTTCCCTATCATTCTACCTATGAAAAGGTGTCTGCAGCCTGTCTTATCTATGACTGAGATTATGTGATTGTTCCATTTCATATCCCTGAAAATTGTTACACCCAGTTATTTGAGTGAGTTGACTCAGTGATATTTACTCAGAGGACTTTTTCGTTCTGTGAGGTGCACAACTTTACATTTCTGAACATTTAAAGTAAGTAGCCAGTCTTCGTACAACTTTGAAATCTTAAAATCTGACTTAATGTCTACACCTTTTTTCAGAGCCTACTTTGTTATACATAACAGCATCATCTGCAAAAAGTTAATATGGTCTGCAAGATCATTAATGTAGAACATGAACAAGAAGTGTCCCAAATTTGCTGAGACACACTCAAAGTTACATCTGTCAATAAATTTCCACTGCAGATAACTAGTAGCACTCTTCCCATAAAAAATATCTCGCTCCTGTCACAAATTCCACTTGATACTGTAATAGGATGACCGGAGCAGCTGACGTGGTCGTGATTGTAGGGCGTGACTAGGTAGAAGAAGGAGGCTGTTTCTAGCAATCTTCCTCTTCATTTTGGTTCTTCCAATACATTTTCTGGTAGCTCAGCCCCACTGCTCGGGTTGTGGTGGAGACGTGCTGATCCACGCAGTCTGGGGAACGCGACGCCGCGCCCGGTCAGTGGCTGCGCAGGTGGTAGGAGGTTAGCAGCACAAGGCCTGGCCCAGCTCGCCCCCTGCAGATGCGACGGCTCGTGACGACGCCAGGAGTCACCGGTGCAGCAGCGGCAACGCCCTCCGCCGGCCAGTCCTCGGGGACAGCATTACTGATGACGATGACGTGACAGTGACCAAACGCCCAATTGGTCGAACCGAATGCCGACGCCCACCTCTGATACCCTTAAATAGTGCAGACCATTGCTGAATCCGCCGGTTACGCGGCGGCGTGTTTATTAGAAGGTTCTCGATGAGTCGGCTAACGCAACCGCGCCACACGCGTCCCGCGCCTGCGTAATTCTGCTAATGCTGCGTTCTGATGGCTGCCGCAACCGTACACACATACCGACGCTCGTTGCAAAACTGTGTCACCTGCATAACGCGCTGGCCGGCCTTCGTCCACCATTTGCCGTGAGGCTGGCGTATCGCGCAGTGAAACACACTAAATCATAATTTCGCACCGTATTTCCTAAAAATATCCCCTTGTCTTCTACAATACACCATATGATTGTACCTTTGATTATAATTGTATATGTCACACAGAGTCAAATGTTTCTCAGTAATCGAGGATTATTGAATCTACCTGACTATGTTGATTCATGGTTTTCATGTGAGAATAGTCTGAGTTGGTTTCACATGGGCAATATTTCCAGAATCCATGTTGCTTGGGATTGAGGAAGTCATTCTACTCGAAATAGCTCATCATTTTTGAAGCTCAGAATACGTTCAAAGATTTTACAAAAATGCGTCTTAAGGCTATAGGACGGTAGCTCTGTGAATCGTTTCTGCTATTCTTCTTACAGATATGTGTGTCTTGTGCTTTCCTCCAACTACAAGACAGTTTTTTATTTTGAGAGACCTGTGATCTCCGCTGCAAATGCATTATGGAAACTGCTAAGTATTCCATTAGAGTCTGGAGTTTTCTTCAGTTTTAACAATTACTGCTGTTTTTCAACAACACTGGCCTACCTGTTTCACTCGTCTTTCAAGTGGTAAGAGAATTACATTGGGACAATGCCAATGAGCTTCCATTTCTAGAGCAACGTTTATAAATTGACTGATTTTGTTCTGCTACCCTCAATTTCAATTCCTGTCTTATCCTTGACTGTCTGGACACTAACTTTGATATCACTGACAGCCTTTACATGTGACCAGAATTTCTTTGGATTTTGTGAAAGACCATTCAGCAGTATTGTGTTGTGTTACTCACTGAAGGTGTCACACTTTGTTCTTTTGACAGTCAAATGCGTTTTATTCAGCATCTCTCTATCTCTAACCCATGCTTTGTTTTACACCTATTACGCAGTAGTCTCTGTATTTTCAGAAGTTTCTTTACAGTGGGTGTATGCAATGAACGGTCCTTACTCTTCTACTGGCTACATACCCAACCAGTACATGGTCAACTATTCTTTTGAACTTGAACTATAGTTCCTTTACATGCTACTTTCCAGAGAAAAAAGTTTCATCTTCCTTACAAAGATGTGACATTACTGCTTTATTATCTAGTTTACCGAAAATATAATTTTTTCTATTTCTTTTGGTTTACCTTTGTATTTTGGCGATGACTGTTTGTACAATTGCCTCATTATCAAAGATAACAGTTTCTGTGTGTTTGTTATCATATAGATCAGGTCTGTTTCTTGTCATCAAATCTAATACATTCCCATCATAAGTGGCGTTCTGAACCATGTGTTATAACTAGTTTTCACAGGAAGTAAGTCAGTAATGTTTCACCGTATGTTTTGTCGTGACCACCACTAACAAAAATTTTACTATCCTAGTTGACTGTTGAACGATTAAAGTCTCCTATGATGATTACAGTATTCTTGGGGAAATGACATACCAATAAGGTGAGGCTTTCAGTAACATTTTGAGTTACAACAGGAGATAATGTTTGGTGTTCCATATTTTCTGCAACATGGAGAAATTTGTTACATTTTTGCTGTAACAGTGTGATGAATAGGGCAGTTTGTTACAATTGTTCTGCAACGTGTCGATGTATGAGGTAATATGCTACAGCTTTGAAGTAACATAATGATATTCACGGCAATTTGTTAAATTTTGCCCTAACATGTGACAAATTCCTACACTTTTGTTGTAACATGGCGATATTTGGAATAATTTATTACTATTTTGATGTTTCTTGTTGTTGTGGTCTTCAGTTCTGAGACTGGTTTGATGCAGCTCTCCATGCTACTCTATCATGTGCAAGCTTCTTCATCTCCCAGTACCTACTGCAACCTACATCCTCCACGCTGCCCTCCAATACTAAATTGGTGATCCCTTGATGCCTCAGAACATGTCCTACCAACCGATCCCTTCTTCTGGTCAAGTTGTGCCACAAACTTCTCTTCTCCCCAATCCTATTCAATACTTCCTCATTAGTTATGTGATCTACCCATCTAATCTTCAGCATTCTTCTATAGCACCACATTTCGAAAGCTTCTATTCTCTTCTTCTCCAAACTATTTATCGTCCATGTTTCACTTCCATACATGGCTACACTCCATACAAATACTTTCAGAAATGACTTCCTGACACATCTATACTCGATGTTAACAAACTTCCCTTCTTCAGAAACGCTTTCCTTCCCATTGCCAGTCTACATTTTATATCCTCTCTACTTCGACCACCTTTGCTTAGAACTGGGTTTCCATCTGAGCTCTTGATGTTCATACAAGTGGTTCTCTTATCTCCAAAGGTCTCTTTAATTTTCCTGTAGACAGTATCTATCTTACCCCTAGTGAGATAAGCCTTTACATTCTTACATTTGTCCTCTGGGCATCCCTGCTTAGCCATTTTGCACTTCCTGTCGATCTCATTTTTGAGACGTTTGTATTCCTTTTTGCCTGCTTCATTTACTGCATTTTTATATTTTCTCCTTTCATCAGTTAAATTCAATATTTCTTCTGTTACCCAAGGATTTCTACTAGCCCTCGTCTGTTTACCTACTTGATCCTCTGCTGCCTTCAATACTTCATCCCTCAAAGCTACCCATTCTTCTTCTACTGTATTTCTTTCCCCCATTCCTGTCAATTGCTCCCTTATGCACTCCCTGAAACTCTGTACAACCTCTGGTTCTTTTAATTTATCCAGGTCCCATCTCCTTCAATTCCCACTTTTTTACAGTTTCTTCAGTTTCAATCTACAGGTCATAACCAATAGATTGTGGTCAGAGTCCACATCTGCCCCTGGATATGTCTTACAATTTAAAACCTGGTTCCTAAATCTCTGTCTTACCATTATTTAATCTATATTAAACCTGTTAATATCTCCAGGCTTCTTCCATGTATACAGCCTTCTTTTATGATTCTTGAACCAAGTGTTAGCTATGATTAAGTTGTGCTCTGTGCAAAATTCTACCAGGCGGCTTCCTCTTTCATTTCTTAGCCCCAGTCCAAATTCACCTACTACGTTTCCTTCTCTCCCTTTTCCTACTACCGAATTCCAGTCACCCATGACTATTAAATTTTTGTCACCCTTCACTATCTGAATAATTTCTTTTATTTCATCATACATTTCTTCAATTTCTTCGTCATCTGCAGAGCTAGTTGGCATATAAACTTGTACTACTGTAGTAGGTGTGGGCTTCGTATTTATCTTGGCCACAATAATGCGTTCACTATGCTGTTTGTAGTAGCTTACCCGCATTCCTATTTCCTATTCATTATTGAACCTACTCCTGCATTACCCCTATTTGATTTTGTGTTTATAACCCTGTAGTCACCTGACTTGAAGTCTTGTTCCTCCTGCCACCGGACTTCACTAATTCCCACTATATCTAACTTTAACCTATTCATTTCCCTTTTTAAATTTACTAACCTACCTGCCCGATTAAGGGATCTGACATTCCACTCTCCGATCCGTAGAACGTCAGCTTTCTTTCTCCTGATAACGACATCCTCTTGAGTAGTTCCCGCCTGGAGATCCGAATGGGGGACTATTTTACCTCCGGAATATTTTACCCAAGAAGACACTATCATCATACACTCCTGGAAATTGAAATACGAACACCGTGAATTCGTTGTCCCAGGAAGGGGACACTTTATTGACACATTCCTCGGGTCAGATACATCACATGATCACACTGACAGAACCACAGGCACATTGACACAGGCAACAGAACATGCACAATGTCGGCACTAGTACAGTGTATATCCACCTTTCGCAGCAATGCAGGCTGCTATTCTCCCATGGAGACGATCGTAGAGATGCTGGATGTAGTCCTGTGGAACGGCTTGCCATGCCATTTCCACCTGGCGCCTCAGTTGGACCAGCGTTCGTCCTGGACGTGCAGACCGCGTGAGACGACGCTTCATCCAGTCCCAAACATGCTCAATGGGGGACAGATCCGGAGATCTTGCTGGCCAGGGTAGTTGACTTACACCTTCTAGAGCACGTTGGGTGGCACGGGATACATGCGGACGTGCATTGTCCTGTTGGAACAGCAAGTTCCCTTGCCGGTCTAGGAATGGTAGAACGATGGGTTCGATGACGGTTTGGATGTACCGTGCACTATTCAGTGTCCCATCGACGATCACCAGTGGTGTACGGCCAGTGTAGGAGATCGCTCCCCACACCATGATGCCGGGTGTTGGCCCTGTGTGCCTCGGTCGTATGCAGTCCTGATTGTGGCGCTCACCTGCACGGCGCCAAACACGCATACGACCATCATTGGCACCAAGGCAGAAGCGACTCTCATCGCTGAAGACGACACGTCTCCATTCGTCCCTCCATTCACGCCTGTCGCGACACCACTGGAGGCGGGCTGCACGATGTTGGGGCGTGAGCGGAAGACGGCCTAACGGTGTGCGGGACCGTAGCCCAGCTTCATGGAGACGGTTGCGAATGGTCCTCGCCGATACCCCAGGAGCAACAGTGTCCCTAATTTGCTGGGAAGTGGCGGTGCGGTCCCCTACGGCACTGCGTAGGATCCTACGGTCTTGGCGTGCATCCGTGCGTCGCTGCGGTCCGGTCCCAGGTCGACGGGCACGTGCAGCTTCCGCTGACCACTGGCGACAACATCGATGTACTGTGGAGACCTCACGCCCCACGTGTTGAGCAATTCGGCGGTACGTCCACCCGGCCTCCCGCATGCCCACTATACGCCCTTGCTCAAAGTCCGTCAACTGCACATACGGTTCACGTCCACGCTGTCGCGGCATGCCACCAGTGTTAAAGACTGCGATGGAGCTCCGTATGCCACGGCAAACTGGCTGACACTGACGGCGGCGGTGCACAAATGCTGCGCAGCTAGCGCCATTCGACGCCCAACACCGCGGTTCCTGGTGTGTCCGCTGTGTCGCGCGTGTGATCATTGCTTGTACAGCCCTCTCGCAGTGTCCGGAGCAAGTATGGTGGGTCTGACACACCGGTGTCAATGTGTTCTTTTTTCCATTTCCAGGAGTGTATATTCATACAGTAAAGCTGCATGCCCTCGGGAAAAATTACAGCCGTAGTTTCCCCTTGCTTTCAGCCGTTCGCAGTACCAGCACAGCAAGGCCGTTTTGGTCATTGTTACAAGGCCAGATCAGTCAGTCATCCAGACTGTTGCCCCTGCAGCTACTAAAAGGCTGCTGCCCCTCTTCAGGAACCACACGTTTGCCTGGCCTCTCAACAGATACCCCTCCGTTGTGGTTGCACCTACGGTACGGCTGTCTGTATCGCTGAGGCACGCAAGCCTCCCCACCAACGGCAAGGTCCATGGTTCATGGGGGGAGGTATTTTGATGTAACAGTAGGCAATTTGTTACAATTTTGCTGCAACATGGCAATGCAGGAGGAAATTTGTTAAATTTTTGCTGTAAAATGTGAATGTATGAGTCATGTGTCACTTAGTCTCCACTGTGGGACAGCAAAAGATGACAAACGTTCGTATTGCAAGATACCGGTAAAACTCCTACATAAGTTTCCTATAGTGTTTGGCTGACTTTGAAAGTGGGTAAATGAAACGATAGCAAATTTCTTTCTTCTCCAATACAATCTTCAGTGTACCATTTCCTTGAAGTGTCACGTAATTCCCTTTATGTCTTAGCATGATTTAGTTGCATGAGCAGAACAAGACAAACATTTTGAACTGCGAGAATGATGTTAAAACCCTACCATGTAGTCACTATTGTATTTGGCTGACTTTCATATCAGTTTGTGTGTGTGTGTGTGTGTGTGTGTGTGTGTTTGTTTGTTTGTTTTTGCTGATGATGAAGCTTAGAGATATTGTCAAATGTTGAAACACTGAAAGTTACACCATTTACTCTATCAGTGCTAACCAGAGGCACTCCAAAGCATCACCTCTGATGGTGGGTTTATACAGCACTAACACACACAGTCTGGCAATTTCCATTCTCCTCAGAGCCTTCCCACACACATACACGTCCATAGTGACTGCAGGAATCATGTCCATAAGGATACTAGTCTTACTGGGATTAAACCTATTTTCTGACTCAATGTATGTGCAGTCAGTCATTTGGCTTGACATTGATTGATGGAGTTGTTGGATGCCGTCCTGAGGGACATCGTGTCAAATTCTGTCCGATTGGTGCGTTATATCGTAAAAATCCCGAGCTGGTTGAAGAGCCCTGCCCATAACGCTCCAAACATTGTCAACTGCGTAGAGATCTGGCGACCCTGCTGGCCAAGGTAGGGTTTGGCAAGCACGAAGGCAAGCAGTAGAAACTCTCGCTGTAATCAGGCGGGCATTATCTTGGTGAAATGTAAGCCACGGATGGCTTACCAGGAAAGGCAACAGAATGGGGTGGATAATATCGTCGACGTACTGCTGTGCCGCAAGGGTACCGTGGGTGTCAACCACAGGGTCCTACTATGAAATGAAGCGACACCCACAGCATCTGGTTGTCGGGCCTTATAGCGGGCGACAGTCAGGTTGGTAGATGCGTCATTGCTGGTCATTGGAGCTCATTCGGAGCGGGGCTCATCACTGAAGACAGTTCTACTCCATTCAATGAGGTTCCAGCCCGTAAATTTGTCTGGAGACACTCCGGAAATAGTAAAAATTTCTTTGTGTGTACATGTATATCACATCTATTTTCCGTCGCAGATAATTCCTTCGTGGTGCGACCTTTTTTCGTGCGTTTTCACAGATATTTGACACTTTAAGGTACCATTGCAACACTTGACATCGCTTTTTTTTTTTTTTTTTTTTTTTTTTTTTTTGCAGTTCGTGGAAATAACGGTAATATAAACACTGTGTTGGTCATGAAGTTTATATACTTTTGCAGACACAGAATTAATATTCTAATACTTGAAAAGTATCATGTTTCTCTAGAATAATTTAGGTGCGGAATTAGCAGTGTGCCAATTACAACGATGGTTCACAGACATCTACTTCTAATTCAGTATTTATACACATATTCTGCAAGTCATAAAATGGACCAAGGCAGGGGGTACATTGTACCATTATCAGAAATTTCAATTCCTCGTCCACTCGCAAATAGAGCGAGAAAAAGACGAATGTCTATATGCCTCCGTACGAATCCTAATTTCTCTTATCTAATCTTCGTTACCTTTACGCAAAACGTTCTTTGATGACAACAGAATCGTTCTGCAGTCAGATTCAAACGCCGGTTCTCTAAATTTTCTCAACAGCGTTTCGCGAAAAGGATGACGTGTTCCCTCCAAAGATTCTCACTTGAATTCAAGAAGTATTTCCGTAATATTCTTCTCTTGATTGAACCTACCGGTAATAGATCTAGCTTTATGCCTCTAAACTGCTTTCATGTCTTCCTTTAATTCCGTCTAGTGGGGATCTGAAACATTTGAGCGGTGCTCAAGAATTAGTCGCGCTACTGTTCTATAAGTTGTCTCCTTTATAGATGAGCTCTGCTATTCTAAAAGTCTCCCAATGAAATTAAATAGACCATTCGCCATCCCTAATGCTGTCCTTACGTTCTCGTTCCATTTCATATCGGTTTGCAACGTTACACCTAGATATTTAATCAGCGTGACTGTGTCGAGAAGCACACTACCATTGTGGTATATTATGGGATTGTTTCCCCACTTATCTGAAAAAACTTAGAATTTTTCAAATTTAGAATAAGCTGCCATTCCTCACTCCAGTTTTGGTCATGTCATCTTATACCCTCCTACAGTCACTAAATGACCCCTTCCCTTACACTACAGCGTCATCAGTAAAAAGACACAGTTTGCTGCTCACCCTGTCTGTCAGATCATTTACTTATGTAGAGAATAAGAGGGGTCCTGAAACTTCCTGACAGATTAAAACTGTGTGCCGGACCGAGACTCGAACTCGGGACTTTTGCCTTTCGTGGACAAGTCCTTTACCAATTGAGTTACCTAAGCACGACTCACGCCCCACCCTCACAGCTTCAATTCTGCCAGTATCTCGTCTCCTACCTTCCAAACTTCACAAGAGCTCTTCTGCGAACTTTTTAGAATTAGCACTCTTGGAAAAAAGGCTATTGCGGAGACATGGCTTAGCCACAGCCTGGGCGATGTTTCCAGACTGAAATTTTCACTCTGCAGCAGAGTATGCGCTGATATGAAACTACCTGACAGTCGTGCTTGGGTAGCTCAGATGGTAGAACACTTGCCCGCTAAAGGCAAAGGTCCCGCATTCGAGTCTCGGTCCAGGACACAGTTTTAATCTGTCAGGAAGTTTCATATCAGCGCACACTCCTCTGCAGAATGAAAATTTCATTCTGAAGAAGGGTCCCATCACACTTCCCTGGGCTCCACTGACGATAGCCTTGTCTCTGATGAACACTCGCCATCGAGGACTAGGTAGTGGGTTCTGTTGCTTAAAAAGTCTTCGGACCACTCACGAATCTCAGAATTTACTTCGTGTGCTCCGGCATTCATCCGTGAATCATGTGAGAAAAGGGCAAGCTGAGTTTCACATGACCGGTGCTTACTAAATACATGCTGATTTGTGGACAGAAGCTCTTCTGTCCCTAGGAAATTTATTATTCAGTATTGACAAAATGTTTAATATTTCTGCAGCAGACTGATGATTATGATATAAGTCTGTAATTATGCGGGGCCGTTTTTCTATCCTTCTTACACTCGGGAGCCACCATCGTTTTTTCCCAGTTATTTGGGACTTGTTCCTGGGCAAGAGATTCGTGGTACAGACAAGCTAAGTACGGGGCCAATGTCGTGGAGCTCTTAGTGTAAAACCGAATTGAGAAACCAAGCCTTTTTTGTTTTCAACTCATTCGGTTGCTTCTCTTCGACAGAGATGCCTGTTACTTTGTCCTCCATCCGGGAGTCTGGGTGCCTATGACTTTGTTTGTATGATCCTCCTGTTGAATGATTTCTTTGGCGCGTAATTTAAAAATTCAGTGTTTCCTTTGCTATCTTTTATTCTCACATCAGATAAGTGATTGGATAGAAGCTTCTGGTGTGCTTAGCCATTTCACGTAGGAACAGAATTTTCCCAGGTTGTCGGCAAGATCTTTTGCTAAGATATGACTGTGAGAGTAGTCGTATGCAACGCGCTTCCATCTTTTCTAAGACGCACGAATTTCTACTAACTGTTGACTGTTGTCATTCGTGAGATCTTTCTTGAAACGAGAGGACAACAGTCTCTGCTTCCTCAGCTTTCTCTGAATTCCGTTCTTAAACCTCAGTGTGTCTTTCCCGTCCACAATCCACTTACTCACCACATAATTCTCCAGAGAGTGATTTACAGTTCGTTTAAATTTTGCCTATTATTACTCTATGTTCATCATACTGGAAGTAAATGACGTCCAGTGGGATGCTAACAACTGCTTATCTGCTCTTTCCAGCAAAAACAATCTCCTAGCATTCTTAAAGGTCTTATTAATGTTAGTAACCGTCGTCATTGTGATAACATCATGATCACTAATCACTGTCTCTATTTCGACATCGTCGGTAAGGTTTAGTCCCCTTTCAGCGACAAGGTCTACAGTATTTCCGCTGAATGTTGGCTATCGAGCTAGCTGCACAAGACAGGTTTAAGAAAATGTGTTCAACAGTACTGCTTCCAACCATCTGCAATAAATCCATAAACGTCCCAGTCTATACTCCCTAGGATGATGTTGCCTCCAACTATTACTGCATGGCCTGGGTAATTTTGCATTGCTGGGCTTTGAATGGTACTAAAACTTTCGCGGTGGATTCAGGTGTCTGGATCTGTTACAAGCGTCCAGATAATTTCACAGTCAGGCACAGTTTCGACCGTTACAGACACTGTGTTACTGTCGACTGAATGAACAGTCCCCCACTTATGTCGTCTAATCTGTATTATCAACATACGTTCCATGACTCGCTAAACTTCGGGTTTCAACCAGCTCTTTGCCTAAGAATTATTTGACCGTGACAGTTTTCCTGGGGGACAGTAAATTCAGGAACTTCGTTCAAATACTTTGACAACTAACGGTTAAAACTTTGACCGTCAAAGTGTCTTCAATTTGCATGCAGTCTGCTTTTGCTCTCTGCATATCGACTGGTGAGCAGGTGGCGCCCCCAAACAGACATACCGAACGCACATTGAATTTATTTCCGGGCCTGGGCGCTATTTCTCAAAGGAACCCCATAACGCCCCTAGCACTGGAGGTCACGATAACTAGTAAACCTGAGGTGTCCCATTCTCCGTCATCCCTACACCCCGAGGCAGCAGCCTGAAGATGGCTGACCATAGCCAAAAGCGTCTTCAACTGTTCGTGAACTGTGGCCAGCTCCTCCAGTACCCAGGCAGAGCACGGACACGCCCTGTCCATCCTAGCACTACCAAGAGTTAACTATGAAAGCACACAAATAAAGCTAACTATGAAACTTGCTACCATCCTGATCGTTTAAGTACCACATATTGATTGCATTCCTGCAGTGGCTGACAGTAATTCAGTCTCCCTGTTTGTCCGTACGCTTGTCTGCTTAGACAACTTGTGTTTTGTAAATTTATTTCTATAGTCATGTATATTCTGGTACGTCGCCTCATTTAGGACTAAAAATGGAATTTCAGCTATCTGCTTAGGATGCTATTTTTCAGCAACATGTGTTTCATGGCAATAGATACAGCACGGGGACACTTAATTTGACTGTCCAGAGTGACGTGTTAGCCAAAAATTTGATGGATATAAGTGACTGTGAAATAACAGTGCGACGCTTGGCATAAACAATGCATAATTTTGTTGGTAACTTACTTTCCAGATATTTTAGATTTTGATTTGACAAGCATTATATAACAATTTAAATGTGGAGTTATTTAAGTTGAGGGTCTATTGTGTCTTACATCAGTATGGTACAGAGGTCGAAATGTAGACATTCACAAGCACCGTAGTTCAGGCAATAACAAATTTGTGTGTGTGTGTGTGTGTGTGTGTGTGTGTGTGTGTGTGTGTGTGTGTGTGTGTTTTCCTGATGATACAGCTTACGTGTATTAGATGTTGAAATACTGCAAGTTAGTACCTTTACGTAATTATTTTCATAAATGCTTTGAACATGGCGCATGACATTCAGGTACACTCGAACGTGGCCCCGTAGTTGTGATTGGCTATTTCATTTCATTGGAGTTAAAATACTAGGCCGCGACTGGCTGTTTCATTGTAATGGCCAATGGAATACTGGGATGTGATTGGCTACTTTATTTTAATGGCCGCCCGCATTTCAAGAAATGAATGGCTTGGTGAATTGTAAACTACTTAATAGACAAGGGGATTGTTCGTCACATGATGATGATGAAATCATAGATAACAGGGCCTGGTTTGTGCGCATTACGTGCATGCGTCGTCATGTATTCAATGCCAATGAGCAAATTCAAGGTCATTTTCGACTCCAAATGCACATTGCTATCTTAATCGGCTTAATTGTAAGCAAAAAACAATTGGGTCCAGAAACGTATAGAAATGTATACTGCACTGTCGTTGAGTTGTCTACAAGGAGTGAGATGAGACAGCTCATAGTAAAAGTACGATTCTTACTTAAGCTCCATCGATGCTTCCACTTGGCGATATTATTAGCAGAGAGGCATAAACAGTGTAGCAGTTGCCTCAAGAAGTGGCGGATGTGCTAAGTCTTGCTATCAGCTCGAGTTTAGCCACAGCCAAACCCCATGAGCACAATTTTCCCAGAATGAAGAAACAATTACTGTAACTGTTGGATAAGAATTAAGAGTTAGTTGTGTTATTGGGCCAAAGTGATACAGATTATCAAACATCGTTGGCCCTGTAATGTAGTACAGCACATACCAGATTCTGAAAGGAGATCCCATGTTGGCACTGAGCAAGAAGATAGGTAAGCCGCTAATAAACTCCGTCCTCTCTGACAAACTTGTAGAGAATTTAAGGTCACGTGCATCTATGTCTTTCCACCCCTCCCCTCCGGAACGTGGTTTGTGAAAAATTAATAAAGAAGCCGTATCACAGACGCCAGGAGTTAGCGCGCTCGTCTTCCATAGGTTCAGCTTGAAAAGGTTTTCAGCTACAATATTGGCAGTATTCATCTACAGTGCACCTTATTGGAAATGGAAATACCGTGTGGCTAGGGCCTCCCATCGGGTAGACCGTTCGCCTGGTGCAAGTCTTTCGAGTCGACGCCACTTCGCCGACTTGCGTGTCGACGGGGATGAAATGATGATGGTAGGGACAACACAACATCCAGTCCCTGAGCGGAGAAAATCTCCGACCCAGCCAGGAATCGAACCCGGGCCGTTAGTATGACATTCCTCCCCGCTGACCAATCAGCTACCAGCAGTACACCAAATTAAGAACGCTTAAATCTTTGTCAGAATGCCGCCCGCCGTGGCCGAGCGGTTCTAGGCGCTTCAGTCCGGAACAGCGCTGCTGCTATGGTCGCAGATTCGACTCCTGCCTTGGGAATGGATGTGTGTGATGTCCTTAGCTAGGTTTAAGTAGTTCTAAAGTCTAGGGGCCTGATGACCCCAGATGTTAAGTCCCATAGTGCTTCGAGCCATTTGAACCATTTTGTCAGAATAATGGGACGAGACTCAGCTGAAATTGAATTGACGCGGTCTCTCTGTTTACTAAGGTATCACAAAACGAACAATGAAGCTGTTGGCTGATAGTTTCTCCCCTGATTTTGCCAAATTTATTCGGTACAGCTTTTTTTGTTGTTGTTGTTGTTGAAACAAGTAATGGACGAAACAGTCACGGATTCAACACTGTCGCCAACTGTTCCTAACTTTTATTGGAGGATTTGGAAGAATGTTGAACACAGCTTCCCTCCGTCCATCCTGCTTCCTCAGCTATGATTAACACACTGAAGCGCCAAAGAAACTGGTATAAGCACGCATATTCAAATACAGAGATAGACTGTGTGGCTGATCTCGGCGGAGGTTCGAGTCCTCCATCGGGCATGGGTGTGTGTGTTTGTCTTTAGGATAATTCAGGTTAAGTAGTGTGTAAGCTTAGGGACTGATGACCTTAGTAGTTAAGTCACATAAGATTTGACACACATTTGAACATTTTTTGAAATACAGAGACATGTAAAAAGGCAGAATACGGCGCTGCGGTCGGCAACGCCTGTAAGATACAAGAAGTATCTGGCACAGTTCTTAGATCGGTTACTGCTGCTACAATGGCAGGTTATCAAGATTTAAGTGAGTTTGAATGTGGTGCTATAGTCGCCGCACGAGCAATGGGACACAGCATATCCGAGGTAGCGATGAAGTGGGGATTTTCCAGTACGATCATTTCACGAGGGTACCGTGAATATTAGGAATCCGGTAAAACATCAAAACTCTGACATCGCTGCTGCCGGGAAAAGTTCCTGCTAGAACGGGACCAAAGACGTCTGAAGATAATCGTTCAACGTGACAGAAGATTAGATTAGATTAGTTTTTCGTCCCATAGATCTGTACTGAGGAGATCCTCGTGGATCTGACATAACAATACTAATAGTATGAGTATATACAATACACCATTTTTTTAAGCTGAAATAACAATACTAATAGTAGGAGTATATACCATACATCATTTGTTTCTACTAAAAAATTCGTCAATGGAGTAGAAGGAGTTGACCACTAGTAAGTCTTTCAGGCTTCTTTTAAACTGATCTTTATTTGTAACTAAATTTTTTATGTTTGCTGGCAAATTATTGAAGATGAGTGTTCCTGAGTAGTGAACCCCTTTTTGAACTAAAGTAAGTGCTTTTAAGTCCTTGTGCAGATCATTGTTGTTCCTGGTATTGTATGTGTGAACAGAGCTGTTTGTTGGAAAAAGAGATATATTACAGGGTTATTACGAATGATTGAAGCGATTTCACAGCTCTACAATAACTTTATTATTTGAGATATTTTCACAATGCTTTGCACACACATACAAAAACTCAAAAAGTTTTTTTAGGCATTCACAAATGTTCGATATGTGCCCCTTTAGTGATTCGGCAGACATCAAGCCGATAATCAACTTCCTCCCACACTCGGCGCAGCATGTCCCCATCAATGAGTTCGAAAGCATTGTTGATGCGATCTCGCAGTTCTGGCACGTTTCTTGGTGGAGGAGGTTTAAACACTGAATCTTTCACATAACCCCACAGAAAGAAATCGCATGGGGTTAAGTCGGGAGAGCGTGGAGGCCATGACATGAATTGCTGATCATGATCTCCACCACGACCGATCCGTCGGTTTTCCAATCTCCTGTTTAAGAAATGCCGAACATCATGATGAAAGTGCGGTGGAGCACCATCCTGTTGAAAGACGAAGTCGGCGCTGTCGGTCTCCAGTTGTGGCATGAGCCAATTTTCCAGCATGTCCAGATACACGTGTCCTGTAACGTTTTTTTCGCAGAAGAAAAAGGAGCCGTAAACTTTAAACCGTGAGATTGCACAAAACACGTTAACTTTTGGTGAATTGCGAATTTTCTGCACGAATGCGTGAGGATTCTCTACCGCCCAGATTCGCACATTGTGTCTGTTCACTTCACCATTAAGAAAAAATGTTGCTTCATCACTGAAAACAAGTTTCGCACTGAACGCATCCTCTTCCATGAGCTGTTGCAACCGCGCCGAAAATTCAAAGCGTTTGACTTTGTCATCGGGTGTCAGGGCTTGTAGCAATTGCAAACGGTAAGGCTTCTGCTTTAGCCTTTTCCGTAAGATTTCCCAAACCGTCGGCTGTGGTACGTTTAGCTCCCTGCTTGCTTTATTCGTCGACTTCCGCGGGCTACGGGTGAAACTTGCCCGCACGCGTTCAACCGTTTCTTCGCTCACTGCAGGCCGACCCGTTGATTTCCCCTTACAGAGGCATCCAGAAGCTTTAAACTGCGCATACCATCGCCGAATGGAGTTAGCAGTTGGTGGATATTGCTGAACTTCGTCCTGAAGTGTCGTTGCACGGTTATGACTGACTGATGTGAGTGCATTTCAAGCACGACATACGCTTTCTCGGCTCCTGTCGCCATTTTGTCTCACTGCGCTCTCGAGCGCTCTGGCGGGAGAAACCTAAAGTGCGGCTTCAGCCGAACAAAACTTTATGAGTTTTTCTACGTATCTGTAGTGTGTCGTGACCATATGTCAATGAATGGAGCTACAGTGAATTTATGAAATCGCTTCAAGCATTTGTAATAGCCCTGTATTTAGGACAAATTTCATTAAGGAATAAATATACTGAGAGGCAGTAGTTAGTATACCCAGTTCTTTGAAGAGGTTTCTACAGGATGTCCGTGAATTTACTCCACAAATAATACGTATTACACGCTTCTGTACTCTGAAAACTTTTGTTTGGCTTGAAGAGTTACCCCAAAATATTATACCATATGACATTATGGAATGAAAGTAGGCAAAGTATGCAAGCTTTTTCATTTTTATGTCGCCTATGTCTGCTAACACTCGAATTGCAAATATAGATTTGATAAGGCGTTTATGCAGTTCTGTGGTGTGCTTCTCCCAACTGAATTTATTAACAAGTTGTAATCCCAGGAATTTAAGACTGTCAACCTCTTCTATCTGCTCTTCTTCATACTTTATGCATATGCTGTGTGGAAACCTCTTAAAGGTTCTGAATTGCATATCCTGAGTCTTTTCGAAGTTCAGCCCCTCCGCAAATTGCAGCAGCATTTAATGCTGGGCCATCAACAAATGTCAGTGTGCGAACCATTCAACGAAACATCATCGATACGGGATTTCGGAGCCAAAGGCCTACTCATGTACCCTTGATGACTGCACGACACAGAGCTTTGTACCTCGCCTGGGCCAATCAATACAGACGTCGGACTGTCGGTGACTGGAAACACGTTGCCTGGTCGGATGAGTCTCGTTTCAAATCGTATAGAACGGATGGACGTGTAAGGGTATGGAGACAGCCTCATGAATCCATGGACCCTGCATGTCAGAAGGGACTGTTGAAGATGGTGGAACCGCTGTAATGGTGCGGGGCATGTGCAGTTGGAGTCATATGGGACCTCTCATACGTCTAGATACGACTCTGACAAGTGACACGTACGTAAGCCTGATCACCTGAATCCATTCATGTTCATTTTGCATTCCAAAGGAATGGGCAATTCCAGTTGGACAATGCGGCACCCCACAATTCCAGAATTGCTACAGAGTGGCTCCAGGAACACACCTCTGAGTTTAAACACTTCCGCTTGCCACCAAACTCACAAGACATGAACATTGTTGAGCATATCTGGGATGCCTTGCAACGTGCTGTTCAGAACTCTTACGCATTTATGGACAGCCCTACTGGACTGATGGTGTCAATTCCCTCCAGTACTACTTGAAACATTAGTCGAGTCCATGCCACGTCGTGTTGCGGCACTTCCGGGTGCTTGCGGGGTCCTACCCGATATTAGGCGGGTGTACCACTTTGTTTGGCTCTTCAGTGTACATTCTGGCATGTCAGTGAGGAGCTGCAGCAGTTCACCTTCCGCATCAATTACATTAATCAAAATTTGAGATGTACAGCAGGGATAATGAAGGATAGGAAGTTGCTTTCATTGACAGTTGAGAACAAGCAAACCCACGACTCGGTCATTGTGTGTTTCGAAACCAAATTCTTACGAACTTATATGTCAATGGGCATAGCTTTCATCACCCTGCTCAGAAGAGATCTCCGCGCCCACAGCTAATTCCGGAGTTCCTGGTACAAAATGTTGCAGCAAAGGTCGCTGTGCGAAGCGTGCAATAACTTCCACCGTCAGACCTAAGCAAAACATCTTGCCGAGATCCTGATAAAACTCTAGTTCTCGCTAGGACGGAGGAAGGTTTCTATCCACGTTCCTCGCTGACCAGTCTGGTGTGGCAATACAAGACAGCAAAGGGCAAACCGAAGTTTTAAATTTAGCGTTTAAGAAATCATGCATAACGTCGTTTTACAGTCGCACAGGCTACCGTATGGAGGATCCCTCGCATCCCTCGCAACTGAAAGAGTTGAAAACCAGTCGTCAGGTCCGGATGGAACCCCATTTCGGTTTTAAAGAGAATACCCTACAGCACTGTCCCCGTATTTGGCGCGAATCGCTCACGTATCCCAAGGTTCCAAACGACTGTTAAAAAGCGCAGGTGATTCCTGGATGTAAGAAAGATAGAAGAACGGAACCGCGTAGTTACAGACTAATATCTTTATCATCAGTCTGCTGCAGAATTCTTGAACGTATTTTCAGTTCGAATACAATAAATTTCCTGGGGACGGATTTAGAAACCTTGCCCTTTTCTCACATGATATACTGCGAACCCTGGATGGAGGGCAACAGGCATTTTCCTTATTCCTTGATTTCCGGAAAGCATTGGCACGGTGACCCACTGCAGACTGTTAATGAAAGTACGAGCACACGAACTAGGTTCCCAGACACTTGAGTGACTCGAGCACTTCTTAAGTGTTACAGTTAGGCGGGAGGTGAGAAATATTGGATTTGATGGTCGAGCGGCTGCTCATAAGGCACACATCACGCCGGTAAATTCCAAACGACGCCTCGCTTGGTGTGTGGGGTGACGAATCAGGGAACACATTTGGAGATCCGATGGCAGGCTGCGGATATGGCGAATACCCGGTGAACGTCATCTGCCAGCGAGTGTAGTGCCAACTGTAAAGTTCGGAGCCGGTGGTGTTATGGAGTGGTCGTGTTTTTCATGGAGGGGTCTTGCACCCCTTGTTGTTTTGCGTGGCACTATCACAGCACAGGCCTACATTGATGTTTTAAGCACCTTCTTACTTCCCATAGTTGGAGAGAAATTCAGGGATGGCGATTGTATCTTTCAACACGATCGAGCACCTGTTCATAATTCACGGTCTGTGGCGGAGTGGTTACACAACAATAACATCTCTGTAATGGACTGGTCTGCACACAATCCTGACCTGAATCCTTTAGAACACTTTTGGGATGTTTTGGAACGCCGACTTCGTGCCAGGCCTCACCGACCGACATGGATACCTCTCCTCAGTGCAGCACTCCGTGAAGAATGGGCTGCCATTCCCCAAGAAACCATCCAGAACTTGACTGAATGTAGGCCTGTGAGAATGGAAGCTGTCATCAAGGCTAAGGGTGGGCCAACGCCATGTTGAACTCCAGCATTACCGATGGAGGGCATCACGAACTTATAAGTCATTTCCAGCCAGGTGTTCGGATACTTTTGATCAATTAATGTATGTCGGTGCGTCAGAAACAGCGTGCTGTAACTGTTTGAAACAGTGGCGCCAATCTGAAGTCGTGTGACAGAGCTGAAGGGTTCCCAAAAAGAACGCCTTCGAGGATTTCAATTTGATAGTGATGAAGCGATGCAAGCAGAGATGAGGTTGTACATTCGTCAACAAAGTCAGACACACTACAGTGACGATATCAACAAACTGCTCTCTCATCGGAGGTATGTGTCGCTCACTAGGGTGAGTATGTTGAGAAATAAATATGTAAACACGAAGAATAAAGATGTAGAACTTTAATAATGTTTGTTTTATTTAAAAAGCCTTAAGAGATTTCCCGTTAAGAAATTCGAAGGCATTACTTTCCTGCACAACCTCGTATTCCTTTAAAGAGGTTAGCATACGTTGTAGCTGCGGTCTACGGTCATGAGGCAGTCTGACAAACCCACGGTTGATTTTTCCTTAGCTAGCGAAATTGGCAGTAAAACGGGTTTGTGGGTGAGGTGAGTTGCGAGAGGTGCAGCATGGTGTGCTGCAACCATTACGGACAAGCTTCGTAGTATTGGGATACAATATCTCTTCAAGCAAAACGGTCGCGGGTATGAGTGCAGCTTGCAGAATGAGAGTGACTGCTAAGTGGTTTACAATTTAATTTATTCGTTATACTCGGTTCTAATTGCAAGTGCCGTGTATTCTCACTACATCAGAATGCGTGGATGGATTTAAAACTGCTTTGCGCTTAACAGCGAGGTCATCAGCGTTCGTTCGCTGGTGTATGAGTAATTACTCTTGTTACAACGAAAAGCAACTATAGCCACAATCATAAAATATTTCACCAACGATCTCCGGTATGTCTACACATATTGTTGTCATACGGCAATAGTGTTGATTAAACAGTGGATAGCAAAAAGATAGCTGGTTAATCGTGGAACTGAAAGGATGAGCTAGGGGCCCAAAAACATATTAAAAACTTCGTCCAGTTAAATTTGTCAATAGTCCCGACGCCACATAAAACAAGTTGTCAACAACTTTCTTGCTATTTTCTCTTCGTCTCCTAAAGCTGAGGTTAAGTCCTTAGGTAGGCCAAAAGCTTCCCCTTAAAAAAGAGGGGCAAAGCACGACTTTAACGCATGGTGCACCGTGATTGTGTCGTCATAAATACTTCATACCAGCGGTCCTTGATGCCGTGAGGGATAAAAGCACGTCATTGGGCAGTCCATTCTTTGTGTTCCAAAGGAAGTGGGCCATGCTTGGATGGTTGGTTTCACCGACAGCAGCTTTTTATTGGCCACTACTAGTCAGTATTCTTCCCCGTCAGCCAGCATTCTGTTTGTTAGCCACGACAAGATGGACTGTAGACGGACCCTAAGGTGACCTCTGCATCATGTTTCTCTCTATCGGTGGCAGGCTGCTCTGTCACCTTTCTCATTCCCTCTATTCCAGCGTGTTCAGGGACTCTTCCGCCTGTGCACGAGAATTCCATTCGGAGAATGTACTGGATTCCAACTGCAGTTCTTCATGATAGCCTCTAGGGATTGTGTTCGGAGGCCAAATCAAATTAAAACGTAGGAACTCGTAATCTTGTACTGCAGCGAAACCAGTACAAAATGACTATACAAAATGACTACCATCAGAGACATTTGAACTACGTGGAACAGTTCTTCTTCCGCAAAGAGACGGGAAATTATTCTTGCTCTAAACTTTGCTGATATTTTCGGGAACTGCTGCCACTGGGGAAAACTTACCTGATAATAATGCTTGAGGTATGGCATCGAAAAGATGGCTATTGATTCCAGTAGAGAGAGAGAGTAATTCTTGGCCCCTTCCATAAACCAATACAGACCATTTCCTCATGCAATATAAGAACGGAAGAAACCCGCCCATGTTTCGGTTTCCATTCCGCGAACTGCTTCAGTTCCGTCACTTTGGACAGAAGGGAACTCCGGGGGCAGCAGTTAATGAACCGCCGAGTAATTCGTTGCCCACAAAGGGGCGGCTGCCTTATTCATGAAACACGGTCAACAGCTGCGCAGCCAGTGATTCCCACGCCTTACCCTGTTTGACTTACATCGTTTTTACTCCATTATGACGGTCGTGAGCTCTCCGCCTTTGATTACTCCATTTTAATTAAACATTAATGTAGTGCTTCCCTGTTCCGCTTACATTCTGAATTCTAGAAGATGCATGCGTCTCAGGGGCCTGTCTCAGGAAAAGCCTTCAAAAATCTACAGAACTGACGTCATTTATATACATCTTTATGCTATTAGATACTAAAGACAAATTGATTAATTAAAATTTACCAACATTTAAGGACGAAAGTAGCTTTCTTGTGATGTGCCACTGCCAAGTAATACAACTCGATTAAACTTCGAGCATACATAGAAGGAATTGTTATAGTATGTTACAGAAGATAACCGAATGAGACGAACAGGAATGATACTTTTTCTTCTGGGACAATAATTACATTGAAGTCGTGGGAATCGTGATGCTCCCCTGGACATTAGAAAATCTTGGAGATCTTTCTCAATAAGGTGTGAGTGGTGATCACGGATGGCATTGCGTACTCTGCAACGTGCTCTCATTTTAGTCACGGGACTGGTAAGGTGTTCTTGTGGTATGGCGTTCCATTCTCGTACCAGCGTGGTTGTCAACTGTTGGATGGTCGTTGGTGCATGTGGACGTACTTCTAACTGTCTCACCAACACACCCCACACGTCCTCCGTGTGATTTGAATCTGGGAAACATGCAGGTCAGTCCGTTCGCTGAGTATCCTCTCGTTCCAAGAGCTCCGGCATCAGTGCTCTTTGATGAGATCCCGCATTGTAACCCATAAAAACAAAGTCAGCACCAAATGCACCGCTGAAAATATGCACATGGGGCATGAGAGTAGTGTCACAATAATGTTAACCAGCGAGTGCGCAGTTTTCAAACATTTCGAGCTCAGTGGCTCACGCAACATTATGCTCCCCCACACCATATCACGTGGGCCACCATAATGACGATGTTCGCCAACGTCCCTCGGTGCATAGCCTACCCCCCACCACTCGGTATATGGGGTAGGTCCAGTGTGGGATGGTTGTGATAGTGCGGATGCAATCAAATCTCAGCCCTCACCACACCACTCTGGTGGCAAGCCAGTCTCACTTCTTAACCCACAACGCACCCTGTACCCCATACCGCGCACTCACACCACCTGTGCCTTTTTTCTTTTTTCTTTTTTTTTCCAACATCATATCACTGGCTTCCTGGAGCACAGACGCTAAATGCATAGCCGAGACTTATGGCCAAGCCTAAAAATCTCCTTCTTTATGTGTAAGGTGTCAGGCAAATCCAACACCTTCCATGAAAACCCTGACATGATAAGCAAATCCACTAGTATGTCACATAGCTCCGAATAAATCGTGACATTAAATTAACCAAAGTAATACGAGTAACGAGTGAGCAAATGGAATACCACAGACTAACACAAGAATGCCTAAATGCGTGTCATACCTTCCCACCGTGAGACAGACGCAGTTCCGAGGGGAGAAACGAGAAGAGACGCCGAGAGCAGAACCGTGTTAAGCTGAAGGCCCTACGATAAGGGACAGTAGCTGCAGTGATAAATAGTAATAAAGTATTCAATAAAAAGTGCAACATTCTAGCAGAGACAATAGGATAATTAAGTTAGGAATTTTAATATTGTTAGAATTAAGTTTTCTCTCTAATGCAAGCGTACAGGTGGCGGATACATCGTTGACAAGTTGGTTCTGACCCAACAAGTAAGTGAATTGATTGTCAAGTCGTGTGTGAAAAAAGTTTATGAAACGCGTGAGATCGTATGAGCGCTTGTTGACGCGAAGTAGGGCGCGTGAATTGCTTTTAAAACAGAAAATAAGGGATTCGGAAAGATTAGCAATGGCAGATCGAGACCTTGACCGAATTGAGGTAGAGATCCAGCATGAAGATGGACAGAGAATAGAGGACAGTACAACAGACGATGCAGTATCGCGAGAAATAGGACATATAACGCACCATAACGAGAATAATGTACGTCAAGGCATAGAAAACATAAGTCAGCATACGACAGATTCAAAAATGGTTAAATGGCTCTGAGCACTATGGGACTCAACTGCTATGGTCATCAGTCATACGACAGAGGAGCAGGAAAGTAGAGAGACAGTCATGAGGATCCTAACTTGCGTCTTGAATACGTAGAACCATAGTACAAGTAATCAGAGCTCCCTCACCACAGAGTACAAGGAATGCGAGCAGAAACGTGTCATAGCACAGTTCAATGCAATCGGTTGCGAACCAACACTTGGGCGAAAACACAGAGCGTAGGACGTCGGAAGAAAACGCAATAGGACCCACCAATCTGGCAGAATTATTACAACAAATTACGGAAACCATGACAAGGCAAAATAAAGACATAGCGAACCAAATTCAAATTCAGAATACAGAAACCACGAGACAAATGCGTGAGATTAAAGAACAAAACAAAAAAAAATTCAGTTACACCTAAGTCATATTGAAGACGAGGCAAAATAATCTCGAGAAGTGATAGGAAACTTAGTACCAAGTCACAATCAATTGAGAACAGACATTGACAAGGTACAAGCGGACGTACAAACATTGCGTAATGACATTCAGGACGAGATCAAAACATTACGTAACAACACCCAGGGAGAAGTCAAGAAACTAGAGAAACAGATAAACGCAATTACTAGACAAGCAGCAGGTACAGCGCGTGAAATTGCTGAAAACAGTGTGTTTCACAAACGTATCACAAAAGCAGCGCTGAAAAGATATGACAACCGCATAGTCAAAATAGAAGCCCAAACGAAGCGACAATTTCAGAAATTGCGAACAGAGTTGTTGCAAACCATTGAAGAGCGTAGTGAACAGGATCGAACAAGCACAGAGTCTGCAACCACATCCGTATCTGTAATAGCACCGGAAAAACAAGCAATTAACGAAGATATTACGCATTTGCGATTCCAATCACAGGCGGAAAGTAACATACGTGAAATCAGACAGCCTGCACAGCAGCAAACACGTTTCGAAATTCTTGATGAACAAACGTCATCACAAACACATGCGGAACCACAAATGTATGTCTCAAGACAGTTTGGATCGTGCAATGAAGCAGCAAGGTTAGCGAGACAAGATACCGAACCTGTGGTGTCACCGCCAGACACCACACTTGCTAGGTGGTAGCCTTTAAATCGGCCGCGGTCCATTAGTATACGTCGGACCCGCGTGTCGCCACTATCTGTGATTGCAGACCGAGCGCCGCCACACGGCAGGTCTAGAGAGACTTCCTAGCACTCGCCCCAGTTGTACAGCCGACTTTGCTAGCGATGGTTCACTGACAAAATACGCTCTCATTTGCCGAGACGATAGTTAGCATAGCCTTCAGCTACGTCATTTGCTACGACCTAGCAAGGCGCCATTACCAGTTACTATTGATGCTGTAAAACATGTACCGTCAAGAGCGATGTTCACCAATTATAGATTAAAGTTAAGTATTCCAGCAGCTACGTACGTTTTTTGTTAGTCTCATTTCCTTGACCTGTTCCAGACCTCACGCCAGCCTGCGTGAGCTAAAACGCGTGCCTTTCGGCTTCCTCTCATAGTTGGTTGGCTGTCTTGCCAATCCACAACAGAACCAATACCTGACAATGGAAAGCCAGGTCGCGAAGAGTACAGTGCAATGCATTCAGCTACACGTTGACAACCAATGGAAGAAAATTATTGCGTACCACTCCAACGATACTACGCAAGGGTAGGCGAAAGTTACAGTGGACAATATCCAATGGATCTACCACAACCGGAAAGAACGACGGGAGAAATGATCAGAAACAAAAGTGGCGAAGAATCGCGAATTTCATATGGAACTATGACGAAGTACGACAACGATCATTTCCTCACAGTCAGAAAATTTCAACACTTTCGAGAAGGAAACTCATTACATCCACGAACTTTTATTGATCAATTCCGAGTAGGATTACCAGAACACTGGACGCTATCACACAAATTAGACTTTATATGTGCACACATGTCAGGAACAGTCGCAGAAACCATGCAGAATGTTGCAGCGACATGCCGATCGTACGAAGATTTCAGAGAGAAGTTTCTCTCACGATATTGGTCCAGCGAAGCACAGAACAGAGTGAAGTACGAATTATTACAGAACCCATATTTTGAAAATTCAGGAGAGAAGAGTCCTGTGAAATTTTACGAATTAATGGCAAAGAAAAATCAATGCTTAAATGTACCATACAGTGAAGGAGAGTTGATTAAATTATGCGCGATGAAGCTACCATTGAAATACCAACAATCATTAGTAGGTCGCGGAGGCAATGACGTCGAAGCATTCAAAGGTATTCTAAGGGAACTAGAGTTCATATTTTCGGAAGATGACACAAGAAAAAGACGAAGCGCACGTGAAAACGAAAGCAAAAAGCAGTGGAATCCACAAGACACAGTACGAAGAAACAATAATTACGAACCATATGATAACTTCGCACCAAGAAATGACAATAGATTTCAACAAAGAACCGGTTATGGATTTAGAAGAGAATATGGCAATAACTATAATTCACCCAGGAACGGCAACAACTATTACAGAGGGAATAACGACAACCGGAACGGATACTGGAGAACCAATAGACCGACAAATTATCAACTAAGAAACCACTATCAACAAGCTGAACAAGAAAAGAGAATACAGATAGAAGAGGTGGAGGTAAGACCACCAAACCCTGATAAACGTTCGAATTGACAGCTAAGCGCCCATGCCAAAGAGAATGACGCACTGACCCAGGACAATTGCAGCACCTTGAGCAGAGAAGTAAACACCTTATCACGAGAAGAGAAGAAGGAAGAAACAAATCCGCAGGGACCAGATGAAAACGAAGACAAGAAAATAACAATATCGTGTTGGGACGAAATTAATTGGGAGAATACTGACGAGGAAGATGAATTACCGGGGGCATGCACAACGAATGTAGGAGGAAAGGACGAAGTAATGAATATTGCAGAGCTATTTGAGATGGAAACCAGGGAAAGCGAATTCAATGAGGATAATGCGCAGTCGACAGAAGTTGAAAATAAGTTACGAGTGGGCACACAACCCAACGTATATAATGAAGGAAGTTATGAAGCGATAATTAGAGCATTTAGATGCGATTATGTGGAAGTAGCAACGAAGAAGGAGAAGATAGACGAGGATGAGGAAAAAGTAGAGGATGTTGAAGAAAGCGTAAATGAAGGAAGAAATAGAGAAGAGGAAATAAAAGAGAGAGAAGTAGTAGTCGAAGATTATCCTACAGAAAGTTCGAATTCACAAGGGAAATTCCTAAAAAGACTCATGTATGATTCAGTGGAGGATTCGTTGATGCAAGAAGAAGAACAGAACCAACCCTTTCAAATTCAACCAATTGTGAAGGCCATGGTAAAGCATATCCCAGTCAATATTGTAATTCATAGCGGAAGTGAACTGACTGTGATCTCAGAAAATTTATTCATGCAGTGTAATCCCAATGAGGAATTGCCAGTTCTGAAAACACGTAAGATTAAAGTAAGAGGTCCTATTAGAAACATTGCTGCGGAAGTTACGAGACAAACAAGGTAACTCTTTCGTGTCAAGGTCAAAAGATCGAAGCCAACTTCGTGATTATACCTAAGCTAACTGTAGATTTGATTATAGGTGCAGATTTTTTAAATGAGGGACGAGCGATAATAGATATCTGAAAAGGTAGCGTAACATTCGGGAATGTCACACTTCTCTTTGAGCAAAAGCTAAAATTAGAAGAAATACCAGTTATAAACAAACAATTAAGAATGACGCGAGATAAAGAGGATGAAGAATTAGAATTGTATGCACAAAAGGGGGAATCGCCTGAACTCATGTTAGAAGTCCATAAAGAAATCGACGAAAAACTGCAAGAAGTTCAAGGTATTTCGGAACACAGTAAAAGAGAATTAGAGGGTATTTTAGGAGATAAAGCAGAGGTATTTTTACCTAAGACTGGCAGTATTAAACACTTTCAGTACAAGTTTGAAGTAAAACAGCACAAACCATTTAGAGTGCCACCCTATACAATCCCATTAAGCTACAGGAATAAAGTATTCCAGGAGATATCTAAAATGTTAGATGACGATATTATTGAACCAGCTACCTCCACATATAACAGCCCGCTCCATGTTGTACAAAAACGAGATGGGAGCATCAGGTTAGTGCTTGATTCCAGACAGATCAACACAATCATAACCACTGAGACAGATCGCCCAGAAAAATTAGAGGAATTGATGCAAAACTTCCACGGTGCTCAGATATTTTCATCAATTAATTTACGGAGTAGTTTCTGGCAAATAGAATTGGCCCCAGAATGTAGAAAATTTACAGCATTTATCGTATTCGGTAGATGTTACCAGTTTAAACGATTGCCATTTGGTTTAAACATATCATCAGCAGCGTTTATTAGGGGATTTAATACTATACTCAGTTCTGAAATTTTACAAAAAATTACTTGTTATGTTGATGATGTGATTATAGCAGAACCCTCTTGGGAACATCACAACGACACATTAAATCAGTTTTTACAGATCATGAAAGAGCATTGGGTCACAGAAAATATAACAAAATCCAAATTTGGAAGGCGAGAGGTCAAATTTCTAGGACACATAATTTCCGAGAAAGGGGTAATGCCCGACCCAGAAAAACTAACGGCAATCAAAGAATTCTGTACTCCATATAATAAGAAAACTCTCAGAGGATTTCCAGGTCTCACCGGATTCTATAAAAAATTTATTTGGATCGACTCTCTCGCAACACCACGCCTACGTGCATTGACTGGAAAAAACACGCCATGTGTATGGGATCAACAAGCCAATGTAGAATTTTTAAAAGTGAAAAACGCACTAACAACAGCACCGATTTTAGCACATCCTGATCCAACACAATATTTTTTTATGGCCACTGATAGCGCGAAAACAGGTTTAGGAGTTGTTTTATTCCAAGAATACGACCAGGCAGGGCTAAGATCAAATAGAACAATTGCATTTGCCAGTCGTATACTCACAAAAAGCGAGAAAAACTATTCAGTCACGGAGCTGGAAGCATTGGCCATTGTATGGGGCTTCCAACGTTTTCGATACTTCCTATTCGGAAGAAAAACAAAAGTATACACTGACCACAAAGCATTAGAATTTCTATTATCCGCCAAACTAACTCATGGGAGGTTAGCCAGATGGATGTTAACACTACAAGAATTTGACTTCACTATTACACACATACCAGGACCAGCGAATGTGTTAGCAGATGCTTTATCACGATGACCACAGGGTGCATCCAATAACATAGGTTTGGACGCAGCAGAAGACCAGTTTACAATGTACTATATGAAACAAGTACCTTTCGAAAACTACATTACGACAGCATTGAAAAACATAGGCAAAGAACAGGACAAGGATCCCAAAATACTAGGAATAAAACGCAAGTGGAGAAGTAAGGATTTTCCAGACATTCGACAGCACTATCTCGTAAAAAACAATGTTTTTCTTTTTAGACGAAATGTTGCAACGAATGAATGGTTAATTTATATCCCAGATGAACTAATTAATAAGTACATATGGTATACACATTTAAGTAATGGCCACTTTGGACCAAAGAAATGCTTTTTAAAAATAAAACAAACAAGCCATTTTCCTAATATGGAAAGACGAATTAGAACAGTATTAGTCAAATGCAAAAATGTATGAGGGCTAAACACGTCACTTTCCAAACCAAACCACCTATGTTTCCAATTATCCCTAAAAGATTAAAACAAATAGCTGCAACAGATTTCATGGGGCCCCTCCCACGCACAAAAAATGGATATATTTTCATATTTGTCGTTTTGGAACTTACTTCTAAATAGCACTACACTACTACCTCCAGTTACTGTACTTAAAAATATTGAACCTCCTAACATAACCAGAGAAAATGTTAGATTTCCTATTGTACCATGTAGACAGCACAAACAAGTCATAGCAACAGCACTCTCCAACATCAGAAAGGCAGCCATTAAAAGAAAAGAAAGAGGAGATAGAACATCAAAAATGGTTCAAATGGCTCTGAGCACTATGGGACTCAACTGCTGTGGTCATAAGTCCCCTAGAACTTAGAACTACTTAAACCTAACTAACCTAAGGACATCACACACATCCATGCCCGAGGCAGGATTCGAACCTGCGACCGTCGCGGTCGTGCGGTTCCAGACTGTAGCGCCTTTAACCGCTCGGCCACTCCGGCCGGCCGATAGAACATCAATTAAGAGAACATTCTCAGTAGGCCAGACAGTAGTTGTAAAAACACACCATCTCTCCAGCAAACAGAAACACAAAATACGTAAGTTTTACGCTGCATACAAAGGACCTGTCATAATTAGCCGAATTGCTCATGATGATGCTGTGGAACATATGAACCCAAAAACAGACAAAACCTTAGGACTTCACCATGTGAGCCATATCAAAAAGTTTGAAGATTAATTTTATTACTGGTAAATAATCAGCACAATATTTCAAGATTATGTTGCAGATAGGATCGTCAGGAGAAAGAAGAATGAAGAGAGAGGAAGGTGGGAAAAAGAAAGTAGTTTCAATAAAAACAAAAACAAATATAACACCAATAGTACCATAGATTAAGGTGAAGGGATAAAGCGTAGATAGTCTAACAGCATGAAATACTAAAATGCTATACACCACGACACTACACAAAAAATAAAAAAACCAATTTGAGGATTTTTGTAGAAGTTAAGACTCAAAATATCTTAGAGTTGTAACATGGAAAGGGTGCCGAAATTTGCAAAGCTTTTTAAGAAGGCGTAAAACAATGTAGGTACTAGACATATGTTAGATGATTATAAGTAAAACTTTTTGTAAGAACCCTTGTCAAAACTCCAACAAAGACCAGATGCAATGACCCACAAGTTGCAACGTGAGAAGTATCAAGAAAGAAAAGGACGTAATTAGCAAGACACATATCCTGCCCAGAGAAGAACCAAGAAGCAAGCAAGAAGCAGAGAAAAAGCAGGAAGAACAGAAGTTGAAGATTTGCAAGATTGAGACCAAGAAAGAAGATGGGCGAAGAATAGACGACATACCTTCCCAAATCCCTATCCTATTGTAAACCAGTCGTCTGAGAAGTATTACAACAAAAAACGACCGCTTTCAGCGACACATAACGATGACTTTCACGCACACAAAGCCAGTAAACCACGAGATTCTGCACTCACAGCTCCATTCCATTATGGGACCTCCACAACAGCAACACACACTTGCAAAGCCAACAAGGAACGACGAACGAAGCTGTACACCAAATACTTGCCCACATCCATCTCGCTCAAGTCCATCACCTTCGTGCAAAAAACATTCGCCAACCTCATGCTTAAACATTCATAGGATTGTGTGAATGTGTGAAATCAAATTATGTGATGTAGGAATTGTGCAAAAGAAGCATGTGAAAAACTTAATAAGTTAAGCACACCAGACAGCTAATAAACTACAAAATAACAGTCACTGACTATGGACTTAAGTAGAAAATAGACTATCGATAAAAATAAGTCATTAGTTCTGAAATGGACATTATATAAAGAACAAAAGTAAGGCATAATAAACACTAAAACTGTATGCCACTTATTTTCTCCTCATAAAAATAAAAGAATAACTATATTTTACTTATTTTCTCCTTATACAAACAAAGAATAAAAAATTATCTTGTTGGATGTTTTCCCCTTTTTTTTAACATTTGTACCATTGGTTAGGATAATATCTCAATACTTGTGTATGTATATTTCTTTGTCAAAGCAATTCTTGGAAATAATTCTTATTTGTTATTGTAACAATGTTGAAATGAGTGCCTAGAAACAAAAACACTTTACTTGTACATGATATTTAGAAAATGTGTTAGGAATAGATTTTACTTAATTACTACATTTATAAAAACAATATTTCTAAGAAAATCGATGTGAACGACTCCTCACTTTCGATAACAAATGTCTTAAAAAACAAACTTCACAATTAAATAAAGAAAGTAAATAATTAAAAAATAATCATTATAATAGAATAAAAATATTCTTCCCTTGTCAATATAAACATATTTTTGATAATAATGAGGAAGAATATAAAAATATAAATTAGTAATACAAACTAGCATAGAACAGAATAACGTAACTGAACAGTAGGCAACAAAATTTAGATAACGGAATAATTTTTGACTGACTTAGACAACGATTCAATCATTGCCTAACTTCAGTGCAAAAATTAAGTTCGAAGGTGGTGATATGTAAGGTGTCAGGCTAATCCAACACCTTCCATGAAAACCCTGACATGATAAGCAAATCCAGTAGTATGTCACATAGCTCAGAATAAATCGTGACATTAAATTAACCAAAGTAATACGAGTAACGAGTGAGCAAATGGAATACCACAGACTAACACAAGAATGCCTAAATGCATGTCATACCTTCCCACCGTGAGACAGACGCAGTTCCGAGGGGAGAAACGAGAAGAGACGCCGAGAGCAGAACCGTGTTAAGCTGAAGGCCCTACGATAAGGGACGGACACCCTCGTTGCCAGCTAACCGCTAGGACCACCCCCAGCCCATGTTAAAAGCTAGAGCCTTCCAGAAGAACAGTATAGATCTTACGATAACACAAAAAGGGCCACACCACCCGCAAGTTTTCGTGTGAGACTTTTTCACGTCTCTGTTACGTCAGGACCACCCCCCCAGCCCATGTTAAAAGATAGAGCCCTCCAAAAGAACAGTATAGGTCTTACGATAACACTAAAAGGACCACACTAGCTGCAAGTTTTAGCGTGAGACTTTTTCGCGTCTCTGTTACGTTGCAAACTTTAAAAACATTGCCCCACCACGGAAAGTATAAAGTTTCTCATTGGATAGACAGAATTTTTGTAGGCCGAGCTTAAGGTTAACATTGAGGCCCTGACTGGTCAGATGAAAACACAGCCAGATAGTTTTTTCAAACCAACTTCGGTAAATTGTAGTAAGGAGAAGTTAGGAGAGAGTTGCTTCTGAGACGGCGAGGTGAGTGAAGTGGGGCTGTCCGCCGCCCCCTGATGAACACTGACAAGGTAATGAACGCACGCGATGCCGCATAACAGTGCATAGAGCTTCACTCAGAACTTCAGAAGTCTCATCTGTTACACCCCCTTTTTTGCGCAATAATAGTGTCGATCGTCAATTAAAGCTCATGGTGTTCACATTTGCCACTTGAAGTAAAAATCTGAAATGCGATGATTTTTCTGTTATATAGTTTTTGAGAAGCCACATCAGCCACTGTAATTTACAACAAGTTAGATAAGTAATTAAAGATAATTGAGGGTCACTGTAGACCATTTTGATAGGTTTCTCTTTTGTGAAACTTAATTTAAACCTAGATTATAGATGTGAAATGGCATAGGTCATCCTTCGATCCATTGTAGAACTTGGAAACCCATTCAGGGAATATTCGTTCACATTTTTGTTGAACGCAGTTGGTTTTTACCATCCTCTATTAAAACATTTCCTTTTGTCAATAGTGCAATTTATAAACAATGTTTTGTGAGTAGAATAAAATTTCCAATGGTAAACTTAACTGCTTTTTCGACGTTATTTTACCAGCTAACTAAAAATAGGAAAGCCTTGAACCCCTTCCACTAAATTTAGTTAGTATTAAGATTCTTTTACAGGGAGTGCAGTGGAGCTGATGCTGAAATCATTAAGTATTTGGTTATATCATCGCTAGTCTCACTGAACTCTTCTGAACTCTACATGTCATGTATGGTGTGGCGTCTCCTTACCAGCAACAGGTCCCAGGTTCAAACTAGTCAATTCCCTAAAAAACACGCTCAGAGCGTCGTTGCGCGAAAGTGGTAGGGAGACACAATATAGAACAAACAGACACCACGCAGAATGTTAGAATATGGCGACCCTGCCAGGATGGTAAAATACCATGATTGAAGGTCGACCACATGCCTAACTAGGTCAGAAAAATATCCTGTTAAAAAATTTTCGTAGTAAAAAAAAATTTTTTTAAGGCATAAATAGTTGAAAACAGTAGCTGCAGCGATAGATAGTAATAAAGTATTCAATAAAAAGTGCCAGATAGGTTATTGCTTCGACCGCTGTCATGTCTTTTTCAACACATGTAATATTCAGTATGCATTAAACAACTAAATATTACAGATCATCATATCAGTAAGCAATCGCAAGCTGAAAAGCAGTTCTATCACTTTGTTTTAGAAAAGTACACCCGATAGCAGTTGGCTAAAATGTATACAATAGCACTTTATTTAAGAAAAAACACAATTTTGAGCTGCAGAGTAGAGCACAGCACTCTCAGTAGCACCTGGCTTCCCATACCAGCATCATGCTCCGCGTAATGATAGAGTTGCTAGGCTTTCCCTCTACAATTTCATAATGCTATCATTATCGTATCGATCAGAGACTTATAATTACGACAAGCAAACTGCATGCGTGTTGTAGGAACTTAAATGGGACTCCGTCTATTAAAGCCGAAGTAGTTCTCACCATATTATATTATATGTTACAGAGCACCATATTCGTAAGGAATTATGAGCTGCAGAGCAATGCCGACCTTTGAATTTAGCGAATCACAAATGCAGTCAATGTAGAGCTACTTTAAGAGTATGGAAAGATATAGGTGTTTAATACACGTATTGTTCACTTTTCCCACACCTTATTCGAGAATGGAATAGTTTTCAACTAGGGATGGGGTATACTTCCTGCCGCTTGGGCAGTGCATGTGCACGAACTTGCTCCCCTCAAAGTTCATCGTAGCCTAGTGTATGACCAAAATTGTGCACACATAGTCTGATCAAAAGTAACTGTGATCATTAACGTAGGGTATGTCTACTGATCGAAACACACACTGTTTTCAAAAAAAGATCTCGACTGGCAGTAGAAAAAATATATTTTATAAACAAACCCATTATTTACAAGTACGAGGTTTGCGACCATTTCCCAAGAACAGAGCTCAAGCTGAGAGTGCTGTTTTGGCTGGTTTGTAACATTCGCATAAGCAATTCCTGTGGTTAGTTTCTCACCTCCACAGTACAAATGGTAATACTTGCGCTTTAAGTGTTTCAGTTTCGAGGAAGTGTAGCGTAATATTCTCAATTATTCCCCAGGAGTCATATCAAGATCCGAAAGTATCATTGCATTAGACAGAAAATCATATCGACCCCAACCTGTCACTGACTATATAGACAGCTACAACATTGAGAAAATAATCCACCAATGCTGCATACAAAATTGACAGCCAAGCAAGATTTCCTGTCACAGCTCCACAAACACGATGCACATGCCAGTAAGCGAGTGATTAAAAAAATAGAAGCCAAACTAACGCCAATAGACGACCGCTGTGGGGGTGCGGCGGTTCTAGGAGCGTTAAGTCTGGAACTGCGCGACCGCTACGGTCGCAGGTTCGAATCCGGCCTCGGGCGTAGATGTGTGTGATGTCCTTAGGTTAGTTAGGTTTAAGTAGTTCTAAGTTCTAGGGGACTGATGACCTCAGATGTTAAGTCCCATAGTGCTCAGAAACATTCGAACCAAACGCTAATACATCGCGAACGACGGATAACATTTAACAAAATTAGGTCTAATTACACAGGATAATAAACCGAATAATAAATTAGATCCCAAATAAACACCAACGTCCCTCCTCCAGCTAATACGATATCGCCCAGGGTAATAAATTAAATCCAAAATGTAGGACAACTGATCTACTGCGTCAGAGGTGATGAGGTGAGGCAGCGGGTAGGAAGATGGGGTGACTTTGAATGTGAGACGCAGGAAAGGGTGTCAATAATCATTTCATCAGGACTGGTACAGCCATCATACTAACTAATGTTCCATAGGTGAAATACGTTACCTAATAAAATTATTGACATCTTCAAGATGATGACTTTATAACACTCCTGTCCGCTACTGCTATACCATAACCTTAAAGTTGGAGGCAGTTTGTAAGATGTAACTATTTTGTTAGAGTAATTATGGTATAAAGCAACAGAGCAGTGTTACCCTGTGAGAGGAATTTTGTCATGTTGACCGTGATATACCCAACGGAGGTGGCGTATCGGAAGCGAAAGTCAGAAATACGTAAATATTTAAACAGTAATAAATAATATTTAACCTACCCACACTGTTTAAAGGATAAAGAAAACGGTCGCCAGCCTAATTAGGCAAGAGAATGATTAACATTCTTGTTCAAGAAAATAGTTATTAGTAACTTTAATGGACAAACACAACCTATACTTTACCACACACGAGTGCTATGAACTCTGACACCTGCATATGTCAACGTTAAGATTGGAACTAACAGCTAGAGCAACACAAACTATTTGCAAAAATATAACAGATAACGGAACACACTATTACTTTCAGGGCTTATTCAAACTGAATAAGCTTTATAACATTACTATTGATATTCACTGCAGAATCATAAATAGGACATAGGTTAAGTGTTATTTTTCAAACACTTTCCTAGTTGACATAAATTTATATATGTAGTTCACTGCAAAATTATGAACTGGTCACTGGTTAAGTCTCTCTTAGCTAAATACTTTTCTGTTTAGAGTGAAAGTTAAATGGAATCCACCAACAGATTACTTTTCATTGCTTTTTTTAATAAAGAAGTTACTGTTTTCATAGATAGTTGTCTTTCTATTAATCGTTGAGCAGTATGAGCACAATAGGCAAACTGTGGATACTGTTACAACATTAATATGCACTTTTATTACACAAAAGAAACAAGTACTTAGCAAGTATGAGTATATAACTTTCCACTATTGCAGTTTTCTACTTTTACTACAGTGAGACACAATGTTGACAAATTTGCAAGAAACTGACTCACCTTTTAAAATTTACTACACGCAGCACTATGATCATTAACTAAGCAAAACTTTATATGCCTCAGTTTTAAGAACTTTTAATCTTTAAAAGAAACATCAAATTGTCTTTATTACCACAGTCTTCTACTTTCAAGTAAATGATTAAGTAGGTGACTTTGAAACTCCACAAAACTTTAAATTGGACTGTTTCCATCACTGAAAGGCTTTCACAAAACTTCATTTATTGCCTCCCACAATTTCACTAAATCCACAGTAAATCTGAATACTCCCTTCTTACCAAAGATCAAACAACATTATTTAATTAACTATTTGGTTTTGAGGCTTTCATTTTCTCCACAAACCAGGACACTCGGTAATCATAGTTCAAATGGAGAGGAACCTGAGAGGTGATAGGGAAAAAATCAAGGTAGGTACATAAATTCAGTTATACTTTTATCTCATATTTGTGCACACTAAAACATCCAATGAGCTGATCCTTCACTGTACATTACTATAGTGCTCCATTACAGTGATTGCGCAATGTGGTGGCGATTGCATGTTGGTAGGTGGAATTATAGGTAGAATTGCTGGACTCTGTCATTTCTTGGTGGCGATGATAGATACCAATTTCAGAATAGTTCCAGCTCTTTATCCATCCATACGAGGCATTGGAAAGCGGCAGGAAAAGCCTCTCTAGGCACCACCACAATATACGACTTTTACATGGGCAGTGCACAGTTTGGTAGCTCGTCCCTGACTGACTCTTGGTTCCATCTTTTCTACCTAGGCCAACCACAATTTGCGCCCGCTACACAGTTCCGTTCCCGAGGGGAACCACTACACCTTTTGCATACAAACTAACTAAGAATCCTAAGTGAAGGTCAGCAGTTTACATAACAGCAAACAAACATTTCAAATAAAACAGAACATTTGCACATATTAGTATTTCTACAAAAATTATTCACTCAAATTCCAAATATATACAGTAAGTTTTGTCTCCCTCCAACTGAGACAAAGAATTTAAATGACAGATATACTACATTGCATAGAATCAAACCATTACATCAAAGTTTTTTACACAGAAAAGAATAAACACTCTCATGATATCGATTCAATCCAACAACATTTACAGATACTCAACGTTATAACATTAAACAAACCAAAATGCAAAATAAATCAGTACAGCATTAGAGCTATGGTGTTACAATTTCCACTTGACAAATCTTCATGTGAAAATCCATGTAATCTATTCAAGCTGAATTCGTAAAAATGTAGTTCTGCCACACCATAAATTCGATTTGGTTCATCTCAGCAGTGTTGCAACTACTGATAACAAATGCTGTAGCCTTGTTCACATGTGAAAAGGATGCACACAGCAGACGGTCACTTCAGTCTTGTGTGTTATGATTACTTTCCACATGTTAAGTGCAAGATTTAGTGCGAGAACAAGCACGGTCCTGCTGGAAATGTTTGCAAATTTTTACTGTTATTTGACGTATCATGTCACTAGACAGGTAAATGAAAAACAGCCTTAGTGGATCAGTTCTACAGATATTTTGAAACTTCTTTACTACGTGGCCTTTTTTTCTGTTTAGTCTTGAAGAGAAAGATTTATTGCTGTGAGAAAATACGCTTCTGTACAAGACAAAAGTAACACCACTGGTGCATTCTTAAAATAAACAAAAAAAATTATACTATACTTCATAAAAGTAATACCAGTTAACAAATAAAGTTTCATATTGATAAATTAACAATAGATTTCGTGCAATCTAACGAAGCTTGGAGAAGCGCAAATGGCCTTATCCTCCACGATGGAGATTGCATTGCCTCTTCCGACATAAAAGACGTTACAAACGCTGTCACTTCATTGACCAAGGCCTATTCTCCCTGTATCTACCGTGTTTGGTGACTGCAATACTATACTGCGTAGGAGTCAGGTAGCAACGACAGTACACGAAGAACACTAACTGGCAACCAACAGGAAACACAAACAATCGCTTCCTCTGAACGGTGATATAGACTCGTCCAGTTCGCAGGACCGAATTGTGTCTTCCATGGTAGTTCATCTTATCATCAGTGAGGCCTAGCCTGTGACAACTTGTGTGAGTTGACGTCACAGTTGAATGGAACAATACTTTCGTTGCCTCTATACATAGACTCAAAAGTGTTTCTGAAACGTTAGTGGTGTATTACTTGCGTCGTTGTTTTCATCCAAATCTACCATTCACTTGCGCTAAATTTAGGATGATATTTGGTGCAGAGCCTGAAAGAGTTAATCCGTACGTTTATAATGGTAACATAGGCCTATATGCAGGCGACAGTAAGAACGATGTCTGACGGATCATTGACATCTTGGAATATAGGTATAAACGAGTCCTGAAATAAAATTCACCTCCCAGGTGCGAATCATTGCTTACGGGATACTACACTACTGGCCATTACAATTGCTACACCAAGAAGAAATGCAGATGATAAACGGGTATTCATTGGACAAATATATTATACTAAAACTGACATGTGATTACATTTTCGCGCAATTTGGGTGTATAGGTCCTGAGAATTCAGTACCCAGAACAACCACCTCTGGCCTTAATAACAGCCTCGATACGCCTGGCCATTGAGTCAAAAAGAGCTTTGATGGCGTGTACAGGTACAACTGCCCATGCAGCTTCAACACGATACTACAATTCTTCAAGAGTAGTGACTGGCGTATTGTGACGAGCCAGTTGCTCGGCCACCATTGACCAGATGTTTTCAGTTGGTGAGAGATCTGGAGAATGTGCTGACCAGGGCAGCAGTCGAACATTTTCTGTATCCAGAAAGGCCCGTACAGGACCTGCAACATGCGGTCGTGCATTATCCTGCTGAAATGTAGAGTTTCGCAGGGATCGAATGAAGGGTAGAGCCACGGGTCGTAACACATCTGAAACGTAACGTACACTGTTCGAAGTACCGTCAATGCGAACAAGAGGTGACCGAGACGTGTGACCAATGGCACCCCATACCATCACGCCGGATGATACGCCAATACGGCGATGACGAATACATGCTTCCAATGCGAGTTCACCGCGATGTCGCCAAACACGGATGTGACCGTCATGATGCTGTAAACAGAACCTGGATTCATCCGAAAAAATGGTTTCGCCATTCGTGCACCCAGGTTCGTCGTTGAGTACACCATCGAAGGCGCTCCTGTCCGTCAAGGGTAACCGCAGCCATGGCCTCCGAGCTGATAGTCCATGCTGCTGCAAACGTCGTCGAACTGTTCGTGCAGATGGTTGTTGTCTTCCAAACGTCCCCATCTGTTGACTCAGGGATCGAGACGTGGCCGCACGATCCGTTACAGCCATGCAGATAAGATGCCTGTCATCTCGACTGCTAGTGATACGAAGCCGTTGGGATCCAGCACGGCGTTCCATATTACCCTGCTGAACCCATCGATTCCATATTCTGCTAACAGTCATTGGATCTCGGCCAACGCGAGCAGCAATGTCACGATACGATAAACCGCAATCGCGATAGGCTACAATCCGACCTTTATCAAAGTCGGAAACGTGATGGTACGCATTTCTCCTCCTTACGCGTGGCATCACAACAACGTTTCACCAGGCAACGCCGGTCAACTGCTCTTAGTGAATGAGAAATCGGTTGGAAACTTTCCTTATGTCAGCACGTTGTAGGTGTCGCCACCGGCGCCAACCTTGTGTGAATGCTCTGAAAAGCTAATCATTTGCATATCACAGCATCTTCTTCCTGTCGGTTAAATTTCGCGTCTGTAACACGTCATCTTCGTGGTGTAGCAATTTTAATGGCCAGTAGTGTACATCAAGCATGATTACTGACTGCCATTTCATCAGTGAGACGCTCCAAAACGTACGCTTGGTCAAACTAAGCAAAAATTTTTCTTGATTAGTCGACAGTTAACAGTTATTTTTGGTATGAGTTCTTCTAGCAATATACTGGACAGCAAGCACGTTGAAGGTTATGTTGCGCTACTCCGAAGAGCAGCCATTGCTCCAGCAAAGTCGTAGCCGTAAAACCAGACGATTCGATCATAATTTTACGGGCATTATCATGTAGGAGACAACGTACAACGGCATACGTAGATCATGATAAAATAGAGAACGCGTCTTCTTAGGATTCCCTATCGCCGGATTTGTGGCGAATAAACTTTTTGAAAAAAAGTGGAGTAGACTGAGGTGAAAATACACACTTCAAAAAAAGTTTTGCATCACCTCGGTTCCGTGAGTTCCGGAACCTGTACAGAAAATTGGAATAGAGATTAACATTAGCATCATTTCCGCCCGTTTTATTGCTCGTGGAAAGCACACATTGCATACTGTACCACCATACAGCGAGAACTTCAGAGGCGGTGATCCAGATTGCTGTACTCACCGGTATCTCTAATACCCAGTAGTACGTCCTCTTGCATTGATGCATGCCTGTATTATCGTGGCGTACTATCCACGAGTTCATCAAGACACTGCTGGTCCAGATTGTCCCACACCGCAACGGACGGTGATTCGGCGTAGATCCCTCAGAGTGGTTGGTGGGTCTCGTCGTCCATAAACAGCCCTTTTCAGTCTATCCCAGGCAGGTTAGCAAGGGTCCATGTCTGGAGAACATGATGGCCACTCTAGTCGAGCGATGTCGTTATCCTGAAGGAAGTCATTCACAAGTTGTACACGAAGGGGGCGCGAATTGTCGTCCATGAAGACGAATCCCTCGCCAATATGCTGCTGATATGGTGGCACTATCGGTATGCCGATGGCATTCACGTATCGTACAACTGTTACGGCGCCTTCCATGGCCACCAACTGCGAACGGCGGCCCCACATAATGCCAACCCAAAACGGCAAGGAATCTTCACATTGCTTCACTCGCAAGACAGTGTGTCTAAGGCGTTCAGCCTGACCAGGTTGACTCCAAAAACGTCTCCGGTGATTGTCTGGTTGAAGGCATATGCGACATTCATCGTTGAAGAGAGCGTGATGCCAATCCTAAGCGGTCCATTTGGCATTTTGTTGGGCCCATCTGTACCGTGCAGCTTGGTATCGTGGTTGCAAAAATGAACCTCGCCATGGACATCGGGAGTGAAGATGAGCATCATGTAGCCTATTGCGCGTTTTTGAGTAGTAAGACGACGTTCTGTGGCTGCACGAAAAGTATTATTCAACATGGTGGCGTTGCTGTCATGGTTACTCCGACCTATAATCCGTAGCTAGCGGTCATCCATTGCAGTAGTGGCCTTTGGGCGGCCTGAGCGAGGCATGTTATCGACAGTTCCTGCCTCTCTGTATCTCGTCCAAGTCCGAACAACGTCGCTTTGGTTCACTCCGAAACGCCTGGACACTTCCCTCGTTGAGAGCTCTTCCTGGCACAAAGTACCAATGCGTACGCGATCGAACCGCGGTATTAACCGTCTAGGCATGGTTGAACTACAGACAACAAGAGCCTTGTACCTCCTTCCTGGTTGAATGACTGGAATTTATCGGCTGTCGGGCCCCCTCCGTCTAACATGCACTGCTCATGCATGGTTGTTTGTATCTTTGGTCGAGTTTAGTGACATCTCTGAACAGTCAAAGGGACTGTGTCTGTAATACAATACCCACAGTCAACATCTATCTTGAGGAGTTCTTGGAACCGGGATGAAGCAAAACTGTTTTTGATGTGTGTATAATAAATGCTCCTCTGAATCGATTTCGTGACGTACTGATGCCTTACTTCCAAAACCGTAGTCGAATAAGAACAGAGAAATGTTGTGACAGTGACTTTGCCTTATGACGAAACTCACATAATTCAAGTACATGACGAGCCAAAACGTTATGACCACCGCCAACCGCGAGACTGAACGCCGCCTGGTTGTGTCGCGGGCGTGTGACGCGGTGAAAAAGTATGTAAGTGGAGCAGAGATGAATAAAGAAGCAGTGTAGCTACGATTTGGACCGCGATTGGGGAAATCCACTGACATTAGCGACTTTGACAAGTGGCAGTTTGCTATGGGCCGGCGCCTGTGAACGAATATCTCGGAAACGGCGTAGCTGATCGGCTGTTCTCGCGCTGCTATCGTGGGCGTTTGTATAAGTGGGTTCAAGAAAGGTGAAACCACGAGAAGGCGACTAGGTGTCGGACAGCTTCGCCTCATGACGAAAGATGGAGGTCAGAGGCTTGTCCACTCTTTAAAAAAGGATACGCGTCGAAATGTAGCAGATCTGGCGACAGAGTACCATTCCAGCGCTGGCAGAGTAGTGTTTTGGAGCGCACCGTTCAGCACACATTGTTCGACATACGGCTCCGTAGCGGAGGACCCCTTGCGTGTTGCCTTGTTGATCCAAGGAGATCTTAGAGATTGACCTGTGGATCAATAGGAACTTGAGTCTGGAGGGATGGATCACGTTTCTTGTTAAAACAGGTCGCTGGTTGAAATTAACTGTTGCTCCAAATACGCTCTGTGCTACGTCGCAGGCCGGTGGTTAAGATTTACGCCATGGGGGACATTCATCTAGGCTTCCATGTGACCTGTGGCAGTAGCCGAAGGCATCGTGACAGCTTTTGACCACATGAGAGTACTGTGGGCAACCTGCATCTCTTCATGGCTGATATCTTCCGCGACGGCGATGACGTCTCCCAGCAAGACACCTGTCAGCGTCACAGCGCCAAAATCGTGCAGCAGTGGTTCGAGGAGCAGTTAGCCCACGCTGATGCTTTGCCCGCCAAATTCGCCTAATGTGAACCCGCACCCACAAGCCACCTGGGCATTGTGTGGCGGGTGTAGACATCTCGAGCCACATACAGAAACATGTCAATACCTACCCAAACCGCGCACAGTCTCTGCTGTAACGCATTCCAAAAGTGGACCGAAACGCTGTTTAGCAGTTGGTCACTATTTTGGACTCATCGGTTTGTCTCACGTGTATCTCACGGGGCAAGTACCTGTACATCACATGATCCGTGATGCCTCTTCCTTTTTTCTGATCTTTGTAGCTCAGTAGATGCAATATCACCAGGAAGAGTGCAGGTATGGGTAGCGACAGAGTGTACCGGATGAGCAATTCTCTGAAGGGACTTAGGTAAGCGAAAGACAATCCGGTTCTTTCGGGAATAGAAACCAGCGCGTTTCGGGTAAGCCGGCCGAAGTGGCCGTGCGGTTAAAGGCGCTGCAGTCTGGAACCGCAAGACCGCTACGGTCGCAGGTTCGAATCCTGCCTCGGGCATGGATGTTTGTGATGTCCTTAGGTTAGTTAGGTTTAACTAGTTCTAAGTTCTAGGGGACTAATGACCTCAGCAGTTGAGTCCCATAGTGCTCAGAGTCATTTGAACCATTTTGTTTCGGGTAAGGCAGCACTTGTTTACGACTGTACCAGACAATTCTCTGGATCTTCACCAACGACCGAGTGCATTTTTAAAACACCCAATTTTTCTATGACGTAGAACTCTTATTTTCAGTGTTGATTAGTACTTATTTCGTTCCATACGTAATAATGTACAGAATAGAAGCGACCTTGTGGTCCCTGTTTATTAATTTTGCCTGGTTAAATTGCTTATTTTAATTTGACGATATAGCGCTGATCGTATTTCAAATTATGGAATTACAATTCCAGAGAACTACTTGACTTTTTTCGTATTCACAGGGATGTTATACATGCGAGTACCCAGTGTCCATCATCAGACGTTAGCTGGCCCTGCTTCAGAAGTGTCGGATGTGAAGAATATCACGACTTGTCGATCTGCAAGTGGTGTTGTGCATATTTCCTTGAGAAAAGCCTGTCACTAAATATCGCGTGCTAATAATGATAGCAAAAGTGTCTTTGAACTGTTCCGTATTCTCTGGAAATGCAGACCCATAATGTCGATAGCTGGTGTGTAGTAACTGAGTGTAAATGACTTCTTGACAGCATTTCAGAATACGCAGTACCGTTGATTGAGATATGCTGAACTTATGTTTGGCCCGTATTGGGCATTTCCTAGTTCTACTATAACGGACACTTTCTCCACTACTAATAAACACCATGTATTTTAGCAACAATACTGCTAATAAACACCATGTATTTTAGCAACAATCGTTACAAGCAATCTGAAATCACTATACCCTACATGCTACTGTGTTTTTTTTATGTATCAGCTCAAATGTAGCGAAAATATAGCATAAATGTTTGTATCCCAAGTTTTATAAGATTTTTATGTACAGTAAATGCAAAAGAGAGTGCTTTTGTTCGACAAGTGAAATGTAATCTGTGGAAATTCTTATTAAGAGGAAAAAGTGGTTCAAATGGCTCTGAGCAATATGGGACTTAACTTCTGAGGTCATCACTTCCCTGCAACTTAGGACTACTTAAACCTAACTAACCTAAGGACATCACACACATCCATGCCCAAGGCAGGATTCGAACCTGCGACCGTAGCGGTCGCTCGGTTCCAGACTGAAGCGCCTAGAACTGCTCGGCAACTCCGGCCGGCATTAAGAGGAAAATGACAAAGGAAAAGCGAACTGCTGAAATTATAACGTTGAAGTGTTAGACGAATGGAAGGGACGTGCCTTTTTATTAGTGGGAAAGAGTGATGATTTTGCGGAAATTAAGCAGTGTTAAAAATTGCTCTAAGCACTATGGGACATAACATCTGAGGTCATAAGTCCCCTAGACTTAGAATTACTTAAACCTAAATAACCTAAGGACATCACACACATCCATACCCGAGGCAGGATTCGAACCTGGGACCTTAGCAGCAGCGCGGTTCCGCAATGAAGCACCTAGAACCGCACGGCCACAACGGCCGGCTTAAGCAGTGTCCTTTTCGTTAATAGTTGCATGGTGTTCCCGGAGTGAAGGAATTTACAGTGCTGAGACACTGGAAAGAGTTTGAACGTGCGGATACGAGCGGAACGAAGAAGTTGGCATCAGAATATCATAGTGGCATTGTTGTAATGAATTACCAAATATTAAGTAGAGACGTCGAGTTCTTGAAATTATTAAAGAAAAAGAGGAGACGAGAGAGGAATGCAAAAGTCAAAGACTCAGTACTGGAGAATTAGCTAGAGATTAGAGCAGAAGATAACAGGCGAGCGAAGCTTACAGGGTATCGCAAAGAAAAGGACAGCTGGTGGTTCTCAGTATGAAAACGTAAATATTTGGTATATCAGCAGAGACAGTATGTACGAATGAGGTAATGGCGCTATTTCGTCTGAGAGAACTACAACGGAGGTGTAGACCATAGAAGTGACCGTGTATTGAATTTCGTGTGTGATAAATGGACTGCTAACTGAGGAACTCTGCTAAAAGCATTTACTGTGAGGATCAAATCACACCCAAGTGAAGTAGTAATAAACAGATGCCATGCTACTCCAGTAAATACTGACGTGAATATGCATTGTTGTGCTTGAAAACACGTGTCGCACCTGAAGGGTTCAAACGTTGTACGTGATCATTTTATTTCCTGAAGAGTAATGCGAAAGAAGAGTAAATTCGTTTTCATTTTCAACGCTTGCACTTTGCATCTTCTTGCCGCATCTAAGACAGTTCCCGGTCTGGGTGAGTCAGTTTAGCAGCAACTTCAGCCAGAGGTGAAAGAGAAAGAAATCACATTGCTATATCTCTGGCAGCATCCATTATTTTCAACGCATGAGTGGCTGTTTACGTCACAACTGAACATTACGTAGCAGATATCATGTATAGACAAATAACAGCAAACAGTGTATTGACAACATCAGTTATTTGAGCGTAATAGTAGTAAATCCAAATATATTTTGATAAGGGGATACATCGGTGCCTCATAAAAAGTCCATAAAAGACTAAGTGGAAGGACTGGACCTTGGGGAGAGGGAGAACTTCATTCACCTTTTGCTCGTGTACACAATTAATTCAGATAACAATCGTAATGAAAAATTTTGCCACCTGAGTGGTTACCAGATACCTAAACAGGCAGAAGTTTTCCCTTGAGACAATAATTCTGATACAAATACGATCAGTACAACCAACATACTAGGATTTATTAACAGTTCCCTAAACAGCATGTCGTTATAGTGATTAATAGTTGCACGTCAGACGGCAGCAGCCGATTTCGCTAATACAACATTCATGGGATTATTTTGCCATGATTAACAATAGGATGATAGGAATCAATCGTTACGCATGAAACGGCAGAAGCCAATTTACGTTAATACGAATTTCATGGGATTATAGTAATGCGATTACAATAAAATACTTTCACAGGACTAGACTGACTACACACTGAACAGTGACGAAATTGACTTACAGACAGTAAAGGGCACGCTTGGTAAATGCATTCCTAACTAAATAAACAGAATAAGCAGCTTTAAACATGCAAGTCTTTCATAGCCTGAAAATGCTACATTTCTTTTAAGTTTGTAGATCTCGGACCAATAAACGTCAATTATCTTATAAATATATCTGAGCTCCAGGCGCCAACCACGTACAGACACGAACCCTGTGCACGGCAGGCAACGTGGATAATGGCCAATTGTCCCGCTCGACCAACAATTGTCGGCACGACCAACAGTGCGAGGTATACAAGTCTCAGACCTACTTCGTTTCACATATACTCCGTCAAATTGTATTTATTAGCTTCAAACCAGGCAGCTGTTATTGGGTGTACCTGGAGCATAAATTGAACGTTACAGACTACAATATGAGAAGGGGGCGAAGCGTAGGCCAAACTCACAACCCAGGCTCAGGGATACGACAAATGTTAAGAAATTACGATCCAATCAATCAAATTGTTCAAATGGCTCTGAGCACTATGGGACTTAACTTATCAGGTCATCAGTTCCCTTGAACTTTATACTACTTAAACCTAACTAACCTAAGGACATCACATACATCCATGCCCGAGGCAGGATCGAACCTGCGACCGTAGCGGACGCGCGGTTCCAGACTGAAGCGCCCAGAACCGCTAGGCCGCTCCGGTCGGCGATCCAATCAATCGCGCGTCCCAATACGACAACGCACTCGAGACAACTGATACCCCTTAAATAAACAGTCATATCCTAGTAAACTCAAGGCAGTGCACTTAGAACAATATTAAAGAAAACAACATCAAATTAGCACCAAAACACGTGAAACAAATTGGTACTGCCTCAAGCAGTAACCAAACCACACTCAAGCCACAGGTATTTTAAACAAGCAATTCAAATCACACTAACATATGATTACCTCAAGAAAAGGCATAAAATGATAAATTAGCCGTGCAATAATTGCACGTCCTTGATGGACCCAAACAGTCACGATTCCGCAGAAATATCTGGCGAAATGACCATACATTGGTGCTTCGGTCTGTCCAGTCATACACAGTGCTTTCGGAAACAGACTGAACACTAAGACTGAGAAATAATGCTCAGTAAGCCCCAAGGTTTAAATGGAAACCAGAATATCGACGCATTCAGACGACAACACGAATTCCTAGAATCAGAATTGCACAACAAGTCTCTTAGCGGCGAACCACAAGATAAATGGTGCGGAGAGTTTCGTGACTGGGAATCAGTCAGCAATCTGTCTCAGGTTCATCACACTTGCAACACGGAAGGAGGAAACTGTATTTCCAACGAATGATATAAGAAGAAAGATATCACCTTATTAAGTCAGCTGAAGTCCCTGTCCAACAGCACCGGGAACGTAGGTTGCGAGTCGGGATCCCCAGCAACATATGATCGGCTAACGACCACAAACTTCTACGCTACGCAGTCCATCACGAAACACGCCAAATACAGCCGGCACCGACCCTAATGGGCTTTATCACAGCAACAGTCTTCGCCGCCAGTGTTGCGAAAGGGTACGACCTCTGGAGGAGAATTGATAGGATGAAAGCCGGGACGGCTCATATTCACCCCGTTTACATTGGGCTCCCAAAACCGGATTTCGTAAACCGATTTCCCAATACCGCTTCTCGGTGTCCATGTAAAGATTTCAAAATCGATTCTGGAATCCGCTTGTAGTTGCAGGTTTTCCAATTCTGCAGTCGATTTTCGCTCCCATGTAAACGCAACCCATTTTGAAACGTGCCTGAGGTTCTGGTTTCGTCTTGTTTTTAAAAATTTTCGGCTAATATGCACGGAGTGGCTGTTTGTACAGTGAAGGATAAGTTGAAATATTAGACTGAAGCTGTTTATACATCGTCTAACTGAAGAGAAATAGCGATTGTGCTGACTAAATCAGGAACTATAACAGCGATTTTTCAGACGCCATATTTAGCTGAGCTGGCAAATCCTCTTCAGACGTTAACATGCAAAACCGACAGCCGAAACGATTTCCGAAGTTCGATTTTCGTGTTTCAGAAGATGTGTCGCATGTAGAAGTAGTGATTCTTCACAAACACGGAATTGTTTACCTCCCCTACCTTTAGTAACTTTGCAACCTCAGTTTGTTTTGTGAAGATTTCTTCATTTGTACCATTTCATGTCAAAATATATCAAAGAGAAATTGGCATGACTGGCACAGTTCCACATCTGCAGAAGTAATCTCACGATAGACACTTCAGGTAACCCTTGCTGTTCGATTATAGTTTCACGTTCAAGAAGCTCAGTACGTTTAGTATATTTATGAAAGTATAAACATTCTTAGTTTCGCCAAGAAAATCCACTCTAGTCATATAGATGTTCAACCATTGAATCAAAAGAGAGAAATAACTCATAAATCTAAAGACTTATTTAAATATCACTGTACATGTTTTATGTAAGTGTGACTGTGAATGCGTGTGGGGAATTAAATTATCTGTCATAAGATAGAGTAGAAGTGAGTCTAGCCACGTACAGGTTAGGCGGAAGCATTTGTCTAGTACTGAATTATTTTTGTGTAACAGAAGGAGGCTTGATGAGCAACCTTTCGAGTGTTGCGATCAAGCCTCCTTGAGCGTTGACAAAAAAAAATTACAGTTCATCAGGCATTCCTACATAACTGTATCAGTGAAAGAGCAGTACTCAAGCGTACTTCAGTGGTATTCCAGTGACATTCATGTAGCCGTTCAGTCATACATACGTATTCACAAACTTCAACCGTCATACTACCAAAGAGGCTCTCATACGTTTGACATTTTCAACAGAAGCGCGTGGGCGGCCGATGGTTTACAATTTAGATAGCAATCAAATCTGTTTAGGAGAAAGCACCGGTTCGTTTAATCTTCGGAGCAAAGCACTTTGGGCTTTAATATTAATTAATGGTTTCGAAAATGCAGCCCACGAAATAATCGTTCATCTGTTGTCGTCAGTTGTCTATGGTTTCGCATGTTATCGTTGCGCATATGCCGTGATCATCTTCTCTGCATCGTTCCTATTTTAGTGTACGTACGACCGAAGCCATACAGTAGCATCTGAGAGAAGGGACACTGCAGAAGTGGCTGAGCTGTTGCTTCATACCAGAATTACTTCCCAGCTTTGAGACCTTCTGGCAGATAAAGAGTGTACTGCGAAGGAACTGCTCTCACCTGGTAAGCCGCCCATGCTGTTCATAAGTGTCTCGCAGTTTCGATCTATAAATATCAAGTATCTCCATAGTTCGGTCAACAAAAAAATTGCCCACGAAACGCAAATGTCTGGTCCCCGTGTGGCTCATCATTTATTTACCAGAAATTTCACTACAGCAAGCATCACAAAATGAATGCACCCATGGATTTGTCCTACACACTATATGGTCCTGACCACTCCCCAATTTATGTACAGTTTGTGATCTTGTTATTCTTTGAGACAAGCTCTAGTAAATACGCGATTGAATAAATATTAAACTGCAATATCGTTAAATGGGAAGATTACTGTGAGTCTAGTAACGTGGCTTCAAGTGCGATACTTGCAACTCCGCGAATCAACTTCGTGTGTGATGTTCCACTTACACCAGCTTTGAACGATCAACGACGAAGATTGCTTCACAGTTTCCCATTCAGCCCTGGGAGGAAACACACCGCCAATGGTTAATGAACAACAGCATGGACCTCGTCACAAAGAAGTTAGTACACCCGAGCACCCAAAGATTTGTTAGCAACATAGAGAGGAATACGAATCGAGCATGATCATAAACATCGTGTAAAACAAGTGAAAAATATAGATTCGTTTGGCGCCAACGAACGACGAGGTGCAGTGCTAGGCACACTGGAGACACATTATACACGGAGGAGGTTCGAATCCAAGGCCGGCCACCCAGATCTGCGGTTTCCCTAATTCCTTAAAGGGCACCGCCAGAATGTTTCATTGGAAAAGAACACTGCTGATTTCTTCTCTAAAACGAGCTTGTGCTGCATCTCTAATGGTCCTAATCTTCCATTCTTTCTTTTTTTATTCAGGCTGAGTACGAACAAAAGCTTTTTGAGTATGGTTAGCAGGAGAGAGGCAAAGGTGGATCGGAACTGCGAGGCCGACCGAAAGAAGTGTCGTATAGCTCAATCAGTAACAGAATTACTTGTGAAAGGGTTTCGGTTTTAATCTACCACTGCACTGGCTGAGAAAATCCACATCGCTCTACACCATGTGATGATGATCGGAATTTACATCCACTGTATGTATACTCCTGAAGCCGTGGAGAAGGTACTTTGTATGAAACTGTCACTTCCCTTATTCCTATTGGTCTCGAACAATACGCTATAAGAGTCATTGTTGTTAAGCCTCCGTGTCTAATCTTGCTTAATGTACTTCGAGGGGAGCAATAGCGTGGCTGACTATTCTCGAAACGAAGGCACTTGAAATTGTAAATGTAAACCACTCCGTGATGCAATATACCTCTCTTGTAGCTTATGTCACTGTAGTCAGATGAGCATCTCCGTGACGGTTGCGCACTTACTAAATGAACCTGTCACGAAATTCACTGCTCTTCTTTAAGTCTTCTGTAATTCTTCTACCAGTTCTTTTTAGTAATGGTTCCAGACTGGTCAACAACACTCAAGTCTCGATCGAACGAGAGTTTTGTAATTTAGCCCTTTCGTAGATGGACCATAATTCTTCCAATGAATCTCTGTCTGGCATCTGCCTTTCCTACGACTGGTTTTGTGATCGTTCCACTACAAATCGTTACGTAAGCAAATATATGTATACATTTGTAATGACTGAGACGGCTTATAGTGAGTATGGTTCAAATGGCTCTGAGCACCATGGGACTTAACTTCTGAGGTCATCAGTCCCCTAGAACTTAGAACTACTTAAACCTGACTAACCTAAGGACTTCACACACATCCATGCCCGAGGCAGGGTTCGAACCTGCAACCGTAACGGTCGCGCGTTTCCAGACTGAAGCGCCTAGAACCGCTCGGCCACAGCGGCCGGCTATAGTGAGTATTAGGCAGCCGTGTTATCATACAGTAACGGGTGTTTCCTGATTATGCGAAATATGCTGTATTTGCGTATGTTGACAGTCAACTGCCAACCGAACATCAAACATCAATTCTCTGCAGGTCTTCCTGCATTATGTTACAATTACCTGGTTTTGTCTTTTCTCTAATTGCAACACCATCATCCATGAAGCTACCGACTTTGTGAACTACGGCATTTAAACAGATTGTACACAGTAATGATACCTCCTCGAAACACGCCTATAATTACTTAACTTCGGAAGAATGACATACTGTGTTCTACTTGGAGGGTACCATTCAGTCCCACTACTTCACTGGTCATGTATTCCGTATGTACGCATTTTGTTCTTCGGGCGACAGTGCAGAACTGTATCGCACGCTTACTGGAAGTTAAGGACCACGACATCAAGCTGTAAGCCAGTATCTACTGCCTTCAGAGTCTCATGAACAGTACGAGGTGGGTTTCACAATGTCGTTGTTTGGGGAATCCATGTTAATTCTCGCAGAAGAAATTTTCAGTCTTAAGATCGTCATACGCCAGCATAAAATGTGTTCCAAAATTGTACACCACACTGACGTCAGCAACACAGGCTTATAGTTGTGTGCGTCTGTTTGACGAATCTTCTTCAAAACGGAAATTACTTGCCCTTTTTTTTCCTTTGAGTTGTTTCGTGCGTCCACCGATATACAGCAGATGGCTGCAAGATGAGGTGTAATTTATTTCGCATTTATTTATAGTAGCACTTAAAATCTACGTGCCAATCTCTGTCTTCCTCTGTAGCTTTTACCCTCTACAATTCGCTCTAGACGATTCCTGATGTCTTAACATAAGTCCTATCATCCCGTCCCTTCTTCTTGTCAGTGTTTTCCATATACTCCTTTCCTTGTCGATTCTGCAGAGAACCTCCTCATTCATTACCTTATCAGTTCACCTTATTATCAACATTCTTCTATAGCACCATATCTCAAATAATTCTGTTCTCTTCCGTTCCGGTTATCCAACAATCCATGTCTCACTTCCATGCAACGCTGTGTTCCAAACGTACATTCTCAGAATTTTCTTCCTCAAATTAAGATCTATTTTTAGTAATAGCAGACTTCTCTACGCCAGGAACGCCCCTTTCAGCAGTGCTAGTTGGCCTTTTATGTCCTTCTTGCTCTGTCTGTCATGGGTTATTGGATGGTGAGGCAGCAGAATTCCTTAATTTCTTCTACTTCGTTATCTCCGGTTCTGATGTTAAGTTTTTAGGTAATATCATTTCTGCTGCTTCCCATTTCTTTCGTCTCTCCTCGATTTACTCTGAGTCCATATTCTGTACTCATCGTAGTGTTCATTCCATTCAACAGATTCTAACAATACCACCACTTGCAAAGTAGGTTAGAAATCAGATTAATAATGTTGCTCACGCAGCATATGTTCGCTTCATCGGGCAACAACAACGTTATTGACTGTGGATGGTATCGTCAGAATGTAAATAATGAAGTCACTGTGAGAAACTCATTAACTTTGGCACCTATCTTGAATGGATTCCCACGTAGATTTCGTCGAAATTGTTATGGCTCATCTTGTTGATTCTAGGGTGATTCCACTTTGACTGCTAGAAGGTCCAGATCTGTATTTTAGCAATATTTGAAGACCTAACGAATGTGTTTTTCAGGAAATTCTTAATGATCAAACAATCCCAGATCAGAACAATGGTGTGGTAAAAACAATTTTTGACTTGGTGTTCACGATCCACATTTTTATTAAACTTCATGTAAATTCACATATACTTCTGCTTAATTGTCACATCATCAAGAAAACAGTTTTGTATTAATCTTCATATATTTAATTTCCACTTTAACCAAACACAAGACTTGACTGTTCTTTTACAAAGCGAAATAACAACTTAACTTCTGCAAAGTGAAACAAAGACTGCTCTGTGCGCATTCGCACCAAAACGGTTACAAGTAAGTCAAAGATTATGACAGTCTCACAGAAATGAATACACACAAGAACCATATTACTGTAATATATCGCCGGCCGAAGTGGCCGTGCGGTTAAGGGTGCTGCAGTCTGGAACCGCAAGACCGCTCCGGTCGCAGGTTCGAATCCTGCCTCGGGCATGGATGTTTGTGATGTCCTTAGGTTAGTTAGGTTTAACTAGTTCTAAGTTCTAGGGGACTAATGACCTCAGCAGTTGGGTCCCATAGTGCTCAGAGCCATTTGAACCATTTTTGTAATATATCGATACATCGGAGTACCTATACATTAATAACACCAAATGTGAATATTGTCACAAAAATACGTGTGTTACTTTGCAGAAAAGTAGTACGATATTACTGGTATCGAGAACTGGGGTTGAAATGCCGTAATGGTCACGTAAATAAAAAACCATTACAAGATCCTGTAACTCTTCCACTTCCAGTGGTGATAGCTAAGCCATCAGCGAATCTTAACACTGATATCCTCCCAACTTGAATTTTAATCCCACTCTTGAACCATTCTTTTGTACCCATCATTGCTTCTTCGATTGAACAGCATGGGCGAAAGATTACATCCCTGTCTTACACACTTCGTAATCAGTGCTCCTCGTTCTTCGTCTTCCTCTCTTATTGTTCCCTCTTGGTTCTTGTACATGTTGTGTATTACCTGTCTCTTTCCCTAAATATTACCCCTATATTTTATTTTATTTCGCGTACTCTATGTAACACCGTATATGTATCCGATCAGATAGACTCGTCTTACTCCTGTAAAATGATTTTTGTTCATTCTCCCTCACGCGGTAAATTATTTCGATATTTTTCACGTAAATACAAGTCGCAGGGGACAGATATCAACGGAAGAGCATAAAGCGTGAGGATAGTTGGGCAGATTTTACATTTTAAGAGTGCTTCTTTAAAAACAGAATAAATTTGCTATGTGCAGGATTCGTTCGGTACAGAATAGCGCTCAGTTAATCGATGGTGCAATCCCACTGAGTCAGGCGAAAGTGTGGCGTGGGCCAGTTTCGCGGAAGGGCGCCTTGGACCGAGACCTCGCACTGTGTGCCTATGAAACACACGTGGGGAGCGGCGCTAATCAAATCCATTACACACGCCGGCGCTGGCCGGCCGGCCGGTCGCTATCTTATCGCGACTACAATTAGGTTTTTATGGTCACCGACAGGCGTCGCGCGGCGATGAATCTCAAGTGCGGAGCGCTGGGGACCGCGTTTTATGCCCGTTGTATGCTCTCGATTACACACAAAATGGTATATCCGTGTACAGCTGCCCCCTGTTTGCACTTCAGCCCAGGACCAGTGAAGAAAAAAATTTCCGTTAGCTGTGACGAAATGGAAGGTCATAAAAGGTACGGGGCGTAACACGATATCATGTAGCACTCGACTGGCTCAAATGGCGAAATAATTTAGCGGGCTTTTTTGCAAGCGCAGCCGTTTGAGGTCGTGCACCAGCACAGACGGATGAAGAGTTGGCTTGTGAGATTGATGAAGGAAACACCCCAGCATTTGCTAGAAGATTATCTCAGAGTGACACACACACAACATCCTCAAATATTTGCTTCAAACAGGGTGTTTCAGATTGTGATATCACAGACTAATTCGATTAAAAAAGTCCACACAACACGTGTCCAATATTTACTTGTTAGAGATATACAGCCGTCGGAGTGTAACCCAAAGAAAAGTACACAGAAGGTGTTATGCAGCGGCAAATAATAAATTTCAGAATTGATCTTTAGAAATTCCACCTCCAACTTCAATGCGCTTACGAATTATTCTCTTGACAACACTATGTGCAGCTCTTCAAAAGATCTTCTTTGGGGGAAGCACTAACTACATTCCTAACACTCAATTCGTCTCCTTTGCATCCACCTGGCACCTAGAATGTGCAGGGGCACCGCCATGCTGGACGATCTTGTGCGTTCTTTGTAAAAACTGTCTTGAGACAGCTATGAGTGGGCCACAGTTAAATCAGTCTTACCGGACGCACAAACATTGTAGATCTTTAACAAGTTACTTGATGTAGCGGTGTCGTACATACATTTTATATCTGACTACAGTCCCATTAAGCATGTTTTGAAACTAGTTAGTTTTACCTTGCATGTTTATTCAGCGTGTGCACGGTATACTTTAACCATGGAGGCACGCGACCAGTTCACGGGCTCAGTCGTTTCGGAAATGGTTCCGTCCTTGGCCCAAAAACCAGTGGTCATGCGCTTTTGGACATCAGATAAATAGCTCCATTTCCGCATTACGAAGGTGGCTGCGCTATTATCCTTGCTCCCTCGACACGCTTTATATCCTCCACTGCTAGAGCTGCCGCAGCCGTCTACGAGTGGTTATTGCACAATGGCATCTGACACAGGCGGTGGTCGCATTAATGTGACTGGACCGTCTATCGTCTCCTTATCCACACTCTATGCCCCTGCATGTCTACGTAAGATACGACTGCTACACACTGCAGCAGTGTACCTGGTTTAGTTAAAACACGATTCGTGTGAATCTTGTACTCTGAGGTTAGAATATCCTCTTCTGCTTTCTCTACAGACAGCAACAGCGTTTCCATTGCAAAGCCCATAAAGAAATAATACCGGTATATTAAGCATTTGTAAATACAGGGAGAGTCAGGAGGAAAGGTACATGCTTTGAGGGGTGACAGTGTTAGTGATTCTGAATAGTTTACGAGATAGAACACATTTAATATCACTTTTGTAAATTTTCTCTTGAGTAACTCGAAAACCACTCCCTCCAGCGAAAATATGTATCAGCGCATTAAACTACATCAAATTTCCTACAAAAATAGGGCTTTCATTTTTAGCGCTAGGACTAGCAGTTTTTGTGAAGAGAGCGAGAGAATATTCGAAATTTCGCGCAATGCTCGTGCGCTGTAACTTAGGTAGTTTTTGTACGCCAGTGAGAGGTCGTTTTCCGATTTAATAGATCACAAATGTCCCGTATCACATAGTTCGTCCCAGCTTCCTCTACAATACTGCGGTACGTTGTAAACGGTGACTATGTTTGAAAATACAGAAACTAAAACACAATGCACATTAAATGTGTTCTATCTCAGCAACTGTTCGGAAGAGAGAGTATGCCCAACTATCCTTTTTTGCTCAAAATCACTAATACTATCACACATCAAAGCGTGTACCTCTCCTCCTGAATCACCCAGTATATGCGGCATGCGTAAACGATGCAGCAGAACTGGCCACCACATCACAGTCACAATCATAGCAGAAAAATTTGAAGATGTTGGCAGTAAACAACGATAAGCGATAAGTTGACCGTTTTGAGAAATTTCGCTGTCAAGTTTCAATAAATCTCATAAATAGAATATTTCAAGTACATCCATTATGAGTTTCTTCTTGCCGGCCGCGGTGGTCTAGCGGTTCTAGGCGCTCAGTCCGGAACCGCTCGACTGCTACGGTCGCAGGTTCGAATCCTCCCTCGGGCATGGATGTGTGTGATGTCCTTAGGTTAGTTAGGTTTAAGTAGTTCTAAGTTATAGGGGACTGATGACCACAGATGTTAAGTCCCATAGTGCTCAGAGCCGTTTGAACCATTTTTGAATTTGAGTTTCTTACTCAGGCAAATCATTGCTTTCAAATACACTGATGGAAAAAAATTGCAACACCAAAAACTAATTAATGCAATGAAATTTCAGAAATAGATCTGTCTAGGAAACATATTTTAAGAGATTAACATTGCAGTATCACAGTTCAGTGTAGGATCGAGATAAGGAAGTGCGAATATGAATTACTGGTACATTAATAGCCAATGTAACCACCAGAATGTTCAGTGCAAGCACGCAAACGTTAATGGATTGTGTTATGCAGGTACCGGACGTCAGCTTGTGGGATGGAGTTTCATGCCTGTTGCACTTCGTTGGTCAATACAGGGACGGTTAATGCTGTTTGTGGATGACGCTGGAGTTGTCCGCTGATGTGTTCCGCATGTGCTCAAATAGAGACAGGTCTGATGATCGAGCAGACCAAGGCAACATGTCGATACTCCGTGGAGTATGATCGATGACAACAGCGGTATGTGGGCGAGCGTTAACCCGTTGTCAAACGTCCACCGGAATACTGTTCATGAATGGCAGCACAACAAGTCGAATCACCAGAATGATGTACAAATTTGAAGCCAGAGTGCCTGGGATAACTATGAGAGTGCTCCTGCTGTCATAAGAAATCGAACCCCGGACCATAACTCCAGCTGTAGCTCCAGTTTGCCTAACTGTCCACCTCCTAACCAACGCACGGACATCACTGGCACCAAAGCAGAACCAGCTTTCATCTGAAACACGACAGACCTCCAACCTATCATCCAATGACCTCTCGCTTTACACCACTGACGTCGCAAATGTTGATCGTTTGGGGTCAGTGGAACACCCGCTACTGGGCGTCTGGCTCGGAGCTGTCCTTGAAGTAACCGATTTGTCACAGTACGTTGTGTCACTGCGGTGCCAGCTGCTGCTCATATTGCTGCTGCAGATGCTGTACGATGTTCGAGAACCATACGCCGAACACTATGGTCTTCCCTCTCGGTAGTGCCACGTGGCCATCCAGAGAAAGGTCTTCTTGCGATCGTATATTCTCCTGATCACCGCTGCCAGCAATCACGTACAGTGTGCACAGTGGCTACATTCCTGCCAAGTCTTTCCGTAGTATCGCAGAAGTAACATCCAGCTTCTCATGTCCTTATTACGCGGCCTTGTTCAAACTCAGGGAGTTTTTAGTCATGGCGTCTTTATCGCTTTAAAGGCATTCTTCACTGGCATTAACTCACCACGTCCAATCTGGAAGGTAACTATCGCTCCCTAGCGTTATAGCGTGTATTTAAAGCAAATCTGATTCGCATCCTCATAAAATCACTACAAGTGCCACTCTTATGATACTGCCGCGACATAAAAATAGAAACAATTTTTCAGATGTAGAAACAAGCCTACCAACTTTTCCTTCATGTCCCGCAACTGTTTCTTGTTGGGGCGATTTTTTCCGTCAGTGTATTTCTAGAGCAACGACACGTTTTCTAAATGGTAAATTCTATCCAAAACTGTATTCTTCAAAATATTTCAATGTTGTGGAACCTCTCAAAAATACGAATTCTAAGGGTCCAGTTGTTTCATTTTATGATACTGAGATCTTCATTACCAGTTTCTGCAATAACAAAACATAACAACCTCAAAAATTAATCTATGACCCAGCGCAGTATAAAATTAATTATCCTGTCGTCTTATCATAGCACATAAACAGTTTTAATTATGACCCATGTAAGTAGGCTGTTTAGGTTTTCTCATTGGTAACGCCACGTAGCGCTCTGTATGAAAATCACTGGCTGTGCTGTGTGCAGTCTGTGGCTAGTTTGCATTGTTGTCTGCCATTGTAGTGTTGGGCAGCAGCAGCTGGATGTGAACAGCGCGTAGCGTTGCGCAGTTGGAGGTGAGCCGCCAGCAGTGGTGGATGTGGGGAGAGAGATGGCGGAGTTTTGAAATTTGTCATGAACTGCTATATATATATATATATATATATATATATATATATATATATATATATATATATATATATATATGTTATGACTATTAAGGTAAATACATTGTTTGTTATCTACCAAAATCTTTCATTTGCTAACTATGCCTATCAGTAGTTAGTGCCTTCCGTAGTTTGAATCTTTTATTTAGCTGGCAGTAGTGGCGCTTGCTGTATTGCAGTAGTTCGAGTAACCAAGATTTTTGTGAGGTAAGCGGTTAGTAAAACGCATAGGTTAATGTTAGTCAGGGCCATTTTTTTTGTAGGGATTTTTGAAAGTCAGATTGCGTTGCGCTAAAAATATTGTGTCAGTCTAAGCACAGTCGTATATAAATTTTTAAAAAGGGGACGTTTCACCCTTAACATTTCTACCATCACGCTGTCACGTAAATCAGGTAAATCAGGTACGAGACACATCTTAACATTGTTTACTTGCTTAAATAATTATTCTCATTTACCTGAGTAGTAACATTTTTGGAGCGCTTTTTCATTCACGGTCATGTTCAGGATCTTATTTCTGAGTTGTCCACATTATCCTCGGATTTGTACAAATCTTCCGTGACAAACATTTTCCTGGCAGGAACTTTACTAGTGGCAGCTATGTTCTTGGCACTTACCACTGTCCACATGCACACATCCAGACCAGTTGCCATTAGTGAGATTCTGAAACTAGAGATAGGCCTCTCGGTTTATAGTGGAACTATCGATTCATATGACTAAACCACGTACCATGTTTCACAAGCAATAACCCTGTTTCTCATCGACTGCCCCTTATCACTGTCTACAGCCGAGATCTTTATTTCATTTATGTAAACTCAACCACAACTTCACAACTTAATCTTGAAAACAAAAATGATAACAGATAAATACACCCACAGTAATTCGAGTAGCAGCATACGAAATGAAAATTTATGTCTGTAACCAGTTGTGTCCCAGTAACTACTAACTAGAATATATGTAATGCAATATATGTTTTATTCGACTTAATCTCCCAAAATATTTACTATCCCTCCGGACATGCCGAATGTATTCTAATCTCTGTCTTCCCTATAGTTTTTGCTCCTTCGGATGCCATTCAGTACCAGCTTGTTTATTAGCAACAGCAGAAATCACCTCCTTGTTCGGTTTACTGAAACTGTATGTGAAGCAAATAAAATCTGAGAAACAACCTGTGACAACTATAAGACCATGCCATGGGTTCCACCCAAAGCCCTGTCGACAAATTATCTTTTGTCAGGTAAATTTACTATATCCACGCGATGATGGACACGCATGAGGAAAATCAGTAAGTGTGAATGGTTACAGTTATTTGAGTCGTCAACTGTGGCCGTACTTGTTCATTGCCGAGGGGCGTGCTTTTGTCATGAGCGATCAATCAGCTAATCAAACTCATTGGCCAGGTTCAACAAGAACCTCTTGAGCGTGAGGTCGCAAGTTCAGTGTTTAGCAAGGCTCATTTGAAAGTATCGTGTTAACAATTACGACAGGAAAAACATTAGCTGCTAGTGGTTCACCAAGTGGCTCAAGAGGGCGACAGAAAATGAGTGTTCGGGAGGCGCACAGATCAACCTTCTATGAGATGTACGTATTACACTGCACAAAATGTAGATTATGGACATTCCTGAAATGTCCAAAACAAACCATCAACTTGCACCATAAACATCGAATGAAAAATGACACTCCTCAGTGATCACAAAAAGGGCATTGTCGACATTCAAGAAATGTTGAAAACAAACCATCAACTTCCACCATAAACACTGAGCGAAAAATGACGCGCCGCAGTCATCACAAAGGTTCGTACCATAAAGATCGAAGGCGAACTCCTTGAAAGTCACAAACGCGCGGGACGTTCAGCTACGTATCCACTCTTAAAAACTCCATATATAATCAAATTGGAGTAACGGGGTGGTATGCAACCGAATGCGAAATGGTCTATCATGGAGCTTATCGCGAAACTGGCTACCCTTTAAGCCATAGCTAGAGACAGTGCAATAATATGTTTTATAAGCACGGAAAAAACGAACATCCACAAACTAAGTGTACCAGTGGTTCCAAGTGGTACGAATGTCAGTATTACACACTTTTCAGAGGGATGGTTTGCTCTAAAGGAGTATGATTTTTATACACAGAACGGAAATCAAGCGAAAGCATGTTATTTTGACCAGCTATTGGCCAAAAGCAGTGCTCATACCATTGTTGTAGTTACGCCCTTTTTGCCATATTTTCTTGCTGTCCTTGCAAGATCGCGCACACGAGAAGGAATAGTAGGGTCAGAGCACCTATAACTTCTCGCAGCTCAATAAATACCCTACCAGCCAATTTACCATCCAGATTAACAGTCGCATGATTGTTTACGGCTGCGTAAAGGCACTGATATTGCTTGAACTTGATACAACTTTCTTGGTATATCTAACTTCCAGTGTTCCTTTCATATGCATTTCCTGTTCATATCAAGATTGGTCGGAGTTGAAAGCAAATTCGTTACTGAACGATGGTATAAGTTTGTTCATCTGATCTACAAATTTTCTAGCCGATCCCACAGTTTGCTGTGCATTGTCAAGTTGACGTTTTCTTTGAAGTTACATTATTTTAAGTCTTCCAGCTGTGTAGTGCCGTTTGAGGCTATGCAACCATCCACTGCTTCCCTTGAAATAACGGCAATCTATGTCGCGCGATATTTAGTGTGCACGACGTACAGCGGGTCACTACTAGCACATCTCGTAATTTGTATCGATCATTCTTGAAACGCACGAACAACAATTTTTGCAACAAGCGCGCTTCGTCGACCTTGAATATCTGTGGTTTTCCTTATGCATTACATGGTCAAATTGCTGCACACTTATTCTAAACCTTTTCATAATTTTTTCTTACTATGCTGAGGATGATCTTCCATGTACGTAATTAAGTTTAGTACCCTTCCTTGGACAATGATTGTCATTCACTAATCTTCACTGTAGACAGGATGTATGGCTCCCTGTCCAACTAAATGTCTCGACACCTGTTTCAGCAGCACTTTCTCTTGTTAAGCGCGTACCGTCACCATTGTACTCCTCGTGTAGATTGTTTGCGTAGTCGAGGTTATACAACAGCAGACATTCCACTGACGATTAGTGCAGGAATGCTAACATTTCATGTGGGACTTCTTTCTCACTGTACGAAATGCCTTGGGTCCCCTTCTGACGAAATGTCAACTTCGACATGTATTGTTGTAGATATAATGCAATATTTGTTTTGTTGCCATTGCTCTGCTTTGTATCAACGCCACTGGCACTGTAGCACTGTTGTTATTTACTCGTCGACTAAGCAGTTCAACTACGCTCCGTAACCTGATGCTGTGCTCACCCCTGGATACCTCCAGTCCTGTCCCCTTAAGGAAAGAGCAGCCAGTATTGTGGTCGAAGGGTAGACAATATGTGGATGCCGTAAACATCACTGGCCTTTTGTGTCCTCGCACTCAAGGGTTCCTTGTCAGACTGCCTTTACTGCCGCTCTAGTGGAAACTCCGTCACAGCTGTTGTTGTGATGTGGTCTACAGACCTAAGATTGGTTTGACGCAACTATAATCTATACAAGCCCTTACATTTCTGCATAACTGCAGCATCCTACATCCACATAACGCTCTCTCAGTACTCAGACCTTCGTCTCCCTCTACGTGCCAAGGTGGATACAGCGGTTTCTATCGGATCACCGAAGTTAAGTACCGTTGGGCGTGGTCAATACTTTGATAAGTGTCCGGATACGCCACGTGTCGTTGACAATTTTCTCTTTTCTCCTTTAGGTTTACGGCAGAGGGGACGAGAGGGGTGGTAACATAAAGTCCCCAGTCCCTAGTCTTTGCGCCAGTGTCCTAGATTAAATTCGACACCTCTCCGCAGTGTTTCACGAAGTGCGGTGATCCGCCCGCCAGATGGGGATGTTAACCTCGGCGGTGCCCTAGGTGCTTCTGGAGAAGAGTAGGCTATGTGCTGGCATCGGGTTTCAGCCTCTCCCTTCTCTCATCTTCTCCAAAACTGACATGACACTACACTCTAAACATACGCTGCAATAGCTACACAGATACATACAGTTACCCACACTTGTCTCATACTTCGGTAGGTAAAGATGCCTGCAGGCGCGAAGATAAGGAAAACCTTTCCAATCAGACGGATGAACCTGCCCTGAGGGTTCTCCAAACCATTCATGACATTCAACTTGACTTTACTTTTTATTCAATTAGCAGACTCCTTGACGACTCAGGGTCCTGTCTGTCGATCCCTTCTTGTAGTAAAGTTGAACCATAAATTCCTTTTTCCTCAGTTCGGTTCAGTACTAACTCATTAGTTATTCGATCTACCCAGTTAATCTTCAGCATTCTTCATTCTTGTGTAGCACCACATTTCCAAACCTTCTGTTCTCCTCCAGTCTCAAGCGTTTACCGTCAAGGTTTCAGTGCCACACAAAGCTACACTCCAGACAATTACCTCCAGAAGAGATTAATATTCGATGTTACCAAATTCCTCGTTTTCAGTCACGCTGTTCATGCTATTGTAAGTCTTCATTTTATATCCTTTTATTTTTGACATCGTCAGTTTTTGTGTTGCCCAAAACAGAAAAACTTATATACTGCTTTCAGTTTCTCAGTTCCTATTCCCAGTGCCTCAGCATCGTCTAATCTACTTCGAATGCTCTCTATTACCCTTACTGTACTGTTGTTGAAGTTCATATTATAGCCTCCTTACAATAAGCTACCCATTCCGTTCAACTGATCTTTCAAGTCCTTTGCCGTGTCTGACAGAATTACAATATTATCAATAAACCTTAAAGATTTTTTCCCCTGAACACCCATTTCCTTTCCAAATTTATTCGAAGTACAGACTGAATAACACGAACTTAGGTACCACCCCGTCTCCCTTCCTTCTAAACTACTTCTTCCATTTCATGTCCGTCGGCACTTATGATAGTATTGTTGTATCTGTACAAGTTGTGGAAAACATTTCGCTCCTTGTATTTTAGCGCAGCTGCCTGCAGAATTTCAAAGGTTGTGTTCAAGTCAATATTATCAAAAGCTTTCTCTAAATTATATATACATAAGTCTCTTTTTTCAGTCAATCTTCTAAGAGAAATCGCAGTTTCACCCTGGGTCAGCACAGCCTACGTGTTCCTACATTTCTTCAGAACCTAATATGATCCATACCGAAATCGCCTTCTTGTGCATCCATTCTTCTGGAATTGATTCACATTATTGTTTTGTAACCATAACTTGTTAAACAGACAGCTCGATAATATTCACAATTGTTAATACCTACGTTCATTGTATTTCCACATTCTTCTTGAGGTATAAAGTACTTTGCCTGTCTCATGTACAGGAGGGCAATGCCATTCTGGTCCACTTGCCGTGCGGCTAGCATCGAGGAGGAGTCATGCTACCTTCCTAGCCTACACGCCTTTCCTAAGTCGTGCCCTCTCCCACAGTCACGCCCACTTCCTAAGCCACACCCACTTACCTTCCCCATCCTCCTACCTATACCCATTTAACACACACCCTGCCTGCTTTATCATTCGATCAGAGGCCAATATTTTACCAGCCGTAAAAATAAAACAACCAATCATAGCCCCACTATTTTATCGGCCATTCAAACTATACTACTAATCATTATGTACGCTCTTCTTGTTTTAAACACCCCTACTTAGCGCCATTTTTCTTCTTCTTAAGCTGCATGCATTCTTTGGAAATATGTTAATCAGAGAGCTTTTAAACAAAGATGTAAACACACCAAACATTTAGATCTCTCAATCACTCCCACGTATTTTATCTCCCATGAAAAGGAAACAGCCAACCGGGGAGCTTAATATGTCAAGGACTGGCAAGTGCAAATAATAGCCATCAGTTGGTAAATGAGATTCTCTTCAGCAATAAATCAATAAATTTCTGGAACAAGTACTTTAAAACTTGGTTGACATTGAATACTTAGCCTGTTTAGGCAAGGGGAGGTAATATAGTCCAATTAAACGCTTACGTTTTATTTTTAATGATGTTGTTTCTCATAAGCAAGATCTTACGAAGGGGCCGTCATGATGGTGCAGATAACTTTTACCTATGTAAAACGAAAAGTAAAATTTCAAGTCAGTTTAGAGACAATGCTAATATAATCATTCTTTTCTAACAAGACGAACGTAATTTGAGGCATACATTCATCTATCATCTTAATCCTGATGTGGCTCTTAATGTGTACCTCGAAATGCGTGAATCTGCATCGAGTGAGAATGCCTTCAATTTTCTACTTATAAGCAACGATGTTGGTTAATGTAATGGACACAATCGTACTAATTTTGATATCTATATCTGTGTTTGTCATCTCGTAGAATCGGGTGTACTGCCGGTGGTCCGCGTCTTCCCAACACGATATTTCGACTTCGTAACACTGTTTTTGTTTTCTCTAACTATTGTTGTAGTCAAGTGCAGATTAACCTATAAGTTAGATCAGCACTGACAGTAAGGGAGATACATGTATTTTGTGCTGTTGTAGAAGATTTCTGTAGGTGTTTTGGTAAATAATACGGACAATTTTAAGTGCTAGGATCAAATTTTATTTTAAAATCAGAAACTGAACATTCTTCATTGTGAAATCTTGTCAAACGGTGCTTTGATATAAGCAAAGTGAATAGCTGCTGTGTTTATCTGAGTGTTTATAAAGATGATATATTGTATTTGGTGCTTTTCATAGTTATACTTGCCTATCACGTAAATATGCAGTTTAATTCGTACACAACGTTTAAAGATCACACCAAAACACATCAATTTTAATATGGATTGCTGCGCTGAAGTGTCACAAAATGTGAAGTCGGCGGATCAAGAAGCTATTAATATTATTTAGTAGATGATTATGGACATAGAGCCTGTAAATTGTAGAGAGCCTTGGCATCGTAGTTCAGATAGCTAAACATGTCGCAGCGTCCCTCAAAGATCGTTTTCTGCACACCAGCGGGGAGTCAAGTGTATATTAACCTGTATGTTACGCCATTAGTGTTAATTTCTTTGCCGGCCGGAGTGGCCGTGCGGTTCTAGGCGCTACAGTCTGGAACCGAGCGACCGCTACGGTCGCAGGTTCGAATCCTGCCTCGGGTATGGGTGTGTGTGATGTCCTTAGGTTAGTTAGTTTTAAGTAGTTCCAAGTGATTTGGCTACCCACATCGTCCTATGGAACACCTATGATACATAATCGAGAGATCAGTTCATTCATGAATCCCTCCACCGGCAACACTTTCGCAATTATGGTGGGCTATAGAAGCAGCTTGGCTCATTAGTTCTCTATGGGACATGCAACGACTTGTTGAGTCCATGGGACCTCGAACTGCAGCGCTAAGCCGGGTAAAAGGGTGTCCGACACGATTTTAGGAGATATCCCATGATTTTTGCCACTTCAATGTATGTATTTTGAATAAAATGTTCTCCATTGATGTAACGTATATTTAGTTTCGTTAAATTACAATAAAATGCCGTATGAAAGTTAGGATAAACGTGGCAGCAAAAAATTTTAGCACAGAAAAGTGCATCTCTGTAATTACTGGAGCAGAAACCAACGATTAGTTTTTCCTTACTATATTCGGGGGCAATGGCCTTGCTGGAGTGGCTACACCGATTCCCGTGAGATCACCGAAGTTATGCGCTGTCCGGCGCGGTCGGCACTTGGATGGGTGACCATCCAGGCCGCCATGCGCTGTTGCCATTTTTCGGGGTGCACTCAGCCTCGTGATGGCAACTGAGAAGCTACTCGACCGAATAGTAGCGGCTTCGGTCAGGAATACCGTCATAACGACCGGGAGAGCGGTGTGCTGACCCCACGCCCCTCCTATCGGCATACTCCTCTGAGGATGAGACGGCGGTCGGATGGCCCCGGTAGGCCACTCGTGGCCTGAAGACGGAGTGCTTTTTTTTTTTACTACATTCGGGAGTTCAATTTTTCCGCATCTCAAGATCACGAAAGCTTATTATTATTCAGTAACAATTCAGTTACTGGTTTGCTGTTTTAAATATTTTCGATATGTCGAGAGTTTCCTATTGTATTTTAAAGAAAAATCTTCTCAAAAATTACCTATTTTATTCGTTATTTAATAGTTGGATAATTTCTTATTTCCACTTCGTAATTGTTCAATACCGATCGAAATTCGACAGATATTTTAAACTACATTAGTCATATTCCACGGATTACGCGGAAAGGTATGTCTGGAATGTGAAGTGAAATCAAACACGTACATTTATTTTAATTTAAGTGTGATGCAATGAAATTACTGTATATTCCTAAAGTTGTTTAAAAATAATGTGAAACAATAATTTTAAGACTTACTACGAGAATACCGCTTCAGTGGAGTAAAATTTCCCAATCAAGTTTTATGATTCAGTCTTAGAATCCACTTCGTTGTCTACACAGTCCAGCGACATTAATGCGACCACCGCCTACGTTCAACGTCAAAGTGCAATAACCAGTCACTGACGGCAGGTGGCAGCACTAACAGTGGAGGGTATTAAATCAAGACTAGGATGGAGGAGACGAGGAAAATAGTGCGACCGTAGTCGTAATGCGGAAACGGAGCGAATTGTCTGGCGTCCAAACGGTCCCGATCATCGGCTCTCGGGACAGGAGCGGAGACATTTCCGAAACGGATAAGGATGTAAACTGTTCGCGTGCCGCCTTGGTTAAAGCATGCAGTGCATGGCAAAGTGGCGCCTTGGCATCTGTGACGCACTACAGACCATAGATGGCAGCGTCGAACGGCGGCCGCTGAGATGTGCAACTGTTAAGCACCTGACCGCGTATGTGAACCAGGGGACTACCAACAGTGCCTCACCAAAGACTGTTACCGACCATTGCTGCGTACGGGCCTCCGCAGCACCCGCCTGGTGCACGCACCTATACTGACTGCTGTCATCGGCGACGAAGTCCGGAATTTGCACACCATTACCACAACTGGACGTCCCAGAGTGACACCAGACGGCATTTTCACATGAGTCACGTTTGATGTTACATCCGACTAATGGCCTTTGGTGTGCAACAGTCGTCAGGAGCGTCCAGGCCAGGTGAGGGAGCGTTATGGTCTGGGGAATTTTTTCGAGACATTCCGTGGGTCGTTCGATGAGACACAGTGGGTCAACACAAGTATGCATATATCTTTGGAGGACCACGTCCACTCCTACATGCAGTGTGTTTCTCCTCGGCACGATGGCATCTACCAGAGGGACAATGCAAAGTGTCACACAGCTCTCACTGTACGTTCGTGGTTGAAGGAGCACCATGAAGAGTTAACAGTACTCCGCTGCCCACCAAACTCCCCGGATTTAAGCCCAATCGAGAATCCGTAGGGAAACGTCGAACGGTCTGTCCGCGCCTTGGATCCTGTTGCAGCTGGCCATGGCACTGGAGTCTGCATGGCTCCACAGCCCTGCCGGTACTTCCCAAAACGTCCTTGACGACCACCCTGCGCGTCTCACAGGGGCCGCGCTGCAATAGATAGTTACTCAGGTATTTGACAGGTGGTCACATTAATGTGACCATGTAGGTGGCATTTCATATTCTCTGGCAGTTCGTTCACTGTAACGTGTACTCATATATTAGCGTTTCGAAGGGCTTTTATCTTTTGTATGGTGCGAAGGAACCTGATTGTGAATGAATCTTAACCAGTTTGTTGTAATTCTGTAGGGTCTGAGGTACGCGTCCGTATCTGTCGTCATGCGGGGCGGATCCGTTCCACATTCCTCAAGATTCTCCTGTATCCTAAAAGGGTCGGCGTCCTTCGTTGCTGCTGCGTTACCAACACCCTGTGACAATGGTGGCGAGGGCTTGCATACGGCACTCATCACCAAAAGCTCGGTAGATTCGTTATTCTTGACAGAAATTGATTAGCTTCTAGTGGACTCTTTGCATATCACATGTTGTTTCTTCCACAGATACACTACTGGCCATTAAAATTGCTACATCAAGAAGAAATGCAGATGATAAACGTGTATTCATTGGACAAATATATTATACTAAAACTGACATGTGATTACATTTTCACGCAACTTGGGTGCATAGATCTTGAGAAATCAGTACCCAGAACAACCACCTCTGGGCATAATAATGGCCTTGATTCGCCTGGGCATTGAGTCAAACAGAGCTTGGATGGCGTGTACAGGTACAACTGCCCATGCAGCTTCAACACGATACCACAGTTCATCAAGAGTACAGACTGGCGTATTGTGACGAGCCAGTTGCTCGGCCACCATTGACCAGACGTTTTCAATTGGTGAGAGATCTGGAGAATGTGCGGGCCAGGACAGTAGTCGAACATTTTCTGTATCCAGAAAGGCCCGTACAGGACCTGCAACATGCGGTAGTGCATTATCCTGCTCAAATGTAGGGTTTCGAAGGGATCGAATGAAGGGTAGAGCCACGGGTCGTAACACATCTGAAATGTAACGTCCACTGTTCAAAGTGCCGTCAATGCGAACAAGAGGTGACCGAGACGTGTAACCAATGGCACCCCATACCATCACACCGGGTGAGACGCCAGTATGGCGATGACGAATACACGCTTCCAATGTGCGTTCACCGCGATGTCGCCAAACACGGATGCGACCATCATGATGCTGTAAACAGAACCTGGATTCATCTGAAAAAATGGCCCTTCGTGCACCCAGGTTCGTCGTTGAGTACACCATCGCAGGCGCTCCTGCCTGTGGTGCAGCGCCAAGGGTAACCGCAGCCATGGTCTCCGAGCTGATAGTCCATGCTGCTGCAAACGTCGTCGAACTGTTCGTGCAGATGGTTGTTGTCTTGCAGACATCTATTGGCTCAGGGATCGAGACGTGGCTGCACCATCCGTTACAGCCATGCGGATAAGGTGCCTGTCATCTCGACTGCTAGTGATACGAGGCCGTTGGGATCCAGCACGGCGTTCCGTATTACCCTCCTGAACCCACCGATCACATATTCTGCTAACAGTCATTGGATCTCGACCAACGCGAGCAACAATGTCGCGATACGATAAATCGCAATCGCGATGGGCTACAATACGACCTTTATCAAAGTCGGAAACGCGATGGTACGCATTTCTCCTCCTTACACGAGGCATCACAACAACGTTTCACCAGGCAACGCCGGTCAACTGCTGTTTGTGTATAAGAAATCGGTTGGAAACTTTCCTCGTGTCAACACGTTGGAAGTGTCGTCACCGGCACCAACCTTGTGTGAATGCTCTGAAAAGTTTATCATTTGCATATCACAGCATGTTCTTCCTGTCGATTAAATTTCGCGTCTGTAGCGCGTCATCTTCTTGGTGTAGCAATTTTAATGGCCATTAGTGTATCTTTAGTATGGCGCGTAGGAACCTTTATGATTGTGAATGAATCTTAACCAGTTTGTTGTAATTCTGTAGGGTCTGAGGTAGAGCGGTTCTAGGCGCTTCAGTCCGGAACCGCGCTGCTACGGTCGCAGGTTCGAATCCTGCCTCGGGCATGGATGTGTGTGATGTCCTTGGGTTAGTTAGGATTAAGAAGTTCTATGAGACTGATGACCTCAGATGTTAAGTCCCACAGTGCTTAGAGCTATTTGAACCATTTTGTCTGAGGTACGCGTCCGTATCTGTCGTCACGCAGGGCGGACCTGTTCCGCATTCCTCAAGGTTCTCCTTTATAACGAGATTTACGGAAGGCAAGGGGCATAATCAGCCGAATGAGTGACGTCAGTATGGCAGTATCGTATGCGAAAAGGGTCGCGCAGCTAAGTTCGCCTCTATTTTACCTTCTTCGTTGCTGCTGCGTACCAATACTCTGTGACAATTGTGGCTGGGTCATGCATATGGCACTCATCGCCAAAAGCTCCGTACATTCGCTATTCTTGGCACAAATTCGCTGGCTTCGTATGGGCTCTTTGCATGTCGCATGTTGCTTCTTCCATAGATAAATCCATTCTGCCCGCTGCGAGTATGAAACTTTTGTACCAGTTTTCTTATTACGTCAGGTAACAAAACGAACAGAGCGCTTTTTCCCCTGTGTCGGAATAAAAATTGCGATGCAAGCAAAGCACTTTAGTCAATCTGTTTATATGTATGCAAATACGGGACGCACGACGCAGTTTGCTGGAGCTAAGGCATCCCGTGGTGCGAATCCCGGCTAAAGTGGGCAGTATAACCTCCCTCTTCCTCGTCACTTGAATGTTTCGTTGCAAGGATGAGAGACGCATTTCATACACGTAACTTAATCCTCAATCAGAAACTGGACTTTGCAAATTGTCAGAGCGTTTTCCTGTCACCGAGCGGCGAGTCGGGTTTTTGAGTCGATGGGGAGTCACGAATAAAGATATTTTACATCCTTGATTGCTCAACGTAGAGTCCACGAAAGAGCCTGCAAGTACTTACGGCGGTAAGTAACTTTCGCATAATGTGTCACAGCCAAGTAACGTAGCTCGATAAAGTTTGTAACACGCATAGAAAGAACTGCTACAATATAGTACAGAAGGCAATTGAGAAAATATGCACGGAGACGAACAGAAATGACACTTTTATTCAAAGACACCGAAGTCAACACGATATATGATGTCCTCTGCACATTACAAAAGGCTGGACATTGTTCTTAATAGGATGTGTGACCACCACGGGCAGCAACGCACGCTTTGCAATATGCTCCTATGCGGCCACAAGACTGGTGAGGAGTTATTCTCAAAGGACGTTCCATTACTCCACCATCACGATTGACAACCGCTGCATGGTCTTTGGTGCATGTAGATACGTTGCAACATATCTCCACAACGCGTATCACATGTGGTCGATGGGATTTAATTTGGGGGGACGGACAGGCCGGTACATTGAACAGAATATCTTCTCATTACAAGAAGTTCTCCACTTGCGCTGTTATATGCGGTCGCGTATCGCCATCCATAAAAATAAAGTCAGGACGAATGCACCCCTGGAAAGAAGCGAATGGGGAAGGAATAGTGAGTGTACAGTTCCAAGATTTGGACGTCAGTATCTACATCTACATCTACATATACACTCCGCTAGCCACCAAGTGATGTGTGGCGGAGGGCACAATTCGCGCCAAAGTCATATTTCCTCCCCTCTGTTCCACTCGCGAGTCGCTCGAGGGGAAAACGACCGTCTGAACGCCTCAATACGATCTCTAATTTCCCTTATCTTTGAATGGTGATCATTGCGCGATTTGAAAGTTGGTGGTAATAATATATGCTCTATATCCTTGGCGAAGATCGGATTTCGGAATTTTGTGAGCAGCCCTTTCCGTTTAGCGCGTCGTCTATCTGCAAATGTGTCCCACTCCAAACTTTCTATGATATTTGTAACGCTCTCTCGATGGCTAAAGTACCAGTCACAAATCTTGCCGCTCTTCTTTGGACCTTCTCAATCTCTTAAATCAGACTCAACTGGTAAGGGTTCCATACAGACGAACAATACTCGAAGACTGGACGAACTAATGTACTGTAAGCAATTTCCTTTGTTGAAGGACTGCATCGCTTCAGGATTCTACCAATAAACCGCAATCTAGAGTTCGCCTTGACCGTTACTTGTGAAATCTGATCGTTTCGTTTGAGATCATTTCGAATAGTCACACCCGGATACTTGACTGATGTTACCGCTTCCAAAGACTGAGCATTTATTTTGTACTCGTACATTAATGGGGATTTTCGCCTTGTTATACGCAATAGGCTACAGTTACTAATATTGAGAGATAACTGCCAGTCATTAGACCAAGCATTTATTTCCTCCAAATCCTCATTGATTTGTTCACAACTTTCGTGGGATACTACTTTCGTGTAGACTGCAGCATCATCGGCAAACAGTCTAAGGCCGCTGTCAATACCATCAACCAGACCGTTTATGCAAATGGTAAAAAGCAGAGGACCTATTACACTGCCCTGGGGCACACCTGAAGTTACGCTTGTTTCGAAGTCACGCCATTCAGGACGACATAGTGGTCTCTGTCTGTTAGAAAACTTTCTATTCAACCGCATATGTCATCGAATAGACAGTAAGCGCGCACTTTTTGGAGCAAGCGACAGTGCGGAACCGAGTCGAACGCCTTTAGAAAGTCGAGAAATGTGGCATCAACCTGGGAGTCGGTATCTAAAGCCTGTTATGTTTCATGCACAAAGAGGGCCAGCTGTGTCTCGCGTGACCGCTGTTTCCTAAAACCGTGTTGCTTTCTACAGATGAGCTTCTCAGAGTCTAGAAAGGTCATTATGTCTGAACACAAAATATGTTCCATGACTGTACAACAAATCGATGTCAGTGAAATTGGCCGGTAATTATGTGCATCCGATTTTCTACCCTTTTTATAGATTGCTATGACCTTGGCCTTTTTCCACTCCAGTGGAACTTCCGCTGTTCCAATGGCTCGAAACAGCATATCCAGACACTCCGGGATGATGATGGCATTGAAACAGAGGATGACACGCGTAAAGCTGAAATACTAAACATCTTTTTCCAAAGCTGTTTCACAGAGGAAGACCGCACTGCAATTCCTTCTCTAAATCCTCGCACAAACGAAAAAATGGCTGACATCGAAATGAGTGTCCAAGGAATAGAAAAGCAACTGGAATCACTCAATAGAGGAAAGTCCACTGGACCTGACGGGATACCAATTCGATTCTACACAGAGTACCCGAAAGAACTTGCCCCCCTTCTAACAGCCGTGTACCGCAAGTCTCTAGAGGAACGGAGGGTTCCAAATGATTGGAAAAGAGCACAGGTAGTCCCAGTCTTCAAGAAGGGTCGTCGAGCAGTTGCGCAAAACTATAGACCTATATCTCTGACGTCGATCTGTTGTAGAATTTTAGAACATGTTTTTTGCTCGAGTATCATGTCGTTTCTGGAAACCCAGAATCTACTATGTAGGAATCAACATGGATTCCGGAAACAGCGATCGTGTGAGACCCAACTCGCTTTATTTGTTCATGAGACCCAGAAAATATTAGATACAGGCTCCCAGGTAGATGCTATTTTTCTTGACTTCCGGAAGGCGTTCGATACAGTTCCGCACTGTCGCCTGATAAACAAAGTAAGAGCCTACGGAATATCAGACCAGCTGTGTGGCTGGATTGAAGAGTTTTTAGCAAACAGAACACAGCATGTTGTTATCAATGGAGAGACGTCTACAGACGTTAAAGTAACCTCTGGCGTGCCACAGGGGAGTGTTATAGGACCATTGCTTTTCACAATATATATAAATGACCTAGTAGATAGTGTCGGAAGTTCCATGCGGCTTTTCGCGGATGATGCTGTAGTATACAGAGAAGTTGCAGCATTAGAAAATTGTAGCGAAATGCAGGAAGATCTGCAGCGGATAGGCACTTGGTGCAGGGAGTGGCAACTGTCCCTTAACATAGACAAATGTAATGTATTGCGAATACATAGAAAGAAGGATCCTTTATTGTATGATTATATGATAGCGGAACAAACACTGGTAGCAGTTACTTCTGTAAAATATCTGGGAGTATGCGTGCGGAACGATTTGAAGTGGAATGATCATATAAAATTAATTGTTGGTAAGGTGGGTACCAGGTTGAGATTCATTGGGAGAGTGCTTAGAAAATGTAGTCCATCAACAAAGGAGGTGGCTTACAAAACTCTCGTTCGACCTATACTTGAGTATTGCTCATCAGTGTGGGATCCGTACCTGATCGGTTTGACGGAGGAGATAGAGAAGATCCAAAGAAGAGCGGCGCGTTTCGTCACAGGGTTATTTGGTAACCGTGATAGCGTTACGGAGATGTTTAATAAACTCAAGTGGCAGACTCTGCAAGAGAGGCGCTCTGCATCGCGGTGTAGCTTGCTCGCCAGGTTTCGAGAGGGTGCGTTTCTGGATGAGGTATCGAATATATTGCTTCCCCCTACTTATACCTCCCGAGGAGATCACGAATGTAAAATTAGAGAGATAAGAGCGCGCACGGAGGCTTTCAGACAGTCGTTCTTCCCGCGAACCATACGCGACTGGAACAGGAAAGGGAGGTAATGACAGTGGCACGTAAAATGCCCTCCGCCACACACCTTTGGGTGGCTTGCGGAGTATAAATGTAGATGTAGATGTAGATCTCTGACAGATGATGGATAAGACTGGTGTTATATTTGTAGCATAGTCAACATATAATCTTACGGGGATGCCGTCTGGGCCAGATGCCTTTCTGGCGTCTAAGGATCTTAACTGTTTTACATTCCCAGATACACTAAACACTATGTCAGCCATCCTTGCATTTGTTCGATAATTGAAAGGGGGAATGCTGCTCCAGTCCTCCTGCGTAAACTGGTTTTTGAAAGCTAGGTTTAGAATTTCGGCCTTCTGTTTATCATCATCCGTTACATTACCCTTACTGTCAGCAACACATGCACATACAACGTTATGCCTCACTTTACCATAACAGCTGGACCACCAAAGCGGTTATGTTAAGCAGTATTTCTAGCTGCATTACGTGTTCTCACCTCCCGCCATATGAGTATATGTCCAGACTCAATAGACTGAAACTGTTCTCATCCGAGAAGAGCATGCGACACCACTCTTTGTTAATCCAGTTGCTATGCTCCTGCCACAACTGCAAACACTGCCGTCTTTGTGGGCGTGTCAACGGATCATAACGTACTGGTCGGCAGGCAAAGACACCATCCTCATGCAATCGCTGTGCCACTGAGGTGCGTGAGATTGTATGCCGTGCGATCCTCTCAAATGTGGTTGCAGTTGCACTCGCTATTTGACGTGGGCTCTTTTTCGCCTGTTGCACAATGTAGCGGTCATCTGCTGCTGTAGTTGACTCTGGTCGAGCACCTCATCTCCTCCAGGCAGCAGTGCGTATGATTCAGAATTCTCCCCTCGCGCTTGAAACAATGCTGTGATTAATGCCAAACTCCTAGGCTACCTCATCACACTTCGTCCTTCTTCCAGTTTCCCGATGATTCTTCCCTTTGTGAATTCACTCAGATGTTGCCCCCGTACCAAGTTGTAATGAGAATTCCACCAGAGTGCACTGCAACTAGTCGCTGACTGTGTCTTTTCGCGCTCTTTCCGCTGCCTCTTGTTGCGGCGCCAGCCACATTTGGCGCTGCCCTCACGCTGACGTCAGAGTATGTGACGTCCAACCTTCTATGCACGACTGAGAGACCTCTGGTAACATGCTGCCACATTTTCAGTCACTTCCAGCTAGTAGTCAATATCTCAGATAACTTTATGTAAGTTTTATGAAGCAGTGTTATTGTCAAGCAATGGTCCTCATGAAGGACGGAAGTTTAGGGATCAATCGAACTGAGATTTTGCATGATGTCCTGGTTAAATTCATAATCAGCAGTTTAGGGAAAGCTCTGCCATCTGCCCCAGGCGATGCTAACGTCCGACCTTTGCTTTGTCGTGTGCCATGGCCCCTTTGGACCGCACTATTACATCGCGGAGCTGTAGCCACCTCAGATATCTCCTTACGTCTCCTCATGAGACTTAGGGAGCAGCGTTCGACATCTATGTCTGCACTGTGAGAAGCACTATGATGAGTAGGGCAGAGGGAAATTTTTCTATATCATACATTTAGGTCTTGAACCGTGACGAAATGTCACGGTTGGTTCTCTGCGTTTCCTCCTTGTCTATAGTGCGTTCCTTTTGAAATTCCCGCTTCGCGCTGTGCTGTTTTCTTTCCCTAGCCAGAGGGCGCTGTGGCATTGCCGCGGCCGGCTGCCTGCCGTGTTTGCGAGAGAGCGTCGGTCTGGAGCAGGACCTCTAATTGCGGAATTCTGGGAGTTTTGTTGATGTTTGGCGCGACTCGTGTCAGGTGTGATGCATCATTACGGCCATGGTGCCAGCCAATGTTACTGTCTTGGTCGCAGATGGATCAAAGAGGATGAGGCCTGGTTGTTCATTGAAACTTCTGTCCTACGGATGTCGTCGGACTTAAGGTAAGACGTTTTGACCATTATTTTGCGTTATTTGCAAGCAACTGGGCATTTCGGCGTCTACAATAATTCGACGAAGATTGTTTCGTCGGTGTGTAAATGACTGAACAAGGAGCAGTTTATTTAATGTTCGCCTTATGCTCGTGTTCTGCGTGTGCTGTCTGCGAGTGTAAACTTAACTCTCACCTTCGTCTGTTGATTTTGAGCGCATCGTCAAATACTGGAGCCAAATAGTGAATTTCAGTTAATTACCTGGATTCTTCCTTTTTCTCGTCACGACGCGTGTTAAATGCCAAAGTAGAATTGTAGACATTAACTTGCTACCTCATTTGCGTGGCTTCAATAACAGAGCCTAACATGTTAACTAAGGTTTGTGGTAAAAAAAGGCATTTAAGTATGTTATTTAAAAATATTACCTGAACTGTGTCAATGATTTATGTTGCGCTAGTTGATTCTGTGGTATGAATTGATGTGTTGGCACTTTTGCCGTGTGAGGGAATATTGCTAGTTTTGATTACCTTCTGACCAGGGTTCTTGCTCGACGCTTGTTTTTAAATACGCCGCTAACCCGGTTAGCGTATGTTGTGGCTATTTTAAATTAATCACTGCTCAATAGCCCAACACAGTTTGTCGGCCCTCAGAAATCGTGTATGTGTTATGTATGCCTTTATTCTAGTCAATCTATAAACATGCTATTCTTGATTTGTTACTCTAGGTAGCCATTAAATTGCCATTTTTGGGCTGTTAAGATGGATTGCGGCTCCTTTGAGTATAGATTTGTCAATTTCCAATTTATTGTTTTCCGCCAGTTTTTAATTGTGCTTATGCGCATATATATATATATGGGTGGAATCTAAACTTTTTATTACTATTGAGCCGTGAAGAAAGGAGCTTATTCGAGGTTAACTGTCGCCGTAAGGTGTTGTGGAGGTGCACTTTCCTGTTATTCATTTTAATGTTCTAGTCAATGTGTAAACTTGCCAATTATTTTCTCTTTACATGGACTGGGCCTGCTTTTATGTTATAAGTGCCAGTTTCATAACCAGTTCTTTAACGCCCCTACGCGCATATTCATATTTATGACAGAACTTAGTGTGTTGCCCTGTTGAACCTTAACTAAAGTGCAGAAAACTGAATCAGGTGTTTATTATTGTTCTAGTGCTATTATCTGTCAAGTGTAACACGCGACGTTTTCTTGGTCTGTTATCAAATGTTACAATAAATGCAAATTGCAGTGAAGCGATGCGCTACATTAGTTGTTCCCGTGATTTCCTATCTCCGCATTTGTTAATCTTAACTCATCATATTTAATTGCTTAAATATTGGAGGGAGGTGCGTGTCCAAGATATCGTCCGGTTCCATTCACGGATGCAGTGTTGTCAAAAAGACTGCATGTCATCACATCACACAGATTTTGAGATTAATTTCGTCTATTAGTCTTGACGTAAAAATTTTGGGGCCTCTGTGGGAAGCTATTTATACAGGGCGTTCGGAAATTGCCGTTACAGACTTCTAAGACTTGTAGAGGGGTGTGTCTAGATAATATTTCGAATAAGAGCCAATGTCCAGAAACGCCATCCAACGACGCTGCAGAGCTCCAATGTTATAGCACTCGCACCTGTAAATGCATGCGTATACAGGGCGATTTCGTGATGAAGTTACAAACTTTCAAGTATGATGGAGAAGGATAAACATATCAATTTGAGATAAGAATCCCTGGTTCGGAAATGGACGAATCGAAAGTTACAAGCGAAAATCATTCTGATATCTCTGGCAGTGGAAATCATTGAGTGGTACTGTTTATGCTAAGAATGTAGGTACGCAACTTTCAGAGGTGGTAGCACGGACAAAAACAAGAAAATGTGTCTTGTAAATGTGGGCCCCGAAATGCATACCTTAAGAGAAAAAATTGTTCAAATGGCTCCAAGCACTATGGGGCTTCACATCTGAGGTCATCAGTCCCCTAGAACTTAGAACTACTTAAACCTAACTGACCTAAGGACACCACACACATCTATGTCCGAGGCAGGATTCGAACCGGCAACCGTAGCAGCAGCGCGGTTCCGAACTGAAGCGCCTAGAACCGCTCGGCCACAACGGCCGGCATACCTTAAGAGATATGAGCACCTGTTTAGTGAAGGAGATGGGTTTCACACTAGCGCAGACGGACAAGTGTTCATGGCTCTTCGGGTATTATTTCAGAGCCCATGTTTACTAGACGTTTGTTCCTGTTTTGGTCCATACTATTACTGCTGAAAGTTGCCTACCCTACATTCTTAGCAGCAATAGTACCCGTCCATGTGTTCCACTGTCAGAGGGAATACGGCTATAACTGTAGACTCGTTCGTTTCCTGTACAGGGACCCTTACCTCAAATTGATACATTTATCCTTCATCATCCTTTAAAGTTTGTAACATCATCACGGAATCGCACGGTATAAAAATACATTTACAGGCGCCGGTGCCTATAACTTTGACGCTCTGTAACATCATAGGATGACGTTTCCGAATGTAGGTCCCTATTCAGAATATTATGTATTCACTTCCCTCTACTACTCCTAGAATTTTGTAACGGGAATTTCCGATGTCCATAAAATCCTGCAAGACAATTTACATATTGATAGTGTATGCGCTGGCTAAATGTGGTATTCATCATCGTCAAAGTACATTAAGATCATATGAATGAAACGTGGTTTACGGAAACTTCGCGTGGTCGAAGATTCGTTAGACCGCACAAAAATATTCACGTCTTGTAACTGAAAAATTACGCACATACACGTGTTAAATACTGCTGCTGCATGTTGCCATTTAGGAGAGGGCTAGACATTATCAAAAGCAAGCTGGGCAGCTCGATCAGTGACTACGTGACGTTTACTCGGCCATCGTTTACAAAAAGGAGAAGAAATCGACTGTTTGTTCTATGTGACTACTCACAAGGCTTATGGGTTGCACTTAACCCGTTCATTCTTTGCATCTTATAACAAAGGCGACATTAATGGTGCGCATGTCTATGTACTCAATCACTATAACACCCTAACAATATGGGGACGTTCAAGAAAGCCTGCAATATACTTCCACTCTTGGAAAGATTGTAAGAAAACAATTTGTATTTCCGGGAGTCAAATATATATAATGATTTAAACAAAGAAATTATTCAGAGTGTATTTTGAAAAGTAAGCATGTGTCCCAAGTTTATGTAAAGACATTGGAAAAATCGATGAATGTTACCACGTGAAGAATTATATTTCGCACTGAAAAATATAGCCTGCAAAGATTCCTGTTACCTCACTCTTATTAGACACAGACTGTTTAAGAAAGCTGCCATCACAATCTGGAATGAACTGATCGAAGATAGCCATCTTTTTACTTGACTTACTGAAATGGAATATCATAATCATAAACAAAATCACGAACAATAAGCAAAATTCAAAACACGGCATTGATTAATAGCGTACATGAAAACCATCAGCATCCATTTCTGATATGAACAAATCAAAAGCTCAGCTACAAACAAATATATGTGGGGAGCTCACCGAGAACTGCGATGCGCTTCATCGGAATCTCCGTAACAAGCCCCTTTTCACCATATCATGCCGGGTATCGCATACATCCTTTCACACCGAGATAATCATACTGTAGCTGACGAACCAGAGATTCATCTGCCCTCTATGGCGGCACCTGACGACTTCGACATGTGCTATTAATATCTATGGAGGTATGAAATAAAACAGCAGCCACGTTTCAAGTTTTTGATTAGAGATTTTTTTTCCAAATAATGTATGTGACATATATAAACATGGAAATACATTTAGTGTGGTGTCACCGCCAGACACCACACTTGCTAGGTGGTAGCCTTTAAATCGGCCGCGGTCCATTAGTATACGCCGGACCCGCGTGTCGCCACTGTCAGTGATTGCAGACCGAGCGCCACCACACGGCAGGTCTAGAGAGACTTAATAGCACTCGCCCCAGTTGTACAGCCGACTTTGCTAGCGAAGCTACACTGACAAATACGCTCTCATTTGCCGAGACGATAGTTAGCATAGCCTTCAGCTACGTCATTTGCTACGACCTAGCAAGGCGCCATTACCAGTTATATTGTGAAGCATGTACAGTCAAGAGCGATGTACACCAATTATAGATTAAAGTTAAGTATTCCAAGAACTACGTTCTTTTCTTTATAGGATAATTACTTTACCTTGTTCCAGACCTCACGCCAGACTGCGTGAGCTTTAAAAGCGTGCATTTCGGCCTCCTCTAGCAAAACGGTGTTGGCTCTTCTGCCAACACTTCATTTAGGACGAAACATCTATATAACTCACATATACTCATGCTTACAGTCTGGAAAACGCCTTACTATCTTGGAGGGGGGCGGGGGTACGTCAGGTCTTACTATTTTTTTCCTTTGTTCACTGTTTCATTCGCAAAAGGTGCCTGTCATGATCACTAGGCGAAACGTTGATGGGAGGAAACAATACGTTTTCCGACTCTTCGTGGAATATATGCTCTCGTAGTGTGAACAGTAAGCCTGAGCGACACACAATGCCCTCGTTGTAGTGCCTGCAACTGGAGACTGATGTGAATCTCCATGACGTTCTTGCGTCTGCTGATCGAGCCCGGACAAACGCACGGCTCTTCTTTGGACCTTTTGCATGTCCTTTGTAATTCTACCTAGTAGGTGTACTATGCTGACCAGCAACTCATCAGATGTGGTCGAACGAGTATTTTGTAAGCTGCTTCTTTCCTGGCTGAGTTACGCTTCAGTGGATTTCTTTCAGCGATTCTCAGCCTGGCCCCCGCTTCTCTTGCGACCTGTTTTATGCCGTCGTTCCACTTGAAGGTCGCGCTACACAGATACTGTCATCGCGTAAAGCCAGTGGTTCGAAAGCCAAGTCTCACGCTCTAATGTTACCAATAGTAACAGCAAGAAACACATTATATATTTGCTACGATATGAGGTTACCCTTAAGAATTTCAGTTAATGAGTTGAATAACTTTCCTTTTTACTGAGGGGTTAGTGCTTCATATAATTGATGTATTTCAGCAATACAGGCCGTATTTTAAGAAATCGTTCGGCATTTCTCTTCAGAATGAATATTTTTGCATTCCTGAAACGTCAGCAATGTATTACATTAGTGATATTTAAAACCTTTTGTTTTCATAACCACAAAAAAAGGCTTAATAGTGTTTGTACTCCTTGACGTCAAAATTTCCGCTGTGGTTTCGAATATGGACGGTGGCCTTGATGCACGATGGTCCTTTTTCAAGTTTATATAATAATGTCCTGTTGCATACAAAACGCATCCCCTTTGAACCTCTAGACAACAGCACCACAATGACGTCACCAAAGTGAATCAGACAAAACAAACATACAACGTGACCTCACCGTGATCAGGTAAGTAATAGTTAAAATAAAATTAAGCAGCTATAGACAAGTGTCCTAAGTGTGCGCTACATCAAGGACCTTTCCATTGAACCACCGACCATAAAGGCTTTTCCATTGAACCAACCAGCCGCGCGGGGTGGCCGAGCGGTCTAAGGTGCCTTGTCACGGTCCGTACGGCTACCCCCGTCGGAGGTTCGAGTCCTCCCTCGGGCATGGGTTTGTGTGTGTCGTCCTTAGCATAAGCTAGTTTCAGTTAGATTGAGTAGTGTGTGGGCTTACGGACCGATGACCTCAGCAGTTTGGTCCCATAAGACCTTACCACAAATTTCCAAAATTTGAACCTCCCACAAGTACCACGCCCTCGTCATTGTTCTTCAAAAAGTTTTGCAGCCACGATTTTCTTTACATGTGTCAACAAGCTGAAATGAAAGTGTGCTCGGGCTGGTGAATATGGCTGATATTTCCACGATTCATTTTTCACATACATGGGTTTTTCTGTTTCTAAAGCTCCTCACATTGTTCAGGTTAAACAGGATATATCGCCTTTGCCACCTAGGCTTCTTACCATATATTTATGTATCCAGATAGTCCAGAAGGCCTGTGTATTATTCGACATTTACTGTCTTGCCGTTAGACAGGCACTCAATAAAACGAGCCGCAATTGTACCCTGGAACAACGTCGACAGCAAGTTTTGATTTTTGTTTTGTTTCTGGCGCGAAGTGGAACCACACTAACGAATAGGTGCACAAGATGATTTGTGTTTTTTAAATGTTACAAACATTGTTGAGAAATTATGTTCGGTTTTTGCTGGTGCTCAATATTCATAAAATTTGGCACACATGTGGAACAAAGTTTTCTCATAGCACTATTCGTGTGTAACCTAGTGTATTCGCATTTACGACAGGTCTCTGCTGTCAGTTATGCAACAGATGTTTAATCGCCCTTCGTCCTGTACCATACCTACCATACCGCCCAACTTGTTGCAGCTTCTAGATGTCCTTCACATGGATCATCTTCTTGAGAAGTGTGATAACGTTAGATTTCAGCAGCCCCTTTCTTTCAGCTGCACGTTTCAGGTGTTGAGACATTCACAAACTATGAATTGGTTTCCTTTGGCGATAACCCCTCTAAAATAAAGAATTTTTTACATCGAGGTATTCCAGTTCATCCGCTTGAACGAAACGCACAGATAAAATGCCTCATGGACAACCCAGTTCAGCAGCTAAAGTTGATTGTAGGAGCATGTTATTGTGATTCATGTTGTTTTGTTGTTGTGGTCTTCAGTCCTGAGACTGGTTTGATGCAGCTCTCCATGTTACTCTATGCTGTGAAAGCGTCTTCATCTCCGAGTAACTACTGCAACTTACATCCTTCTGAATCTGCTTATTGTATTCATCTCTTGATCTCCCTCGACGATTTTTACCCTCCACGCTTCCCTCCAGTTCTAAATTGGTGATCCCTTGATGCCTCAGAACGTGTCCTACCAACCGATTCATTCTTCTCGTCAACTTGTGCCACAAATTCCTCTTCTTCCCAATTCTATTCAGTACCTCCTCATTAGTTTCGTGATCTACCCATCTAACATTCAGCATTCTTCTGTAGCACCACATTTCAAAAGCGATTCATGTGCTGACGTAACGAAAACAACTTAATCTTTATTAGAGGCAGGGAGCATTTCACCTTTTCGTCACACTCCTCTCCAGTTATAGTTATGTACAATCAGAGAATGCTCATGCGAATATAACTTTCCTGAACGAAGCAACCACTTCAGCTAGTTACATTTTTTTTTAAATTTAGTACTGCCTGCCAAATGCGACAGACGTTTTCAGTATGATATCAGGCTATAAATAAAATATTAAGTTTTTTCAATAGTCGTTTCACTAGAAAAGTTATCCTCGCTTCTCTGTAACATCATAATTGCGAACAGCGATGCAGCTGCGTTGACTTTGCAGGTCTACAATATGCGCCTGGAAGGTTCGGTGAATGATTTCAGTAAATGAAAATACGTTTACTAGCCTTCAAACTAATCACCATTAGCTACAACCCACTTCTGACATCAGCTGTAAAGCTGTTGGAAACCAGCAAACGGTTCTTCTGGGATCTCTGGAAGCACCGTGGCCACACGCTTTGGATGATTATTGCGAAGACCAGGAGAAGTGGCTGTTTTTTGTAGCTCTTGTTTCTATTACTTTCTAAGACCATACACAGAACTTTTCAAGCGCAGTTTGTATATCAATTTTCTGCGAGCTACAATAGCTAGCATTTTGCTTTGTAGGCAGCTTTCTCTAAATGTGGGAAAATATAAATTAATGCAAATGAGTAGAACAAACAATCCTGTAATGTTTGAATACACACAGAAAGCCTAGATCATCTATAAAGGAGACCGCGGACAGAACATCAGAGTGATCTATTCCTGACTACAGATCGAGTGTTTAGGGTCCCCACCAGGTCGGATTAAAGGACGACGTCGAAGCAGTTCAGAGATGTGCTGCTAGATTTGTTACCGTTAGCTTGGATCAACAAGAGAGAGTTACGGAAATCCTCCATGAAGGAAAGAAATAGTTCCTTTCGCAAAACACTGTTGAAAAAGATTAGAGATCCGGCATTTGAATCTGAGTGCATACCTAGTCTACTGCCACCAACGTACATCCCGTGTAGGGACCATGAAAGGAAGCTGTAGGAAATAAAGTATTAATGACAATTGTGTTTCCCTCGCTTCATTTGCGTGCGAAATAGAGAAAGGCATGACTAGTAGTGGTAGGAGGTGCTCTCCATCATGCACCGTATGGCGGCTTGCAGAATATGTATGTAGATGTATATGTCGAAGTCCACGTGGGAGTAGTCCTACATGTGCTTTCCAAGAGACATGCAACTTGCATTGTGCGTGCCGGCCGCGGTGGTCTCGCGGTTCTAGGCGCGCAGTCCGGAACCGCGCGACTGCTACGGTCGCAGGTTCGAATCCTGCCTCGGGCATGGATGTGTGTGATGTCCTTAGGTTAGTTAGGTTTAAGTAGTTCTAAGTTCTAGGGGACTGATGACCACAGCTGTTAAGTCCCATAGTGCTCAGAGCCATTTTTGCATTGTGCGCAGCCTGCACTAACGGCTCAGGTATCCTCAGCCTTGAACATGGGACAGGCAGGTAATGTCGCCTTAACATGTGACGGACTGCTGTTACACACAATCGGTAAAACAGCTGATGTGTTTTTCATGTTAATGCCGTACGGCATTATAGCATGACTGTAACTACGAATACTGCGACATAATAGTATCAGAATGACTTTATAGCCTGTCATTAGAGATTTAACCATACCGGCTGGTAGTAACGTCCAGTTTTCCCTTCATAACATTTCAGCTTCGCGTAACAGCGCGACGGAAGGGTTGGAAACAGAATTCAACGAGATACTGGTTTCAGTGTGACCTTAGACACCAACTGTTACAGATGTAGGTGCAATTGGATAATAGTATCGTTATTGTACTTTCTGCAAATTAATAAACTGAGGAAAATTTAAATTAATAACGACGAAAGAAACTCTCGTAAACGAAACGGAATATGACCTCCTGTCTAATAGATGAAGAATTAACATCATCATTTGAGTCGTATGCGCAGAATTTCGTCACTCAATCCCTTTTGTTTGTGCAAACCTTTTCAATTTAGATGTCGTTTTGTTTCTTCTCAGAAATTATATTAATGCAAGTTATCTGATTCACCAAATATTAGAACCGCACTGAATAAACTTTCCAGATTCAAACTCGCAATGAACGTTGTCAAAATTAATAATCAATTCATTCACATAACTCTTCATAAATAAATTCTCGGAACACGTATTTGAACTTTAGCAGTATCCACTAGTTTATTATCTTCCTACATATAGACGTGAACCCGATCCTTGACAAGATAGGACTGAACATTTACAACATGATTAAACTTTCTATGACATCATTGTTGTAGAAACATTACAAATTCTTATTTTACCAGTTTTTAGAAGCACGACGCAACAACTCGGTTTCAGGATCTTTCGTTACTCTTTGGCTGTCGACCCGCGACGTATAGTGGCCAGCAATTTTCTCTCTGGTCCCGGCAGTGAAGATGCTGTCTCCGTTCGTTGCGCCGCCCTCTCCGTACATGAAACATAAAAAAAAAATACAAAACTTTAGATAATTCACAACAATTACAAAGATTACAAAAATGCATAAACAAAAAACTAAATTAAATTTATATTCACCTGCAAACTGGGCTGACACTGGTGGATGGGTGACGCTTCAATTTCGCGTCCCACTACACTTGGTGCGTTATCTTGTTGAAGGATGCCAGTATCTTTGGGAAACATGATTGTGATGAAGGGGTGTATGTGGTCTACAACCAGTGTACGATACTCCTCGACCGTTATGGTGTCTTGCACGAGCTTCGCTGGACCCACAGTTGTCCACGTGAATGTTCCCCAGAGCATAATGGAGCAGCCGTCAACTTATCCCCATCCAGCAGTACACGTGTCAAGGAGCCGTTTCCCTGGAAGACGACGGATTCGCGACATCTCATCGGCACAATGAAGAAGATATCGGGATTCATCTGACCACGCAACGCTCTGCCACTGTGCCAGCGTCCAGTGCCGATGGTCACGTGCCCATTTCAGTCGACGTTGCCGATGTTTAAGATGGGCATATGCATGGGACGTCGGCTGTGGAGGCCCGTCGTTAGGAGTGTTCGGTGGACTGTGTGTCCAGACACACTTGTACTCCGCCCAGGATTAAAATCTGATGTTTGTTCCGTCGCAGTTCACCGCCTCTCCTGTATTACCAGTGTGCCCAGCCTACGGCGTCCAGTATCTGTAATGGGAGGTGGCCGCCCAACCCAACGACGTCTGAACGTGGTTTCGTCTTTGTTTCGATACGTGCCAAAGACATTCACCACATAACTCCTTGAACACCAGAAGAGTCATGTACTCGTAGTTTCCTAAATGCTCGTGCCGAGCCTCCGCGCCATCAAAATCTGCCCTCGGTCAAACTCAGATAGATCGCGCGCCTTTCCCATTCTACATACGGATAGCATGCTCACTGACACTACATGCACCGTGCGTGTGTCTGACCAGCAGTCATTCCTCACCAGATGCTACTGCTGCCACTTGGACGGGTTTATATCGATTGTAGCTCCGTGGTCATGATGTTCTGGATTATCAGTATACATGACTAGTAAAATCGTTTCGTATCAATATGTGTTCCATGAAAAAGGACCTGATATCTGCCAATTTTTGAACTTAGGCAACAATTTTCCTGCGGTAAGAACATTTTCTAACGGAATAAGAATATATCATAGGAAATGGCCAGAGAAAAATACGTAAAAAACCTTTTGTTTACATATTGCCCCCATCTACAAGACATCTATTGAGAAATCAGTCAGCCGTGCCAAAATGTTTTTCTACAGCTAAAGTTATCTTGATCGTGAACGAATTGCGAATTGTAACACTGCTGTGGAAGTATATTGCTACCCATCTTATACAAACAGCAACATGTACGGACCTGAGAAGAGAATTACAAAAAAGAACGCGAGTAGCGAAAGTGATGTCTGGAGAATCGAATCGCATCCTCATATCGTGACTGGCCGACCAGAAATTTCATTCGCGTTGCCTGTCGTCTTTTACAGGGGCCTGTTTTCGTTTTTCCAGCCACATAGTCTGAAAGGAGTGGTTGTTTGGGATGTGAGCGTAACACGAGTGTTGGGTTTAAACTTCTGCAACGAGACTCAATCTCAGGCAAGGTGGTGTTACAAATGGCACTGTAAGTTATGTCCTTTATCAAATAGGGGAAGCTGCACGTTATTACTGAAAGGCGTTTTACATTCTCATTTGCCACTAACGCTGAAAGCTTTCTAATCTTCGCTGTAGCAGCAGGCGTATACGAATAATCATGATCACACATTTCCTAGATGAACTGCCCCTAGCGGAAGCAAGAAGGAAGGGGAGGGGCGGGGAGGGAAAGGCAAGTTGACTCGCGTTCATACACTTCAATCAGAATTAAAGCACCCTATGGCTATGGCCTCCATTTCAATATAAAATCATCAGTTGACGTTGTTTGAGTTAGACAGAGAGCATCATTCGTCAGTAAGCGGTATCTGGGTCAAATTGGCGTCAATGCTGCTGTCCCTTCTGTTGACGAAAAGAGAAAGCGAAAATGGCAGACAAATAAACGTAATCAGAAAAAAGTAAGGAAGAATAGGTTTTTGGGCTCAGAGGACAATTCCATAGAGACTGAGCACAACTTGGGGTGGATAGGAATGGGAAGAAAAACAGATATGTATTTTTCATAGGAACGATTCCCACCAGCATTCACCTTAATCTGATTAAGAAAATCATGAAAATTTTAAATGTTTGGAGGTCGGATAGGAATTTGAACATCGCTCCTCCAGAATGCGAGTAATGTGCGTGAAGCACCTCGCTCTTCACGAAATGTGAAAAGTTCAGTTAGGACATAGTACTTCCTTGCAGAATTCACAATCTGATGAGAACTTGGTCAGATGTCAGTATTTACTTCACTCGTTAGTTTTCTTACATTCGCCTCTTTAAACTAATCTAGAGCCAAGTAGCGCATGCAGTGACGGATACACGAACCTGCTTTGTAGGGCACAGTCCATAGCACACCGTCTTCTGGGATATGCATTTTACTGCTATACTGATCCTGTTTCATTCAGTCATTTAAACCGTATGCTAACATTATACGTCGTATTCTTACTTCTACATCTACATACATATACACTCCGCCAGCTTGGCGGTGGTGATTGGTGGAAGGTACCATGTACTGTAGTCATTTACTTTTCTGTTCCATTCTCATCTGGACCGAATTTCGCCTGATGTCGGTGTTACGCCAGGTGCGAGCGACAACAGTGAAACCGCGGTCATATTTTTAGAATTATATGCGTATTGTATGTGTTCTTTCGGATATGTGGACAAAGTTCAAAACCATCGTACAATATGCGTTAGATGAGTATGTGCCAACCAAGATCGTAAGAGATGGAAAAGAGCCACCGTGGTATAACAACCGAGTTAGAAAACTGCTGCGGAAGCAAAGGGAACTTCGCAGCAAATATAAACATAGCCAAAGCCTTGTAGACAAAAAAAAATTACGCGAAGCGAAATGTAGTGTGAGGAGGGCTATGCGAGAGGCGTTCAATGAATTCGAAAGTAAAGTTCTATGTACTGACTTGGCAGAAAATCCTAAGAAATTTTGGCCTTATGTCACAGCGGTAGGTGGATCAAAACAAAATGTCCAGACTCTGTGACCAAAATGGTACTGAAACAGAGGATGACAGACTAAAGGCCGAAATACTAAATATCTTTTTCCAAAGCTGTTTCACAGAGGAAGACTGCACTGTAGTTCCTTCTCTAGATTGTTACACAGATGACAAAATGGCAGATATCGAAATGGACGACAGAGGGATAGAGAAACAATTAAAATCACTCAAAAGAGGAAAGGCCGCTGGACCTGATGGGATACCAGTTCAATTTTACACAGAGTACGCGAAGGAATGCCCCCCTTCTTGCACCGGTGTATCGTAGGTCTCTAGAAGAGCGTAGCGTTCCAAAGGATTGGAAAAGGGCACAGGTCATCCCCGTTTTCAAGAAGGGACGTCGAACAGATGTGCAGAACTATAGACCTATATCTCTAAAGTCGATCGGTTGTAGAATTTTGGAACACGTATTATGTTCGAGTATAATAACTTTTCTGGAGACTAGGAATCAGCATGGGTTTCGAAAAAGACGGTCGTGTGAAACCCAGCTCGCGCTATTCGTCCATGAGACTCAGAGGGCCATAGACACGGGTTCACAGGTAGATGCCGTGTTTCTTGACTTCCGCAAGGCCTTCGATACAGTTCCCCACAGTCGTATAATGAACAAAGTAAGAGCATATGGACTATCAGACCAATTGTGTGATTGGATTGCAGATTTCCTAGATAACAGAACACAGCATGTCATTCTTAATGGAGCGAAGTCTTCCGAAGTAAGAGTGATTTCAGGTGTGCTGCAGGGGAGTGTCATAGGACCGTTGCTGTTCACAGTATACATAAATGACCTTGTGGATGACATCGGAAGTTCACTGAGGCTTTTTGCAGATGATGCTGTGGTGTATCGAGAGGTTGTAACAATGGAAAATTGTACTGAAATGCAGGAGAATCTGCAGCGAATTGACGCATGGTGCAGGGAATGGCAATTGAATCTCAATGTAGACAAGTGTAATGTGCTGCGAATACATAGAAAGATAGATCCCTTATCATTTAGCCACAAAGTAGCAGGTCAGCAACTGGAAGCAGTTAATTCCATAAATTATCTGCGAGTACGCATTAGGAGTGATTTAAAATGGAATGATCATATAAAGTTGATCGTCGGTAAAGCAGATGCCAGACTGAGATTCACTGAAGAATCCTAAGGAAATGCAATCCGAAAACAAAGGAAGTAGGTTACAGTACGCTTGTTCGCCCACTGCTTGAATACTGCTCAGCAGAGTGGGATCTGTACCAGATAGGGTTGACAGAAGAGATAGAGAAGATCCAACGGAGAGCAGCGCGCTTCGTTACAGGATCATTTAGTAATCGCGAAAGCGTTACGGAGATGATAGATAATCTCCAGTGGAAGACTGCAGGAGAGACGCTCAGTAGCTCGGTACGGGCTTTTGTTAAAGTTTCGAGAACATACCTTCACCGAGGAGTCAAACAGTATTCAATGAATTACAAACATCAGCTGTATAGGGGACGCTGATAGAAACCAACGGGCAGAGTTGAAAATGTGTGCCCGACCAGGATTCGAACTCGGGATCTTCCGCTCACTAGACAGGAACTCTAACCCCTTTTTTTCTAACAAACACCTCAAAAATAAAATAATGGCACCTGACGATGATCCAAACAATAGCTTCATAGTAGTTGTGAGTGTGACGTGCTAGCAATATACTCACTTTTTTTCGAGCTGAAGATTAGAGTGGTCAGTTTGAGCTGGTGGTGACAGGGTGGGCAGGGGTCGAAATCCGTGGCCTGGCCACGATGCGACCCCTTCGGATCCCTGAACCGCTTCCCTCTAGTGATGATGCCTTAGACATTCTGCCAGGAAGTTTCACCTTTGGGATGTTTTGGAACGCCGACTTCGGGCCAGGCCTCACCGACCGACCTCAAAACCTCTTCTCAGTGGAGCACTCCGTGAAGAATGGACTGCCACTCCCCAAGAAACATTCCAGCACCTAATTCAACGTGTACCTGCGAGAGTGGAAGCTGTCATAAAGGCTAAGGGTGGGCGAACACCGTATTGAATTACAGCATTACCGATGTAAGGGACCACGAACTTGTAAGTTATTTTCAGCCAAGTGTCCAGATATTTTTGATCACTTAGTGTTGAATGTAGTGCGGAGTGTGGAGAAAGATGTCAGCAGGGGGGGGGGGGGGGGAGGGAGAGAGGGAGTGTCGTGCGCGTGTGGCACTATCCAGCTCAGTGGGAGTGACGTAAAAATCGCGTGAAGGTAATTGGCGAAGAAGGCGCGGTAGCGCTGTCGGTGCTCGACTTCACTGTGTGCGGTTTGTAAGTACTGCCAGAAGTCGAGGCGTGATTTATCGCCATCGTCATGTAAGTGACCATCCACCCTTGACCCATACAATCGCATGATTTTTGTTTGTGGGGAAATAAATATCCTCAGGATGGATAAGTCTATGGGTCGGTCAATCGAATCCAGCGGAACATGAAGGTAACAAGCAACAAACTGTCGACCCAGTTTACACACGTCACTGGTGGCAGCACAAGTCAGTTGGTGGGTGTCGTCATCGACGAGGTGGCAAACTGAACAACGCGGAGTGTCCATTAGCCCGTTAGCCCGATGGCGTGAGGACGTTGATTTGTGGCGAATTTTCCACATGAGACGTGGTACCATGTTGCCCGGACGTTGGATGGGAAGAAGCGCTGGCGGTGGTGGTATGACGCCAAACCGTGAGCCATCCCGTCAATTGATGTTAGAGTTCGACGTTGTTGCTGGATATGTAACGAAGCGGTGGGGTGCGGAAGTCTTTGGTTCGAGAAAGACGCGTGTTCGCTAAGTGAGTGTGAGAACAAATGAAGTCGACGATGAAATCAGTAATGTGCGTCAGATGGTGCGTGATGTGACTGACTGGTATTGGCGGCGTTATGGTCGCGGGCATAAGAATTACCAGCGATCTGCGCGTAAAGGACCTCCCGTGCCACTGCTTGTGTATGGTGGACGCGTACAAGGACGCCGCTCGGAGTCGCACATTGACAAGGCCGAGGCCCCCCGTTTGCGGGGTGAGGGTGAGCGTTTCGTAACGGACCTTAAAGAGCGTACAGGCCGTAAGAAAGTATCCGAACGCGGCCTGGAGGCTGCGTCCTATAGTTGATGGCAGCGGGGGTACCTGTGCGATGTGGACCACTCTGGACGACACATGTTGCTTGAGGAATTCGACACGATGTGAAGAATCGAGTCGGCGGAAGAGATTATGTCGCACCACCGTGCGGATAATATGGAGAGTACGTCGAAAATTGATGGCTGCGGAGCAGTGCACGGTGGAGGTGAAAATGATACCAAGGTATCGTAGTTTCTGTACGCACGGGAGAGTCGCTAAGTCGTCGTGTTAGAGGCCGAGTTCAATGGGCATCACCGTGAATTTAGCTACATTCATGTTATTGCCCGCTGCAATTCCGTACGTTGATATCAAATCAAGAACCATTTGTGTTTCATTCCGTGAGCAGACCAAGAGGAAGAGGTCGTCCGCTTACGCACGACACCGAAAAGTGTGCTGTCGCGAAGTGAGACTATAAAGGTGGGTAATCAGACTCCCGATGAGTGGCAACCCTCGCTTACGGATCGCCGGATGGTCACTGGTCCCGCCATATTGCCATTGACCTGAATCAGCGATTCCGCGCTGCCGTACAGGCGCCGGATGATATCGATAAAGGCGGGTGGAAAATCCATTTGGCTCATTACTGAGAACAGAAAACGACGTCGCACCTTGTCGAATGTTCTGTCGAAATCAATAGCAACCACCGCCGCGTGGAGTCTGCACGCAGCTGCCAGAGCATTTAAATCACGACATTCTCCTGTGACAACCCGGAGTTGTCTGTTCTGGGGATAGAATGCATCACAGGATCTTGCGGTATCGCATAGCCAGGAGTCGTGCAATAATTAAACAGTCTGCGTTAGAGTTAGGGGACGGTAATGTGCTGTCGTCACTCCCGTTGTCTGTTTGTGGATGGGTATAATAATACCCGTGACAAAGGACGACGGTATGGCGTTTCCCATCGTCAACAGTTCATGGAACATGGTCGTTCACCGTGACATCATTAGCGCAATAAAATTCTATCGGAAATCCGTCGACGCCAGGTGACTTATTCCGAGCACCTTTGTAGATTGCATCGTGGACTTCGTCTCACGTAACCGGCTCCATCAGCTCATCGGCCTCGTCGCAGGCTAGGATGCGAGTTACGTGTGGTAACACAAACTCGTCAGTGCGGTTGTTGGTAGTCTCCTCCTGGTACGTTGTGGGGTAGTGGTCTAAAAAAAGAATTGACGATTTCGGCCTGTCAAGTAACGCTACAGGTGTAGGCCTCGGTGATGAGACGTTGTCGTCGGTGTTTCCTGTCGGGGATGATACTATGCATGGTGGACTTTCCTATTTCACCGAATCTCGACATCGAGTCCGTACCATCGCCCCCTGCAGTCTACAGCGTGTGAAAGTTACAGTTTGCCTTAATCCTGCTGCGTTCCCTGTGCGCTTCAGGGATAGGTGGCTGGGCGTCCAGGCCGCGGAGAACGGCGTAGAAATAGTCGGTAGTGTGCCGGCGCCACACAGCTACTTCCTTGCCATACTGGATCAAGGTACGTTGAATGACAGGTTTGGCACATTCCAGCCCTCAAGTCAAGGTTGTGCAGCGACGTTCAGAGGTGGCCAATGTCTCGGTAACGCGTTGAAGACTTCCTGGATCATAAAGATGGGAGGTGTTTAGCTTCCACGGTGCACGACTGTGCCAGACCACTTGCTACGGAAGAAGAATGTTGCAGATGTAGGCACAGTGGTCCGAAAAGGCCAAGGGCCAAAGTTCTGCACCTTGGACTGCAGGTGTGAGTTCCCGATAGTCCTAAATTCTGTCGAGGCCGCTCGCGGAGCGACTCGTCTGGTAAACGTTGACAATATGTGTCCCAATGACGGTGACAGCTATGCCTCTGGGGGACGGAAGGTACGTCTTATCAGCCACCGGAATGCCTTCTCGGCCGTAGATAGCTACTCCACGTCCCAGGTGGTCACCAGGAGAAGGATAGGTGTTATATTCCGTGACGTCTGGAAGTGTGGCCAAGTGTGCTTCCTGTAGTAGTGCGATGTCGACGTCTGATGCCCATATCATCTCTCGTAGCAGTTGAATTTTCACGCGGGAGTTAATATTGTTAGTGTTGAACGTTGCTACCTGGTAGGTTTGGAGTCATGCCCACCGTGGAGTGGAACTGCATCAGCGGAGCGTGAAGATGGGCGAGGCAAGGGCGAGTCATGCCATATGGCACCTGACGGCATTATCAGCGGAATTACTAGGTCTCCGTCTGCGATAACTCCATCCCCAGCGTGTGGTTCGGCCCATTGTCGACGTCGTCACTCCATGCCATCCAGGGCGCTGTCGTTGTGGTGGTGGTCTTATGTTCCACCTTGTCCGTATAAGCGGAGAACGTCTCGACGGAAGTCGCAACGGTGGAGTCCAGGTGCACCTGGGCGAGCCAGCAGAGTAGGCTAAAGCCGGAATTCTTCTCGTCGTCCACGTTCTCCGAGGCCTCGTCGGGTCGGATGGCATCTGGGGCCTCCGGAGGAGGTTATCTGTCTCGTCCTGAGACCGTGCAGTACCTCCTTTTGCTCCTTTCAGGTGAAAGTTGGTAGCGCGTTCGTCCCTCGGTGTCGGAAGACGCGATAGTCGTGGCGGTCTGGGAGGAAGGCCATCACGGGGACGATAAGTGAAGAGGCGATCATATTATCGGCCGGGAGTGGATCAGAAGTCGTCGTTGTTGGTAGAGGCGGCGAAGTAGCGACAGGTGGTGAGCGTAACGCGTCGACCCCTGCGGTGTCCGTAGCAGCAGGAAGGGTCACCGGTATATGGTCCGACAAACTGCGACCAGAGGGAGGAGAAGAGACCGTCGATGCGTAAGTGATGGGTGAAACCGTGGCCATCTACAGTGCCATAGGGGCGGAAAGCCGCGGTAACTTCCGTCCGACATTTACGTCGGCGTGGCAAAATCGTAGTCCATGTTTGGTATCACGAAGTATTCTTTCGCACACCGCATCGTTGACGACTTTGACGTACACCTTACGGCTTAAGATGGACAAACGGATGCCCAAGATGTCGGTTGGAAAACTGGAAATTTGTGGTAAGTTCCTATGGGACCAAACTGCTGAGGTCATCGGTTCCTAGGCTTATGATAAAGACAACACACACACACACACACACACACACACACACACACACACACACGAGGGAGGACTCGAACCTCCGACGGGGAGAGCCGCATGAACCGTGGCAAGCCGCCTCAGATCGCGCGGCTACCTCGTGCGGCAAGATGTCGGTAGCTGGGATCTTAGCAATGACGCTTAGGAGGCGTTCCACTTCCATGGACTTTGGTCGGGTGTAGTCATTTCAGAAGCTGATTCATAGTGCTGATTTTCGAAAACGATTAGACATAGTTCTAGTACACATAAGCGACGGAAGCTAAAAGTAAACAACAGCGAGCGCGCGTGCTCCGCAAGCGGAAACAACGGTATGGCCGCACTGCACGGCTGCGAAAGCCGGACTGCGACCTCTAAGCCACAGAGGACACAGGGACACAGGAATTAGTGAGGCTGCGCGGACGTATCCCAAGCACGCCACCCCCCCCCCCCCCCCCAACAGACCTACATTCTCAACTTCCTACACACTCTACGAAAGTAGTGCACCCTGCCGATTAATCTCAATGCTCGTGGCAAGGCCTATTCCCACAGGAGTTCGAGCGGATGTGTGCATTCGCACAGAAATGATCATTGGCTTGTGATCGCCATAATTATATGTGTATGATGTCTGTTCATTCGGACAGGTCACCAGCTTTCAACGGATAAAGTAGTAAAAAGAATGTGACAACTGAGGAATGAGGTTTTCTGTTTCTTAATGAAGAAAAGTTAAACTGTTCCAGCAACGGGATTTTTTTATTGAAAATAGCTTACCTCACTGACATATTTCAAGAAGGAAATATTCTTAGCACTTCACTTCATAGTAGCCGGCCGCTGGTGGCCGAGCGGTTCTAGGCGCTTCAGTCTGGAACCGCGCGACCGCTACGGTCGCAGGTTCGAATCCTGCCTCGGGCGTGGATGTGTCTGATGTCCTTAGCTTAGTTAGGTTTAAGTAGTTCTAAGTTCTAGGGGACTGATGAACTGAGATGTTAAGTCCTATAGTGCTCAGAGCCATTTGAACCATTTGAGCTTCATGGTACTCAGGCAACTGTACTATCTTGGAATGAAGAAGTGAAGGTGTTAATGGAGGAAATAGAGTTGTGGCAAAACCGAATGCGAAGTAAGTTCCTTACTCTAGTGTCACTGTTCGAGGACGCAGATAATCCGGTACTTCCAATGGAGATAAAAGCCAGCCTTCTTCGTCAGATTGCAAGAATTAAAGTTAACTTCGAAAAGTATTTCGGCAACCACTTTTTGAAATCTAATTGGATTAAAAATCCATTCAAAAATCCTTCTGGGATTATACATATTGTTTGAAAAAGAACTCCCTAGTTTTAAGTATAAATTTAATGGAGAAACCAATGAAAAACTACATCAGTGAGTACATATTATGAAAGAGAATGCGTTCAAGTTTTGTTTAAAGTTAGTAGACGTCAACGTGGGATCCATTTGTTGCCCTGCACACGTCGGGACGATATTCCACTTCTCTCCGCGTATGCACCAACATTTCAGGCGCAACTGTCCCAATCGCCGCGACGATTCTTTTCCGTAAATGATTGATGTCTTTGATCTTTTGACTGTACACAACATTTTTTTATGTGGCCGCAAAAGAAAAAGTCCAGTGGAGTTAAGTCTGGGCTTCGTAGTGGCCAAGGTACAGGGCCAGTTCTGCCCATCCGCCTTCCTGGAAAGCGAGTGTCAAAAGCTGCATGCACATGGTTACTGTAATGGGGTGAGGATCAATCTTGTTGGAAAAACACTAGCCCCTTTTCCGCCTCAATATCGTCCATTTAGGGAAAGACGTACTCTGGCAACATGTCACAGTAAATGTCCCCGTTTATTGTTTTTTCCTACAGAAATGAAACGACCAATCACACGATCTTCAATCAAACCGCACCAGACATTAACTTTGGGAGAATCACGTTGATGCTGAATAACTTCATGTGGATGCTCAGTCCCCCAAATTCTGCAGTTATGACGATTAACTGTTCCAGTGATGTAAACGGTAACCTCATCAGAAACGAGAATCTTTTTTAAAAAATTGACATTTTCAATTATGTGTAGAAAGTCAACAGCAAACTCATCAAATGGTTCAAATGGCTCTGAGCACTATGGGACTCAACTGCTGAGGTCATTAGTCGCCTAGAACTTAGAACTAGTTAACCTAACTAACCTAAGGACATCACACACATCCATGCCCGAGGCAGGATTCGAACCTGCGACCGTAGCGGTCTCGCGGTTCCAGACTGCAGCGCCAGAACCGCGCGGCCACTTCGACCGGCAGCAAACTCATCCCTTTCGATTTCGTCAGTAGATTTTATTTCATGTAGCAGTTGCAATTTGTAGGAGCGCAACCTAAGTCTATAATGCATAACATCGTACACAGTTCCTTTAGGACTCCTAATTGTAGACTACGTCTGGCCAATGACTTCTTCGAGCTCCGAACACACGAAACACGGATCTGCCCAACAACATCTTCAGAAGTTCTCGGTCTACCTGGTAATTTTGCTTTTAAAACACTACCCGTTTCCTTGAAAGACTTTATTTAGCCCATCACGTATAGTTATGCTGTAGGTGATTCACCACCATACTGACGTTTAAAATACGTTCCACTGTTGTAACTGTCTCAGTTTTCAAAGCCAAATAACACACAGCGCTTTCTGTTGCGAAGTACATATTGTTGTTGAGTTACTCTGCACTGCATTGCACACATGCCTGAAAAAAAAAAAAAAAACAGCACTGGTGACGTCTCAAGGTCAAGCAGACCTGCTAACTTCAGGGGAGCCAAACTTAGAGAGTTGATGAATCAGACACAACAAATTGTATAGATTCTAAGCCGGCAGCTGTGACCAAGCGGTTCTGGGTGCTTCAGCCCGCAACCGCGCTGTTGCTACGGTGTTAGCTTCGAATCCTGCCGCAGGCATGGATGTGTGTCATGTCCTTAGGTTAGTTAGGTTTAAGTAGTTGTAAGTCTAGGGGACTGATGACCTCAGATGTTAAGTCTCATAGTGCTTAGAGCCATTTGAACCATTTTGTGTACAGATTCTAGGACACATTAAAACTAGGGAGTTATATACATTAGCAAAGAATTCCGAACTGTAATGTTACGCATATTTAGGCGAGCTAATTGGCTGCCCAATATTGGTAAGAGATGAATTCAGCCGGCCGATGTGGCCGAGCGGTTCTAGGCACTACAGTCTGGAACCCGTGACTGCTGCGGTCGCAGGTTCGAATCCTGCCTTGAGCATGGATGTGTGTGTTGTCCTTAGGTTAGCTAGGTTTCAGTAGTTGTAAGTTCTAGGGGACTGATGACCTCAGAAGTTAAGTCCCATTTTAGATGAATTCAGATGGTTCAAATGGCTCTGAGCACTATGGGACTTAACATCTGAGGTCATCACTCCCCTAGAACTTTAAGAACCACTTAAACCTAACTAACCTTAGGCCATCACACACATCCATACCCGAGGCAGGATTCGAACCTGCGACCGTAGCAGTCGCGCGGTTCCGAACTGAAGCGCCTAGAACCGCTCGGCCACAGCGGCCGGCAGAGATGAATTTGTTATACGGCTGAACGCTACACGGCCCACGTCTCAGGGTGCGCCGTAGCATTTCCAGCTTTTGGCTAGGTGACCAGTACAACTGAGTCCAGGTACAAAGACTAGTAGCGTTGTCGGAAATGCGTAAAATCCCCTGGCCTTTGCGCAGGAGACAATGCTCCAGCACATAGCGTCCTTTTACAAGCTGAAAGACAACTTACAGCTCTTTGAGAGTCTATAGTAATTAAGTCATATATTATTACAAATCTGAATAAATCTGCAATCTCAAAAAAATGAGGTACATCCAATGGCACAATAACGTTTCAATATCTTGAAAACAACAGAAGTTAATATTTCACAGCGAATAAAAATTTACACAATGAACATCTGAATTAACCACACTTAACGACAAGCGATATCTCATATGATAGCATTGCATTGTAGCTATCATATCTGAAAGATACTTATCTGTCTCTATTTTATTTCTTGATTTACAATGTCTTTTATAACTTTTTTATCACACAAATATTTGTCAGAACATCGTATTCAACATATTTACACAGCTAATGACTACAGCATGAATACCTCACACATTATCATAGTTGTGTAGTTATTTAATGAACACTTTATTTAAATGTTGAATGCAAGTACTATTAAATAACTGTGCTAATTTAAAAGTGGTCAATCACATGTGTCAGCGAACACTACAATTGAAAAGAGAACCAAAAGAATGTCATGTTGGCATAAATAATTGTTTAAATAATATATAACAACAATATGTTGTCATTCGTTGTGAGCACACCTGCACAACAACATTGGCTTATTTATTTATGGCCAAACCTTTATTTATAGTTATTGTAAATCATCTGAGTGTGATAGAATGTTTATAATATTGTTTAAACATTATTCTAATACGTTATTATAGTGCGGGAAAGCAATCAAGATGAATCAGATCATGTCTGTAGAGCTTAAGGACAATTTATTTTTGTTGAATATGACCTTCAGCTAATGGAGAAGCAGACAGTAGCAGAACGTTAAAGGAGTCAAGTGCAGACTGGGACTACTCGCGTGACGAGCTCAAAGGAGCAGTTCTGAACACTTTTACCTTTGCGATGGAAGAAGACACGATCATTTGCCTGCGGTAATGTGAGTGATTTAGATGTGTGGGTGATATACGTATTCTGGACAGTGAACAGCCACTACGAGACTTCACCTTTTGAGGACACTTCATCTACATCTACATCATACTCCGCAACCCACCTAATGGTGTGTGGCTGAGGGTACTTTCGGTACCACTATCTGACCCCTCCAACCCTATTCCACTCGCGGTAGGGGGGGGGAGTAATATGTTGTTTGACTCCTCCTGAAAATTGCTGTCCCGAAATATCAATAGAAAATTCTCCGTGATGCACAACGTATCTCTTTTTACGTCTGCCAATAGAGTTTGTTTAGCATCTCTGTGACGCTCTCTCGCCAGCTAAACGATCCCGTGACGATTCACGCCGCTCTTCGTTATATCTTCTCTGTGTCCTCTATCAGTCCTACCTGATAGGGATCCCAGACAGATAAACAATACTCAACCATCGAGCGAACAAGCGCCTTATAAGCGACTTCTTTCGTGGATAAGTTCTTCCGTTGAATCTCAGCCTTGTGTCTTTTTCCCACTATCTGTTTCATATGGTCATTCCACTTAAGGTCGCCCGGATATTTTACGGCAGACGCTGTCTCCAGTTTTGTCATCAACAGTGTAGCTGTACAGTGGTGGATTTCTTTTCCTCTGTATGCGCAATATATTTATTTACGTTCAGGGTCAACTGTCTGAATCTCCACCATTCATCATTTCTCTGCAGGTCGTTCTGCAAATTATTACTATCTTCTAGCTTTGCTACTTCGGTATAAACAACTGCATCATCTGCGAATAGCCTTAAAGAGCATCCGACGCTTTCCACTAGATCATTTACATATATTGTGTACAGCAACAGTCCTATCACACTTCCCTGTGGTACTCCGGATATTACCTTTACCTCTGTCGATTTAGTTCCGTTAAGAGCGACGTGTTCAGTTATATCTGCAAGAAAGTCTTGAACCCAATCGCAGATCTGCTCCGATACTCCGTAAGCTCGTCTTTTTTTCATTAAACAGCAGTGCGGGACACTTACTGAAGCCAACGAACACGGCATTAGCCTGAGCGCCATTGTCCACTGAACTGTGGATCTAATGAGATACAGAGTGAGCTGAGTTTCACAGGCTCTCTGTTTGCGGAATCCAAGTTGATTTTTATAGAGGAGCTGTTCATTTTCCAAAAACGTCATAGAGCATAAAACATGTTCCATAATCCTACAACAGATTGTGTGGATCTGTCTTACGGCCATCCTTAAAAACGGAAATGACCTGCCTTTTTTTGCAGTAGTTAGGTACCTTTTGTTGCCCAAGCGATCTCCGATAAATTACTGCTAGAAATGGAGCAAGTTCTTTAGCATAATCTTTATAGAGCCTTATAGGTATCACATCTGGTCCTGAAGCCTTTCCACTACTAAGCGATTGTAGGTGCTTTTCAATTCCGCGATCAATTATCTCAATATCTGCCATTTCGACGTTCGCAAGACAGTGCTACGATCTTACGCGGTGAAACAGCTTCGGAAGACCGAATTCAGCATTTCGGCCTTCTCTTTATCTTCCGTTTCGGTGCCGATATGGTCGCTCAGAGAATGAATACATGATTTTGACCCACTTGCTGATTTTACATACGACCAAAATCTCTTAGGGTTTTCACTCAGGTCGGTTGACAACGTCTTAATTTTGAAATCATTGAACGCTCCTCTCATTGCTCTCCTTACGCTCGTTTTCGCTTCGTTCAGCTTTTGTTTGTCAGCTAGGTTTTTACTTCTCTTGAATCAGATGAAGTGCTCTTTGTCTACCTAGCGCTTTTCTAACACTGCTATTAAACCATGTTGGATCTTTCCCTTTCCTTAAAACCTTACTCGGAACATACTTGTCTAGGGCATATTGAACGATTTTTTCCATTTGTTCTCCACATCTTCGTACTCACCACCGAATATTTGATGCTGACTGCTGTGATATTCTGAAATTTGTATCCTGTCAGCCTTGCTGAGCAAATATATCTTCCTACCTTTCTTAACATTCCTTGTAAGACCCGCCGTCATACATGCTGTCAAATCCTTATGAACTTCCTCTACGTTAACTGATTCTATAATTTCAGGTCTGTTGCCGGGAGGTCTAAGACCTTACCCTCACAAGGTGATTTTCTAACTGTCTGCTCAAGGTAATTTTCGGACAAGACATCCAGAACAATGCACACGATTACCTGTTTCTGGCACCAGTTTAGATGGCATAACACTCCCAATCTATACCTGGCAAGTTGAAGTCACCCCCTACTAAAACGGCATGGTCAGGAAAATTACTAATGATCTTTTGCAAGCTCTCTCTGAAGCGATCTACAACTACAGATTCTGACCCAGGTGATCTAAAAAGCATCCAATCACCATTTTTTACTGTTCTTTGATAAACTAGATTTTATCGAATTTTTTACTGCAATAAACACGCCACCACCATTGGCGACTAACCTAGCCTTGCGATAAACATACCAGTCTGAACTTAGTATTTCGTTGTCATTGACGTCTCGCTTCAACCAAATTTCTGTTCCCAATACTAACTATGCATTATAACCTTATAACCTTAATATAAGCGATACTAATTCCGGGGCATTTCCTTGCATGCTCCCGCAGTTTACTAAAATGATATTAATTTTTTCTATATCTGATCTGCGGGGACCAAGATTCTCTGAGGTCGCTGTTGCAGATTTAACAGCAAAATCGTGTTTGCTCCCAAGGGATGGGTCCTCTAACCTAAAAAAGCCCCATGTGCACACCACACGTACTCCGCTACCCTAGTAGCCGCTTTCTGCGTGTAGTGCATGCCTGGCCTATTAAAGGGAATCCTACAATTCTGTACCTGATAGCGGAGGTCGAGAAATTCGCATCCGATACCGTCGCAGAGCCGTCTGAGCCTCTGGTTTAGACCTTCCACTCTGCTCCAAACCAGAGGACCGCGATCAACCCTGGTTACGATGCTACAAATAGACAGCTTAGCCTTCACCCCACGTGCGTTGCTAGGTGCCTTCACCAAATCAGCCAGCCGCCCGCCGAAAGGAGCCGAGGGTGGCCTCAGAACCCAAGCGGAAGGCGTCATTCGTGCCGACACGTGCCACTACATGCAGCCGGTTGCACCCAGTGCGCTCGACAGCCGCCGGCAGCGCCTCCTCCACATCACGGATGAGACCTCCAGGCAAACATACCGAATGCACAGTGGAATTCTTTCTCGCCTTGCCTGCTATGTCCCTGAGGGACTCCATCACCTGCCTAACATTGGAGCTCCCAACGACTAGCATACTCACCCTCTGTACTTGTACGGACTGGGCAGAAAAATCGACCGCTGACCCAAAAGGAGAGGCGTCCCGTGCTGGCTCAGAGTTATCATCAACACTGGGAAGCACCTCGTACCTGTTGCTAAGACATAGGGAGCCAGTCACACGGCCTGCTCCCTCTTTAGCCTTCCGCTCAGTGACACGCGTACCTACCATTGTCTGCCACTCACTCTGGAGTGAGGACGGACCGGTCAGATGTTGCGCATCGGAAGCCACAGTGACGTCCAGGCCACCAGGGGATTCCAGTGACACCAAAGGTGTCACAGGTCTCGTCAATGGCGCCCCGACGTCACCGCAACTTCGAGCATTAGCTGGAAGCTTGTCGATGGTAGCCAACGCTGCTTCCAGCTGTTTAGGGACAGCGGCCAACTCTCCTTGTGCCCGCTCACAACAAACGCAGTCCCTAGTCATTTCGCCCTGTGTATAAAATTGATATAAGGTCTCAAATTGTACTACAGAGTTTGAAAATATACCAAAGGAGAAGAAAGTAACACTAAAAGTTGGTGTGCAGATCTCTTACTGAACTCTGAGACCGCAAGCTATAAACAAAGAAATTTCTCTACATGGAAAATTGACACTAGGAAGCCACCCTACACAAGGATATTCTCAAGACTTACGCAAAACAAAAAATACGATTAATTTTCTAACCACTAGTCTAGACAGTAAAATACACACGTACAGTTCACATCTTTGCAGAAGCAAGTGAACAAAAATCTAAATTAATTCACAGTTTATCAGACAAGTGTTGCTGCTGCTGCTCTGCTGCGCGTCCTCTCGGCTCGGCGGCTGCCGCTACACTGTCGATTGCTGGAAGAAGGCAGACCTGCCTAAGGTAAAATTCGTGATTCAGTCATACAGGTGATCGATTCTGGATGGTGAACGGCCGCTACAGTACTTTTGAACGTGCTTTATATTTCAAGAGGCCTGAATTTTCTGCAGAGTAGGACTCTTATGGAACAGACAGAGTATGGGATACTATCCTTCGTATCACGTGTGTAAATTTGTGAATAATCATGTCAAACTGCGAATTATTTTGAGCTGGTGAATCTTTCGTGAATTGTGAACATCAAACGGACTTAGTTTTCAAGAGTCTTTGATGTCTAATTTGTTTGGGGATTTTGCCACCATTCTCGTAATGTCCTTAACGTAACTTACTTACATTTGATAAGGGTATCTTCTGTCTGTATTTTAACTGAATATTGTAGGACCACCTCCGATTTATTTGAGATGTTCTTCCTTGAATAAGTATCATTCAACATAATTTTCTGTCGTCTTCTTCAATTACAGACGTTAGAATAGACCGCTGGTCGGTATGTTGTATATTTTCCTACAGTCACTTGCAGATGACGCATCCCTGTAGATTACAGCGTTATCAGAAAACAGTCGCAGATTGATCAACATCTCGTAGATTGCTGCTCAACGTAGCTTTCATATCGTTTATGTATGTTGAGAACAAGACCAGTTGTATTAAACTTCCCTGGAGCATTCCTGACGATACCCTCGTACCCGTTGAACACTCGTCGTCCATAACAATGAACTTGATTCTATTGCTTAAAAAGTCTCCGAACCACTTGCCACGTGAGAATCTATTCCATATGGTGCACCTTTGTTAGCAGTCAGCATAGGAGACACCGCGTCAAATACTTTCTGGAAATACAGGAAAATGAAATCTGCCTGATGCCCTCGTTCATTACATTGCAGACTTCCAGTAGTATCATATTTCTATGTGTCTCCTCTGTATGATAAGTCATATTGTACATCACATGGATAGCGTTCTGTTCGAACACGCTGAGCTAAGGCATATCCTGTCTCTCGCGTCTCCAGTTCATTATTCCAGATTCAGACAAGCTGATTACACGTCTCCATTTCATGGTGCTGTGTGTAATTTTCTGCAGTGCTTGTGAACAGTCCTGTAGACGCCACTTCACTGTCAAACAACATTACAGCTATTTTACTGCTTTTGTGAAATACAGATCTCCGGTAATTTCTGGAGTCTCCAAAATTTATCTAATGTATGGGGTGATACATCACTGTTTGTCTTCGTCTTCAAGGCGACTGTTGCTGACAGAACCTTAAACAATAGCCTAGCATTTTCACTTTTTCATTGTTTTTCATCACTTGTCACCAATCACATAGCATGGGTACAATTTTATGTCTTTTGTTTTTGTGTAGGAATTTATCACACAGATCAGAGCTATAGCCGTTGCTGGAAGCGTTGTGTTTTACCATTGATTAGGATAGTGGAACAGTTATGATCCGATGCACCGTAGAGTACTAACTGTTTGTTCGTTACTTAGTGGGTACTAGCAGCTTTCAAAGCTTGCAGCACCCATATCAGCTTGAGAGGTGGCATGAGCCCCCTCTCATATTTGTATCTTACAATTCTCCTCTCTAATTGCATGCGGTGGAAAGTTGCTATTCCTTCACACGCGGACTTCCCACGCAGCGTCTCTCGTCACCCAGGTGGTCCGGTGAGAGGCGGGCTCTGCCGATCTCGAAAGGGTAAGCCGACGGGTGTGAGGGAGTCGAGTGAATGCTTTCCAGACGCCGACATTGTCAAAAGACACGCCCGGAGGGGCCTGAAGTAGCGGCTGGGCTAGAGGTTCCGTTACTTCGCAGAAACTTAGCGAAAACACTTTCTGGCGGGCTACCAGCGAGGCGTGGGAATGACTTGTGTTCCCAAGCAGCCTTGGCGCGCAAATTCCCACGTTTTCTGCCGTATAGTAACTGTGATTGGCTTGCTCAGGGCATAGCTCCGTGACGTAGCAAAATCGGCGCTGAAATTGGCACCAAGAATCTCCATTGGTGGAATGGTAGTGCTCCGGCAATAGAGTGGAATTTTCCTCCGGTTTTCGAGTTGCTGATTGGAACGGTTAACCATGGCCACTGTCGTGGGGGTGGAAATGTTCTGTGTTCGGTTTGTACAGGTCCTCTTGTGAGTAGTCGTCTCTCGCCTTTCGGTGGAAATAGGTTACAAGACTGAGCTCTTGCTGCTCGGGTCAGCCTGCCTTCCGTGGGCTGTCTAATATAGTTTTATTTAATTGTAACTGTTTGACGAAGTTGCTGAAGTTTCGACTTCAACGTAACTTTCCGAGTACAGTTGGTAATTGAGCGTTCTGTGTACAAGAGGCCTATGTTGTCTGTCTTGAGCAGTTTTGGCTAATGTTGACTGTATCAGAGTTACCGGGTGAGTTCGCTTGTTAAAATCAATCACTGTACCGTCAGTGATTGTGTGGCGAGCTTTCTTCGTCTCCCTCAGAGGCACATTTGTATTGCTAGGAAGTCTTTAGTCTGGAGCAACCAGGCCAGGATAATTTGTTTCGGGCTTTACTCACGACATTATCATCACCACGACGGGCCGTCGAAGCAACCAGCCATCGCCTCCGGTACGCCAGATCATGTTCTTGCAGCTAAGAAGACAGCTTGGTAATGTATGTCTGCAGCACCGGCAGACAGGGATTTTCCTAGGTGATAATCAGAGCTCAGCAGAGCGCGCATGTTCGTCTTTTTCTAACTTTGTTCTGTCTTGGGTAGCAGCAATTAATGTTGTGTTGGCTGTGTGTTTTCTCTTAAGATTTGAATTGCAAGGAATTGACTCCACATACCAATTTGTCATAAATGTCACAATCTAGTTTAGGGACAACTTCACCTTCACAGCATTTATTTGAGTATCCAATTTGAGCCAATTTGATGTATTGTAAATGTTTCATGTGTGTTGTTAATTATTTTGAGTTTAGTCATAATAAATCATATTGTTATTTTGGACAGAACTTTCATTCTGTTAATCGGTAGAGCAACCCTGTCATTTCTCACTACATTACTGAAACTTTCCTTTATTTAATTAATGTCTATCAAATTAAATTATTGCAGGTGCCGAACTCTTTTCTACTCCACTTGCAGGGTCTATTACAGTCAGTTCGCGTTTCTTTTTAATCCATGTGCAACAGCAAAAGTCGGAGTTAGAATAGGGGGGGCTTAGAGCATCATTTGTATATGAAGATTCTCGAAGAATTTAGTGTTAAATACACTGCTAGCCCCGGCACCTCGCTAGCTTTCCATGATACACCGCCTCACATTTGTTTCAGTACCAATATTAGCTGTTTAGTCTTTAAATTCTAAATGTCGAAATTCGTGAATGATCAAATACCCCTGCCCATCCTACCGGTTACCCTAGTTCGTTGTAACTTAGTGATAGCCCAGTAATTCAAAACCAACCAGTTTATGACTTGATGCAGACTATCAACAAAATACTTGTTGTTTGTAAATATATTTCAGTGGTCAAAATTCAAAGGCAAATTATGAGCCAGAAAGATTTTTAACTTGAAAAAAGCCTGAGCAAAGAGTAAAAATTCAATAAAATAGTTTTCAGTTGTGCGGTTGGTTAAAAGACAATACTGAGAAACAGAGAACAGTTAATACACTAAATGCATTATAAAATATATGGTGAGCCATTGGAATGGAACCATCATTCAAAAAAGGTAGGTAAACAGAACTTTAAAATAATGTGGTATGAGATGGGAGAGAATGAAAACATGTAAAGCTGTTTGAGCAACATAGTTGCCATTTTGGAAGCCAACATCTTCGATGCAACTCGGAATTTGCAATGGATAGATTGTCATTTGACATATCAAACAGATATGCAGGAGTAAAACAATGGCGCTTTTCATTGGAGCGTAGCTTTATCCATTCGCAAGGGATAGCTTGAAGCACCACTTCAGTCCCTATTGTGATAAAGCTGTGAACGTTACAACCAACAACAGGACAATGTGACATTGCTTATATTTACACAAAACACTCTTGCTTACAAAGTACGCACTCAGCAAAAGCAACTAACTGAAAACTATGTTCGATCACCCATTGCCAAGTGAAATTAGTGTATGTTCTGAGGAAGCCCTCTGCAACACAGCCGAAACCATAGCTATTTTAATATTTTACATTTTAAAAAGTTTATAAGATGATGCAGCAGGACACCAAACAAGAATTTAATGAAAGTAATATCGGTAGCGAAAACCTTTATATTTATAACATTGTATTTTTGCAAAATACATGGTTCAAAATTTTTGGTACCTTTCTTACCAAAGCCATCAGTGTTGTCACGCTCGCGAAATACTGTTACTGCAAAACATAAATCGAGATTTTTGGAGGGTTTTAATGCATGACAACTGCCACACTGCCTGATGTACAATCTTCAGTAACCACACGACCGCCTCAGTTCCTAAACCATGGACCATTCGAATATGCGCCTAAAAATTTAAAAAAAAGTAATTGTATAGACCAAAAAATATTCGTCGCCCCTTCTGGGGGTAGAGGTGTTTATTCTCGCAAGCGCAATGTCCAAACAGAGGTTAATGGCATTCCATGTGTACGAAGGTCGAAGTGAATGAAGAACATCGTGCAATCACTTGACAAAAACGCGTAGGGTCCAATCTGCGAGCAGCCCGCAGTGACATGAATAATTGTCGTCGTGTGTCGCGCATCCACAGAGCTGCTGATTGAAAGCCCAATCGAGCTCCCATTTGAGTACTACGAACCGCCGACCACTCCCTCAGGATTGCCGGAAACCAGTGCGTGCATGGCAGCCGTTTGTCGGCGCTGGCTGGGTCAGGAGAGCAAACGGTGCCGATTCTTCCTCTTAATGCGCATGCGGATTGGAAAAACCGACATAACCGGTATTTTTCGGTATTTCCTTGGTCTCGTTTATATTATTCACTAATGAACGGGTTAAAAAACCGAAATAACAGTTAGCCATAGCAACAGCGCCAGAATTTTTTAAAAGAACGAGCAATTTTTATTCGCAAACTTTGCAATGCTTTGAAATATAGGGTATTTATAGAAAAATGGGGATAAGCGATTGCTGGCATTTTAATAATGTCGACAGAAAAGAGCAACAAACAGATGACACAAGAATTGGTACAGCTTTCCTGAGACAATAATATAGTTGTTACTGTCTGGCATGATCTATTATATGTAACGCGTGTGCATGCAGCATGTAGGGCTTACCCTATCTGGTCTATAGTAGTTCCTCACTGTAGTCGTCGGATATCAGTTCTATTACCAAATGGCACCATCCCTAGTCTGGAAGTACATGATGGGGCATGGGAAACAGGCCCTGAGTATTAGACTGCTTACAGACGACCGCCAAATGCCATTTATTGTTTCGAAGCTGCTGCGAGGTTTACATTACTTTATTTGTTATTTAGTTAATGTTTATCTATTTGTTGTTGTATCTGCACGTGGCGGGCAGTTGGTTGCCGGGCCGGTTTTCGGTGCGCCACTCTGTATTTTCGAAGTGTAGTGTTAGTGAAGTACAATGCTCCATTTACTTTATTTAACATAAAGAGAAAGCTTCAAACTGAGTAGTTTATTCGTAGCTTACAATAAAAATAGACAGCAGTTGATCTGCTGTCTGTCTACACATCACGCCTTACCTACTAATGGTCCTTGAAAATGGACAAATCGACATTGTTCTTCAACCTCAGTATTCACCTTATAGCACTGAGCATTCGGATCGTCCAAATAGTTGTATGATCCCGGATACAGTAAGACTTTTGAGCAGAGTTTCAAAGGGTTAGAATCAATAGCAGAACACTGGTGACTTTTGTGGTAGTTAACCAGTTATCACCTTTCGAGAACAGCATCAAGTGGTGGACAGACTGAAATTTCTTTTGGTAGCCAGTGTAATTTAATATTTCGATTCTCTGTATGTTGAATCCAAAGGAGTCAAAATTGTTCAACCTTTATTCGATTTTTAAAGTTATTACAGGAAATAATAGGAATAGAAATCCGAAACTCGGTTTGTGTTTCAAAAACCGATTATTTTGTGCTGTTTTAACAGTCCAATCCCTACTGTGCAATATGCGCGCGCGCGCGCGCGCACACACACACACACACACACACACACACACACACACACACACACACACACACACACACACATTAGGAATTTCCCTTTTCGAGTCCGTTCAGTTAGAAGTAAATGAGATTTTGGATAAAGTCTGGTGAGATCCAAGCTCGTTACAACATGTTGAAGAACTGCCTCTACAACAATCGGCGAAGTTGTTCAAGAAGATTATGCAGGGGGAAAATAGTTCACCTGGAAAGACGAATAAATTCTTAAATTATCTAATAATTTGCTAACACTAGTTATTCACTTAATTACTTAGCTAATTTGGCATTCTACAGTTCATTTCGAAGACTTCTCTCTGAATTGTTAGTAAGTCACTTATAATAAAACAGTATAAAATGAACAAACCTTGAGCATACCTAAAATAATCAATACAACAATTATCCTGATAATAACAACACAAGAAATTAAAATACAGAAGAAATACAAATCTTGTCCTACAGCAGAAAACAGGGCAACAACAGAAACAATTTACAATGTCTGGCACTCGGTCATGACCAGGGAATAACTTCAACTTACAATGCTAAAAAAAATACTTAAACTTATCTTGGATGAGTTCCATAACCTCTAGCTAAACCTCGATCTATTACTACTCTCACCACACAACTAAGACACCAAGTACTCACAATACTACCGAACTACAAACAGCTTTCGTCTTAATACTTCTTATACAACAACATACGAACGGCTCACTCAAATAAAAGCCAGAACACGATAAAATACATTGCAACAGGAGTGAACCACTGTCTCAATCACATAAAACAATTAACACAATAAAGTCTTGAAACCACTAAAGAAATTTCGAAGGCTTCACTGATCTCATACAAATATGACTTCATGCACATAGACTGAGGCGGCGAGTGAAAATTTGCATCAAGGCGGGAATCAAACCCAGGTCTCGTAGTTAGCAGACAGGTGCATTAGCCACTAAGCCGCCTCTGCACAGTGGTTCACACCACTGCACGGGTTACCCTGGCACACCTCCCTCCTCAATCTAAACTCTCACTTTCACCCAAGTCTAATTTAAATTCCCCCTTCCACACGAACAGGCTCTCCATGTTCCATGGAGACTGGGGCGGCAGTGAGAATTCGGTTTGAGGAAGTAGGCATGCAGGGTTACCCATGCACTTGTGTGAACTGCTGTGGCGTAGTGGTTGGTCGAACTGAGCTACATGACCGAGGATCTACCGGCGACGAGGGCACCGAGCATGAGAGATTACTATCGCATCAATCAGGCACGACAACTCCGTAACAACGTCGAACAACAACACCCAGCCATCCACTGGACCAGGGTGTGGTGAGCCGTCCACACCCCATACCTGCCCACGTACGCTCGTTCCTTCTGGTATGTGGTGGTGAACGGCAAATTAGCCAGACGCCAGCGCCTCCATTCCACCCATCTCACTGACGACCCCCGTGTGCCAGCACTGTGCAGATTCGGACTCACACCACCTGACACGTGCTGTGACAGGCAGATGCTGGGATCTTGTCCAACGTATGCTGCCGCTCCTGTTACGACGACAGCCATAGTCCATCACGCCGGACGAACTCCCACTACCACAGCGAAACGCCGTCAACTAGCTGAAGGGCATGGTGCTGTATTACATTTTGCAAGCCGCGCCCGAAAACGCTCTGGCCTTATGGGTTCCACCTGACGACGACTTATGAGGCGTCCCTCCACCATGCATTGTACCGCACACGACTATCTAATTATTTAGGCGCATTATTCGAGGATCCTCCTGCGCAATGGGGCGTTCCGAGTACCAGAAGGCACACTTGAAAATGATTCACGGCACACGATTGATCCTCAGAGAAAACGGTTTAGAGAGACTCGGAAGCTTCTGGTGGCGGTTGTAGGATCCCGCTGAAAATATTAAAATTTATATATATATATATATATATATATATATATGTGTGTGTGTGTGTGTGTGTGTGTGTGTGTGTGTGTACACTCATAAATAAGTGAATTTAATCCAACAAAGCTCTCTTGATCCTGTCGAACCCCTTTCCTTCCTTGGCTCCGGGAGGGCGAGAACGGGACACTGAGGCCAGGCCTCGGAATACGACCCCTGCCCTCTTTGCTCCCAACCTTTCTCTTAGGTGCTTTGTAAGAAAAAACGAAAAAAGTGATTAGCGTACCTGCCTAGTAATCAAGAGACCCAGGATCGATTCCCGGCACTGGCATAAATTTCTACTCGCCGTTTCAGTCTACATACATAAGAAGAAGAGAAATTTGTTAACATCGAGTATAGATTTAAGTGTCAGGAAGTCGTTTCTGAAAGTATTTGTATGGAGTGTAGCCATGTATGGAAGTGAAACATGGACGATAACCAGTTTGGACAAGAAGAGAATAGAAGCTTTTGAAATGTGGTGCTACAGAAGAATGCTGAAGATAAGGTGGGTAGATCACGTAACTAATGAGGAGGTATTGAATAGGATTGGGGAGAAGAGAAGTTTGTGGCACAACTTGACTAGAAGAAGGGATCGGTTGGTAGGACATGTTTTGAGGCATCAAGGGATCACAAATTTAGCATTGCAGGGCAGCGTGGAGGGTAAAAATCGTAGAGGGAGGCCAAGAGATCAATACACTAAGCAGATTCAGAAGGATGTAGGTTGCAGCAGGTACTGGGAGATGAAGAAGCTTGCACAGGATAGGGAAGCATGGAGAGCTGCATCAAACCAGTCTCAGGACTGAAGACCACAACAACAACAACATAAAATCAGTGTCACTTTAATACACTTATTGACGCCCAAAGCAATTAATAACACAATTACGCCGGCTCTGGTTCACAGCACACAGAACACCCTGTCGCACGCCCAGTGCCATAAATAACAAACAAGTATTTACACGGCTTCCACAGAGTTACATGCAGGAAGTTCTTTTGCCAGTGGCCACACTCAATGTACTGTTCGCACATGTCATCACTTAACACCACGTCAATCACCAGGCCACCAAGGTGCCACAATCATCTGCGAAAGCACTCAGGTGCTGCTCAAAAAGAGTACACCTGGAAAGACGACGTCGATTTTGATCCGATGACACCATGTGCCACCTGGGAGATGCTAATAATGATTTCAACGTCATCCGATGTGGCCGAGCGGTTCAGTGTGGAACCGCGCGACCGCTAGGGTCGCAGGTTCGAATCCTGCCTCGGGCATGGTTCTGTGTGATGTCCTTAGGTTAGTCAGGTTTAAGTAGTTCTAAGTCTAGGGGACCGATGACCTCAGATGATAAGTCCCATAGTGCTCAGAGCCATCAACAGATAGCTTAGTGGCACAGCTTCCAGGGAGCCATTTGTGTCAACCCTTTAATAGGGAATTCTCACAGCCTGAAGGCCCAGCATGGTGATAACGTGTGAAGCAACCAGCCAGTCATGCCACGGAGATGCAATCGTGCTTTCTACAGCCAACTGAGCGACTTTGAAAGGGGTCGAATTGTGGCCAACCGAGGGGCGGGATGGTCCTTTCAGAGAATTGCCACACAAAATGGACGTGCTGCGTCAGTTTTGCAACGATCCTGGCATCAGTGGCCATGTAAACATTCTGACACTCTTAGAGGAGTTTCTGGACATACACGCAACACAGACGCCCACCAGTATCGTCGTCTTATAAGAGGAGTAGTAACAGATTGTATAGCCCTCAGGCTTGTGTGCCCAGACGTGTCAATATGAACTGTTGCGAACTGGTTATGTGCAGTGGAACTACGGGCACATACATCTCTAACCCGTCTTCCGCTCACGGCACAGCATCGACGTTCACGGCTCGACTGGTCCCTTCAGAGGGATACTTGGAAGGCGGAATGGTGCGCCAGGGACTTCAGTGGAGCGAGCAGATTCTGCCTGCACATAAGTGACGGTCGTTCGCGCTCGCGATGTAGATCTGGTGAGCGCTGCCTCGAAAGTGCGTTCGTCCAAGAACGCGGGCCCCACCCCATCCCAGGCCCTAGGATCTGCGGTCCGATAAACTGCAACTCTACTTCACCTGTGGACGGGACACTAACCAGCGGTCGATACCTGCAGAGTGTTGTTAGAACCTTCTTTTGTCGTTCTTGCAACAGAGAAGTGATGTGCTGTTCCAACACAATAGTGCTCGCGTACACACTGCCCCTGCCAGATGTGCAGCAACTGCCTGGCCACCACGGTCTACGAACTTGTCTCCAGTCGATCATGTGGGGATATGATGAAAGAGGAAGTGGCTCATGCCAATCTTCAACGAAAAACTCTTCTATAACTACTAGATCAGGTCGAGCAACGTACCCTATAGTAGTATTCACCATATGTACGATATATTGGATACCAGAGTAAGCGCCTGCATTGCCTCCCATAGAGGCTACACCACGTACTAACACGAATGTTTCAGCATTTGTCGATGCCTGGTCCCTCAGAACCGCTTGCGGTATTGATCTGCAAATGTAATCACTTCATGTATTCCATACGCATTGTCGCAACAATAAATCTTGAGTGGAGTGGAAACATCTAAAAGGGTGGTTTTGTCTTTTTCAGCAGGGTATCATGCTGAAATTGCTCCTTCGTCTCCACTTGCAATGCTGTCCGTCCGACCGCAAACGACAACAAAGTTTCCACAAGGTTGTTGTCCACAAGGCAACCCCACAAGTGTTGCTCGCATCTTGTTTAGCAGTCGTCCCACACTTTGTCACCGCCCGTTAATTGGGATTTAATTATTTCACTTGCAATTAATACGGAAGGTAATTTCGGGTTGTGAACCATTTTTATGTTGTTGTAGTTGTTGTTGTAGTCTTCAGTTCTGAGACTGGTTTGATGCAGCTCTCCATGCTACTCTATCCTGTACAAGCTTCTTCATCTCCCAGTACCTACCGCAACCTACGTCCTTCTGAATCTGCTTAGTGTATTCATCTCTTGGTCTCTCTCTACGATTTTTACCCTCCACGCTACCCTCCAATGCTAAATTTGTGATCCCTTGATTCCGCAGAACATGTCCTACCAACCGATCCCTCCTTCTAGTCAAGTTGTGCCACAAACTTCTCTTCTCCCCAATCCTATTCAATACCTCCTCATTAGTTATGTGATCTACCCATCTAATCTTCAGCATTCTTCTGTAGCACCACATTTCAAATGCTTCTATTCTCTTCTTGTCCAAACTATTTATCGTCCATGTTTCACTTTCATACCTGGCTACGCTCCATACAAATACTTTCAGAAATGACTTCCTGACACTTAAATCTATACTCGATGTTAACAAATTTCTCTTCTTCAGAAACGCGTTCCTTGCCATTGTCAGTCTACATTTTATGTCCTCCCTACTTCGACCATCATCAGTTATGTTGCTCCCCAAATAGCAAAACTCCTTTACTACTTTAAGTGTCTCATTTCCTAATCTAATTCCCTCAGCATCACCCAACTTAATTCGACTACATTCCATTATCCTCGTTTTGCTTTTGTTGATGTTCATCTTATATCCTCCTTTCAAGACATTATCCATTCCGTTCAACTGCTCTTCCAAGTCATTTGCTGTCTCTGACAGAATTACAATGTCATCGGCGAACCTCAAAGTTTTTATTTCTTCTCCATGGATTTTAATACCTACTCCGAATTTTTTTTTTTTTGTTCCCTTCACTGCTTGCTCAATATACAGATTGAATAACATCGGGGATAGGCTACAACCCTGTCTCACTCCCTTCCCAACCACTGCTTCCCTTTCATACCCCTCGACTCTTATAACTGCCACCTGGTATCTGTACAATATGTAAATAGCCTTTCGCTCCCTGTATTTTACCCTTGCCACCTTCAGAATTTGAAAGAGAGTATTCCAATCAACATTGTCAAAAGTTTTCTCTAAGTCTACAAATGCTAGAAACGTAGGTTTGCCCTTTCTTAATATAGATTCTAAGATGAGTCGTATGGTCAGCATTGCCTCACGTGTTCCATCATTTCTACGGAATCCAAACTGATCTTCCCCGAGGTCGGCTTCTACTAGTTTTTCCATTCTTCTGTAAAGAATTCGCGTTAGTATTTTGCAGCTGTGACTTATTATACTGATAGTTCGGTAATTTTCACATCCGTCAACACCTGCTTTCTTTGGGATTGGAATTATTATATTCTTCTTGAAGTCTGTGGGTATTTCACCTGTTTCATACATCTTGCTCACCAGATGGTAGAGTTTTGTCAGGACTGGCTTTCCCAAGGCCGTCAGTAGTTCCAATGGATTGTTGTCTACTCCGGGGGCCTTGTTTCGACTCAGGTCTTTCAGTGCTCTGTCAAACTCTTCACGCAGTATCGTATCTCCCACTTCATCTTCATCTACATCCTCTTCCATTTCCTCAAGTACATTGCCCTTGTATAGACCTTCTATATACTCTTTCCACCTTTCTGCTTTCCCTTTTTTGCTTAGAACTGGGTTTCCATCTGAGCTCTTGATGTTCATGCAAGCGGTTCTCATATCTCCAAAGGTCTCTTTAATTTTCCTGTAGGCAGTATCTATCTTACCCCTAGTGAGATAAGCCTCTACATCCTTACATTTATCCTCTAGCCATCCCTGCTTAGCCATTTTGCACTTCCTGTCGATCTCATTTTTGAGACGTTTGTATTCCTTTTTGCCTGCTTCATTGACAGCATTTTTATATTTTCTCCTTTCATCAATTAAATGCAATACATCCTCTGTTACCCAAGGATTTCTACTAGCCCTCGTCTTTTTACCTACGTGATCCTCCGCTGCCTTCACTACTTCGTCCCTCAAAGCTACTCATTCTTCTTGTACTGTATTTCTTTCCCCCATTCCTGTCAATTGTTTCCTTTGCTCTCCCTGAAACTCTGTACAACCTCTGGTTCTTTCAGTTTATCCGGGTCCCATCTCCTTAAATTCCCACCTTTTTTCAGTTTCTTCAGTTTTAATCTACAGGTCATAACCAATAGATTGCGGTCAGAGTCCACATCTGCCCCTGGAAATGTCTTACAATTTAAAACCTGGTTCCTAAATCTCTGTCTTACCATTATATAATCTATCTGATACCTTTTAGTATCTCCAGGGTTCTTCCATGTATACAACCTTCTTTCATGATTCTTGAACCAAGTGTTAACTATGATTAATTTATGCTCTGTGCAACATTCTACCAGGCGGCTTCCTCTTTCATTCTTTAGCCCCAATCCATATTCACCTACTACGTTTCCTTCTCTCCCTTTTACTACTACCGGATTCCAGTCACCCATGGCTATTAAATTTTCGTCACCCTTCAATATCTGAATAATTTTCTTTATTTCATCATACATTTCTTCAATTTCTTCGTCATCTGCAGAGATAGTTGGCATATAAACTTGTACTACTGCAGTAGGTGTGGGCTTCGTATTTATCTTGGCCAGAATAATTTTTATATTAAAATGAAAAGCAATGGGAGCAGCGTTAAAACGAATTGGGGCCTCTCTCATTAAATGAGTGACTTAAGTCTGAACTTTTACGACAGTTAATACAATTTCTTCTGAAAGTAGCAACGGGTCTCAGTTTTGGCTTCAAGAGCATACCTTTTCGTGAAATTTGTTACTGAACGTGCATTTAAATGTTTCCTTGCGGAAATTAATGTTAAATTGATTATTGGACTTCATAATATTAAAATGTTTGCAGGTTCTATCGTATTCGATTAACAAAAAACTACGGCGCATGAAATGGCGCACTCAAACTATAATAACCAAAAGAAATGCTTTGGTGTTTAAGAAAACACACAAAATTATGAATCTGTAAAGGAAGGACAGATTTGTAAACGAAATATGGTTAAACTTTAACAGTACATTTTAAAGAAATAAGTCAACTTAACCTATTCCATACAGCAGCTTTCCCGTCTAATATTTAAAACAAAACCCTCTCCATGATTGTTATTTGTTTGCAATGAGTGCTGCGGTTTATTTGCCGGAATATTACGCTATCACCGTTTGCTCCAAAAGAGCGTTCATAACTTAGCGGTGGAAAGTCTGTAAGCTTTGAAATGCTGCGAGTACTGGACGATCACGTAGCTCCTGTTCCACCGCCACACTCCATAGCTTCACGCTGAATATTGTCGAAATGCGGTCTACGTTGCACGCTGTGTGCACTCGGTTCATAGCAACGTGTGTTCCATAGAACGGCCACTTGTGCTTTACCTAAGGGTTTCTAGACAGGATGTTGCACCTGCACACGTGATTGAACACTCCAATGAAGGTAAACGTCAACGTTATTATGCATTTTGCAACACGAGTACGTTCACTGATCTCACAAACTAGTTCCTGCACAGTTTTGTTTTCTTGCTTACAAAGTTCACGTATTACGCCTTCTCCGGAAGTCTTTAAAATCACTGACTTTGGCATTCGTTTTGTTACTCATTTGCAATTACGTACAGCGTTTTAAGTCTGATTACGCTGATATTGATGCTTTGTTTTTTATCTAACGTCCAAAATAACTTGTTTGCTGCGTGGAGAATCGTTTGGTACATCACTTTACTTGTTTAACATTTACATTGGAACTTGGCTATATATTAACATTAATTACATCAGTTTTTGCAATATCGTTTAAAATTCGCGATGCGAACTGTGTTTGACCGTTATTTTACTTGCTGTGCAGCCTGCTTTACATGTATGTGTTTCATTCGTATATGGCACCCACTTTATTCCTTCATTCCAAGAAAAACGCATTTCAAGCGCCATGCCCAATCTTGTGCCATAGAGATAAGAAAAAACGCAAAAAAGTAACTTTGAAATGCAAAACTAATGTCCGAGGACATCAGTAAGTGACAAAAAAAGCACATAGTTTAATTGCAACATAGATGACCTGCCATTGCCTGCTGGCTAAAGCATTGACACACGACATCATCCTGTAGAAAATATCCTTTAGTATTTATGTACATTAGTACATATACTACTGTTCGAAACTTTTCTCTTTAGCTTGTGGGGCATGTGCTTCTTGCATGAGTAGTGCACATTTATTTACAACTAATCAAACATTTCGGAGACAAAGTATAAATAAATAATCTTGAAACTAACACACTGCAAATTCTGTTTAGAAAACTACACTACTATTTACAATTTATTTCGTGAGGTGTCTTTATATAAGAGGTTTAGACTTTACAGGTAAAATGGAGTTCTGGCAGTCATATTTTAGTGTTCTTTAAATGACTTTCAGCTTCTCTGTACAATATCCATATAATTAATAATCTTATTGATCGCTCGTGCATCCAACAGTAAGTGTAAACTACCTCCGGACTTGGCTACAGGTAACAGAAGGCTACTATATGGAGATAAGGATGCTTCTACGAGTACTATTCCCAATTCCAGCATTTTCTTGATTTCTTTGTTTACGGCCTCTCTCTTGGTCCAGGGAGTCGAGTAGGTTGTGTGTCAATACGTTTCATGAGGCTTAACTTGCATATGATTTACGTATCCTTTTATTATACATGGATTTTCTGCGAAGACTTGTAGATATCTATATAAGAGATTGCACAGCTCATTTCTCTGACCCTCACGTAAGTAATCTGATTCTAAAATCTTGCCTGGTAATATTCCCTCGAGATTTTGCTTGTTGGCTGGCCGCTGTGACCGAGCGGTTCTAGGCGTTTCAATCTGGAACCGCACCACCGCTACGGTCGCAGGTTCGAATCCTGCCTCGGGCATGGATGTGTGTGATGTCCTTAGGTTAATAAGGTTTAAGTAGTTCTAGGTTATAGGGGACTGATGACCTCAGAAGTTAAGTCCCATAGTGCTCAGAGCCATTTGAACCTTTTTTTTTTTTTTACTCCCTTTCATGTGTTTCTCTGTGCAACACACCCGACTGTGGAAGCGGTAAATGCAATTGCGGATTGTTTGTTGCCGCTGCTGCTGGACTTCCGCCTGCATTATTGCGCGCAGCTGACAACCCGTGGTTCAGTTTGCCTACCTGTTCTTCGACGTCATGCTTCCACTTAGGAAGATCACATCGTTTTAATTTGTTCTAATTCTTTTTTTATATTCTCCTTGTTGTGCCGAGATAACATTTCAGCAATACGATAACAGTGTGTAATTCAGTTCTAAGTGCTTCGTTAACCTGTGAATCCTTATGAAGCATCCAGTTCATGAATTCGCTATGAGTTCCCGTCACTTTGTGCTGTTAAGCACTCAATACCCGTTTGTCAGGTACTAAGCTCCATTCCGGTGCTCACTTTGCAACGATCTGTTGTACAGTATTTTGGAATTTTGACTGCGTGTCTTTTAGTCGCTCACTTCCGAGTTCATCATCCTTACCGACTCAGGTATATCTTTACATGCAAGCTGTAACTCAGAAAACGTATTAGCAACAGTTTCTATCCCCGAATTTATTTTTCTCATTTCAGCAAACTGCTCTTCAGTTAGCCGACGAAAATCTTCACTTGACTTTTCGTCTAGCCGTTCGCTAATTCGCACAACTTGGTCATTAGAGAAGCGTTCGAAATTAAGTCACCTGGTGTTGGATTTTTGCGCTTATTTATTCCTCTGATGATTTGAAAATTATTTACAATTTTAGTTCATTTTTTCTTGAATACACATACTAATTTGTACGGTCTACTCTGGCACAAGGTGTATTAAATTTTCATTCATTTGCGCGGTTTGTTTTTTCTCAAGTTATTCGAAATTGTGGTGTAAAGATCAGCTACTCCCTTACACAGGTCGTCAAAGGGACCACATACAGGAGTTGATAACTCAGTCTGGGCTTGTAATACTGCCGGCATATTAGCATCGCTTGCGGCAGTACTCGTAGCCTCTGGTTCAACGTCCGGAATTTACGATCGTCGATATTTAATTCCTAACCGGCCTCAACCGTCGGGTTCTTTCCTATTTTCCCCATAGTCCATAAGTTACACATACAAAACTCGTAAACACAAAAATATACTTTCCTAATGTTCAAATGTGTGTAAATTCCTAATGGACCAAACTGCTGAGGTCATCGGTCCCTAGACTTACACACTACTTAAACTAACTTATGCTAAGAACGACACACACCTTCATGCTCGAGGGAGGACTCGAACCTCCGGCGAGAGGGGCCGCGCAGTCTGTGACAAGGCGCCTCTAACCGCGCGGCCACTCCGCGCGGCATACTTTCCTACAAACACTTGTCAGACACCCTAAAATCACTTTCACATGTAATAATTACCAACAAACCTAAACAATCTAACCACGCGTAGCCATTACGCGAATCCACTAGCAAATTCCGCCATCTCGTGGTGCATAACTTTCATACATAAATATCTGAAAGTCGCACAAAATAATTTTATAAACTTACACAAAAGGAAACGAGTCCAGGCCAATCTATTCTGTAACACAAAGTACAAGATTTGGCCTTCAACAGTTTTTCCTTGCCTTACACTTGGTGACTTCTTATCGCGTCATTGCTGTTACTGTTTTCCTTTTCTCGGTTCGCTCTCTAGATGTTTCTCAATTGCTGGCATTAGTTATGTGTTTCATCCATGGAACAGAAAATACATATAATTACAAGCATGAAGTTGTAACAATTACACACACAATCAAATTTCTTTTGTTATTTATTCCTTGACAGTCCTCGACTGAGGTCGGAAATTTAACGTCACCGCCCTTTCACTGGGATTTAATTATTTTACTTTCAATTAATATGCAAGGCGGTTTCGGTTTGTGAACTATTTTTATATTAAAATGAAAAGCAATGGCGGCAACGTTAAACAATACTAGGGCCTCTTTCATTAAATGACTGACTTATTTCTGAAATTTTATGAAAGTTAATGTAATTTCTTGTAAAATTAGTAACGGCCGAGTTTTCGCTTGGAGAGCAAAATTAGTTACTGACCTTGAATTTAAATAGTTTCCTTGAGGAAATCAATATTAAATTGATTATCAGACTTCTTAATATTAAAATGATTGCAAGTTCCATCTTATTTGACTAACAAAAAAGTACGGCGCATGAAATGGCGCACTCATACTATAATGACCAAAAGAAATGCTTTCATATTTAAGGGAACACACAAAATTATGAATCTGTAAAGGAAGGACAGATTTGTAAACGAAATACGATTACACTTTAATAGTACGTTTTAAAGAAATAGAAGTCAACTTACACCATTCCACACAACAATTTTGATGTCTAATATTTAAAACAAAACCCTCTACATGAAGCGCGCGATAGTGAAATGCTTGCACTTGATAGTCTGACTACTAATAATAGTTCTAGTTGCAAATTGTTAAGTAACAGTCAAAGAGAGGTCTCCCATGACCATTTCATCAAACCTGCAGAATTAATTGCGTAACATGAATCAAGCCAACCAAGAGAGACTAGTACAATGGCAAGAGAGTAAAGATAAAAAAGAAAAGCGCGAAAGAGAAGAGCCCTTGTTTCACTGCGTTTTATACTAATTACCTATTATGTTATGTGTATGATTATCGGTATATTATTCAGAGGTGCCTTGCATAGTTACATTACTATGGGTAAATTTCGTGTAAAGGTTTGTGACGTTATAGCACGCACCAGCTTGTCAAGGCCCTACTCATGTCAGTGCGTAGAACTCGCACCGTCGTGTCACTCGAGCAGCTGGCCGTGCCTCCAGCTTGGCCACAGTGGCGTTCACAGCAGTGACGGGCGCGCCCCATCCGCCCCCTGGTGGCGCCAGTGTGACACAGCGCTCATAGTGATCGCTCTCCGTGCCTCTGTCGCTTCCCTCGTGTAAGCAGAGGCACAAATTTAATTAGAAAGTAATGTTTTTGTTTTCTTTTCTGTACTGACTACCAAGCAAAGAAGGGAAAGCAGAAAGGTGGAAGGAGTATATGGAGGGCCTATACAACGGCGATGTACTTGAGGACAATATTATGGAAATGGAAGAGGATGTAGATGAAGGTGAAATGGGTACTGCGTGAAGAGTTTGACAGAGCACTGAAAGACCTGAGTCGAAACAAGGCCCCGGGAGTAGACAACATACCATTAGAACTACTGATAGCCTTAAAAGAGCCAGTCCTGACAAATCTCTACCATCTGGTGAGCAAGATGTATGAGACAGGCGAAATGCCCTCAGACTTCAAGAAGAATGTAATAATTCCAGTCCAAAAGAAAGCAGATGCTGACAGATGAGAAAACGACCGAACTATCAGTTTAATAAATCACGGCTGCAAAATACTAACACGAATTCTGTACAGACGAATGGAAAGACTGGTAGAAGCCGACCTGGGGGAAGATCAGTTTGGATTCCGTAGTAAATATTGGAACACGTGAGGCAATACTGACCTTACGACTTGTCTTAGAAGATACATTAAGGAAAGACAAACCTACATTTCTAGCATTTGTAGACTTAGAGAAAGCTTTTGACAAGGTTGACTGGAATACTCTTTCAAATTCTGAAGGTGGCAGGGGTAAAATACAGGGATCAAAAGGCTATTACAATTTGTACAGAAACCAGATGCCAGTTATAAGTCTAGGGACATGAAAGGGAAGCAGTGGTTGGGAAGGGAGTGAGACAGGGTTGTAGCCTATCCCCAATGTTAAATCCCTATATTGAGCAAGCAGTAAAAGAAACAAAAGAAAAATTTGGAGTAGGTATTAAAATCCATGGAGAAGAAATCAGAACTTTGAGGTTCACCGATGCCATTCTAATTCTGTCAGAGACAGCAAAGGACCTGGAAGAGCAGTTAAACGGAATGTCTTGAAAGGAGGATATGAGATGAACATCAAAAAAGCAAAACGAGGATAATGGAATGTAGTCGAATTAAGTCGGGTGATGCTGAGGCAGGAAATAAGACACTTAAAGTAGTAAGTGAGTTTTGCTATCTGGGGAGCAAAATAACTGATGATGGTCGAAGTAAAGAGGATATAGAACGTAGATTGGCAATAGCAAGGAAAGCGTTTCTGAAGAAAAGAAATTTAACATCGAGTGAAGATTTAAGTGTGAGGAAGTCATTTCTGAAAGTATTTGTATGAAGTGTAGCCACGTATGGAAGTGAAAAATGGACGATAAACAGATTGGACAAGAAGAGAATAGAAGCTTTCAAATGTGGTGCTACAGAAGAATGCTGAAGATTAGATAGGTAGACCACATAACATATGATGAGGTATTGAATAGAATTGGGAAGAAGAGAAATTTGTGGCACATCTTGACTAGAAGAAGGGATCCGTCGGTAGGACATGTTCTGAGTCATCTAGGAATCACCAATTTAGTATTGGAGGGCAGCGTGGAGGGTAAAAATCGTAGAGGGAGACCAAGAGATGAATACACTAAGCAGATTCAGAAAGATGTAGGTTGCAGCAAGTACTGGGAGATGAAGAAGCTTGCACAGGATAGAGTAGCATGGAGGGCTGCATCAAATCAATCTCTGGACTGAAGACAACGACAACAGCACCAACAACAACAACAACAACAACAACAACACTGACTACCAGAATTTAATTAGATAAGTGTCCATAGAAAAGACGTAGTTGTCCAATATATATGATTTCACATTAAATTTAAATTTTGATTCACTACCTTTCAGATGTCATTGCACAAATAATCCATGATTTATATAATTCCAAACTGAGCTCATTTCTGAGCGTCTGAGAGTATTACTAATGTGTAATAAATTGAAAATCTTTTACCTTTTAGTTCTATAGCTGTGGACATCACTATTATTTTCAAACTTTGACAACTATTTATTATGAATCTCATTACTGAAAACGAATACAGTGAAAATGCAGTTAGAATGTCTAGCTCTTTTAAGAGGAGGCTACAAGGTCACTGCAGGTGAACACACATCATTCTCGTTGTTCGCTTTTAAGCTATAAATACATACTTATGATATGAGTATCATATTTATTATTTCATAAGACAGTAATGAGAGGATAAAATACGAGGTTGTCCGGAAAGTAATTACCGTTTCGTAACTACCGTTTGCCACCGCAGCGCTAGTTCGACAGTTCCGCACATTCGCAGTAGTCTCTCTAGTCCGTTGTCTTTCCACCGACACCATTACAGTCTGATTGTGTTGTGTTTACATTTGCTAGAGACCTTTCAAAATGTTTCAGATACTCTCTGAGACTGCTGAGGGTGAAGTGCATTCTGTAATACTGTTCTTGAAAGCAAAGAATTTTAAGCCAGCTGAAATTCATCATCAAATTGTAGAGATTCATGGTGAAAATGTAATGACTGATGGAATGGTGAGAAAGTGGGTCAGACAATTCAATGATGGACGAATCAGTGTTTATAGCGAGGCATGGAACAGGCGGCCTTCTATTATCAATGATGATCTGGTTGAAAAAGTGAATGAGAAAATTCGTGAAAGAGATGGTTCGCAATAAGAATGGTTTGTGATGAGTTTCCACAAATTTCAAAAACTGCTTTGTGTGAGATTATTACAGATCGCTTAAATTTTCACCGATTGTGTTCCCGTTCGGTTCCAAAATGCATATGGATATCCACAAAAAGAGGCGATTTGGCAGTGCTGTGATATCTCTCACCTTGATACGGTAATGGCAGAGATGAATTCTTAAACAGAGTTGTAACCGATGATGAAATCAAAACGACAGACGATGGAGTGCAGGAGTTCAAACAACGTTACCAGCATAAGAAGTCGTGTTCACTGTGGTATGACACAGACAAGGCATTCTGCTTGTTCAGTTTCTCCCCAGCGCTTAAACCGTCAACGCGATACGATACTGTGAAACACTGAGAAAAATTCGGCGCGCAATTCAAAACAAAAGGCGTGTAATGTTCACCCAAGGCGCTGTGTTACTTCATGACAGCGCAAGTCCCCATTCCGCTGGTTCACACTAAACCTTATTCAGCAATTCGGTTGAGAGCAGTTCTATCGCCCGCCTTGCAGCTCCGATGTCACACCTTCCGACTACCACTTGTTCTTGAACTTGAAGCGTTATTTTGAAGAAAAGAGCTTTGATAGCGATGACGACGCATAAAACGGTGTCCAGCAGTGTCTTCTCTGACGGCATCTTTGTATCAAATGGTTCAATTGGCTCTAAGCACTATGGGACTCAACTTCTGAGGTCATCAGTGCCCTAGAACTTAGAACTACGTAAACCTAACTAGTCTAAGGACATCACACACATCCATGCCAAAGGCAGGATTCGATCCTGCGACCGTAGTGGTATGGCGGTTCCACACTGTAGCGCCTAGAACCGCACAGCCACTCCGACCGACCATCTTTGTATCAAAAGGGCAGAGAAAATTGGTCTCCTACTATGACAAATGTTTGAATAATTGTGGCAACTATGTAGACAAATAGTTTCACAAATGCTCTTTCTCCTAAAAATAAATTTTGGTTCGAAGAAAATGTTTTATGAGGCTTTTTTTCCAAAACGGTACTCACTTTCCAGACATGCCTCGTATATTGCTTGTTTCTAAATCTAGAAATTAGGCAAAGAGCAAAAATTTTCTAAGCTTCGCTGATTAATAACATATTCCTTCCAGTTAAAAATTTTATCAGCATATATGCTCAAAACCTTAAAGCATTCTACTCAATTCACTGACACACTTACACGTACGACATTAAATACTGGGATTGTGGTATTTATTCTAACTAACCATAATTCTTTGTTTTATGTTTTTTAATTAGTAAGAATCCATTTACAGAGAACGACTTACCACTTCGTTAAAATGTTCTTTATAATTTCGTTTGTTACTGTCTCTTTAACCAGTTTAACAACATCAGTTTTGTCATCTGGGAAAAGTACCAACACTGCTTGATATACAGGGTGAGTCACCTAACGTTACCGCTGGATATATTTCGTAAACTACATCAAATACTGACGAACCGATTCCGCAGACCGAACGTGAGGAGAGGGGCTAGTGTAATTGTTTAATACAAACCATACAGAAATACAGGGAAGTATGTTTTTTAACACAAACCTACGTTTTTTTTTAATGGAACCACGTTAGTTTCGTTAGCACATCTGAACACATAAACAACTACGTAATCAGTGCCGTTTGTTGCATTGTAAAATGTTAATTACATCCGGAGATATTGTAACCTAAAGTTGACGCTTGAAACCTCCGACGTTCAGTTGCGTGTTGTAACAAACACGGGCCACGGTCGGCGAGCAGCATCTGCAGGGACATGTTTACGATGACGGCCGTGTTTACGAGTGTGGCTGTGGTGCACTGTTGTGGTTTGGTCTAGCTGTCGCAGTGTCCGCATGTAGCGCTTGCTGCTATTGTTATTCTGCATTCGTCTCCGCACGCAGACCAACTGTAATACACCGTGTTACCAGACGTCTGTGATAGTGTAGTGTTGTAGGAACTGTGACCATGGTGTATTCGAACTCTGAAAAGGCGGAGATGATACTCATCTATAGCGAGTGTCGACGAAATAAAGCTGAAGCCTGCAGGGTGTATGCAGAACGGTACCCGGACAGAGAGCATCCAACGTGCCGCACATTGCAAAACATCTACCGCCAACTGTATGCAACAGGTATGGTCGTAGCACGCAAACGGGTCCGTCACAGGAGAAGCGGGTGCAGTTGGTGTGTTAGCTGCCCACACATGAGTACACGGGACATTGCGAGAGCCGGTGGACTGAGTCAAAGTAGTGTCATGCGCATACTGCATCGTCACCGCTTTCACCCGTTTCATGTGTCGCTACATGGTGATGACTTCAATCATCGAGTGCAATTCTGTCAATGGGCATTAACAGAGAATGCGTTGCAGTTCTACCTGTTTACCGATGAAGCGGGTTTCACAAACCACGGGGCAGTGAATCTACGGAACATGCATTACTGGTCCGTGGACAACCCTCGCTGGCTCAGACAGGTAGAGGGGACAGCGACCGTGGACTGTAAATGTGTGGTGCGGAATCATTGGCGACCACCTCATTGGTCCTCACTTCATTGCAGGGGCCCAAACAGCTGCAACATACTTCGCGTTTCTACAGAATGATCTGCCAACGTTGCTCGAAAATGTCCCACTAGAAACGCGTCGACGTATGTGGTATCAGCATGATGGTGCACCTGCACATTCCGCAATTAACACTAGGCTGACCCTTGACAGGATGTTCGACGGGCGTTTCATAGGACGTGGAGGACGCATAAATTGGCCAGCCCGTTCTCCTAATCTTACACCTCTGGACTTCTTTCTGTGGGGTACGTTAAAGGAGAATGTGTACCGTGATGTGCCTACAACCTCAGAGGATATGAAAAAAACGTATTGTGGCAGCCTGCGGCGACATTACACTAGATGTACTGCGGCGTGTACGACATTCATTACGCCAGAGATTGCAATTGTGTGCAGCAAATGATGGCCACCACATTGAACATCTACTGGCCTGACATGTCGGGACACACTCTATTCCACTCCGGAATTGAAAACGGAAACCACGTATGTACGTGTACCTCACCCTTCATGGTAATGTACATGTGCGTCAGTGAAACAGACCAATAAAAAGGTGTTAGGATTTGGACGTAATGTGCTGCTCCAGTCTCTTCTGTACCTAAGGTCCATCACCGTTCCTTTTTGATCCCTACGTAATTCGGTGCTCTCCGATACACACGATCGAACAGCGGAGGAGTGGTACTCAAGCGTCAACTTTAGGGTACAATATCTCCGGATGTAATTTACATTTTACAATGCAACAAACGGCACTGATTACGTATTTGTTTATATTTTCAGATGTGCTAAGAAAACTAACGGGGTTCCATTTAAAAAAAACGTAGGTTTGTGTTAAAAAACATACTTCCGTGCATTTTTTTATGGTTTGTATTAACCAATTACACTAGCCCCTCTCCTCACGTTCGGTCTGTGGAATAGATTCGTCAGTATTTGATGTGGTTTACGAAATATATCCAGCGGTAATGTTAGGTGACTCACCCTGTATATTTAAAGGAAGGTCATTTACATACATAAGAAACAGGATGGGACACACAATTAAACCCCTTGGGTGTTCCATTTATGTTTCCTGGCCAACAGTGAAATTTTTCCGCCCTTCCACCATCGTGTAGATTATTGAACAATCTTTTAACTTTCTTTTTGTTAAATAACTTCGAACTAGTTGCTAGTAACACAATTAACACGATAAAACATTGGACGTACCACAAAAAATACAAACTGACGATATTTTGTTACTTGATGAGTAAATGTACAGTTCTGACTGAAGCAATCTTTCTGTAACTCAATCTGTCAATTACAAAGTACATTGTATTCTGAATTCTAATTTATCCAGTAATAAAATGATCGTATGCCATTTTTTGGCTGAGAGACCCCATCCGTGGCTGATCGGCCACCTAGTGCAAGTCTTTATTTTACGCCACTGCGGTGAGAACAAGAGTACGCTTGCGTCCCTTTCGTTTCTGTGTGGGTTGACATTCTGGTTTGCAGTATGTCAGTGACGCAGGGAATGTTGTGTTCATATGCTATTCAGTGTGTGCTGTCCTCGTTTTAGTTCTAATTACTACACCCGTCTTTGACTGTAAGTGCGCATGTGTAATTACAGAACACGCTCCGGATACGCGCCTTCTAGAGCAGCTTACGCCACGGAAGACGATATGGCTTACAAGCACGTGGCAGACGGCAGCTCGTTTGTGTGTTACATCATTTCCTGAGTTCAAAATAGGAACAGTCTACTAGTAGCGAACGGAAGCCACCAATTAACGCTCCCTCGATGTGCAGCTGGAATTCGTGTAACGTACGCTCTGCACGAAATACATGTGAGAACTTTGTAACATTAGTTTTTTCTTCTATTTTATTTCTTCATATTTACGGTGAAAACAGAAACATAGTAGTGATACAGATGCAGCAGCATAGGGTCTGTGGAGTGTAAAGGCTGGGTAGTTTGGGGGCATAAGTAAGTTTCCGTCACTGTCCTAATTTCATACCCCTAAGAATTTCCAGTTTCCACAGTTGGTAACTAATGTTAAGCTGCGTGCTCGTGCGTCACCTCATTCCATTGTCTTGTCGAGAGAGTCTATTGTGCGCAGCATGTTTAGCTTACGCAGTACGCGTGAATTCCAATTAACACCGTGCTGTTCCTAATGCGAACACTAATATGTGTTCAAATACCGGGCTGTATTTCAGTCGTGTGTTGTATTGTGTGGCATGTGACCGCTATAGTCTACAGTTTGGCGTGTGTTACTGTGGCGAACATTGTAATAAACCTGGAGAGGTTCATAATTTCGTTCTCCGTGAAGTTCCTGTTTTCGTTTCTGGAACGAAATTTGGAACTTTTACCAAGATTTAATTTTATTTACTTTCTATAAATATTATTTTAGTATTTTTCAGATTGAAAAACGCAAATGGAGAGAATTGGATATGTTGCACGAAATACTTCATTTAGTATCTCAGACCATGATCTACATCTGCTCATACATATCAATTCATATGTGATACAGGTTTAGAAGATGAAAATATTCTTCATTCATGGCCTGTAATTGATTTATAATAGTTGAAGTGTTTGGAAATGTTATAAGCGAAGTGTACATTTAAGTTCATTGTACTTTTGAGAATATTTATTGAAGTCGAAATTACGAAGATTGTTTTTGTATTTCTGCTTTTGCGTCGTTAAAGTTGAATACTGATTAAAGCATGTTATAATAATTTAACTGTAACTTGCCTACAAGTGGAGAATAAATTGAGGCATGTGTATACTAATTTTTCGTTTTTTCCATAATCTCTCAGAGCTTATTCAGGTGCTGACCTACTAAGGTGACGAAGTATGGGCCACCTACCTTATTGTTTTCTAAGTAACAAAGTTTTGTCACGAAAACAATATTGGACTATAGCCACTATTAGCTGATACACTATGATTGTAAATTGTATTACGGTACAACAATAATAAACATTAAATATGCTCAATGACTGAAGTTCAGGCATCGAAATAAATAAAAAATAAAAAAGCATGGAGCAAAAAAAATGGATCTGAGCACTATGGGACTTAACTTCTAAGGTCATCAGTCCCCTAGAACCTAGATCTACTTAAACCTAACTAACCTAAGGACATCACACACATCCATGCCCGAGGCAGGATTGGAACCTGCGACCGTAGCGGTCGCGCGGTTCCAGACTGTAGTGCCTAGAACCGCTCGGCCACCCCGGCCGGCCATGGAGCAAAGTGTCGAGCTACCAACCTCAACAAGGAATCTGACCAACGAGTACTGTAAAATGAAATGAATGATACATATTCAATACGCCGAGGTGACGAAAGTCATGGGATAGCGATACTCACTTATATAGATGGAGGTAGTATCGCGTACACAAGGGTTGGGCTGGGTAGTTTGGGGAAGGAGACCAGACAGCGAGGTCATCGGTCTCATCGGATTAGGGAAAGACGGGGAAGGAAGTTGGCCGTGCCCTTTCAAAGGAACCATCCCGGCATTTGCCTGGAGCGATTTAGGGAAATCACGGAAAACCTAGATCAGGATGGCCGGACGCGGGATTGAACCGTCGTCCTTCCGAATGCGAGTTCAGTATGACGTACACAAGGTATAAAAGAGCAGTGCATTGGCGGAACTGTCATTTCTACTCGTTTGATTCGTGTGAAAAGGTTTCCGATGTGAGTACGGCAGCACGACGGGAATTAAGACATCGAACGTGGAATGGTAGTTGAAGACAGAAGCATTGGACATTCCGTTTCGGAAATCATTAGGGAATTCAGAATTCCGAAACCACAGTGTCAAGTGTGTGCAAAGAATACAAAATATGAGGCACTACCTCTCACCACGGACAACACTGTGGACGACGGCCTTCAGCTGACAACCGAGAGCTGTCAGTGCCTACAGACGAGCAAAACTGCTTGAAATAGCCAGGAATCAATGTGGGACGTACGACGGATGTATTCGTTAGGACAGTGCGGCGTTAATGGGCTATGGCTGCAGACGACTGCCACGAGTGCCTTTGCTAACAACACATCGCCAGCACCGAGTTTCCTTGGCTCGTAGGCATACCGTTTGGACCCAAGACGACAGGAAAACCGCGGTCTGCTCAGACGAGTCCCAATTTACGTTGGTAACAGCTGGCGGCAAAGTTAGAGTGTGGACCAGATCCCACGAAGCCACGGGCTCAGGTTGTCAATAGGGCACTTTGCAAGCTGGTGGTGATTCCATAATGTTGGCTCCATAATAGTGCACGCTGTGTTTTCATGGGAAGGACTGGATCCTTTGATCCAATGAACAGATCATTGACTGGAAATGGTTATGTTCCACTACATGGAAACGATTTGCATCATTCATGGATTTCACGTTCCGAAACAACAATGGAACTTTTATG